>NC_043746.1:9884705-10524705 GCF_902148845.1 Salarias fasciatus | reverse complement strand
AAAGCAAAGCAATAACTTGTGTATGATGTGGCCTTATTTATGGCTTCCTTTATCTGGCTGGTATCTGAGAAGGCTACACAGTGAAATGTAATTTATAGCTGACACTTCTCTATGCACACACTTATCTTAGACAGGAGGAGGAGGGGATGCATGGGGTGAGAAAGCATGGAAAGTACAGTCAGAGTGGGAGTCGGGGAGGGGAGGGGAGGGGATCGGGGGGGGGCGGCAAAGACGAGATCCTACACAAGCTATTTAAACCAATGGGCCACGGATACAACGAGAATGGCAGAGAGGAAGAAGGAACAAGGGGCAGAAATAAGAAAAAGAGATTAGTCATGTCAATGTTATCAGTCACCTCTTTTGTTGATTCACATCATGTCTCCATGACAACAGTTAAATCCCTTTGGGAGAGTGATACCGTACAAAACAGCGAAGCTCCACTTGTTCTAATCTATTTATTGAGTTGATCTGACGTGGGCGGTGTCACATAGATGTGATATACAGCTCTCAGTGACACTGTGCTGTTGTCAGGAGAAGATATGCATGCAACAGATCCCAATTGGATGTTGGTACACAGCTAAGACAATCATATTTCATTTTTTTTTTGGTGGATATATCTGTATCTGATGCATGTCTTGGATGTAATGAGAGGTTTATTTCTACTCAACCAATCAAAGTTTGATCACAGCAGAGAGCCGAATCTGTTGAAACAGGTGACTAACAAAGTATTAAAAAAAAAAAAAAAAAAAAGATTGTTCCTGATTAAAAAATATTTTCCTTGGGAAAAATGTCATGGCATCATCATACACAACAGCAGTGTCAAGATTGTGCACAGAGCTGTGGTGGAAAGGAAACAGAGATAAATTAATTAATACATAAACGGGCATATTTGCAATAAAAATCCCATGCATCGGCTTCAAAATGTAAACCAGAGCAACTATAAATCATGTGTTAAACATGAAGAAAAAAAAAACAATGCATGATGGGGATGCAGATGAAGGAAGTGTAGAATGAGCATAACAGCAAAAATAATTAATGTACACTAAGACATCAATTTTCTCAAACACTTTGTTCAACCAGACCAGTGAGACCATGCATTATATGATATGCGGTGCTACACACTCATACACTCACAGCTTATTTTGACAGCAAATAATTGTATCACGGCGTTAAAAAAATGAACTGAAAATTGCTCAGTAAAAACATAAATCAGACGTTTTCTATTTGGACATTGGCAGGAAGAGTCACGCTAAAAAACACATCACAGGGCATGAATTTTAGAAGGAACCGAGGTGCAAACCTTTCACAGGTGCCTCACAGTGCCTCTGGACTGATTGGAGTGTCAGTGGGAGGCATAACTCAAGCCTGAGCTGAGCCTATAAGTGTTGCTGCTGTGAGTGAAACCCACCAGGAGGGCTTGGAGCACTCCCTCCTTCCTCCCGCTATCTTATTTTTTCCCCTCCACCTGTGCCTCCACCCTTTTTGTCCTTTGACTCTCACTCCGTTGAAAGCAGTCAGTCATATATCTGACGTTAAGCGCCCCAGAACCCGGCCTTGACACTTGGGAGTGGGACGGGACAAAGGCGAGCGGAGATAAGTGTCGGTGGCATTCACTGTGTCAACACTCGGCGAAACATGGTGGCTGTCAGCGGCTATCAGTGAGGTCTGAGGTAGGGGAACGGGTGACAATGTCCTGATGTGGCAGGACATGACATGCACCCTACTGTAGAGCTCCTGTCAGGCCGAGCTTGGCGGTTAACTCGTGACAAGTCCATTACTGGCCCATGTTCACTTTTAGGATGGGATATAGTTTATATCCGGCGAGCGCCTCGCAAAACAGTGCGGCGTAATTACAGCGAATTATACAACGGCTTATGTCACTGTACGAGTCACTGACAGTCTTCTGAATGTCACAGGATGTCTGCTTGATATTCATTTAACGCTGAATCGAATCAACTCGCACTGTGTGGGTAGGCCTTGGAGGGGGAAATCAGCAGAAGTGTAGGAACAGAGAGCAACGTTTTTTTTTTTCCTATTCTGGAATAACAAAACACAGGAGGAGGCAAAAAAAAAAAAAAAAAAAAACAGAAGAAAGAAAAAGTGGTTGCTGCCTTGCTGTTGCTATTTTAAGCCAGTGGACTTTCAGATCCTGCACATCTTCAGGACTGAGGAGATGGGCAGGAAAATAGCACCTTAAGCTGGACTCTGTCACGCTGCACAGCGGTTGACATTTCCGACCAACTGAGGTGTCTCATGTTGTATAAATGTGGAGGCATACGTATACGTATACGTCCACACAGACCAAGAGTGTCCAAACGGAATGTGTGAGCTTCTGCTGTGAATCCCGACGAAGCTACCGTAAAAGTAATGGGAGGAATGACCTTTGTGTAAAGGTGATATCTTGCTGCCTGGTTGCTTTGTTTGACGCAGACAGAGTGTGTATATGTATCCGACTCGAGGAAAGAAAGAGTGTTATTGACAGTGGCTGGGTAAAATAAAAAGGGTATACTTGGTGGGAAGCCTACAAGGCTATTGGCCAAAGTGCCTCACAGCTGGCCTGGATCTAAATGAGGAGAAGCAGAGGAAGGGCTGCCATCCCAAAGACTCACCAACAGCTGTTTGCGCCCAGAGTGAGAGAGGGAGTCGCCCTTTGGTCTTTGGAGAGAGCCCGCTGTCAGTGCCGGCGACAAAAGATGGCTTTTTTTTTTTTTTTGTGCAAACTCACTGAAGAGTTGACAAGGGCACACCAACAAACACATTACATTACTCTCAGACAGGGAAGTGCCTCAATGAACTTATTCAATCTCTCTCTCTCTCTCTCTACTCTTCCTCCATTCATCAGATATTTTAAAAGCACAGTGTTTTTACCTGGCTTTGCCTTCCCAATTATTCTGTGCCACTCAAGAGTAAAGGACAGAGGAAAAAAAAAGATGACAGCTCTATCCCCCTTAGAAATAGTCCAAATTATGCCCTTGTGGATCAGCTATTAGCAGCAATGCATATCTTGGAAAGGAGCGGAGCGGTGGTATTCCAGAGATTTTTGCATCAATGGACTTGGAGGGACACAATTCCTCATCCGAACCCACATTGGAGGGAACAGGACAGTGTCAGAATGGAGAAAATAGAGTGTGAATTGCCCCCACTGTCGATTTACCACTCTCCAGGCTGCCTGAGTTGAGCAGAGGGCTTTGCTGGATGGGAATCCAGTCAGGCCTGTGCAATGGAATTAATGGTAATACCCAGGCAGGTGGGGCTCAGCTCTGCTCCCTGGCACAGCAGCGACGGAGAGCATCTCTCAGGGTGGGGGTATGCCTGCGTGCACGGCTGTGTGCGTGAGTGTGTGTGTGTTGTTTTCTTCAGTGCTCGCTTCTGGAGCTTGAAAGCGAGCACTGTTTATGGGAACAAGTGCGCGCACTTTTTAATGGATGTGGGTGTGCACGTCTGAGTGTGTGCGCACACGCACTGGGTGGAAGTATTCTTCCAGATAAGAGGTGGAGTCACAAAGTGGCAAATGACAGACACCACACACACAGGCGCGCGCACGCGCGCGCACACACACACACGAAGATCTATTTTTCATCAGTGGGAGAGGGCTGAGGCAGCAGCGGTGCGAGACACTCTCGAGGTGGAGTGGCGACGCCGGCTTCTCCCAGCCTATCACTGGGCACAGTTCCTCGGCGCCACTGCCATGTTCCACCTGGGAGATTTACCTCCTACACAGCCCCACTTCCTCTATTTACATGCCCACCTTTATCTAACAACAGCAGGTAGGTGATTGAAAGCTTGCACTCCCTTTTACAGTGCAATAACCGCCTCTGTAAAAGTGAGTCTTGATTGTGGGCTGGTGTAAATCACAGCAACTTGGCCCACACGCTCGTGTTGCTGGAGGGAGCGTTGTGTGGAATTTGAATGCACTTCAGGGGTGCCAGGGGGTTGACTGTTGCACAGACGGACAGGCAGACACACAAAAGGACAGACAGCAAGACACAGGAGGAGACGAGCCGATATAAAGGCTAAGAGAGAGAGCGCCTCGGGGGCAGCTGGCAGACAAAGAAAAACTGCAGGACAAAAAAGTATCACACTCTTAGCTATATGCTTTACTTCATCTTGCATCTGTATTAATTTCAGTTGAATGCTTGTCTTGGCTCCTCCATGTTCCTCTTGTAAATTTAGACGTTTCTATTCAATTACATATCTTACATTTCCTTGGCAATAATAAAAATCTTTTATTAGACCAGATATAAAGAGTGTGTCTACAGGCTTATCGCAGTGAGGAGGGTAGTTCGGATATATTGGAGGGAGGAAGCAAATTGGCCCAGGATAGACAGACTGCCAACTGAGACAGCATGGTAACGCTGGGATGAACAGACTGAGAGATGGAGGGGGTTAGACAGAGAAACCAGACAAGACAGAAGCTCTCGCCACTGAATGAGAATATGTGGATAAAAAGGGGGCAACAGCTCCAGAGAGAAAGACCGGGAGTCCTTGTTTATGTTCTGCTTCCTCTTGCCCTTTAGCATGAACAAGGCTTTGATTTTCACTGGTAATGCGTTCAAGTGCATTTACTGTAGACAAACCGATTGTCATTACCTGACGGTGCAGCTACTCGTGAGTGTCGTAATAAGTAAGACAGCTTACAAGGACTTTGTGGTTTGTGCAGCGTACTCAACCATTCCTTCAGTGTTTTAGTTTTTTTTTTCCCCTTTTTTTGTACCAGTTCTCAGTAGGGTGGAAATTACAGAGAAACATAGGGTTCTCCCCGAACACTGGTTTCATATGTCAGGCCGTGACAGTTCAACACATTCACCAGAACAATGAAAATCTTCTGGATCGTGTTTACGGATTGATGGCCGACTCTGTTCCACATGCATTAGCTACGGTGCTGTGGCGGAGATCGTACTGGGACCGCATTGTGCTTCTACACTGACGCTTTGTAAATAGCATTAGATGTGCTCAGTAAAGAATAGACTTGTCACATTTTCAGTGAGGCTAGTTTAGCGCAGCAGCTTGGAGACCAAGGCACTGTGTGTGTATGTAAAGACTTGCCAGACAAAGGGATCGGCACTTGTCAGCAATTTTAAACGGACTTAGGGCAACATCCCGATGCATGTGGGCTTGCTCGAAGGAAGACAAACCTGCACATGCATGCGTGTATACACACAGTCATGTCGAGGACTGAAGGCAATTTGGCTATGGATGCAAACGCTTGCCCTGGGCTTGAATGAGCAAATACCTGTGTGTCAAAGTGGTGCCATGGCAACGCTTCCTGTTCTGTGATCAAGGCCAACATGAGACTTCTTTTGGAGACAAGAGCCCACTGGCAACGAGAGGAGAGCTTCCTAACAAATCCTTAAACATCTGGAAAGCACCCAGCTGAGGTTTAAGACTCACTGCAGGACTCAAAGCAAAGGCATTAGCTCAATGTGCCAACATCCAAGACAAGCAAATGGAAACACAGCAATTTAGTGTGATGCTGTAGTCTGCCTGCTGAGAATAATGAGTCTCTGTGCCCTGTCCTCAAAACATAAGGTCATAACCAGCTTTGCTCCAGACGTGCAGTTAAGCCTTGTCCAGATCTACACAAAATCTGCAAAAATGCAATCTGATCATGAGAGGCAAACGGAGACTTTACCCTGATACCCAGCATCATGCTTGCATCACCTGCCCTGACTGTGGCGAGCGAAGACAAGGGCGGGGCGATATCAAGGGTTTGATTTAGATTCAGAGACTTAAGCCGTTTCTGTTGCAGCACAAGAATCGTCTCTCATTCTAATCTCAGCAGAGATCCACCCTGAGCCAGGAATATCCCAAGATAAATATGGAAAGTGAACAATGCGATTGCTGAGCAGCAACTTCCCATTTTCTACACCTCTCGCCTCTAATCCTCTCCAGCAGCACTCCTGAACTGCCGCTCCTCATCTAAATCTGCTGGCAGACCTGGTGAACAGTCCGATATTACACCGCTGCTTCACATCCCCTCTGCCATTACCGCCGCCGATACAGCCGCCGGCCACACCTTGAAAAGTGTCTCTCACCATCGCGCCGCCCTTGTAATAACAATTGTTCCAGCCACCACGAGATGTTAGAGCGATTTAACCTGGGCTCGGTCGCCGAGGCAGCCGCTCAGCGCCATCCGACTACAAAGGCAGGCGCACGTTTGATCTGCTGGGATGCTCACAAACAAGAGGCTGCGCACTCATTCACATGCACACTTTCTCCGCAACAGCGCTCCACAGATTGTGATGTGACAGGATTGACTGATGATATCATTTGCAAGGAAAAAAAAAAATCAATTAAAATCTGTAAATGATCAAAAAAAAAAAAAAAAAACTGTGAAATCTTCGGAAGAAAATCATGCACCATCTTTTTTTTTTTTTTTTTTTTTTTTCACCATGAGAAATACCTTCGTCTTCATCACCGTCGTTATCCGATAAATCCTCGCCCTGTTTTTTTGCATGGGCCCCTGTTATTGAAGCAGGGAGAGACATAGAGAGGCACAGGGAAATCAAAATAGCATGTTTGTCAGCAAAGTGATGGGAAAAGAGGCATTTGAAGAAGAACAGTTGAAGTAATAACACTGTTAACTGAAACACATTTCATCACCCAGAAAGCCTCAATTAAAGAAAAAACACAATAAACAAGACACATTTGCATAGCTCACAAAATTAACTGTTTACATTGAGTAAAAGAGTAAAGAGACACATCTGACATAAATGAATTAGGGAAAAAATGCTTTCTCTATTATTAGAGCATATATTTGTTGTAGAGTCATACATCACTGGCATTTTCAGGGAATATATTAAAAAAAAAAGCCATTGTCGCCTTTTCTCATAAGAATGAAAGTCACATCATGTAATAACGTGTTTCCCACTCATATTGCAACTTTATCCATACCATTTTTATTTTGTTTTTGTGCGTGTACCTGACATCTATTTCTTAGTTTGGCATCGAGGTACAGAGAAAGGAAAAAAAAAAAGGATGAAAAGAAACAACAGAAGACCAAAACACTGGCAAACTAAACGACACGAAAATGTTGAATGAACCTGCTGAATGAACAGGTTTTAAAGCAGGGAAAGCCGGTGCAGGATTACAGCCTCCCTGGAGGTGCTGAGATCTGAATAAACCACAAGATTCCATATGTCAGGTTCACACGGTGACGTGCGCAGCGTACTTCTGCTCGTCTCGCTGCCTTAACGCAGCAGCTAAAACGCTGCCCTTGTACTATGTGTTACTGTAATATGAAAATCCATCCCCGAGGCAGCTGACCACCGTGTACAAATATAGCAAGCCAGCCCTTTGTTGACCTCCCATTTACGCAATGGCATTCTGCTCCGTTAAGAATGTCACATCCTTGTGTAATTATGTATTTGTTCCCCAGAAGGAGCAGGTATTGAAGAATCGCAGGGATATCAATGCTGCTTAGTCAGTCGGCTAATCCATCAATTCATCAGTCCATGATTCTCTGTCAAGGTTCTACAGAAACCCATTATTTGGGGCTATTCTTCAATTTTCATGACAACCTGACCTTTGGTATAGACCCCAATAAATTCAGCTTTTCTCTTGAAAAATGCTCAATCAAATAAAATCATAATGCTTCTGATGACCTTGAGCTTTTCCCGTAGCACATCTCCAAGGTCAGCGTGAATTGAAATATATTTCTAATAAAAATCAAAGGGGGAAATGATTTCACCGGGATTCATTGAATTACTCCAAGAGAAGTCATGTTGTTTTATCAGGAGACAGAAGTTTGCCTGAAACAACTCTGACCTGCGCTAACATCAATTAGCAGGAAATTAATAGTCGTCTTCTAAGGAAAACTCTGATCTCTATTCATGTAAGTCATTATGAGATTTTTTTTCCTTCTGATCACCTTCGAGCAAAATATAAACACACAGGAACAATTTTAGGGATTTTTTTCCTTAATTTTTCATGAGTGATCTCCGAGCGCACACAAGACTCATTACATGTTCATAGCATCTCTTGATTTCGATTCATAATTACTGCCTGCAGCTCAAACGCTTAAATAAACCAATGGTGCCATGAAGAGGCACAGTCACAAGAGTGTTATCTGGGCTGAACACAAGGGCTGGACTGCTGCTCGGCGGTCCAAGTAACTTTGCGTTTCATTTACAAATGAAGGTTTCAGGCAGTGAAGAGCCAGTGGAAAGGCTCAGAATCCCAAGTTACTTTAGGGTTTAGATCCAAATGTCCACAATCAGCGATGATTTGGAGTTTTGTGCGGCATGCTGTTGGTGGCCCGCTGAGTTTTATCGAGTCGGTGCATTTTTCTAACAGGAGATTTTGGAATAGCTCCGTGTTTCTGTCATATTTCATGGGGAAGCTGATTTTCTTTTCCTGCAGGAAGCTGATGCCTGCCCACAGTCTCAGAACTACTCACAACTGTGGAGTCACTGTGTTTGATTGGTTGGCCAACTAATCTAACCTAAGCCCTTTAGAGAATCTGTGAAGTCTTGTCAAGAGGAAGATGAGACGGCAGATCCACAACACCGAGAAGCTGGAGGCTGCTATCAAAGCAACCTGAGCCTCCGTCATGCCACAGGTCTCCATGCGCCAGAAGAAAAACATGCAAAAATATCGATTCGTTGCTTGAATCAAGCGTTACTTGTCTTTATATGATTATTTCCTTTTAATGAAATTTTAATTTACTTATCTTTCTATTATCATAAACGTGTTAAAAAACATGAAAGGGCTAGAGTAAATTTATTTTTGTGTGACAATATTTAAAAATTTAGATGGAAAAAAACCACCTCAGGGAAAAGGGCAGATGTTTATTTTTTTCTGTATCTGAACTCTTAAGGTCAGCTGTAAAAGAACCAGGTTCTTGCAACAAGATTGGCAAATAGGTGGAAAGACACTCACATGTCAAAACAAGACTGTGCAATTAAATGAGTAAGTCAAGCGCTGGATTTGAACCTGCAGTTACACCATGCATTCAGGGTCAGGGATTCCATATAAATATCCAATAATGACTGTCATCAGCAGTCTGATTAATACACAGCTCCATTCATGTGTGAAATGTAGTAAGTCAGTTGGACTCAGATTGGGCAAATAAAATGATAAAGCTGAAAATATGGCACAGATGTCAGTTAAACAGGTTGCCTCTGAGTGAAAGCACCGTCCTGTTTAAATAACTCATCCATAGTTAATTGGTAGATGCGAGCCATTGTAATGCATAATGTAAAAGGCCAAGTGTCGTGACATTTACTGAGTGCGTCTGTGCTCTGAAATGGAGAACTGATTTTTTTTTTCCGTTTCTTCTGCTTACAGTGTAAATTTGCTCATCATTTTTGTGTTATGAGGTATAGCGAATAATCCAACCTATGTGTTTTATATAAGCTTTTCTAAAGAAAAATACAGTTTTACATTTGTAACACTTGTAGGAAAACCACAACCACGAGTTGTAAGTCTCATCAGATGCCAGATTTTTATTTATAGAAGCATAGACTTTAGTTCTCTATGCTATACTCAAACTCAGAGTAGCACCAAGTGCACAAAAAAATGTCTTTACCAGCTTCATAGCACTGCTGCACACTGATGGAGGCTCTGCTTGTGTATAACAGTTTGGAGATTTTGGAAAATTGCCACTCGCATGCAAGTTGCTTCTGCTTTGCACGTTGCCAAAAGAACTGGCAAAGTATATCCTATTCCCAGTCAGTGCTTCAGATTGATTTACAGTATTTCTCCAAAAAATATTTAAAAAGCAAAAGCACACAGTAAATTTGAGGAATTTATCCAGAAATCCAGTGAGAACTTTAAAGATCTTCAAGATTTTTTAAGCCATGAATTGTTAAACATACAGGATTTTGTTTACTTTGAAACATATTTTATCACATAAACAACAAATGTTATTTATTTAGTGACTTAAAAAAAGTCAGCAAAGCACAATTTCAAATGATAATATAGAAATAAAAGCAAATCTCAAAAAATATTGTTCAGACTACACGCTAGTTGAATCGGCACCTAATGAAAAGATTTCAGAGGTTTCTATACTTCCACAGCTTGTAATTATTGGAACTCTATTAGTACAAACACGTGTGTTTGAATATTATATTGCAAATTTGGATTGTTTTGTTAATATAGTGCTTCTATAGGGCTATTTTTTTTCTTGTCAGTATTGAAGCAGCAGGGACAGTCTGCCTTAATTTTGCTGAAACACATTAAAAAGTTTCTTAAATGACAGTTTTAACAAACAATTTACATTTAGTGATTGCAAACATTGATTCTGTTGTAGCGTACTGGTGGGGAAATGAATAATGAGTTATCGGGCAAATCATATGCTTTGTTATAGATTCACAGCGTCGCAGCTGTCTGGTTGTGTAGGTGAGTATCTATAGTGTCCATCTTCACTCTGGCCGTCAGAGTTTAATTATGCTGCTGTTGTACTTTCCATTCGGTAATCTCTTTTCTGTTGTTCTTCTCTTGTTGGACTGAAGACAGAGCGGATGATGAGAGCGCGATCGCGGTGCTAAAGACTGGATGTGTTCCACTGTTCACACATACCTGCCACTGCCCGAGGTTATGTTGGATTACATATCACGCCTTTAACAATGAAATATACTTGCACCGATCCAGGGAATCAGGAGAAAAAGATGTTTTTTTTTTTTTTTTCTCTGTTGAATCAAGGGTGCATTATAATCTTAAAGCAGCAGAAAACGTTTGCGTGATTGACTGACAAAAACTCCGCAGCAGCCTCAACACCGTTCTTCGCTGCTTGTTAACAATTACAATTATTCCAGCGTTCCGCGTGTTATTGACATGGTGGAACAATGAGGGTATTGAGCGGTACTGCTCTGGACAGGCATGGATTGGATAGCAGGTGTCGACAGGGAAGATCTGTCGCTTTGAATCGTGTTTTCTTTGAGCGTGCGTGTCCAGCCGTTCGATCCATAGCGAGAACTGCAAACATGCGACATTCGCAGTGACTCAGCTTGCGAGCCTATATTTGACCTTGGATCTTTTGAAGCGACGCAGTTGTAAAAAGCGAGTCATATTAAAAGAAGGCTTTCTTTGCATGGCTGGCCTTCGAAATTTGCATTGCTACAAAACAGGCAGGCCTCCAGAATAACAGCTATTATTCATCTTTCTTGACAAGAGAAATAGAAACCTGACACATTTATCAAATCAGGTTCACAGAAAACACATTTGATAGGTTTACTTGTTACACAAAGGGTATTGGAATTTAACATTTCAACAGGGTGAAATTGCAAACAGAAGAAAGGGTGCGGCAGCAGGCTGTAAAATTCTACATGAATAAACACAAGAAAGCACATATATGTGCACGCACACATGCACGCGCACACACCTCGGTCTCTAGACACTTCTTGACTGAATCCACAATCCACTCAATACGTCGTGGAAGGGCTGAATGTTAACTGCTTTTCCTTTGCTGGAAAAAGGTTCACTGACAATAGACGGGCCTTGGAGTTAAATATCAGAAAGGTCAGAATGTGGAAAGGGACTTAGTGAAATGTTGCAGCCTTGACAATTCAGAGCAGTTATATTCAGCTGCTCATCCTCAGGTGGCCATTTTTCTTTTTCTAAATGCCCGGATTCATCTCTCTCGCTCTCTTGCTCTCTCTCTCTCCCCGTCTCTCGTTTTGTGTCCACACTTACCATCTTTCTCTCTCTCTCTCGGTCCGTCTGTCTGTCTATCGCCATCTCTCAATCTGTCTCCCAGTGCAGAGGTTAAGAAACAGCTTGGGAGGGACACATAAGAGAGAATGATGGAGAATGCAGCTAAAAGGTTAAGGAGGCTGTAATCCTGCGGTAAAGGACAGCCAAAACTCACACTGCGCTTCAGCTGTTCCCAAAAAAAGAAAAAAAGGAGGGAGAAAAAAAAAACAACACAAAAACACAAATAAAAGGCAGCCATGTTGTCTTTCAGCCTGTGTGCAGCTCGACAGCTGAAAGAGAGTATTTTAAAAGAGGCCACAAGCCTCTGTATGGGGCGGCAAGAAAAACAAACTGAGGTCTCCTACCTATAGTTTTGATCCCTAATAGTGAATTTATTCAACACTTTAACAAAATAAATAAATAAACAAGAGTATGCTGCATCTTGAGATAACGATCACATGGCTTTAAGCTTCTTAATCATCTGTCAGGCCCAACTGTTATTTAAATTAGTGCAGCAGCAGTTTAGTATGCAGCAGTGGCGACTTCACACTGATTCAGAGGGTCTCTATATGTCAGAGTGAAATCAGTAAGTAGCCTTTACCAACTAAATCAAAATTAATTCCCAGAAGTACTTAAGGATACCCTGTAGAACTTTATTTACCCCCAGTAGGGATGGCGTACATTTTTTTTCTAAAAACAGACAGTAATTGTTTGCCCCCCTAAGTGTGCACAAAAGCATATGAGTGCATTACCCTGCAACGTACACTGTGAGGTTGGAGCGCCGCTGTTCTATGGGCAATAGATGGTAATATCACACCAAGAAATGTGGCAGATTGCCAGCAAAGGTAGCAAAAAGACAAAGGCTGCAAGTCAGCAAACATCAATATAAACAATGCAAGAAATAAAATATTTAAAAATCAGATTTGAAAATGTCAGACGAGGAAAGCAAAGCTGCTGGCTTGTTTCCAGGATCTTAAGGATTCCAGGAAAAGATACTGGTGAGAGACTTGTCTTAGAGTCACCAACATCTTGTGTGAAAAAAATTGCCCATTTTTGTGTTGATACCTTTTCTGGCAGGATCAATTTGCCCGAAAATGTGAATCGGATGATACATTTTATTGTGCAGCATGTTTACAATTTATTTTAGTTCGCCACATGGACGCTATAACTGATGCAACAAATTGTTTTCCTCTGGGGCTTTAGGGCTCCACAGCCTGTGTCTGCCATTCCTCTTTTTTAATTTGGGACAGACAAAGCACAGAACAGAGATACTGAGTCTTGGAGAGACTGTGAAAGTCCAGCAGCGGGAGGCCTCTGAATGGGAACTTCCTGGTAACAGGTCACATCTTGAATCTCAAGTCAGTTCGATCGGATCTGTTGGCCGACTGCAGCCCTAACGCGGAGGTCACCAACTGTCCCTGATAGACAATCATAGAACATCATGGGAGGTAATTTCGGTAAAACAAAGACTCGGGGTGTCTGCTCTGTTTTCAAGCCACACAAGCCAATATTTGTTCTTGTTTTCTTGGAAAGTTTTTGCCCTGTCTGCTTGGCGTACAGATTTCCTCAGCAGCTCTTGGGGAGCGGCCCCTCCTCTCTTGAAGCATGGCGGAGTTGGCCAACCGATGTGATTACCATGCTGTGTTATTGTCTGCCACGGTCTTGCTGTAGTCTAACCGGGGTTCTTCAACGGGCTCCGCAGCTCTCTAGCATCTGGAGGTCATCTGTTAAAAGGAAAAATTGTCCCACGTTTCATGCTGGGGTAGTTAATCTACAGGTCTGGCAGCTGATCGGACTATTCAGTACTGGCACTGAGCTGTGTAACACATGGCAGCCTGCTGCCTATGAGGGCTGCATAGGAATGATAGCTGAGTGCTCTGAATCAAGCCAAAATGTACAACAGATTTCGCCGCACTTATCTCAAATAGATTCATGATGAGGGATGAATTTAGGAGTCAGGGAGGTTGGTCTCAGAGCATCTCTCAGATGCAGTTATTCGGAGAGACGAGTGTGAAGGACTCTAAGGACGGGATTTACAAGCAGGTTACAAGCAGTGAAAGAGACATGCTGTAAAATCCAGCAGAAAATAATGTGCATATTATATAAACAGACAGTGCATAGCACAGAGGGCGCATATTATGACCACAACTCTGGCTCACTGAGGATCACATCTAAAGGATGTAATTTAACTCCTCTTTTTTTTAAACTTTGTCAATCAATTTAACAATGTAAACCTCTTTTAAAGATAAAGATCGACCTCATCAGGATTTGTCCTCGCAAAATTGACCCATCTCGAGCCAATCTAGCACTCGGAGGCTGAATAGTGCTTAGCTGTGTCCCCGCACATCATTACCCCTCTCTTCACTCCATTCACTCTGACTGAGAGCAGGGAAAATGACTGAGTGATATAACCAAGGCTCCTGTGTCTCCAGCTCTGTCACTACCCTGTACTCTGTGTATGTGCCATAAGCCTTCTTAAGAGAGAGAGCGAGAGAGGGAGAGACAGTGTGTGCTACAGTGCTGATGTTGCACATTAGATCACCTCTACATGACCTCAGCCACTACCTGCTCGGACATCTTTGATATGCAGTGCTGCGTCAGTCTCTCTCTCTCTCAAAAAAAAAGAAAAAAAGGGTCAGTCTTTCTCCAAACAACGTTTCACTCAGCGTCAACATTAAATCAATTACGTAGGAATAAAGAGAAATACTTTTTGGAATTTTGCTGTCAAAGTGAACTTTGCAATAACAACCAACCCATTGTACGCCTGAAAAATGAACAAGTGCAGCATCATATCGAGCCTTCTATTGACTTTATATTACAGACATGGACGTGTCTTTGATCTTGTGTCAGGGCATGACTTGGTAGTTTAAGGGCTGCCTTCCAGTTAATGGGGAAAAACGAGCCACATCTTTGATATCAGCTGATCAAACGGTTTCTTTCCGTTGATCATCAATGCTCGTCAGGATGGCGAAAGCACAACATCCACAGGATGGACTTTCTCGGTTCCAACACCAGACTTAATCCCCTAAAACCCAATTCTGTAAGAATGGTCTCATTACCGGCTTCCTGTCTCATTTTTTATGGTTGCACAACACTGCGTGGGTAATCAGACGTCAGGCTCCAGCCCGACACACGTGAATTTTACTATGAACACATGTTGATTCTGGAGGTGACGCATTTTCCCTTTCTTCATCAGCATCACCATAGCAAAAAGGTGCTTCACGCCTGCTAAGAGGGCCGCTCACTCTACTCCTTTCACAACTGCGTACAGTTGCTTGGCAACAGTCACACAACTAACTCAATCAAGAATGAAATACTATAAATCTTTTGCAGAAATAAGTTACTATAATGAATTGTAAAATCGACGTCAGAGACGGCAGTACTGAAAATGCACAGCGTGTATGACTCTATAAACTGCATTGAGAGCTTTTACAAACAATGTATGTGCATATGCACACAGACACTACACAACGGCTTTATAATCTTTATGCGCAGTAATCTTTTCATTTGACTCTATTCAATAAACTGCTGGAACAAAATTGAAATTTTCAATGGGAGAGCTGATAAACTGGTGAACTGCTCACTGTGAATTTCTCAAATGCAAGTTTAACTTCCTTGTTTGAAACATTTACGCGAAAACCAAAGCATGCTTTAGAGGTTGCTTTCTACATTGCCTCAGAAGGATAAATTATGCTTCATTTGCACAGCTAATTCAACATAAGCCAAGATTAGTAGAAGAAGGGGGAAAAAAAAGAAAACCTCAAATAAAATGCAGCTCAAATAAAAAGAGTTTCCAGCTAAGCTCAAAATGGCAAATGGCAAACTTTGGTTTTCTGGCTAACAGAGAAGCTGTACAGCAGTCAAACCCCTTCACAATAACATGTCAGAACAGCAACATATGAAATTTATGATAAACCCTTTTTCTTATTACCAAACATGAGAAAGTTAATTGAAAAAATCCAACTGCAAGGGGAATATTAAAGAGATATTTCTGTGTATATTCCACAACTGGGACTAATTCAGAAGCAGAAGTGCCTGAAGGGCCAGTCTGTCTCTTACAAAATTGGTTTACCAAAACAGAATGTACAAGAGCACAGTGAGGCCAGTAGCAGCTTCCTGCCTCCATGGAAATCAACAGCCGAGGTCTCGCAGCTGAAGCCGAATCTTTACTGCGGCGCCAGGATCCCAGTCCTAAGGCCACTCACAAGACCTCCAGGCAAGCGCAGAAAATTAGCCCGCTTTTGTTATCAGCGGTGATATTTGAGCAGTTGCTAATGAAATTGGGCTGTGCTTCCCATGGCTGTGTGCGAGCATTCGCCACATGGATAGATGAATGCTGTCATGCCAATAAAATACCCCGCCACCCCCCTATTAGATCAATTGTGAATAATAAATTAAAGAGACAGGTGGCCCTCCACTTTTTAGTGAAAAATTAAATCAATGACTGGGGCCCTGGTGCTTTCAGGTGTCGTGTTTGACAAATACTTTCAATAAGCTGGTGTCTTAAGTGCTGTCAGAGCCGTCTGAAACGTGACTAAAGTTCTTTGCATACCAAGTCACACTTTTAGATTCTATTATTCAAAGTACTGTTCAAAGTCGCACTCCTGCCTCTGATTTAATCAGCTGTAGGAAACTAAAAAAAAAAAAAAAAAATCACTTCAAACATGAACAAGTCAAACAGTGTTATAAAGAAATTAAATACATCGTATTATTAGACATTTCAAAATGCATTGCTTGACAGAGCTCCATTGTTTATTTAGGGATGTGCAAATTCACTCCTTGACTCACGTTCGCACAGCGAAACAACACAACAGCACGCTCGCACGTACGTCACAGCCACTCAGTCATCTCTCACACTCATGTCAAGGTTGATCTGAGTCACAAGTCCCACGTTCATCCCAATTAGCACTTTGATTTGGGAGTTGATAGGTGGTGATATTGGCAGCTTTGGAAGGATGCACCCATCACTCTCCTCTCTCTTTCACTCTTTCAAATCCTCCCTCTCGTTCCGTGCTGGATTTTTCTTTGCTTTTCTTTTTTTTTTTTTTTTTCGTTTACATACCTCCTTTTCTACACATTTTCTTGTTGGGTTTCCTGGCACATTCCTTGGATATTCTTTTGACTGTAAAATGAATGGAAAAACTACAAAATAACAGCGAGATCTGGAAAAGAGATCGCATGTGACATGCAACAACTCAGAGAGAGTCAGACCCCATCTTCTCCCACTGTCCCTCCTCCTCCCACCCTTAAAGTCCTCATTAACGACAAGAACAACAGAGGACCGGTTCGATAAAGTAACTGGGGTGTTGCTGCAGAAATATTCCAAAATGGTGGAATGAATTTGCTGCACCCTGGGACACAAGAAGCCCATATTCACATGCACTTCTATTTAAGACCCATTACAACCACACAGATGACAAGCGAGGCTGGAATATCCAGAATTTATTTTTTTCGCATTTTAATCTGATAAGTATTTCTTTTTTTTTTTATATTGCCCATTTAATTTTCACAAAGCACTCGACATTTCAAGCTCTTTTTCCTGTGTGTGTGCCTCCTTTGAGTGGCGAAAAATGGGGGCCCTTAGAAAAAGTCCAATGTTTCATGAATCAAAAACTTTTAGGACCGTCAAGTCTTTGCAGAGCACAGTCTATATTTGCCTTTTGCACAAAGCCTGCTCTGCATTTTACTTTGTGCAAAGACAAACTGGGCGAATCAAGGAGCGTAAAGGGTCTTACATAGGTCAGGCTGATGCCACAGGCCTCTCATGTACCAGACAGAATATTTCACCAACCCTAGAGCAGATCATTCACTTATGAGGCAGGCTACTAATTGGTAATATCCCCAGAACAGTCAAGACAGTGAGGGTAGGAAGGTGCACCAAGTATCTCCAATCTGCTTCTTGTATGAATAGATTTTTTTTTTTAATTATTAATTTTTTTTTTTTAATCATTAAGTCTCATTGAGAAGCCATTTAGTCATCAAAAGAGGAACCTCTAACAGTGGCATGGAAGGGGAGAGTTGATGAAAAGACTAAATGAAAGATCTAGTCAAGATGGGAGGTTGAGATGATGGACACGGACACAGCATGCGCCAGACAACAGGTCATGCTTCGCGCAAAAAAACGAAGTGGCACAAAGTTTCAAGAGAGAGGACAGAAAGAGTGGGAAGCAAAGACAGAAAAGAGGAAAAAGAAAGAAGTTCCTGGTTTCGTCCTGCGAACTTGACACACTCACCATCCTCTGTTGGAACATAGATGTTTAGGTAAAGACAATCCTCGTGTTGATCCTGTATGTATGTGGTAACAATATCCAGGTTGAAGGTGAACCATATTGGCATCATGATTTCTGGGACAGCATTGTAAATATTTTGGGGGCAGACAGGGGCAAAGTGCGTGGCGTTTTTGATCCCAGACCAGGAAGAAGGAGGCTCCGGGGGCATGAAGCGTTTTTCTCCCACTGGGGAGGCAGCGTAGGGAACCCCCAGGTACTGGTCGACGGGCCCCAGGATCTCGCTGGGCAGGGGCACCCTGACCCCTCGGAGTTTACCGTACTGTGTGTTCACAGTGGGGTGGAAGTTCTGACCTCTCACAGCTGCAAAGCACCAACAAAAACTTAATACCCACAAGGACACGCTGAAATTGGTGCTCCTGTCGGCACCGTGCCAGTTCTGTGAGGGAAAACGATTTCTCCTTGGAGAAAACCACATGGTCCTTGTGAGCGAGTACAAGAGCGGCTGACCAACATACAAGCCGGGGTAGCGCCCCCCCCACCCCTCGCCTCAGCAAACGCAAAGGCTTCCCGCTCAGTCCTGTCGTCCACCAGCCACCCGAGGGACAGTCATCGGCTGCGGTGCTGCGGCCCACCAAAGAACAGACGATAAGAAACGAGCACAGATCCTCTCTGCAGCAGGGTCCTTATTCACCGTCCCCTCTCAGCCCGTCAGATCTTCTACCCAGTGCTGCAGAAGAGAAAGACAGGAAAATTAATGACAATCCCTTGACAGTCAACCACTTAGTTCCCATTTTTAGTCAGTCACTTTTATTGACTCGTGGAGTCGTTCTCTGTCATGACATAAAGCGGCTCACATGAACACGGCGGAGCTCCTGCTACTATCATCAGTCCACACAATCAAGATCCTGCCTGTGATTTCAGTAATACAATCAAGTTGGGAAATTTGTCCAGATGTATCTAATGTTGCAATTAAGATAATTAAAATGTGAAGAGCATCAACTGTGATTAGCTTCGAGGCGATGCTGAAGCCAGCAGGAGTAAGACGCGGGAACATAATATCATGATAAAAATTTCATGTCCTGTTTCATGTCATGCCGGCATTTTCTCTACATCTCCCTCCGGTGTGGTTATGAACAAGGCAGAAATTAGATTTTGTCTTTCTTGTTTGCTCTTACAAGAGATCACACCTTGGGATGAACAGAAGACGAGGCGCAGGAGGATGCGGCTACAGGCTGCACAGGTGCCTCCAGTGACAGAGCTGTAAATGCTAATCAACAGTCCCTGAGTGAACCAGGGGTGCCAGCAACAACACCCTCCCACACTGCCTGATCAATTTTCAATTTCTGTGGCTCCGGGTCCCCCTCAGCTTTGTGTGCCTACAGCGGAGTTTGCTCTAATAACAATGGAGAAGAAAAGCCAGCGTTTAGAGGAGGATATTGCATTCCAAAATGACTGTGTAAATGATTTATATTATAACAGCAGCCATTGGAGGGCTCCGAACCACTGTGAGAAAGCAATCCTGACATTCCTGGAGGTGCTGTTTTTTTGTGCAGCAGCAATTCCCATCTGCCGCAGATAGTCTGCCAGTAAAAATCTATGTGCCTCCTTGTACGAGAAGATCCTCGCTTCAAATCAAAAACGCATTTGTATACGCCGTCTAAATACTGTGAATGTGCTCACCCTAACTGATCAATGTAAATGTGTGGTGAACAATTCTGCTCACCCAGTACGGTTCACCAAGCACCTGCTAAGTAATATCCCACCAAAAAGCCGTCCATATCCAATTCAGGGACTAAGAGGCATGCGATGCTGGGGGCCAGGGGCTGGCAAAGGCTTCAAAATGCTCGAAAAAGTCACACTAACAAAGTCCCTTTCCTGCTTAGTAAGTCCCCTGTAGCAGCGGCAGGAAACCAAGCAGACAGTTAAAAATCACTTCAAACTGAATTAGCAAAGAAATCCATTCCTGTTTTTTTTTTTTTTAATACAGCACAAGAACATAACACACTCTGTGTTATATACCACAACATTCACAGTCTCAGGTAATTCAAAACACAGTTTACCAGGTATGTAACGATCCACACAAGGCAATAACAAATGAATAGCAATAAATACCGCAACAAGAGTGAGTGTTCATCTGCGTGTGTGTGTGTGTGTGTGTGTGTGCGTGTGTGTGTGTGTGTGTGTGTGGGACTTGCTATGGCAATAAACACAGTGCATATGAAGACAACAGTTGGAAATATTTTAATATGTTTTGTTTTTGTGTCATAGAGTTTCACATTTTAAAACAAAGTGTAGAATCTATTTGACACCCTTTTTTTTTGGTATGTTTTGATTTTACATTACAGAACATTCAAATTATACCGTGTTCTATGAACGGACAGAGATTTATGATATACATTTTGTGAAAGTGAAAAAGATTTGTGTCAAACGGGATTTTTCCAAAAGGTTGTTCTATAAGGCGCAGATATGACTTTCACTGAAACCATTTTTGTTTAGATCTGCACATGAAACAGTGGAATGAATGAGACAACACTAATTCTACTCAAGATAAAATACACCAGGTCAAACTTTTTAATCAGGACACTGCAAGGACATAGGACAGTGTGATGGAGTGTGTGTGTTTAGAGGACACACAGCAGAGGACTTCATCAGTCTCTTCTCCAACGGCATCTCAGAGGTCCTCTCTGCTTTGATCTCTCTACCTGCTGAAGCACTGCCAAGGGAGGATGGGAGATGAGGGAGAGCGAGGGAGAAGGAAGGAGAGAGAGAGAAAGCGAGAGAGTTGCATGAGTTCTCCCTCATCATCCCAGATATATTGATCGCCTCATCACTGTGGCCTTGCAGCCCGTAATAAATACAACTGGGGGTGATAGAGGCGGGGTGAGGTGGGGAAAGAGGAGGATGGGGGAGCTGTTCGGACTCTAAGTCAGATTATTAGACCTTAATGCAAGATGGTTCTCCAGCAAGCACATGCCACTAAACACCCTCCTCCCCAACTCTGTGCTCCCTGATTAATGGGACATGGAAATTCTAACTGGTCTATTCATCATCGCACAAAATGATCCTGCTGGAGCAACACGCAAGCTGTCCCCTGACCCATCCCGTATGTGGTAAAAAGCGAATACATACACTTATATCCATATAGTCGCGTGAGTCCACAGCCGTGCACACTTACACTTATAGAAGACCCTTTGTTCTCTCACTGCAAAGAGATCTCTGCGTCGCAATGAAAGTCTGAGCACAGAACCAAATGTACTCCTGCGCCTTGACATCCCTGAGAGAGAGGCTGAATGGACTGATAAAAAAAGGAACCAGTAAGAGTTCTGAGTAGATGGAGCTTCTGACGAGCCACACTCTGTTATTGTAGTAACTATCCTGCAACAAAAGCGTTCGCAAAGCTGCATTAGTCCTCCGGAACATCTAACTTCAAATGAAGTGAGCCGTCCTGACCAGAGAGCATAATCACTGATTACAAGCTGAATCTGCTGCTGATACATGGAACCTGAGTCAGAATGTACCATTACAGCAACGATAGCAGAGAGGAAACGGCTGGAAAGCAGGAGACAGAAACCAATGTTCTGGGGAGGTTACCTCAGCTGAACTCATTAAAACGTGAGAGGCGAAAACTTGATTTAATGTCTCCCCTTCTGTTTGCGCTCTAAAAGAAACTAATGCACATCAGTGCAGCAGGTTCATTCACAGACAAGCTCTGCTCATGAGAGGATTGCTCTCTGGTCGCTGTTTGTCAATAATGTGGAAGAACTTATCTGTATTGGCTGTTTACATTTGTTCACTTCAAATCAGTCCAGAAAATCTCGATACAGCAAAATCAATAAGGAATTTGCACGTTGTGCTGCACATCTGCGCCCAAAGGCACGCTCTTTATATAAGCTCCCCTTGACGAAAAACAGCACGCCACATTAAATCAGAGAGATTGGCATGTTTCAGAAACAACATTCATGAAATGTCAAAACCAGAGTGCGGCTTCACAAGGCTCCCGCTGAGAACCAGTAGCACTGTAACAGTGAGGCATGAGGACCCGCTCTTCCTTTGCCTTTTTCCGTCAGATGCAGAG
The DNA here is from genome assembly GCF_902148845.1 of Salarias fasciatus. Lineage (NCBI taxonomy): Eukaryota > Metazoa > Chordata > Actinopteri > Blenniiformes > Blenniidae > Salarias > Salarias fasciatus. The sequence goes on along the minus strand of NC_043746.1, from coordinate 10,502,766 downwards.
CCTGTGCAGTCATTATTACTTAGGAGATTTGGCATTAAATCAAGGACAAAGACGCAGCACATTCTGACTGCTAATCAGCACAGCGAGGCTGACATATTTTTAAAGAAGCAAAAGAGGGATGGTGAGGAATGGTGGAGTTGCTGCTGTGACCGCCTGCTAAGCTCCGTGTCTCCACCCCTTCTCCTGGCAGCTGGATAAAGGCTGCCACGAGTATCATTACCAGCCAAACGGCCGAGGAAACACAGTGAGGTGAGCTTGGCAGGCCAAATAAAGACAGATTCCAGGTGAGCACATGTTGAGATGAATCCTGTGGCTGCACAGCAAATAAATAATGGCTGTTCTGTTAACTGCTGACAGTGCTTGAAACAACTGTTTGCTCTTTGTGACTAAAATGATCGGGACAGATTTGCACCGAGGCCTCCCCTGAATTTATATCTCCTTTCTTTTTCTCGGATGTGTGCGCATGCCTTCGAGTGTCATAAACACTTTGAGAAGCAATGCAATACAAAAATAAATGTATACAGATACAGGGATATTCATCAAAGCTAACTGACTCAATTAGATGGAAAAGGAGTGAGGAGCCTACTTTAAAAAAAATGATAAATAAAGATATTTTCACAACAGTTCATCATCCTAACTCCTATTGATCCACTGTAGAGTCCCACTACAGGAAAAAAAAAAAAAAACAACTCAAAGTAGCTAATCACTCAAGCAGCCCACAGGGATTCTTTGAGAAACCACAGGGGCAAGTATTGGGTCCGTCTCTAATCTAGCCATATGTAAACACATTAAGGATTTACGCATGGCATACTCATTATCTGAGCTCCCACAGATGCCGTTTGCTGGGTGGGATCTGTTCTCTTGACGGAGTGTCTTGTGTGCAATTTCTATCACCCTGCCAACACGGCTGCAAAGCACTGCGAACCAAACAGGAGAGCACGAGGACGGCCCTAGACAAGTTTTCACAAACAACTAAGGCTAATCAGTCTTATGATTTTGTTTATATAACATGTTTTACTTTATCCCTTCCACACAATTTTTTTTTTATTATCCAGATGCCATTATGTAATTGAGCTTATTAGAACCATGGTTAAATTTTAGCCTGAAGACAGAGTTGTCCGTGCTTTGTTCAGTTCATGTAAGTTATCTAAATAACCTTAAAAAATATTTTAAAAAGCGAGTGTATGGTGTAATCTTTTTTTTTTTTTTTTTCTGTAGAACCACTCTTGAAATTGTACTTCTGTTTATTGTATGGCCACACTACAGAAAGCAGTCTGGGCCAGGAGTGGATTGAATGTTTTGAAAATCATTGATCTATCAATCCAGGTGAAGGCTAGTGCTGCGTGGCTGGTAAACAATGAGAATCCTGAGAACTCCAGTACTTTGAATCTGTGACCACCGCGCTGATATGACCCTGTGCTTTGTGTTTACAGTGACAAAGAAAAAAACAAGAAATACAATAAACTAACAGTAGTAAATGTGGTAAAATAGACATGAGTGGATGGAGGTCACATTGGTGGAATTGCTTGTCAATGTACTTTTAGAGTGTGCATCTTCAGAATGAAAATAAGATGTTTGCTTTTTTTTCTTTTCAATTCAGCCATTTACTTTAATTACCTGCAAAACGCTACATAGGCTAAAAATATCCTGTATAGAAATGTATGTAAATACCCTACAGCGGGCTAACTTTTGCAGCACATGTTTGTATTTGTTATACATTTATACAGTATTTGCTGCAGGCATTACTATTAAAGTACTGCTCTATTTTTCAACATATCAAATACAAGTCTTTTTTGTAACATATTTTTTGACATTTAAAAGCAAACTGTGTCAAAAATAGGAAATTATTCATTGAAATGTTACATGCTTACCATAAAAGCAATGAAATCTATTAATGAACCACTTTTTATTAATATAATGTTATAATTCTAGACATATTTGAATTGAACAACTATGACTAGCATAACCACTTCACTGCAAGTATTCTCACAACAATATATTCAACATAAGTGTTCAGTATTATTAATATTGTGTTTTCCTCAAATTAATTTTGCCTCACATTGTCCTGCTGTGATGAACCACATTCCTTTAAACTCTGAATTTAAAGATTTGAAGCGTCAATAACATATATTTTATGTTAACAATTACATACACACACCCAAGATCCATTTCTGTTGAATAAATGAGGTAAACTGCTCAATTTCTCTAATTTTATAAACAGTTGACAATGGTTTACAAATTGTGCTTCTATTGTCTGTGGCCTCTCATCCAAGCTGAATTTATCTGTCATAAAAACTCAGTGGGCTGCTCATCGGAAATGCAAGAAAAGCTAAATGATTTCAATTTTGATCACCTGAAAAAAAATTTATATCTTTTTTACCTTTTGTTTGTATAAACCCTTTTTATGATAGAACTAACTCATTAAAAACATATTGTAATGTAATATCCGCCAGACACTGCACTTTCATCAGATGCATTAGCATTCAAGAATTGATGATCATCTGCATTAGATTTGACATGCATGAGTCAGCAATATCAATAGTTTTCTGAATGCTGTGTTTCTGTTGGCTGAGTTCGGATACATCTGTGGAGTGGAAACTCATTTGATTGGACTTGGTGAACACATGTGAAACATGATTGAATTCCTGAAGAGGATACACTTGAGCATACCAAGGAGAATTCAGCAGATATTTCAAGCAGCTCCCTCTCATCTCTTTCACTGTGAGGACAGCACGTATAACATGGCAGCACAAACATCAATTTCTGGCTTACAGTGAAAAGGAGGATGGATTTTTTTTTTTTTTTTTTTTCAACCCTAGTGGGATTCTTCCCTAATAAAATTCAAGCGAGTATACGGAACCCAAACAGTACTGGCATGGCACTACGTATATAAAGCAAATCAAAGTTTATGACAATCACTTGAAATGTGAATTGCTGTGTAATACTCCTCTTTGGTCTGCGCGCTGCGATCGTGGAGCGCGATGCCAGTTACTCCCAGTGAAGAAAACACACCCACGTTTACACTGATTGATTACAGTTACAGCGATTAATGATGGAATCCATTGAGGGAAATAGGTTACTTCCAGTTTAAACTGTGCACTGAATGCTCATAGCACGCAACTTGAAGTAATGTATCCTGGAGAGCACGGTGCATTAAACATTGATCCAATGGAATCGGGGGGGGGGGGGGGGGGCTCAGTAGACGGGATGGGGAAAACATTTTTCTTTAAGCAGCTATTAACACTTAACAAACATATAGAGTTGAACAGAGGGGTCTGCTGTGAGTTAATTGAGGTCTGGCCGGTAATTACAGCAGGGAGTTGATCTCTCTCAATCAGGGTTGCAAGTTTATTGACACGACATTATAAAATCTTAGATGGATTAGCCCCAGTGGCTATTGGCTGGTATTGACTCTTTGGCTGAGGGTCAATACAAATCACATGAAATATATATATGCATTTAGTAAAAATCTGATTGAAGAGAAGCAATGTTAAGAAAACACAACAGCTCCACTGGGCAGAAAACAAGTAGCTTTGTATTGGTTTCCCTGAGTCATTTGCAGCGCAGTAATGTCTATAATTTAGTGGACGTTGAAATGAAGAAAACTAATTCTTGAAGATGTCTTATCCACCCACAAGCCAGCCATTAAAGAAATGAAAACACAAACACTATCTGGAGGAACCATATGATGCGATCCCTTTGAAGAGCTGATCATCCAGGGGAAAACACTCAGCGGTGCAATGTTTGAAAAAGCAGATGACGCCTTGCACTAAGAGCAACTGCATTCTGAATTATGTTTCCTGCAGACGGATTAAAAATTCAGATCAACTTGTCCAGAAGAATATGAAATCAATTACATTTCTTTTACAATAGGATGGAGGCTGGACCCGATCTGCGTCGTCGTGAGACCTAACAGGTGCTTGCTGGCAAGCACAACACATCGTCGCAGTACGCTGGGAAAATGATTTTTCTTCATGACCTAATAAGCTAAATAAGAGCTTCAAAATTAAGGTAAGTAGGCTGCAGCTCTCAGGGAAAATTAAAAGATCAGCTTTTTCATTTGGTGTGTAAGAGCTTAAAGAATCATACACATACAGAGCCAAGACATGATCTAGATGCTGCCTGTGAAATTAATGAGCTAATAACGCATAAAATGCCTTCGCATTTTTCAGCAGCAATGTGCAAACTGAGGGGGATACTCCACATTCTGGTAAAATATGGTGTTAGGACTCTAAAATCACTGTAAGAACATGAATAAAATAAATTATTCAAATTCATAAGTATCTCAACGTGCCGTTTCCACAACGTAACTCCACTGCATCATGTGCAGCGTCTGAGCAATAGCTGCTCCCCTGAGGGACATGCTGTAATGGTAGATGTATTTTAGAATCACTTCTCAATCATACATCTCCGAGGAACCTTAATTGTGATTGATGATCGATTAAGAGAAGATGAATTCTGAGAAAATACCGTGCTAATGAATGCAGCAACGCACAACACATTATTCTGATGTTTCCTTTTCAAAGGCCTCGACTACTTGGCTTCCTCCTGGAGCATTTACAAATGCCAAAAGCACAGTGGTAGAATAATGTTATTGACATGCAAATGCCTGGTAGTTGGAGAGAAGTGAGAGGCGCCAAGGAGTATTGTTGTGTGACAAGCAGAAATCCTGAATACAAAGCTGAAAGCTGAGCCGTACACGAGTGCGCTTGACACAGCAAAACCCACACAATCTCTCTCTCTTTTTTTTTTTTTTGACAAAATATACATCTAAACAATATTGGATCCACCACGGGTATGGCAGTGTTTGCTCTATATACAATGGGAGCAAAGGGTTACTGTCGACTAATGACAGCAGATTAAATGAGCTCTGTCCAGTGTACATGATGTCGGGAGTTTTATGGGGGCATAATTAAGTTTCGAAACAACCCGACAGTGATGTGCTTTTAACTAAAGGTCAACAGTAAACAGCCATGCGAGCCACACTTGATTACTATGTATATCACAACATCAAAAAAGATGCTGCTGCACTAATGAGGGGGTGACCTTCATCTTCAGTGTAAACAAAGACCAAACAAACGCATATCGCCCCGCATGGCCTCCATCAGCCATTAATAAAATGCTGTTTAAGAAATTAATAGCGGATCCATTTAATATACAGTCTTCGGTGTTTCGGGGAGACCACAGTGTTGCTGGAAATGAATTAATATCTAAAGTGGATGCATTGTACCTGGCATCAAGAAAACCAAAGAAATCAAATTATAACAGGCATGCAAAATATCAGCCGGCTTGCTTTATTCGGCCCAATAAATAGCTTCCATTTCATAAACGTTAACCTGTAAATAAGATCTGCCGCATAGCTTAGTGTATCACATTAAAGGCTCATTCAGAGCTGCTACCAGGTGGATTTAGAGGAGATGTAGAAGGATTAGCAAGGAGATATCAATCACCACAGTTGGACCATCTTCTTATCCAGCACCATCACAGCCTCTGGCAGCTTTCCCCATTGATCCTACCAAGGCTATAGGCATGAAGCAGGAGCTACAGTAGGGGCTGTATTTTCCTTTCAGTAGATTCTAAACCCGAGGGCCGGTTGTTTAGTGGTTAACATTCTCCTTTCACTGCGAGAATATCTGTGGCTCAAGCTTGGGCTTGGGGACCATTCTGAAATGAGTTTGCATGTTTCCATGGACCAAAACAGTGTTTGAGTTCAATGAATGGCTATCAAAAAAAGGTGTCTACGCATCAGGGCATGGATGGTAGTGTTTGGCCGACAATGTTAAGCAGATTAATCCAAAACTTCTAAATCATTCTAATTGAACACTAAATTGAGGTGTCAATATGTCATTATGGGATAAACATGCTGACGTAGCATGGCTAATCAAAGAGACAGTCGAAATAAGGAAGGCTGGAAGGAAAGAAAGCAGGTTTTCTCACCAGCGTTTTGTCTCCCAGTTGTCTCTTTAGAAAAGCAGCTGTCCTGCTCTGCTCACTGCATGTTCACATTGGTATTCTGGATATTATTAGTCACTTCGGAGAATCCAGATGATGATGAGCTCCGAGGGATATTTTAAATGACAGTGCCCTTTCCTGATGGGGAGAGAATGAACAACCGAGGCGACCGTCGCTGTCTTGTTGCTAATACTCATCTGTATCTGGAAAGAAAACAAGCGTGTCTGAGGAACGAGGCAGCTGAAACAGGATGTTACTTTTCAAATACTAGAGAGGGGTGGGGCTGGTCGGTTGGGTGTTGAAGGCAGAGTCATGCCTCAATATCACACTTGGAGGAAGGAGCGTTGTCCCCTGACAACAGTCCTTTAGGCTCGCCCTGGCAGATATGTTTACTCTCCGTACACTATTTCTAATCCTGTCTGAAAGCCTATCTTGAAAGTCAGGCTTCTTCGGAAATTGGCTCGTGTTCCTAGTGATTGATTAAAGTACTGTAACCCAGCTTTATCAGACCACCCTGAACTCTGTATTTCTGCCAAATCTATTAGGTAATGCATCCTTTGTTGTCGTACTGGTTGGTCTCCGCTCTCATCTTTGGAAAATGCACAGATCCATTTACTGCGATAGAATACACAGTCCGATCTGGATTTACGATAACACAGCAGGCCTCAGATCAATCAGAAGGGCCCATCTTAAGCTTACAACAGCCTGTGACACATGTGGCATCTTAATTCAATACAGCGTTGTTCAGCAAACTTGTCTTAAATTTATCTCCAGGGTTCAAGACAGTGCTCACATCTCATTGATCCTAATTTCTCACTGATGCCATGGTGGTACCAGGGACACGCCTATGTGCCCTGACATTGGGACAACAGCATGGCCATAATTCAGACGTTATAATGCTGTAATATCCCCCGTGCTGTTGGACACAGAGGAGAGGAAAGGTTGCCCTGATATTACTGCTGACGCCTCAGTCCTAGACGTTGCACTTAGAGTGTCTCCTACAGGACATTATTCAAACACACGTCGGCACGACACAGTCTGAGAGAGTAGGCAACTACAGCACCAAACACATGCGTGTCCTCAGACGCTGCAGCTTGCTGAGAGTATTCAAGGTTGTAAAACAGACCGTCAAAAGCAGGACGTCACCCATTTCTGACGTCTGTGATATTCTCTCTCCATCTGACGCTTGCTACTGTAAACAAGTACTGACTTTAATAGGATGAAAAGACACCGAACAGACACTCTGCATATTGAACTCTGAGTGTGAATTAAAATCCCATTTGTGTATTTTAAGCTGAGCAGAAGACCACACTAATGACTGCACTCTTAGAAGTAGGCCATGTCCAAACACTGCAGGCAAATTTGGCCTCGGGTTGTCTGCACTTCCTCAAAAACTGCACACGACAACACACTGCAAGCTCCTTTTTGAGTTTCTCTTCCTATTCTGTGCCGACTTTGCACCAAAGCAGCCCAAAGCAATGACAACATGTACTGTAGATACAGTAGTGGCACTCATACTGTGAAGCCTTGATCACGCCTCTACACTCACAAACACGCTCCATTACTCCGTCATTTAGCAATATCTATTATCTCATCCCATTCAAACTTCTTAATTTCTTTGTCAGAACAACGACAAACACCCCTCCCGTTCCATGCTTCATTAGCAACCTGAGGGGGGAAAAAAAAAGATTTTCCTCCAACATCTGGATGTTAGCTAGCTTGAGTGAAAAGTCATATCAGATCAGATCGCGCTACATCAAATGAGACTTGAGGGCACATTATTTATTCATTCCACTGCTGACATCCAAACCATGCCCTAAACGGTGACACTTTGAAAACTATTTCTCTGTGCCTCAACTGCGCCAATACGAGTGTAACTAGCAGGGGCTCACAGAGGGAAGGCAGTTTTATGTTCTTTTACCAGGCATGAATGTAGAGGAGACAGAACAACGAGGCCATTGTTGTTTTGTAGCTGAGGAGCCTTGGAGCTTATTCTGTGAGGAGCACAACAATGAAAGTGCCGCCATGCCTGCTGTAAAATTTCATGTGACTACCAGGCCTTCCTGCAATTTTCATAAACATTAAAAAAGAGCAGCACCGGGAGCCACAGTGACAAGTCACCTATTTCCAGTATTTACCCCGATGGTGAACGTAAACTTTGGCTGACATTAACACTGTAGATGAGGTGTGTGCGTGTGTGATTTGTATTGTCCTTTTTATGTTTTATGAGATGGTGTTTAAAAAAAAAAATAAAGGTGAGATAAATTGAAAGGAAATTTTAACTCAGCAGGAAGAAAATCCAGCTTTTATTCAAAGCTCTCCGCTATGACAGAACAAAACTGCAGCACTTAAAGTTCTCAGGAACAAAGACATTTGTTATTACAACTATAACGCCTTTTCCATCTCTGTAACACCTTTCACCACTTAAACAATAAGCCATTTTCTCTTTTTTTTTTTTTTAAATCTTGAAAATATTTCTCAAAAAATATCAGCCTGAGCACCTGCAGGATCAACCCAATATCGAACGCGGTGGTTATAATTGCCCCGTACCTCCAGAGGTTAGCTTCGGCAACTTCGTACGCAGGAATCCTACAGGAGGGGAAATCCATAAGTGATGGATACAGAAGAAAAGGATTTCAGCGGAAGAGGAGAGCCGCCTCTGCGCAGGATTAAGCGCTTTAGATCTAATGATGAGAGGAGGCCCGTTTCTATTTGTTTTCAAACAGGCATTTTGCTCATAATGGAAATAGCGGCTGTGTTCTGTCTCCGGAGGGTACAAATGCTCATCAAAGACCTGGCTTTGTCAAACAATCCATAAACTCTTAATGCCACATAGCAGAAGATACATGCAAAATCAGAAAAAAAGAGCAAGAATCAATGACAATGTGTCTCAATTTAAAATGTGATTACAGTACATAATGGTTTATGTCACATTCGTTTGGAGCACAATTCCAAACGGTTCAGGGACCGGCTCATGTTTGGGAAAGTTACCCCTCCAGCTCAGAATTCCTTGGTGGGATTCTCGTCCTTCCTATCAATATCTGATGCAGCGGCTGCCAGAAGATTTGGTAGCTGTGGATGCCCTGGGCTATAAATCTGGGCCAGGGGTTGTGTGGGATGCTCAGATAAATGGGTTGGGCTTTGTTTTATTGCAACACTGCTTGTCTTAACTTTCCATGTCTACCAGGGATTTGGAAAATTTGCTACTGTCCTTGGGCCTCTCTCTGCTACAGCAGCTCTGAGTTGGGCTTGAATCAGCCCTGGTGCCCCAAGATTATAAATATCCTCTATGAGCCATTCACCACTACATCCATGCTCTGCTGTTGTGGTTGCTTTTTATCTTTACCAGTATTTTCTTTTTTGCGTGGGCACGGGTGCGAGCTTCAGATTAAAAGGGAAAGTGAGGATCCTCATTTAACCCAATTTGACAAGTCTGCTCAAAGTGAGCTGAACGATTAAAAGCAAAGAATGAATGTCTCTTCAGCGGAGAATATCCTGCTCTCAAGTTCTCTTCTCGGGACCTTTGCTAATGGATTTGACTAGAAAGCGCTTCATATGTGATCCATCTGTTTGTCATTTGTGTGCAGCAAAGCATCAATATGAAGGAAAAGTGGGCCACAGAGACACAAAGCAAGAGCATCCCTGAGGAAATATGTCACATTTCCGACATCTTTTGTGATAAGATTTCCTCTTTCGTGCTTCTTTCAAAAAGCACTGTGGGAAACAAAGGAGAAGATATGGCTTATTAGGTCAGTTCTGGATTCTCTCTCTCTTTTTTTTCACACACTGGCGGTGGATCCGCTGGATAAATCACATGGGTATCATTAGAATCAACCCTGAGGAGTCTTCGGGTGCAACGTGCAAATGTGAGCGTGTGTTTGCTGGCTCATGACTGCCCTTTAGATTTTTTTTTTTTGGTGTTTTGTTCTTTCTAACAGCCAGTTGTGTAAAATGTGTAGCGGGTTGGCAGTTCTCCTGTGTTCTGATACCTTCTGCTCTTTAAAATATACAAAAATCCTTCATTTAAAAATTAATTTCAGAAGGAAGGTAAGGAGACAACTTAGTCATACAAATGAAGGAGAGGCTCTAAATTCAACATCCCATTCAGTAAATTATTATTCCTGAGCAGCACGAGCAAATAACTCCATTCGACAACCTATTAGTTAACACATTACTTGGTGCCCTGCTACCCAAAAGCCTCAGCATTAAATGCTTATTGTCACTGTTTGCTTGGGAGTTAAGGCTTCTGTAGAATTGTCAACGCATGAAATTTTTGTGAAGCAGGTTCAGATTCAAAGAGGATGTGATTAAAGGGAATAAGAGATGAGAATGCCAGTAAATTCTGGGGTGTCAGAAAATGTTGAATCATTTAGTAATTTTCAACATGGCGTGGAGATCTGCCTCAATCAAGAATCTCCACATAAAAGAAGGAATGCAGGGAAAAAACGGCAGGATACAATCCAGCGGCATTTGTATTCCACTTGTTGTTTGTGTTTTGGTGTAAAAAATGGATAGTAAGGCTGTGGTCCACAGCATGAATAAAACAAACTTGGCAGATTTTTGTTTGACTGGCTTTCTTCAGCCCAGAGCTCACTTGTCAAAAGGCTTATCAAGGCTTAGCTTTCTCCACCCCAGCCATTTTCCTCTTGTTTCTTTTCAATCTCACCTCTTCCTTCTGTCCTTGTTCTTATCCTCACTGATCCCCTCTCCATTCGTGCTACTCTCAGAGAACCATTTCTATCCAACAGTATCATTTCACTCTTCAGCTTCAGGACTGAACTGCCCACCACTATTATGTCATTCAACACCTGTACTTAAACTCGGTTGAGATTCACAGTGGGCAAAGGAACTACAAGACAAACTACATCTTAGAAGTCTCTTTTCCCCCCCCCGACACCCACTTTTCTGTTGCAATGACACAAGAGCTAAAAAACCAGGTAAGACTTTCATTTTCACTCAACAACTCATGAAAGTGCAATTAAATGTCACACGGGTATAACATCCCACATAGTTAAGGAATTCTACAAATAATATGAGATTATGGGCTTTTGGAATACATAATTTGGGACATTTTTGCAAAAATCCTCAAATCTGTGCTACTTAAAGGATCAGAAAAGCGCCTGGAGGATCCCTCTGATGTTACGTGCTCCTCCTACATCTTCGAACTCCCCAGAAACTAAACTTAATCGAGATTTAAGAAAACATAAAAACATCTTGCATGTGTTCCCCACAACCTTTAAAGCCTTGTCATAGTGACCTACAGCCACCAATTCAGCAGCACTGCCACCTTGGGAGAGTAAGTCATGAGGCTATTTCTGTAATGACCCAGATTTTCAGGTGAATTTGAATCAGTATCATTGTAATGAGCTGCGGCAAATGAAAGAGAACACATTAAATCGAATAAACTTTTTTCAATTTTCTCAATTTACGCTGACTTTTTATGAAAAAAGCTTTGCACTCATAATTTATTTTGAGAAAAAAAAAAAGAGTCTAAATGTTACATTATTCAAACTCTGAGAGGAATTAAAAGTCTGCATCTTTTGCCTTTAAAACACAATCAACGGCACAGAAAATTCCAAAGTCTAATTTCCTTTCTTGGTAATTCTGTCAGATTAATATCAAGTCAATTTCCTGGAGCCTGTTCTTACACGGAGTGATGGCATGATGATAGTATCATTGCAAGAAAGCTATAATTGTGGAGGATGGCTCCTTTTGGGAGTAATATGGGCACAGATGGGTCCCGGGCTTGATGGAGGAAATTCTCTGTCCTCAAAGGCTAGCAGGAACCATTGCCAAGCTGGCAAGTGATATAAATAGTCAGTCAGGAGCAGGTCCACATGTAAGCACCAAAATAAACCAGCCCCAAAGTAGGCACTATCCTATTAAGGTAGAGGGTTTACAATGTCATTAAGGCGAATTTAAAAAGCTTCTGCACTGTAAAATGCTGCACGAGGAGGAGAATCTGATTAACTCTAGTTGCTTACTATGCACTGACTCCAAATGCTGGTTTATTCATTTATTCTCAAAAAGGACTACTGGATGCCACGACTAAACCAGCGGAGACCCATCAGAAGGCAAATACACAGACAGCCGCTCACTCGTTCACATTCACACCTACAGGCAACTCAGAGTCTCCAGTCAACCTGATTTGAATGTGGAATGTGGGAGGCAATGTGAGCTCAGGGAAAGGCGGAGGCAGAGCTACAACTGAAGACACCAAGGACATTTCCTCTGTGCTGTTTTGGGGAATAAGGGGGTTTTAATGACCTGAGGTGGAGCTTATATTCTGCAATTATACATAAATTACATGCATGTTTTCAAGCCCATCTGTGGTCTGCTTTCTAATTCTTTAGATTTGGGACAAAAAAAATAAAAGCACAATGCACCAAAGGGATATAAAGTATCCCTTTGATCATAAAAGCACACACGGACACACACATGTGCATGTACTCTTTTCACAACCAAAACTGCTAGATATTAGATCCCTTTCAATATATAGTACCAAAAAGTGGTATACATTACAATTCCATCGGTTTCTCTCAGTATCCAATCACAGTCAAGATCCACCTGCATGTCCCGCGTTTGTTAGATAAGCTTCCCATTGAACAAATAATCTACCAAAAAGCTGCAAATTACTGTGAAAAAGGCACTGAAGCACTCATTTGTGGTGTGCTTTTAGACAATTCGCAAGTCAAAACAAATCCTTGTTTTCGAATCATAAGTAAGTTAGCAGTTAAATTAATGAGAAAATGTATGAAAATGTATGAGAGCAATATGACGAATCATTTTTATGGACTGACAAAATATTTTGCACAAAGATCTGACTCAAAACCTGTGCGAACAATGTAATGTGCACAGGGACACACCAAAAGCCCACACATAATATTCAGTCGGTCTCCAGTTTCCTGAGTCACCAAAACAGTCAGAAAAAAGGCAAAATGCAACACGTCAGTCAGCTACAGCTTTGAACAACTCGCATACACTCTGTGCAATATCAAAAACGCAGGGTGGAAAGCGTAGCGTCTCGCCTGCCTCAAACAGATTCATGTGTAATGTAATGTAAATAAAGCCTTCGACATTATTTACAACTTGTCTTAAAAACAAAAAAGGCGCACCGTGACATTGATGCTTGACTCAATGTCGACACTGATGTGGCTAAATCTGAAACATAATAAAAATATGCTTTTGCGAGGGTAAGAGTTATGTGCGTTTCTGCGTAAGTGAAGTACACGAATGAGATGACGGCTAGAATAAAGAATAGACCCTTTCAGAAGCTCTTACACCAACTGTAGCTGAAGACAAGGGTCTGCTTGTGGAACAGGGGTCTGTGAGTACATGATGGCCCACCAGTAGCAGTGCAAAGTTTGTGTGGTTGAATGGGTCTGTGCAAGAGAGCGAGAGAGAGAGAGAGCGAGAGAGAGAGGATCTCTATTAATCTCTTGCATTACCGCAGTCATTTCCACTCTCTTCATCACTAGCAGCATGTGCTCGGCGAGATTTAAAATATTTAAATCTGTAATCTGTCAGCATTATGAGGTTAACACACACCCGCAAGACTGGTGTCCTATCCGTCACTGTGCTTTCCACTTCACATGGCCCCACATATATCACAAGGACCTGACACGGCCTTTTGTATTTCAGGCTGGAAAAGACTTTGCGGTCGGCGTCTGTAATTTCTCAACAGCGGAACAGACATGCTGGACCCTGGAGAAAAATTAGGGGAAATGCGTGCAGATGAAAAAAAAAAAAAGAAGAAAAAAAAGCTGCGGCACTGTGAAGCGCAAAGAAGCCTTTAATTGTTTCCCCAGTGTATGTGACCCAGTGACTCTGGAGGAGTTCTTCCTTGTTCTTTTACTACGGGTAAACCGGCATTCATTATTGATTTGATGGCACAGACTCATAGTCTTACACAACATGGGCTTATGAATAGGCCGAAGTGTTGTGTCAGTTTGGTGCAAAGCTGCATTAAAGCCTCACTAATAAACCCTCGTTCACCTTTCTCACATGTGTTGCTGTGTTTTTCTTAAAACTCTGAATTAATAACCCAGGATGAATAAATTGAATGGGATTAAAGCCGGAACGACAGTGACCCATATATGAATATTAGGTTGATGGGAGTCACTCCAACGTCGCCCATTTAGCCAGCTCCATGTCATGTCTTCATACGACAGGCTTTTACTAAGCTCCTTAAGAGCCTGCCCCAGGGGATCTATGGTAGGCTAGAGGTACTGACTCAGGCCTTATCTCCACTAATTTACCCCATGAATTAGATGGCCCCCCGTTTCTGTGTCCTGCCAGACCCACACAATGCTCACTCCATGTTAAGAAAATGAGCAGAGAAAGGGGCTTAGTGATCGCTTAGTTGGATAAGAAGCTGAGGAATTGACAAGGGAAAGCCACACTCTGCCACATCAACTTTACCTGGACAGTAACATTCATCCCAGGGATTAGAAAGTGTTGACTCCCTGTCACTTGTCCCTTGCATTTTTCAGGATGGATTAAGTAAAACAAAATGCAATTTAATTCATTCGGATTAGGCTGAAGTTTTTTTTTTTTTTTTTTTTTTTAAACAAACAGGCTCAACTTCATCCCCATCCGCTGCGACGTGAGGAGAGAATGACGGCTCCTTTATTCATTTCAGACTCATCCCAAACACTTTTGGCAGATATTCTAGAATGAGAAATGAGCCACACATGTGGACTTTCTGGGGCCAGAAAGTGCACAAATCTGTCAAAACTGCAGAAATCTGCTATTTAGATGCAGCTCATATACTGTATATATAAGTAGGAATGGAATGAAATCACAGTATGCAAATCACTGTCAAGGCCCGCAACTAACTGCGACAGCTTCTTGAAGAAAAAGGCACTGAGATGTAACAAACAGGCCTCCGCTGTGTCAGTGGATTGATTCTTATGTGTCAAAAAAGAAAAGAAAAAAAAAAAAAAAAAAGGTCAGTGATGTTGTTTGCGTGCTGCATGCGAATGAAATTAACCGAGCTTTATCCCAAAATTAAGCTTATGTAAGACAGCTTTGGATGGGGGATACACTCTCCCTCTCGTGACGGTCTCCCAACCCCGACTCTCACTGTCTTTCTCCTTGTGATGCATTTTTAAAACGTCTCGGTTGAAAAAGAAAACAATCAAAAATAGCTCCGCACTGCTGTCGCCTGTTTGGATACGACCCTGATTTAAACTCCGTAGGCTCTGTCCTCGGCCTGCGTGTTGTTGAGTGTAAATTGTCTAATTAATAAATAATTAATAAGAAGATAACTTCTGGCAGACAGTGAGCGGAGACATACTGCGTGACATCTGCTTTGTAGTTAGAACGGCGATGTCCAAAAGAATCTTGTTTACTAAGCAGACATTGGTCCTTGGCAAGGAAACCTGTTAGTCAGGGGAGATGTTTTTGGGCCATGAACAATGTAATATCTCTGTTAAATATGTTATGTGCAGTAGACTTGAGGCATATCTCGGTGCCTCAGGCCAAAACTGTTTTGTTAGTCAAACAAAGACTCTTTCATCTTTCTACAAATTTACCAGCCATGTCTCATTCATATTTGAAATCGTCATGACACAAGTATATCAGGAAAGGTGCCACATGTTTCAAGTAATATTCGAAGGAAATTTTTCAGCTGTTCTGTCACAAAAGGTGTGATTTAATGACGACGAAAGCGCATCCTCCTGTGCAAATATGAAGAGACAAGTTGATCCTCCTTAATTAGTCACTGTACACCCATGTCTGCGCAGGGCAATGAAAGAGCTCCGTTGACACATCGCCATACACAGTTTCACTTGGTTTTAGAAGATTTCGCTGCTCTGCGCCTCATTGGTTTTCCGAGCTCACAGCACCGCAGCCATTGTGCTACGCAATTAAAAACCTAAAGGACTCTGAATCATTTACATTTTAAGTGGTAATAATGTCAAGACTGAATTCTCCCCCTAAAAGAGTCTCTTCTCTTCTACCAATATAAGAAGTAATGGTTCAAAAGAAGTTCGTAAACCGTATGCTGCTTGGGTAGACATTTCTACACTTTGCACCTTTATGAGCAAGCCAAGGCATTTGCTTTTGTTTGCTTGGAAATGTGTTGCAAACTAATTTACTTCAACGTCACAAACTTCACAGCTGCCTTTTTCTTTTTGCGCCTGTGACGTTGCGAAGTTGTGAAAACAGCGTTAGAACAATGACAGGGTTTTGGAAAGGTGGTGAGAGGACACTTTTGCAGAAGGTCAGAGGTATCCATTTGGGAAATTATTCCGCTTCTGCTCCTGCTGCTTCAAGACAACACGTCAAACACAATGAAGAATATTAGAAAACACAAATAACCTTCCGCAGCCCTCCTCATATGTGCAACGACACTCCTCTGCGTGCGCACAGAGGAGCAGAGGCTCACACACCTCTGTCCGGGTGTCTGGATGCGAGAGCAATAACGAGAGCACGCTGGATAAGAAACTGAAGGCTAAAGGAGAGGAGGCCTCCCAGGCCAGAGACCAATGAGTGGCTCATCCATGTTAAGTCAGGCCAAGGTGTACTCAGGTGTATTCACATTAGGTCAGGACGAAGCCTCGCTGACCTTTGCAGCAGACACAGAGACTCGTGGAGCTTTTCTTGAGTTGTTCTGAGACTCAGAGTCAACAACAGACTCAAAGCTGTACTCTGAAATCAGCATGTGAGTGAGTGAGTGAGTGAGTGAGTGAGTATTCCCCTATCACTGATCACATGTTGACCACTTTTTGATGGCCCAACCCTTCCAGTGTAATCTGTCCAGCAAATGAGCACATTCAGTGAGCGGCGTTCTCTGTAATTACTCTCCAACAGCTGAAACCGAAGGCTGTTTTTGTTGTAAATTAAGCTGCCATGATTGTTACACAGCACCAGTACATCCCAGGGAGAAAAAAAAATGAAAAAGAGTGAAGAATGGATATTAAAACAGCAGTCAACTGAAAAAATAGTACTTTGCTGTACTGGAATACAAACATGGAAGGGCTGAAGTCAGAATTCAAACGCAACTGCAGCTGCAGCTGCACGTATAATCCTTCCCATAGTATTGAGGAGCCACATATAATATTAATGAACGCAATTTTCCTGCAAATCAAAAAATAAAATCCAAAGAGTATAAATCAAATTTCGTACGGTGGGTTTTAAACGGTGGCAACAAAAACTAGACGTGTCTGCGTTATTATTACCCATTAAGGCCTCCTTTCATCAATACTATGGTGTGCGTGCCAAATGAAAGCCTGGATCATTTCCTAAATGCTTAGGTTTCAGGGACACATTGCTTATTCAACTAATCACCATGACAACTCTTGCTTGACATTTTCCCTCCCTCCTCTCTCTTTGGAATTCAACTCTCTCAATTAATTATTCTCTCTACCATTGAATACAACAACACCATTTAATTCTTAACATACATCATGTGTCCAGGAATTTCCAGTTGTGAGAAAGGAGACACATGAGGCCTACCCACTCCATGCACTCCTCTTCAAAGGTAATTGGTGCAGATGGTTTCCTCAGCTTTTAAAAGAATTAACATAGAAAGAGACTATCTACAATGTGGAAAGACCATTATTCCATTGAACCTCTACAATACTGTCCAATTCAGGGTTTTTACTTCTTGTTTCCATGAAGTATCGTAATATTCTGCATTTCTCTTTTCAGTTAATTGTTCTGAATTAATACTTCTTTCTTTGTTCTTTTTTTGACCTGGAACCGATCTTATCTTTCAACAGGCAAAGGGGGCAGCTTCCACACAGGGTAGGACGCATGCCAATCACATGGCAAACAAAGAGAAATCCACAGCCACACACACATTATCAGTTTACTTAATGCTCTGTCTCCAGGCTGTGCATGCTCAGAGAGAACATGCAAACTCCACAAAGAAAAGTCCTGAAGCTCAGCCTCAAACCAGGGTGTCTGTTTATTTATTATAGGTAATAGTATACAATAAGAAGGCATAGTGAGCAAATTTACCCATAAACCTCTATAATGGACAAAGGCAACTGGTGCCTGCATGCCTTCTCCTGTGAAAAATGACCCAATACCAACTGTGATTATGCCTTAAACACTGTAAAACCAAATATGTTTTAAGTCTAGGAAATTTAAATGTATAGATTAAATGAGCTTGAATTACATCCATCCAGTTACCTCTTTACATTCAATTAGTTCCTGCAACTCTCATTCGCTGTTAAACAATCCATAAAAAATTGGCCATGTGCTAGCCATGATAGCGCTTTGACCGGCAGTTGGCCATCCGTCCTCAATAAACATAATAATAAAAACAATTCATGAGGAGAAAAGTTGAAATGAACAGGAAATTGGGGATCCCTGTGGCAGATTGTTGAGCTCTTCAAATGGATGGAGACAGCCTGCTGCGGTCCGCACATCTGATTCTGCATCACATTATAATCTAACGCAAACGATTCCGTATATGTTGGGTGAACGGGAAAGTTCACAGGATTTTTTTTTTTTTTTAAGGCAAAAGGCGAGCCGTCGGGGTGTTTCATCTGTGTGACACGGAGCGCAGTGACAGAGGGGGGCTCGCGCATCACTGCTCCATCATACGCACGAGACGTCTTCATGCCCAAGTAACAAGTGCTCTCAACATTTATCTCGAGCTCTTTTTTTTTTTTTTTTAGCATTCATTGACGTCTTCTGTGCGATGCTACGACGTCCGTGCGCGGCAAACAGACACGCACGCAGTTTATCGTCGCGTCCAAATCCATCTGCGTCTCTCGGAAGACTCGAGGTGGTCCGTTCAAGTCTCAAAAAAATCCATATGCGTTTTTTTTTTTTCCTATGGGAGGGGGGTGCGCGCTGCGTTTCAGCTGCATTGTTTAAAAATATCATTCTGTCCATTTTCAGAAAAATATACAACAAAGCCTTAAGTCGTGTAATTTTAAAGTAGCCCGATGCTGGCTTCCCCCTCCCAGTCCTCCCCTGCATCTCCCCAAGTCTCCCCCCGGCGCAGACAGCCTGGAGAGC
Organism: Salarias fasciatus; assembly: GCF_902148845.1. Taxonomy (NCBI): domain Eukaryota; kingdom Metazoa; phylum Chordata; class Actinopteri; order Blenniiformes; family Blenniidae; genus Salarias; species Salarias fasciatus. The sequence continues at coordinate 10,483,836 of NC_043746.1, read as the reverse complement.
CCCCTCCAGTTCCTCACCAAGTATCGAGAAATGACTCACCTGCCTTGTCGAGATGTAAATCCCCCCATGCCTTTCGTGGGAATTAAAAAAAAAAGAAAAAGAAAAAAAAAAGCCGGTGGCACGGTATTTCACAGTTTCGGGGTCTTCACTTGCGGTCGGCTGTCCGTACTCCAGATATCCGTGCGGTCTGCGCACTGCTCGGATGTTTTTCGGGATTGACCTTCCTGAGAAGCGATAGCGGCTCTCATCATCCTCACTCCCCTGTCATTCTAGCACGTCTCTCCCACCGTTTTACGCATGTTGTTTTTTTCTTAATTAATTATTTCTTTTCCGACGGGGAAGCTCTCCTCCTGGTCCGGGTGCGTTTGGATGCTTTCGCCTTGACTCTCCGGCTCAACACGAGCTTCGCGGGAGCGCGCCGCGCGGACCCGTGCCCATATTCGGGAGCGCTGGTTGGAGATGGAGAAGAGAGTTACTAGGTAACCAAGGGCACACGCGCATCATACATGAAAAGGAGCAGACGATTTATGCCTCCCAACTACGAGCTGCCCTTCTGCTCAGCCTTCTTTGACAGCTCATCAAAAACACGCCTTTTCCCCTCCATATTTCACTGACGAGCCACTCCACCGCGCTTCACAACAAATAAGAAAAAAAGGGCATCATTTCTCCCATTTACTGCAGCTTACCGGGGAACAGGCATTTGTTTTGTTTTTGTTTTTTTGCCTACTGTTGTCCCTGTTTCATGTTTGCTTTCCAAATGCATTCTGTGTTTTCCACCACTCATAGTCCAGCTTTGTTTTCTGTATGATATAAATCATCCATCCATCCATCCATCCATTCATCCATCCATCCATCAGACATGCAAACTCCACTACAGGACAGTGCAACCCTGTATTTCACATTCTCAATTGTAATTTTAATGCTGCTTTCGGTTATTCATTTTGAGTATTCAAAAGTTCTTGTAAAGCCCGCTGGTGTTACATAAATAAACCTGCCTTGACTATAGGGCAGGTCGTTCCTGCACCTGGAAAAATGTATTCTGAAAATACATTTTCCAGGATTTTCACTGTTTTAATAAAGATTAAATTTGTGTAAAGAAGAGCTATTTACTAAGGATGATAAACCATTAAGAGTATGCAAGAGGAATTACATGAGGCTGGATGAAAATTAATGAATAAAGAGGAGGCGAGTTCCAAATGCTGAATAAGCTGTTTTGAAGCCTAATAATAATTACAGTGTATTTTGCGGTTGATCTGGCATTTCTCACTTTAAAAAATTACCTCTAGGGCAGGAATGTCAAACTCATTTTAGTTCAGAGGCCGCACACAGCCCAATTTGAACTGGAGGAGGCTTGGCCAGTAATATCAGAGCACTGATGGCGCTTTTCCAGATGTGCACTACCGTAGACATTAATGCAACCTGGATCCCAGAGAAGCAGCCTTTTGAACTATCCGTGGCTTACACGCTGGACAGTTCATGTTGGGACCTCTTGCCAGTTTATACCTAATAGGTTTTCAATGGCCGCTCCGGTCGCATTAATTTGTTTTAACATGTTTGAAATTTGCTGTCGCAATCAAATTTAAAATGAGGATGCTTTGGTTTGCACATTTGATATATTACTGATTGTGAGCACAACAAAAAACATGAACAAAACAAAACCTGATGGAATTTGGCCCAAAAATAATTTCAAGGTCATAGCATTTTTAAAATAACGTGTCCTGATTTAAAATACTATAAAATGTCAGAAAAAAGGAAGAAGAGCTCAAGCTTTCTATTTCATTCATCTTTGAATCTACAAATGTAACAGATGACTTTGAGCTTTATTTACCAAATTGGTTGAAAGATGTGGAATCATCTCTGCCGCAGTGGGTTTTCTTTCCAGACAAATGTGATGAAAACGCCTGTCGCTTCTCATTGCACATAATTTCTGAAGCATGCATGCTTTCACAGATTCACCCTCGCAGCAGCTTTGATGCTGATCTTGCCTCACTAGCAATAAGGTAGCTAGCTTTCCTTTCACTGCCGCATCGCTGAACTCTCGGCTTGCATCTCCACGATGTGTTAAATGCTCCTCTTACTGAGACAGCACAACTCCCAGTGGACAATTTAAGAAGAACAGCTTTTATTATTAATAAATATGTATTGTGTGTTTCATATATTGTGTTACATTTACCTGCTATAGGGTTTAACAGCTATGGTATACAGTTAATTTACATCTTAGGACAGAAGGAAAACAGAGCAATAACCACATAACAGGGAACGTATAGGTGAAAGAAAAATGGAAATGAGCATCATCACTACTAAAATCCACGATTTAGCTTTCATTAAGTTGTGAGAGACAATTTAGGGGAAAAAAAAAAAAAAGAAAATAAACGATGTTCAAATCAATCCACTCCCTTGAGCGGTGAGATACAGCGGATCGGCTTAATGCAACTACCTTCCCTGTGTTTGACTATCTCAGCACTGCGAACGCACCACATCTTTATAATAGCCTTCAGTGTGTAATGCAGGCTGCCTTGAATAAATCATACATGTCATTATGACATCATCACAGTAATTTTCTCAGGCTTGACAAAGCTGCTCCGCAGCCACAGAAGTCATTATATAATGGTTTTCAAACAATGAGTAGCACTCAAGGCTAGCAAATCACCATCTCCTTTACCAAATTGATTTTCTTCTTAAAAGAAGTAATGAAAGGATTACACATCAGCCCGGTGCATAAATTAGGTTTTCAAACATTTTGTTGCAATTATTGAATTACCAGCTCTTTATTTGACTGAGATGAAATACTTGTAAATGAAGCAAATCATGGCACTGCATTCAAATTGCCAGAAACAAGTACCGGGCTTTACCGGTGACAGCGGGTGAAAAGGAGGCTTCACACAGTCACCCAAACCTCCTAAATCCTCCTATTTCCAGCTCAAACACTGTCCTAAAATACCTTCACAATCAGTATTCTGCCTGTTCTTTTGGCCTTTCATTCAGATATGGGGAAGAAGAATTGAAATGGGGAAAAGGAAAAAAAAAATAAAACTTTGAAGAGAAAGCAAGCATGGCAAGCGGGATAATTCCTACACTGGAGCAGGCTGCTAAAGTATGCAAAAGACATTAAATAGATCAAGTAAACAGCCCTTTTAATTAACTTTTATATAAATTCAAGTATCTGCGAACATGCAGCTACTTGGAGCCGTAATGTGTTCGGGAAATTGCAACGGGAAACTACAGTAGCAAATTCTGGGATGGATTTCAATGCATCCAGAGTCCTGTAGAAGCCACTAAAATAAAATATAACTGTTTCTCCCACCTAAGTCTGTGTCCTATGTTGATGTTTTTGAATCTTCTTTGGAAACATTTCTTCTCACTGGCCTTTAAATCAATATTGTATCATCTTGTGCCGTTCCTCTTTTGAACATGTGCATGCTCTTTTGTTTCTGCTTTCTTTCGTCATGTGTTTTTATCTCATTGGTACAATGTCCTTCTACGGCTCTTTGCTAAACTATTTGCTTTTCAACGCCCGATAAATAATGTTGATGTTACCTGTGCAATGGGAGAGAAATAGTAGCCTTTTAGAGTTCCTGCAGTATCAGAAACGGCTTTCTATCAAGACCTGGCAGGGGTAAAAGCTGTTTATACATAAAGTTAACCAAGTGGGAATTCATTTTATTGACAGTTTAAATGCAAATAGCAGTGCTAATTTGAAGTAAAACAAGAAATCCTGAATAATAAATTCAAAATAGGCAACAGTAGAGAACTATTGCTTCAATAGAGGCACGGCAGGCAATTATAGCAGCAGCTCATAACATCTTTTAAGTTAAAGGTGCTAATCAGTGGAATCAACTCTGGAAAAGAAAGCAACATCCACTGTTAATAGCACTTTTGTGTGCAGAGACCTTTTAATTATAGAACAGCGAGTGGTTGATGTGAAGCTGCCGTTCGTTCCCACTGACATTCAACACTCGCAGTGGGGGAAGCATAAAAGAGGCAAGACACTCTGGAAACCATCTCAGAGTGAGAGGCGTCCATGAGACGTGTCGCGTTTGAGCGGGGCGCTCGCTCACGACACGCCATTACTCCGAGGAGTCGGCCAACTGAAACAAACACAAATCAGACCTTCCCTCCGACCTGACACGGCTCCGCTCTGCGCGCCCCGTGTCAGCGGGGCAACATGTAAGGCGGTTTTTACAGGAGGGCAGAGTTAAGCCATTCATAGTCACAAGGACAATTTCCCTCTGAAGGGTAGAGTCAAGTCTGTCGCCGCCAGACGAGCGCCGTGCCTGAGGCAACTGGACGGGCTACTTCAAAAGCATGCTTGGGAATATTATTTGTGCCTTAGGAGTCAGTGTGAGCGTCACAATGTCAAAACGCAGGCATGTGAGCGCTCCCTTTTTCCCCGGCAAATTCTCTTTGCAAACATTACGGGTTTGAAAACACTGAATGCTTTGTGAATATCAAAGCCCATAACAGTCTGAAACACACTGTAAATCTCTACTGGACGACAACAGCAGAATACTGATGGGATGCCTATTTAACAATCACCGAGAACATAGAATAGATTTATCATCACTCCTCAAAACAATTAATGTGGTTTAAAAAAAAAACTGTAGTTGATAGTGCTAATGAACCTTGAATATATTAAGTATGAATAAATAGTGCATAAAAGCATTTAGGGAGCACCTCAGGTGTTGGGCTGGTTGTTTTTTTCTGTCTGGTGTTTGAGGTTTTGAAAACTTTGTGTTTTCTACCTGAGGGTGTAAAGAAAAAAAGTTTTCATGAATGAGTGTACCACAAGTCTTGCTTGTTGTCATCGAATAATTTCATGCACACATGTGGGATAATAATGAGTCCAAATCCTAGATGTTTGTAATGCTATCTTTTTTTTTTTAACATTAAATTATTACAGTACATTTGTGCCAGAACCCAGGCAGCCCGGGTTAATGCGTATTTCCCCATGTGTATAAAACTGGACTTCTTGAGCAGCGTGAGACTGTAGGAGGGTTAGGATGGAACAGACCACTCCACCTCAGAGACGTCCAACTCGACAACCAACAAAAGGAGGCCAGCTGTACTTTAAGTGTCTGTTTTCACTGCCTTTTGTTATTTTTATTTTTGAACTGCTGGAGCTGCTGAACATTTTCTTGTTCCTTCTTAAACCATGAAGTAAATTCTTTATAAACAAAATATCTCATGCAATGCATTACCAATCCCACAGCTGACTGATACCGCAACCAAAAACATTCAATTCACGAAGCATGAATGAACGTGAACTTTAATTTTAACTCTAGCTACTGGCTACTTTCTCAATCAAACTTCAGTCTACCTTTTTTCCAGGCCAACTCTGACCAGATGTTTAAATGATGCTTGGAATTCGATGCTGTCGATGAAATAAAAATCAACTGGAGCAACAGAATAAATGACAAAACACGGAGAAAAAACAGGACACAGAAGAACAAAGCTCATCTGTCAGATGCAGTACAATCAAGTTTAAGAAAAAAAACATGTCAAGCAAGCAAAAGCCAAGGAAGAAAAGACAAATAAAGCAGACAGGCCAGCAGGAAACCACAGTCAGCAGAACGGCGGAGAGGGCAGCTGACATTTTGATGACCGGGACTGTATCAATAGAGAATATTCAGCCGCGCTGTGAAGACATTACAAGTGTTGTAAATCTTTGCTGTGCTTCCAAAAAGCAAATAAAAGAAATGCTATTTTTTTTGTGGCATCTTTACAATGTTTACTTCAGGAGATCCCTGCTAAAAACCAGCGTATAAAGACACAAAGACCTGGACAATAACCTGCAATCGATCCAATAATAGTAACACTTCCCTTGGGTCAAATGTATGCTCATGTTCTTCTTTCTCCCCCCTCAAGCGGCCACGTCGTCTGTTGTCAAAGTTAGTGATGTACTTTGAGGATGTTTTGATCTCGAGTCAAGTCTTTGATGCTCCCGACTGTCAGTTCATGTCAAATACTTTTTATTTCAACAGAAACACTCATAATATAATGCCAATAGCACTGAAAACAAAGCACTTTACACGCACTTATTCTGTCTGAAGTTGTTTTTAACCCTCGTCAATGTCTTATTTCTTTTTTAGTTAGTTAGATGGAACTACATAATTTCCTTAAGATGATCAATACTTTCTCATTGTCTCTTTCTACCCTTGATGTTGACCAGTTTGAGGCTTTTTGAGTCTTTTTCTTGTTTTCAAGTTGAAGTTAAGTGAAGTTGTTTAATGCAATACCTCGAGGTTTTATTTGTTTTATCTCCCATTGTTTTTTATTCTCATTTCGTGTTATTATTTTGCATTTGAAGGGCTCCCTATTTCTTGATGTGAAGCACTTTGAATTGTCTATTTGTCAAAATGTGCTACGCAAATAAAGTTGCTTTGCCTTGCACTGCAGGGCTTAATAAAGGCAGATAACTCAGCCCGAGAAAATTTAATGAGAAAGTATGTTTGTGACACTTTGTTCTTCTTGTTAAAACACAGTACAGTGGCGCAGTAATTTATTAGAGCCAAAGCGATTATGTTTTGACATTTCTTAACGGCGGCATTTTTCCATCTTTACGGTCAAACTGATGCTCCCCGTGATTTTCAGCCGGCGAACTTCTCTACCGCCCGTATCCGTATTATTAAAATAGAAAGTCACAGCCATAGATGTCTATCAACAGACTGGCCTTATAATAATATAAGAAGACAACAACAGTGAATCATGCAGTAAAAGGGAGCCATGAAACAGGCTGTGGTCAGCTATCTGCTATTTGTTAGAGGCATGTTTAATAGTAGGAGTGGGCCTGTTCAGCTGACATTTATTACATTGCTGATGAATTATCACAGGCGCTGCATTTAAGCAATGCCTGGTGCTGCTGGCTGCTGTTTCCACTGAAGTAACTGGCTTTTCCCATCCAAAGACATTATTATTATTATTATTATTATTATTATTATTATTATTATTACTGAGATTTTCCCTGGGAGAGAGCAGAGTCGACAGGATTAAGAATGAGAAGATTAGAGGGACAGCTCATGCCGGATAGCTTGATGGAGCAGTGAGAGAGATGAGCTGGAGATGATGGTTTGATCACGCGTGCAGGAGAGATGATGGCTCTGTTGGGGGTGGGGGTGGGGGGGGGGGGGTGTGGGGGGGGGGGGGGGGGGGGGGGGGGGGGGAGGTGCTGAGAATGGAGTTTCTCTCCAAAGAGGAGAAGAGGAGGAAAGCCTGTGATGAGGCTCGTGGATGCAGTGAGGGAGGACGTGTGCTTGACTGGTGTGAAGAAGAAAAATGCGAAGAAAAGAAGATCAGCATTGCCGTTGTTGTTATTAAAAGACTTTCAGAATAAAGTTGATCTCAGAACCATCGCAGAATCTTATAAATACTAAAACTTGCTCTCATTTTTCCCATTTTTTAACTTTTTGTTTTGTTTTTTTTTTTTTTTACAAAGTTTTTAAAGTAGTTGAGAGCTACCTTCTCCAGACTATTGTTCTTCCAGCTTACTTTTTATTTGGTTTAATAATCACAGTCGGGTTCAGACTGCACTCGGGTTCTCGTGTTGTATTTACAGGCCTGAGGGAGTTTATATGCTAAGTTTAACCTGATAACCTAGCGCAAAACTTTACTGTTGCAAACTCTGCCTTGTGCCTGGGTCTTCTGACGCCCGTGGCTTTAAGCAAACCTTTTACTTTCAAACTATCTGCAAATGTGTCTCTCTGTGCGCTGGTGTCCTCCCACCACACTTCTGACACTTATTTGAATTGTTAATGAGGACACGCTGCTCTGACCAGCAAATAGATCAATTTTTATGCATAGTAACAATGAGAAAAGCTGTTTAATAAATCAGTTGAAAATGGATGGAAATGGCTGGTGTGTCTGTGGTTCAGATTTGTTTTGGATCTGAGAGTTTCAGCCAGAAGCTCTTAATTTACACCTGTAATGAAATCACTCAAATTGATGGCTTCCATGAAATGATTAATGTGTTTGATAAGCGATTTCATAACAAGATATATTCTAACGGTCTAACTTATTATGGAAGTTTGTAAGGAGCACTCAGCATCCCAGGACTTCTGTTGAATGGAAAGGTCACAGTGGAACTGTCTCAGCTTATCTGCAAATATCGATGACTGATCACAGATGTGCGCTGAAAATAATTTGATGATGGTTGTAAAAACAGAAACAGACCATCTTTGATGTCAGAAGAGGAAAACTTGGACAGTTTTTGCTTCGCAATAACATGCAGAGACACTTGAGAGCAGAGATCAGGTGAGATCAGAGCGAGTGTGCTCCGGAGCTGAAGAAAGGAAAGTGAAAACACGCGACTCGTACAGTACAACACATCTTTTGATGGATTCAAGTGGTCAGAGTCACGTCTAACATCTGGACCAATTAGCAGAGTGTTTCTATATCCTGCTCTCTGCTTTGACACTCGCACACCAGATGTCTATAGACAGACGACGGCTGCGTGCATTGAGGTGCATTTTCACTCATTAGCACTTACATGCAGTAAGACCAGAATTACTGTTTAGAAGAAAAGCAAAGATTACACAACAACACGCTCGGTTTCACACCATAAAGTGGAAAAAAAGGGACAGATAATGTTATTGTTATTAAAGAACGCTGAAGAGAAAAGATGCAATTTAATATACTACAGCAAACTCCTGTAGGGTATGGATTCTTCAGGATGGAAAAAAACAAAACAAAAACTGGCTCAAAACAAAATATAATTAACACTGGAACTATCCCAGGAGGAATAAGGCCTATGGTGACAGTCTGAAGTTGGCATCATGTGTTTTAGAGGAACCTCTTTCAGATTAATCAGGGTCTTCTGTTCTCTTCTGGTGTTTACGGTTGAGTAAATTGAGTGCTGCTGTCAGCTCCGGCTCTAACAGATGTCCAGCGCCGAGCACCGCGCAATTCTCATATGGGCACTATAAAATAACTCCTGCTGTATTTTGAGGCATTTTGTGTCTATTTACCTCCATTATTGTCGCGTCACTCCGGAGGCTGGCGCGCTAATCTCTGCCAGAGTTTGACCAGCTCCGTCTGCGTCCTTCACCCTTCGGGTTCCAGATGAAATGATAAAAACAGGTGGCATGAATTAAACCCGCTGAACTGAAACCATGTTACATCTCGATCTCACCAGCAGCTTAAAATGTTATCAGCTAATTAAATGGCTGTTATCGCCTGTCATCAGACCACAGATATGACCGGTGGGGTCTTATTCTCTGCCGCTGAGTCGTCTCGGTGGCTCTGCTGAATTTTAACATAAAGAATGAGCGGTTTAGTTCCGGGGTGTTCACTGAGGCAGCTCTCAGTAAATACCCTTCACTTTAAAAGTCTTAGATTGGAAAACTGGCGGCAGGTACAAAGAGTAGCCGCCACCAACCCCTGACCTTCGCTTCTTACAGACTTTGGAACTTTGGAGTCACCCAGCTGACTCCACCACAGTTACTCAAGGTCAAATTAGCAGTAGTCTTCTGATTAAATAGGAGGTGCACTCGAAAATGGTTATTTATTGGGCAGATGACATTTAAATCTCTTTGTATTGCTTCATAGCTCACAAAAATGGCTGCTTTCAAAATGCAAGACTTCCATTGTAACGGCCCGCGCTCTGCTTACATCAAAAATGTGAGAGTGATAACCTTGTAATTTGTTTCCCCCCCCCCTTTTTAGTTCATTGTTTTCCTGTTTATTTACCTCAGTGGACCTCAAACAGTCCAGAGTGCACAAACACACACGGTTCCACACACAGAGGTCCACATTTATTCTGTGGAAGTGGCCAGAGCCGCTGGGACGTGCACATTATTCAACGCACAGTGAATCAGAGGCTGAAAACGAGGCGATAGAAACCACATCATATCTTAAAAATAGAAAAGTCAACCACACGTTAATCAAATATGTGACGCAAAAGTGGCCAATTCCTTCTGAACTGCATGAAGATCTGACCTTTTCTTCTTCTTTTTTTTTTTTTTTGCAAATCAGAAACTGTTTAGAATTTTCCAGGGAGTCCTGATGCTGTAATACTTTCATGGTTTTACTCACAGCTCATGTCCACAGTCAACTCACGTTAATCCTTCTGTAAAATGTACATGGCCTTTCATCTTTTCTCCTCGTAAACATCCATTTTCAGCTTGGCTGAACCGCTTTTTGTGGTTTCAGAACACATTTACGGTATTTTGAGACACACTCCTCTTGTGGTGATTGGGTCTCAGGCAGTGGCTGATTACAACATCCCACATCAGGCACTTTCCCAGGTAGTCTCAGAAATCAGGAGATCTCCCTGGGACACCAATAGTTGAGAAAATAAAGCGTTTTAATCAAGCTGCTGAAGCATGCTCTTAATATTAATGTTTTCGGCAGACACGGTTTTACCGCTTTAATGTTTACCCCACTGTATTTATTAGGACACGCATTTCTGTACAATAACCGTGAGGGCATTATCACAGAAAAGGTTTAGTCACAGCATGTGTCACTGCCCAGGGTGGGAGAGGGGATTTAGGGATATTTTTGTGCCAAGCGCCCAGGGCTGTGCTGATCTTTTCCTTTACACAAATCTTGAGAAAAGCTAAATCTAATAGGCAAAATCTATTGTACAAAACAATTTTTACCATACAAATTATATATATATATATATATATATATATATATATATATATATATATACATATATACATATATGTATGTAAAATGAGAACGAGAGAGAGAAAAATATGCCTTATTTTTATCTCAAATGATATTTGTATCCGATTGTGGTGAAGTAAATTGTTGCTAGTTGTGGAAACCACTATCTCAGTGTTTGCTATTAGTCTGTTTATGCTGAAGTGATACTTGACTAAACTGTGCAATAGGCAAAAAAGCAGCTAGACAAGAGCTTGGCTCTCAAGCTCAGATTTCCATATTTATTGCTTGAAATCCTGCAGGGAGTTCAACTGAATGCCAATCGTAGAGCTGACTCACTGAGACAATATGCTTCAGCAGCCCGCGCCCTGCTACAGACCCCATACTGTATGACACTTGATTGATTAAAATCCACCTTTTCAAGCTAAGCATTATAGTATAAGTAGCTCAGTGTATATGCTAAGGAAGCCGAGTTCTCAGCTCATCGGCTGCTGTATTCGGGGAAAAAAAATTCTCTATTTTTGTTTTTAAAAGAGAATAGTTTTTCAACATATAAGGGGAACGGCAGAAAAAAAACAGAAGTAAAACCTGGATAGTAAGTTTCATAATAACTTTGTGTTTTATAATGCTGTAAGGGAAAACATTCAGGATACTACCACCAGCATCTGCCCTTCCTTAAAAATAGCTGTTCTGTATGGATCTCTTTTCATATTTCAATATTTGATTAATATGGGTAAAAAAGAAAGAGATGAAAAGGAGTGGAAAGGCCTGGATCTGCAGCAAATCAAACAGCTGTAGGACAAAGCAAACTGCCACACCTGCTGAACCTGTCAAGGTTAGCCGAGCCGTCATACTTCAATCCTCAGAATAAACTTGGTTCCACTCCCAGCGCTGCAGACACACGCGTGCACACATCGTGCACGCGCACCCCCCACCCTCACGGCACGGAGAAGTCTAATTCTATCTCATGCAAATGTGTGCATTGTAATCAAAAACTACGAGTCAATTATAATGCCGTGGTTATTCTGAACAGGCTGAAGGTGGGGCACCTCAAGACATTAGTATGCCAATGTGTTTAAAGGCCAATTTCACCCTGCTTGCCTCTGGAACAAAACCCCTCAAAGAATTTGCATTTCAACAGAATATCACTTTTCACTAGCTGTTTATGAATCTGCGTCCCGTTGGTGCTGCTATTTCACATTTCCTAGCCTGGATGCATAATCACTTTTGTGTCAAATTGTCTTCATTGAGTTGTAATAAACAGAAAACGATGACTGTGGAGAACAGTTTTTTTCTTGATTGTTTTTTTTTTTTTTCCTAAAAATCAGAGTTCTTCTCTGTCGTGTGGATATGTTTGTGTTACTTGTATGATATGGGTATTATTGCAATATAGTGCAGAGCCAGATTAAACACAGGATAACACAGTGGTGTAGTAGATAGTGCGTATTCCTCAGAGAGAGATGGTTGATTGATTATTTTCAGTGATGATGGTTGTGGATGTTTTCATCACGTCAACTGAGTTTTTATGATTCTGCTGTGCTCCAGTGAAGCTTCCCCATTGCAGGTATTTAAAGAAGTGGTTGTGGGTGTATATTTAATTTCTCAACTATTTCTTTAAATGTCATCAGTGCTGTAGCCGGAGACCCTTCTCCTCTGGGGTGCTCGGCTGCAGACAGCCACAAAGCCACGGACACAGCTTCTCTTTTAAACATTATATTCATCACAAAAGCCAAAACACCATTCCTCTCACACACACACACACACACACACCACTGGTGCTTCTTCCAGGCCAGTCCGCCCCCCCATCTCCCCCTGATGTTTCTCTGAATTGCCTTTCCCTTCTGTGAAGTACAGCGTTGACGCCCTCAACTGTGCTGCCCAACAGCACCAGAGTGAATTAGAACATTAAAGCCCCCTCATTCTCCGTCACAGGGCGAGTATAACAGTGACAGTCGTGTCCGGGGACGCCTACTATTCCACAAACATCGAAAATACTTTTTCTTTTTTTTTTTTTTTTCAGCTGTGTGAACAGATTGGTGAAAGCAGTGGAAGGTTTGGAAGCAAATATAATAGTTTAGATAGTATATTTACCTCAAGAATGTTTATTTTCCTTACAAGTGACATTGGTATGGGTGTCCACCGATGCAGCACTTCTGAGATTTCTTGCATTAGTGGTTTGTAATATTTGGCTATCTTTAAGGTGTTTGACAATTTGAAACCCTTGGTACGCAAAGCAATCTATCATTTTAAATTGATTTACTATTCAATGAGGGTTTGCGCTTTCTGATTAATTTAGGAACATTATTGATGATTTAGATTTGTTTAACTTATCAGCTGAGATTTTCCCAAACACATGAATGAGCTTTAATAATTTAGATTTTTTTCACATTTTCCATAAACACTATTACATCATCTGCAAACAAAGCCAGACAGTGTTCTTGCTATCTATTGTATTTGCCTGTTATGTGTTTATCTGTTCTCTATTGACATAGGTTCTATACCCATGATGAATGGCAAAAGACATAGAAGGCTTCTCTGTCCACATCCTCTTTGTTACTTAATGGTTTAGAAATATTGTGAGTCTCAAATAAATAAGAGCACTCAACCCTGTCAAAGGCTTTTTCAGCATCCACAGACGACACTGCTGTGATTTAAGAGCCTTCCAACCTTGTGGAAGCCTTGCCTATTTGGGACAAACCTGTTTTATCTATCTTTATCAGTTATATTTGGGATGATTCTCTTCAGCCGCTCGGCTGTTCGGTATTTTGCACAGGATTTTTATGCTGATTTTTGAAAGGTTTAGCTTTAGGTTTTCACACTTATTTGGTTTGTCTGGTTTTGGTAGCAAAGTGATTGTGCTCCTCTTATGGATGTCTGGAGGATCAGCGTCTCTAAACATTTTTTAACAGTGGCAGCGGCAGTCTGTGCTTGAATATTTTGTAACTTCAATGGTAGTCTAAGTGTTTTTGATACTGCCAGTGCCCTTAGATAATTCCCTTAAGGTTATATCTGTATCTGATTCTTATTTAGCTGTTTCATAAATGTTAGGGACATTAACTGTGTAAAATAATTAATTTCAGGTGTGTTTAAATCTATGTCTGAGCTTTAAAGCTTTTTACGTAATCTTTTTGGAATGCTGCCCTGATTTCAGTTGGCTCCACAAATGTTTCCATTATTGTCTTTTTGTAGTGAAATAATAAGAATTTCATTCTGTTGCCTGGTTTTTCTCCTTGGTCACAGAATGTCTGTTTAAGTCGTAGAAGACTTGCCTCTGCTTTTGTCGCACACATTTCATTCTCCTGTATTCAGAGCAGAATTAGTTTTTGGTGAATATCCCGAGAACCCGATTGGCAATGTTCTTCTTCTTCTAGCTTCATTATTTTTATTTCCAACAATTGGTTTCTTTGGCTTTTGAGCTGGCAATGTTAAATTATTTGTCCTCTGATATGGACTTTGGGTCCAAAAGTATGTAACTGGTGACTATGTTGCCCCAAACTGTGAACTGCGAGAGTGTGTGTGTGTGTGTGTGTGTGTCTTGTGATGGACTAATTACCTGTCCGGGGTGTTCCTTCCTCAGTCCAACAGGGACTGGCTCAACAGCCTCACAGCCCTGAGCTGGATAAAGTTGGATAGAAGATGGATGGACAGATAACAGGGACCAACAGGCAGCGTTCACTGCTGTCCAGACATAAAGTCCTCACAGCGCCGCCGAGGCTCGCTCGCATCCCCTGAGCGCTCCGCAACGTTTCCCGCCTTTATTATTAGTAGTAATGACAGCTGGGGACTCTTGGCGCTCCGCCTCTTTACAGAAGGATCTAATTAGCGGGTTTTTCTCCTGTCGGTGCCACCACCACATGAGCATGAGCCAGGTGGGGAAGAACAGCAAAAAAAAAAAAAAAAAAAAATTACATTATTGATCTTATGTGTTACTTCTTGATATTACTGTTTGTGTGTTTCAGTCTCTTGTGCATTTCAGGAGTCTGCTCTATTAATAAACCTGCACAAATACACTAACTCCTGTGTGCATAGATGGATCCACAAATTAATGCTCACTAATTCTTCCGTGAGATATTGAATAAATAATGAAATAATTTCTTTCCCAGACTCTGAGACCCTGAACTTGATTCCACAGCGATGCAATGCAAACACTTGAGGGGCTGAACTCCTACCATCCTCAAATTGTTCTGAGTTTATGCAGAGTGTATGTCAAGCGATTCCATAAAAAATACAGCACTTTCAGAACAAAAAAAAAAAAAAAAAAAAAAAAAAAAAAAAATGCTTCTCAAAGACAATTCCTCACTTTGAAATGCTTTTTGCCTGGAGCGTTCAATAAATGAGGCACCGGTGAGCACGCAGTAACTTTTGTCAACAATACACTAAAGGCTATAAGCTGTGAATGTGCAGTATGTAGTTCAACAACATCCTACAAAACAACCACATTAAAAGCCTTTGTGCTGAAGGAAAATATTGGAAGGCAGCAGACACTAAAAAGGGGCAAAAAGAACGACTCTTATCCACTGTTGTTCTGGAAAATTAGTAATTCTCTTACACACCGAGCCCCCCGATTTGTCCTTTTATGTTTCCTTTTTTTCTTCCTGGAAAAAAATAAAACTAGATTGAACCCGATATAAATATTGAATTAAAGGGGCTGTCACCATGAAATCAGCAACTGTACTGAGGTGCACTCTGAACTGAGAAGGAGAGGAGCACTATGCAAGCAGACTTCTACAAGTTTGGTGAAAAAAGCATTAAAGCGCATATCAAAGGAGAAGCGCATGTCAATTATTTATCAAAGTGAGCGAAAACCACAAGGGCAGATGCGTAAACAAAAGGTGAGGGTCTGCTCGGCGGTGGAGGCGGTTGAAAGCGGAAAGGACAGCACAAATTAAAAAAAAAAAAAAAACCGGCTCACAAGAAAATCCCAGGTTTACAATCACACAGGGCTGAAAATATATAAATCGTATTACACATCCGGACAGAAAACGACACTTCAAGTGATTCTCTAAAACAAGGAGGAATGATTCATCTTTCTTCTGTTTGTTTAACCACAAACTGCTGCCAAAAGCGCTGCTGTCTCCACATGTGTATGCAGACTTAAGTGTTCCTTGTGACCCATAAAAGCTGCAGGGTATACAGAACCGGCGGCGTTGGGAAGCTCGTGTTTATTTGTGGTAAAAGGTCAGCGTCTGCACATTTACAATGTCTTTGGTATTTACCTCAATTTGCCAGCATGTAAGTGTATGCACACAGGCAGTCAAACTTGATTGCATTTACTGTAGTGTATTC
Source organism: Salarias fasciatus (assembly GCF_902148845.1). Taxonomy (NCBI): domain Eukaryota; kingdom Metazoa; phylum Chordata; class Actinopteri; order Blenniiformes; family Blenniidae; genus Salarias; species Salarias fasciatus. Next base: position 10,467,948 of record NC_043746.1, on the reverse strand, counting down.
TAAATAATGCATCGACTATGCTAATAAAGCCTTGTATTAGCATCCATACATTTTAATTTTCATTCAAGATTGACGTGCTTAGAGTGTCAGCATCATCACAGCTATATTAACGTTTACACTAAGATTTCCACGTTAGAGTTTGGCAAGATCCCTCAAAAATGACTATAGTAAGAGGAAGAAAGTGACCAAATCAGTGAACCGTGAACTTGGTTAGTGTCGCCTTTGCAGGTCCATTTATCACCCTCAATGCTGTGATATTGGGAACCCCAGAGAGCAGAGGATGGGATATAAGCAGCAGACATGCAGCTCCTCCTCTATCCGCTCCCACCCTGAACAGAAGCCCGACTCTCCCACCTGCAAAGTCTCCATCTGCTCCCCCTGCACCGCACAACAACAGAGGCTTCATAACCCAATACACAGACAAGCCAACCTTGACTGTAATATCCTACGACAGTTTGTATTTGACACAGGCATATCCGCTTGATTTTACAGCGGCTACAATTGTCTCCGGAATAAATGCATTTGATGGTGCTCTAAGATATTTTCCTGTCTTTCCAAATTATGCTCGGCTAATGTTTTCTATGGGATCTCCACTCGTTAAGCTGGTAAGTCTGCGGCGCATCGCTGAAAGACGGGAGAGAAAAGATGGTGAGAGTAGGCTTTGGCCTGGTATTAGTTATTTATGTGCGTCTGCCCGCAAGATTGGAAAAACCTTCCTCAAAATCCCACAATAAAACAAATGTTAAGTAAAAATAAGCAACGTCGATCTCAACAACCTCTGGAGAGGAGATTTATAGGACCTCCATGAAGTGAATCTTCTGGAGGTGATAGAAGAATGAGAGCACTTTAAATCCTATTACTACGTGATCCAAAGTCCTTCCCCACTCCAGATTATCCAGGCTCAGTGGGACCCCCGTACAGGCAAACCTGTCCTCCTGAGAGGTGGAGTATTGGCCTGTAACAATGGCGAAAGCGTGAGGGGCCACATATTTCTCTTCATTAAGTGATAAATAATGCAGGGGAATCATATGAATAATTTTCTCCCTAATGGATATTGCATGCTGAGAAAGGATTTCCAGTCCCAGTTTTTAAAAATTTAGCATGTGAAATGATGCGTCGCTATGTGACAAAGTGATTTTTCGGGCCAAGAAGAGAGGAGCGCAAATGCATCAGAAAGCTTCCGAAAGAAAAAGTGAGATTGAGAAACGAGAGGAGTAACGACAGACAGCGGGAGATCCGCTAAAGTTTGACAGCATCGAATTAGTTCCTCTGTCAGAGCTCACTACAAACACATTTTGTTTGTCCAACATTTGATTTCCGATACGCAGGGAGGTGTGAGCCCTGCATGGCTGAGGCGCGTCCAAACGTAATGATGTTAGGCCCTGGAAGTCCTAAGTTTATTTTTGTTTTTATACTTTGCGCCGTCAATATAAATGCATTTACCTTCCTTGAAAATGTACAGACAGCGACAACAAAGGTGGCTTTACAATGAAATCCACTATTTCAATCATCTTGGTATAAAATCTTGAGTCTTGTAAAAAAAATTATCTTTTAGCGTTATTTTTTTCAACAGAAGTGTGTGAGTAGAAAGCCAACTGCATAGTTGACAAGTATGTAATTTCCATTTTGCATCAACCTGCACTGCAAAAAAAAAAAATCCCTCCTTCATTCTCTTCATCAAAACTCTGAGATGGCATACAGAAGATTGTGTGTATTGGAAACGCAGTCTGTCAGCAGGAGATAGGATAGGAGGGATGACAACCTATGGAAATTCAAATAGCATATCCAATAACGCACGGAGGCTCCTTCATACCGGTGTGATCAGCTGGATGGATGAGTTTTAACACAATGAAATATCTCTCCTGGCTGTCAAAAGTGTTTCGCCAGTTGTACTGACATATCTGTGAAGATATGAAAGAAACAGCAGGAGTGTGTGACAGTTTACAGGGAAGGATCTGGACTTCTTTCAGACTTTTTCCAGCCTGTGTGATGCTACCTGCATCCAGCAGCATGACATACAATATGCATATGTTATCAAAGTAAAAATCTGGCATGAAACTTTAATGAACAGAGGAATAGAGGGAGCAGCGCAAAAAAAAAAAAAAAAAAGAAGAAGAGAGGAGCTGATTTGCTGAAGGCGATGTGGAGCTGTTTTAGTGAAGCGTAACGGACAAGAAGCAGGAAACCTGAGAGGAGGAGAACAATTGCTATAGGCATTTGCATTTCACATGTGAGTGTAAAAGCCACCACTGCAATTATACATACCACTGAGTAAGGACATGGCTGCAATCCACAAAGCAAATTTCCATGCTTGGGAAAAAAAAAAAAAAAAAAGCCACAGCCTGCCCGAGGACTCGGCCGCTCAGGTGGTAAGCATGGTTAATTTCACCATTGGGGGGAACTTGTGAGGAGTAGCCTACATAGTCAGCAGTTAAATGTTACTTTCCCATCACTAGATACTATCTGATTTGTTGTCCTTGGACAAAACTCTTCTTAATCTTATTCTAATTGCAGCAAACTTCTCCTTGTAAGCTACATTGATTCTTTTTTTCCCCCCTACTACTAAAACACAAACCACACAACAAGAATCCAGCACAGATCGGGAAAACTGTCCTAGAGCAATAGCAAAGTTTGACCCACGCCTACATTCAACCTATTTTGAAATCCGATTGCCCCCCGATTTACCTCCACACACCAGACAGCATTAGTCCGCACCAGGGCTGGAGTTGCTAGGCAACTGAAGACACTTGGTGCAGACTGAAATGATTCTTTGATTCAAGGAAAGATCTTATATAATGCCTTACAGGGGAGAAATTTTATATAATTGCATAAAAATGGTCTTTGTAATTAGACAGAATGTGATGTTATGCTAGTTGGCACAGCACACTGGTGCTGTGTACTCCAAATGAAACAGTGAAATCACTCAGCTATTGTCCCTATTCCGATGAAGTACTTTGCTTGAAGTGGCTTTGCTTTTATGAATGGCAAGTGTGAAAAGTAACATGCGCTGGCCGTGTCACTGATAAACTGCTGACTGAAATGGGAAATCCATCTATCGCACACTGCTTCATCCAACTTGAGGAATGCTGGAAGTGATCCCAGCTGAAATGTGGGGCAATCAAGGTACATTTTAGACAGGCTGGCAGTCAATCTCACCTACAGTCACACTCACATTCTCACCTACAGTCAGTTAAGTTCACCAGTTCACCTCAAACGCCTGGGTTTGGACTGGAGGAAACCCCTACATCAGGCAAACATGCACTTGCCCAGAAAGGTCCCCCCCCCCCAGGCTTGAATTTGTGAGATTTGCTGTGAGGCTATACCACTAAAACCACTGTGGCGCTCCAGAAATAATACAATATTGAATTAAAATCATTAAAGAATTTTCACTTTGTATTATCACATCACAGTAATCGGTCCAAATGTTAAATGGGGCAACGTATGAGGGCAGAGGAAAAATCAAAACACCTTGAAATATTTCTCACAGTGCTTTTCATTTCCATACATTTGCATCTGCTCCGGTATATTTGTTGCAGGTGCTGTAGCAGCATGTCACATTAGTCTGCTCCTGTGAACAAATGCCCCGGCGCTGCTCAGTACCAGCTACCCAGCATGCAAAAAACATTGGTCTGTACAGTAATATGTTAATTGTGGTTCATCTAGTTGATGTAATATGTGGGTAGAAGGAGATATCAGTAATTACCATTTTCTATAGGCGTCTCTGTGCTGCAAAGACCCATGGGAAATTACCGGGGTTAAAGGTCCAGCCGTGGGAGCTCCAAATTGTGAGTGACCCAGAGAAGCTTCCAGGAAATGAAGGCAAACTGGCAGCAGGGAAATATGTAAGTTATATGTGCCTGGATTATCTCAGTCATGAGCGAAGAAGCTCATAAATATGCATATTCATTACCCAGGTTGCATCCCTCTCACTGCATCTATCACCAAGATTAATGGATATTATTCAGTCATTCATGATTTACTGGAGGCAGCAGTTTCAAAAGTGGGCCAGGGGCTCCATCTACTGACTGAGAGCAGAGCAAAGACCAGGGCATCTCACAATCAGCTTAAGGCACATTTTATCCAGCATATAGTTACTGTTAATGATTGTTTTAAATCCTCTTACTGCTGTAATGCCAGTTTTGGCAGCAATAATCCACAGCCTCTGTATCTGCAAACCGATGCAGTCTATTTTGAATCCTGGCTGAAAGGACTTTCCAAATTAATACAAGCGATGTATGGAAATAAATAAATGAATGACTGAATTAATAAATAAATATATATATAAATAAATGGTAAACTAGCTGGATTTTTTTCAAGCCTAAATATTTAAGCTCTCCAATAGGAAATGCAGTCTACAATGTCACCACTAGGTGTCAGTGTAAACCCGCCGGTCAGCCACGAGCAGACTTTCACCTGTAAGCACAGTGAAAGCAACTCATGAATAAAAAATATTGCCGCATAAGATAGAGAAGCACTCAGACATATTGATCCCAAACACGTGGAAGGAAATGTTATTCTCACTGAGACTTTGAAGGAGATGAACACTCAGTCCGACTCTGACCTATATTCTCTCCTCCAGTAGTACACACACATGCACACACATCCTGGCATTTACTGGATCTTTGATATATTGATTGATTTGCTATTTCCTATTCATTTGTCTTTTCCACTTCAATGGCATAAAGAACATTCAGTCAAAGGGGAACAAAGAAACTGTTGAGTTGCATGAAATCAACATCAAATGTGACTTTATTAACCTGAAAGTCTTAATGTTCTGGATGGCAGGGCACCGGGTCTGTGTCTTCAGTGGTGAGGGTCCTGTGCTGCTCGTCCGCCTTGTTTTTCCTTCCCGCATCGTGGTTGGGAGGGTTGCGGTGAAGCAGCAGGACACACTGGTTTCTCAGCTCCTTATTCATGCAGAGGAGGATTATGGGGCTGGACAGCAAAGGCAGGTCCAGCAGCAAATCCCTGACCATCTCCTGACACACAGAGGAGTGCTTCATCATTGCAAACACAGCACCTGCAGTACATAAAGGAGGGTGTTATTATGTTTGTTCATAACATAGGCGATCATCATCACCATGCAAATCATTATACAGCTCACTATATGCTGTATAGACATGAGAACCATTTCTCATAGATCGCCATAAAAATGCTTTAGTAGTACAAAGAAGTGACACAAAAAGACACACAAAAAGTACAATTTCAAAGGAAAAAAGTTAAAAAAAAAATCAGCTTAACCCATACAGATTGATTATGTGTGGACTTGAAACTTTTTCTCTAAATATCAAAGAAACACACTCAAATCGAGTGTCACAAAACTTCTGCTCACACTGATGGCAGCATTTCTGTGTGATTTTTCCTCAAACAGAAGGTTTCAATAGATGAAATCTAGCAAGATGGAGAACCTCCCTGAACTGATGTTTGTAATTTTGAGTGGACAACATCAAACAGTGATCCGATTCCCGAGGACGCGGCACTGACACCACTTGCAACCCTTTCAGGACCAACACATTTTTCTTTTCTACAAAACAAAGATAAGCTGTGGGGGAGAAAAGTGACTTTGTGCTGCTATGGGAGCTTTTACTTAGGCCTATACAAAGTATTTTAAAATAATCATCATTTTTAGTGTAAATCCAGAATTTTTGAGTCTCAAAAAAGTATAAGATAACTGAAGATTTTTTTTTCTCCTTAAGACAATTTAGAATATATTACAAGATTAAATTCTATTTTTGTAATTAACATTTAAACATTTTTTTCTTTTTAATGAAATAATCATATTCATCAAAATAAAATAAAAAAATTTGACAACTTAATTTATACCACTAAAAAATTTTAAATTTCAATTATTTTTTTCCAGATGCATTTCAGATGTAAAGGCTGCAAGTAACTGATTAAAGTAAAAACATATATACTGTATATACATGAGGATCTTTCAACACAAGTCTGTTGATTTATTTCACTGAGGATCATTTATTTACATTGGTATTAAAAAAAAATCAATATGATATCAGATGCAGTGTGAGCAATGGGAATAAAAAAAACCATAAAAGGTTCAGTGAAATGAAGAAGATGCCTAATATATAAGTTTGTGCATTTTCAGTACATCGTGAAGTTCCAGACAACATGCAGAAAACTGCATTTGTGTTTTCATGAAATCATCAAACTATAGTGGCAAAAGTTATAAATCAATCCAGAAGGTTGAAACTTCAGTTTTTATACAAGAACCGACCCTGCTCTCTGATTCCAGTAAATTCATTCAAAGTGTAAGGATCTTACCAGGTACATGCGCCGTGAAGGTGATGAGAGATATGAGGCTGAACACCTTGGCCAGCTGGACGTTGACTCTCTGGCTCCTGTGCATCACCTTCGCACTCTTCACGATGGTGTGCAGCACATGAGCGTAGAAATACAAGCTCAGCGGCAAAAACACCGCCGTCTTCACCAGGAAGAGGACGCGCACGGCCTGGTCGTTGATGAAGGAGAAGCAGGTGAGGTTGGCGGGATCCAGGTGGTCCACGTGGCGCCCCAACAGCCACAGGGCCAGCTCCTTCAGCCCCACGGGGAGCAGCGGGAAGAGCAGCTGCAGCGCCAGGAACGCCCTGCTGTCCACCAGCCGCTGGCGGCCGCACACCACCGTCAGGTAGACGGAGAAGGTGATGAAGGACACGTAGTGGAAGGAAGCGGAGCTGGCGAGGTGCTTGGCGGCCACCATGACCTCGCACAGGCGGGAGCCCAGCAGCCAGTGTCCGTGCTGCCGCCAGTGGATGGTCATGGGCCACAGGCCGAGGCTGACCAGGTTGCAGACGGTGCTGCCGAGGACGAACGCCGCCACGTTGCTCCTTATCTTGCTCTGCCCGCTGAGCAAACTGGACGCCAGGGAAATCAGGATGAAGATGTTCAGGCCGAAGCCGGGAACCAGAAGAAGGACCTTAGAGGAGGCGCAGAGGTTGAGGAAGACGGAGATGGAGCAGAGGGAGGGAGACGTCTCATTCATGGTACACGGCTCGCCGGGAGGATGTCTGTCTGAGAGGAGGTGAGCGCACGCCGGCTCTCGTCCCCATTTTAACTCATAAGAGATGGACTTGTAATGCTCTGGGGAACATCCTGTTACAAGGACAGAAATACAGTTTGTGCAACTCGGCTCATCTCCGCTGCATCAAGTAAACATGTTTTCCTCGTCTGGAGCCAATCACCTTGACTTCTGCTTCCTCTGAAGTTTATTGTTTCTAAGACATTCACCCAGTGGACCTAATTACAAAGGATTCAGTTCATAATCCCTTTCCTCTGGTTATAAGCCTCTAATAAAACTGAAAATCTTTTGCTACTGTGCACCAACTTCACAAATGGGTACGACGTGACAAATTCTGGGAGTTTTTTTTCTTTCCCAGCAGTTTCTTCTGCTACTGTTAAGAGGCTGAGGAACACCAAAACAACTTTTATGTGTTGTTTTATAGTTTGCTCTGTCCAATTTAACAAAGCATTCAGTTGTTTACTAGCTTATTCAGACGCTGCACTGAATATATATAACTCCTCGTTTTGAGCGTATGAAGGTGCTTTTGCTCGAGTGCCCTGATGAGGCTTGAATATGCGTCAGCCTTAAGTCATATTATTCTGTCCACGAAATGTCAGGGGTTGCGGATTGGAGGTTGTGTCTAATTCATTACATTGAGATGCACACGTCATTACCCAGCAGCGTCCTCGCGCTCCACTGGTGCAGAAATGGCCGTAATGAGAGTGGAAAACGGTATTTGTTTACTTCTCTGGGGCTTTATTAATGTGATACAGAAACCGGCTGACTAAGTAGCTAACAACTCTGACATTACCTAAAAGAAAAAAAAAAAAAAAAAAAATCGAAACAAAGTCGGCCTTCCTTTGCACAAACACACTGATAATTAACAGTCTCGTTTATTGTTGGATAGGATTGTGTGCTCATGATGTTAGTCCTGAGCAAGCAAGTTTGTATTTAATCTAAAATATTGCCGTCATGAGTTCAAAATGTGATAGAAATACACTTTTAATTACTGAAAATCAGAGGGAAGGTTTTCAACTGGGGGCGAGGGGGGGGTCAAACTGATTCTAACAAATGAAATAGATATGTTATGCTTTTTCATGCTCACAGACATCAAAAGCCAGCATGAACTAAATCTTTTAACACCGACTTCCTCTGGAGGTTCAACGTTTACTTCATACATGACATTGTATGTGAATTGTTTACAGACTGACTTAGATTTTACATTTATTCGGTGCTGTTTTCAGCTGACAGGTGAAGTGGCTTCTGTCACAGTGGGAGGGAGATTTTGAAAATAATTCAGCAGAAGGCAGAAGTGACGCTGGCAGCTCATCAATTATGTAAAAACACCACCGGTGTGTGAATGTGTGTGAATGGGTGAATGTGGTAAACAGTGTAAAGCACTTTGGGGGCTGCTGAAGCAGTGAAGACGCACTATGTAAGTGAAATTCACTGTGATTTCGTTCAGGAGCACTAAGCATGTCCAGTATTTTTGCTGCGTTCCTCTGAACAAACAAACCAGATCAGATGACAATCTCCATCACGTGTTGATGTGATTCAGACTGAGAAGCTGCTTCAGCAGCCGCGAGTGTGTCGTCTGAGAGGCGTTCAAGTACAGTTCAGTGTCGGTGATCCTGCAGAGGTGCTCAGACTGTTCAGTGTCGGTCATCTGCATGTCAGAGGAGCTCAAATCCCAGTGGAATGATTGCTGTCATTACTGTAACACAAAAAACCCAAACTCAGAATATTATATATCACTAATCATATAACCAAAAAGAAGAGCAACTGATGAAACTTAAATTTCTTTACATCACATCAGAGTAAACTCATCATGTTCATCTACTGTGGAATGTATTTCAATAAATGATTCAACAACTAATTTCTTCGAGAAAATATAGACAATTTGTGTCTTATATTCATCAATATTGAGAATATTATGTCCAGTATGGGCAGGGCCAAAAATTTATGTTTGAATTTTCTGGTAAATTTGGAGAATTGCATGACTTTATTTTAATTTTGCTTGGAAACAAATGGCACCTCGAATAAATTATGACATTAAATATAGGACAACAAGAAATCTGATATATCAAGATGATATAATATCAATATGTACTTGTCTCTACTGCCACTTTACATTGTTTTTTTTACTCATGATTAATGAAAGATGATTCTATAAGCACTACTGTTCGCTTCTATAGATCAATTGATTTCTAATCCATGCCTTTAATCTTTAAGGATTAGTGTCATCAAAGTGTGCAGTTTTTCAACATCTACATCCAATGTAGCACCAGTGCGCACAGTTAATACGAAACAGGGATAAATAATACATGCTATGTACAATTTATCGCCCTGTTCAGCACATTTATAGAAAAAAAAAAAAAAAAAGAGTTGAAGTCAACAATCTTTACACATCTAACCAGGAGTTGGTCGTTTAAAAATAGCGAGGCTGCAGCAGAGTTTTGTGGTATATCTTGATAAAGTGAATCGGCCTGCTCGATGCATCGCGCCCCCCGGTCTGCTCACATGGCATCTAATCATGATGTGGGCCCGATACGATCGCGGAGCACACTGAGCTCTAACATGGTATCACATAAAGCCGGGCGCGCTGGGGTGAAGACACAATGCGATGAATTAATATGAAACAAGCTCTCACTTATCACTTACTTTGCCACCGAGTTGGTTTTCATAGCTCGCAGGCAAGTTGGAGAAAAAAGTGTACTTAAAATAACAGTGAGGGGGAGGGCCGGGCCGGCAGTGGTCAGACACTGCTGCTCAGACTTGTTTGTGAACGCTGAATGGCACCGGGGTTGCGTCTCCGATGGATTCGGCTTCCACTCCCGCCAGCAGCGGGTGCTCTGAAGACTGACAGACAGGCGGACAACAATGAGAAGTGCTGCTCCTGAAATTGATTGAAAATCAGAGATGCTTGCAGGAGCAGTTTGATCTAAACAGACTGCAGAGTGAGGGGTAGGGGTGGGGGGGGGGAGATGGAGGATGGAGATAGAGGAACAGAGACAAACAGAAAGAGGCAGCGAGACGGGCAGAGGGAGCGCTGTCAGTCAGTCGTGAGAGAACAGATCGGCCTCAAGGTGACAACTCCTTCCATGAGATGGTTTTCCACTGGGGGTAATGGAGCTTGGGGCTTGTCTCAGAAAAAGCAATTTATAGCTAAGCCAAGTGAGGCCTGAAAGATACAGAATCTCATCGAGTGTCAAATATTTTCTGTAACAAGCCGCGCTGTGTCAGGCCTGTAGATTTCTACCCGGAGCTACTTTTCCTAAAAATGTCCCATTGCATGTTATTGCGAGTTTACTAGCAGGTAAAGTCATGAACGCCATTACACACACGAGAAGTGTATTAATCACAATAGCAGCAGTCACAAGGATTACTGCTCTGCTCCAGTTTCAGAAACTTATCAGGAAAGTTTTAATAACCAGATTGCCAAGGAGTATGAATATCTCATTACTAATCCAAACCCCCACTGAGCCCAAAAGACATTAAATCCAGGAGGAGGAAAAAAAAAAAAAAAAAAAAGAACAGTCTGCCTTTAAAATGTAAGTAACCAGCACAGAATGTATTTCATGCCATCTGCACTGAGTGGAATGATGAATCTAATTTTGATGAAAAGATTCGCACATCGCACCTTAAAACTGTTTATCGGTGTGCCAATAAATCCTGATGAGGGGAACAACTGGGCGCTTTCCAAGTGCTTGTTTGGACCGAAATCTCCCCAAAATATGGCTGGCCTGGCTGAATAGGATTTAATGTTGCTTCCAGGGAAATGAAATTACTTGTGTGGAAATCTCTCAAGCATACACACCACCCTCCAAATCACAGGCTTCGTTCTTTGATCTCCGTGCCAATTTTCAGAGCTTTTATTGTTAAAAAAAAAAAAAAAAAGACAATGTAGTGTAAAATCTCACCCGGGCAGAAGTTGGTTGTAAACTCTGGATTTAAAAAAATAAACAAAATCTGATAAAGACAAAGGTTAACTGCGTTTAATCCTTTTTTTTTCTTTTCTGTTTTTGAGTGAGTAATGTTATTATGACCTCCGCTGTGGAGCCAAAAGGCAAACACAAGAGATCAAGTGAATTTCCTCTCCCAGTCCATGACCGAGAAATAAAAAAAAAATATTTCTCCATGATGAAAACAACAGTTTTAAACCTGTGTGGGTTTAGGTCTCTGGTTTTCTACGATATTGGAAAAGTGGATCTCACCTTGGGTCGAGATGTCGGGCGCGATCTCGAAAGTTGGCCCTTAAACCAGATTCTCTGCAGCACATTTCTCATTTAACCTTCAGTCTCTTTTCATCAGTGTCTCCACAGCTGCCTTAAGCCTGCCATGTAGATTCCTACGGATCCAGGCTCTGGGGTGTCTCACTGGCGGCAGGTGCTAAAGCCTGTGGAGACAAAAAAAAAAACCTCAAGGACAAAGGCAGGTAGAAGAAACCGTAGACATTTTAATAATCATTGCTATCATGAGTGGATAGAGAGGTTTTGTAGTGTGAAGATCAGGTCGAAGACAAACGGGGAGCAGCATGCTAAACTGTCCCGTTATGGAGCCCTCATCTCGGATTTGAGATGGCTCTGTGCAATTGTCACGGTTACTGTATACTGCGAGAGAGAAATTCTGTGTGCTTAATGGCTCTTAATGCAGCGGTAATGGGAAAAACGATCACGCCAGGCCCGCCGTGGCTCCATCTTGCTTTTTAAAGCCGAGAATATCAGCCAGTGATCCTCCAGGATTTCTGTTAGTATATGTGCAGGAGTTTTTCAAAGTCATTTCTCTCTCACAATAAATTAAACTTGCTTTATGAGAGAGTTTTTAAAAGCTTGCTGTTACTTTTAAAATGTCTCGTCAATATTGGTCTTTCATTGTGTTGTGTTTCATTGTGCTGTTCATTGTGTGTAAGAGAGCCCGAGTCCACCCTGGCTTTGCTTTACTGTAATAGTTTTTCGCAAATCATGAAATCAGAGTCTTTCTTTGAGGCAATCTGTGAAGCTCCAGGGAAAAAACACCGGCAGCCGCTGACCTCAAGTACATGGTTAGTGAAAATCGACTCACTCATTAGTGGCTTCTCATTTGTTAACTTTCTGGTTATGTTTGGGAAATGTTTAGAGAAAAAAAAAAAACATTTAGTGATTTGTGATGCTTTGAGGTTAGGGTTTGGAGAAATATCTACAAGTTGAGAAATGCAAATTTCTTTTTTGTATTTAATGGGATGGAAAGCGGGTTTTAATCAAATTCACATGCTCTGCTGACCAAAAGCATCAACCCTCACTTCTCCCTTGTGGTAAGTCAAGCTACTTTGGCTTTTGTCATTGAATGTAAACACAAGTCAATAATCCACGGCCCGTCGGCTGCCGGAGAGCACAGGCCCCACACACAATGGATGGCTTTACAGGAAAACACAAGCATGCACTCATCCAAGATCGCAGAGGCACACATTTAACCAGTAATTACCAGCTTGTAGTACACAAATCTAAAATAGCTGAAAATGTCTTTTCTTTTTTTATACTGACAAGTTTACTCCTCTAACCCAGCCCGCCTGTTTAGACATCCATCAGATGCATGAATACTGGAAAATTCCACAATCACAGAACTGTAGTGTGGTACTTTTGCACATAAATAAACATCAATTACATTCAAACTATTGTTGACAATAGAGCTCAAGCCTATTACTGCCAGGTAAAGCTTTCTGTATTCAGCAGTACATAGAGCAACAACATTAAAAAAAAAAAAAAAAACATTACAACTTCGTTTCCCAAATGTTTGTGTAAAACGTAACTGAAACCAGTAGCAGAATGTGAATCCCATAAAGCCATTATCTCTTCACACAGAACACAATTAGATGTGTCTCTGAAACGCTGTTGACCCAGTCATGATAAAAACCTGCAGCCAGTTAGAAATACCAATTCAAAATGCTCCTCCAGCTTTTTTACATTAGAACCACTTACTGTTCTCGCCATAGTGGCCAATACTGAGCTAAATCCATCCTGTTGGGATGGATACATCCATCTGCTACATTCTGCATTATTATACCAACCCTGTTGGAATTGGGGGTTTAAAGTAACTTTAATTTCTCATTATATTTAAGTAATTAACTACCTAAAGCCCCAAAGCTGTTTAACCGTCGACCTCTGTGGCATCATCAATCTGCATTGTCGTTACTGACTCCGTCAGACCTGCTATGTTTTGTCCTCTTTGTGAGGCGACGTGTTCAAGGCTCATCTTCACCTCGATGCAGACAGTAATAATCACCACAGAGTGCGGAGGAATTACCACTCACAACAAGTCTTAACTGGCATCCCCCATCTGCTCTTCACATTATCTGCTGTAATTATGAGCTGATCATCTCTGATTAGAGACATTACCATGGTTTCTTACTTTTTTAGCTAATAGAATATTAAGTACAATATGCCGTTTATTGCTTGAGAATATCAATGAAGCACCTGGACATGTACTATGTGGAGTTTTCTTGACTTACACTCAATTTGCTGTAAGATCACAAACTTATTTAATAATAGTAATAAAAAAAAAAAAAAAAAAACACGCACACATGACTACATGTGTGCACACTCGAGATTCACAGGACAAAAGTACAAAATATTGGCAACTGGAACTTATTATGACCCTTATTGGGACGGCTTCGGGTGAGTAAGTTAGCTTTGCTGTCGCTGTTGTCGTATTGTCGAGCGCTGCTGAACGGTACGTCGTTGCAGGCAGCGTAGGCATGCTGATTGGGCTCTCTGAATGTGATTGCAGTCACTGACACACAGTGAGACAAACAGCATTTAAAACAGCGGCTGAAGAAAGCTCTCGCTCTCCTCCAACCACACTCCCACACCCAGCAGAGCCAGAAGTGAGACTCTTACATAAAACATGCTGAAGTTCATGCTTGAGCAAATGCTGCAGTTACGCTTTGGGTTCAGTGTGTTTTGACTGAAACCATGATTGACATCATGCTTAAATGAGAGTATTCATATGAGAGGCCTGAAACCCTGTTTACTGGAGGACGATCAGCAAGAAACTGTACGGTTTCCATGTTGGTTTGGGCGCTGCATCGGCCGAGCCTTCACCAGGACAGAATGAGAGGTGATACCATGGAGTTGGAGGGAGGACAAATTGAATAGCCAGGGCTAATGAATCTCAATTTGGACCAAAAAATAAATAAGATGAACAAAAACCGAGAAAAAATTCAACATGGCAGATGTTAAAGTTATAAACTCAAAGTTGTGGGAGAAAGAATGGCAACAGGAGAGATTTAGAAAATATTGCAAGATCTGGGAAGCACAGCACTGCAGGAAATATCTTATCATGAAGTTCATAAATAAAAACCATAAGGAGCTGGATGAGGAAATGCCTCTGAACCTGTGTGTACCTCCTCAAACTTGTTCAAAACACACATGATCATAAATCACATTGTTTGTTGTCCGTCAGTACATCAGTAATCTGCTCAAGTTCAACACATCTGATGTTCCCTGTTCACAAAGGTAAACATGCCAAATGGAAATTGTATGCTATTTTATGTGTGTGTCAGATGCAATCCTCAGTGCGCCCTGTTAGTAGACTGACTTCCACACACACACACACACCGTCAGGCAGCTTTAGCAGCTCACACCCAATGTTTGAAACTGTTGTAAAGTACCTGCAGGCAAAATCTTTATTCTGTTCAGGGTCGCCGGGTGCTGGAGCTGATCCCGGCTAACTGAGGGCAAAGCCAGGTGTGTGTCTCATGTGTAGAAACAATTGTTAACCTTTGGACTACATGAATTAAGCTCTTGCTCAGACGCTCGCTGCTTTATTTTCCTTGGATGATTTTGGCGGGGTATGTAAATAGACCCTTTAGGCTATTTGAAGTAATGAGAATCCCTTTTAGTGAAGCATTTCCAAAATCCTTTCTCCTCTTTGGAATAGTTGGAGTTGAAAAGAAGCTTTTTTTTTTTGTTGTTGACCTTTCTTTCACTAGGTAAATTGAGGGCCCTGTTATTATCTTGGTGCTTGTTGTTCGGGGCACTCCTCATCGCTGAAGCACAGTGAAAATGCTGTCCCTGCTACCTCTGCCGCTTCGCGTTGTGCCTCGGTATTTCTAGGCCTGGATACAGTTGTGTGACAGTTATGTGACATTTGAGAATTCCTGATCATAGAGACACTGGGTGTCTGCCTGCCAAGTTCACCAATCATTTTGCCATCAGACAGAGACCACGATACACAGAGCTAACAAAAGAAATGCTGAAGCTGCTGTTAGAGGAACAAGGCCTGGACGAAGTCCAGACTGACATCGTGAAGTTTGCTTTCTCATTTCCTTGCACTTTATAATTAGTGGAAATTGATCTGAGACATGAGTTTGAGTAATTCACGATGACTATGAATCTGTCCTGGAGCCAAAGCGTTGTGCAAAATTTTTGGACCTGATAAAAATTCAAGCAACACATTTGTGCGGTCCTGCGACTCATACACTTAAAACCCATTGTGAAGGACTGAAGTGATTTTGGACACAGTTTTGTCGATTTCATTTGAAATTTTTCCCATCAAAGTGAGACGGGGATTTATTAACAACATCTCTCTCTGACCTGGCACATCTGTCATGTATTCGGAGGTCTTCGGGCTGTGCTGACCGACTGTTTCTTGCCATTTGAAGCAACACTTGACCGTTCAGAGCTCCATAAACTGAGAAACGGCTTTAGAAAACTGCCCGGAAAGAAACGGCAACAAAAGCGGATTTGATCACCCCAGCAGTACAGGTGTTGCACGCCGATTCTTTCCGGCAATCCCACATCAAAAAGGAGACTTGAATCGCGTGTGAGCACTATTGGACTGTTTGTGCTTGTGTGGACTGAACGGCGTTTCTGTCCAGCTGTTCGTCAGCTGCAGCTTCCCACGGGTTGAGTCCACAGCAAACAGGAAGCTTTCCCTCTGCTGCACACTGACACAAACGTACTGAGCAGAATTCAGCTTTAATTCAATTTCTTTGGTGGATTTTGCTGAGACTCTTTGGTAAAGTACAGGGATATTCTCCCTTATAGGAATGTTCTTGTTTTACATGAGAAGAGAAATATTACAAGTTTCAGAATTTCTGTTGTAATTGTATGTAATTTATCCACGAACCATAACCATGGCTGTCAGGTGAAGATAATTCAAAGACTGAAGTGACAGATACATTTTTGTGTGCCAGTTCCCTAAAATTAAAAAACCCTTAAACCAAACAATCAGGTACAATGTTCCCTTGTGTTTCGAATTCCTCTTTCTGCTGATTGGTCATTTTGTACTTTCAAATAAATATGTGCAGACGCCCTGATCTTGAGCCCCAACTCAAGCTCTGGCAGAACTTAAGGTGTTAATGGACTGCAGCTGTCAGCCTAAATAATGAGAAACACGGGTATTTTTATTCTTTTATTAACTCTTGGAGAGTAAAACTAAACCTCTACAAGCCAAACATTAATATCAACATCAGCTAATCAGCCTGCAGTCTGTAACAACACTGGGAGACTTTGAGAATGCCTCCAAGTTTAGATGAATGCATGATTGTTTTACAGATTTAACTTGCTTTTTGTGTGTTTTCCCAGTTGCTTTACTTAAATGTTGCAGGAAATTCTGTTAGCCAAGCAGTTCGTTGGATAGATTTGTCTTTTTTCACAAAACGTTATCTGTGCAAACGCCACAAAGTGCATGTTTTTAATTTATTGATGGATTTATTGATTACTGATGCTATAGTCTATGTTTGCTATGATTTCTTGATTATATATTTTGATTGGTTTAAACATTTCTGGTCCTTTTTTAATTTAGTCACTTTGATCATGGACTTTAAATCTATATCAATAAAATTAGTTACATTTAATTGTGATATATTTTGAGAAAGTGCTTAAAATCTCAGAAACACTAACAATTTTTAAACAGACTCCAGATATTAATGAGCATCAACACTTTGTTTTGGTAGATTATGTTTGTTGTAACAATGCTTCTTGGCATTAAATCTCATGTACTATTAAAACACGAGCTTATTTCCCTTATATTGACAAAATTTTTTTCATTTTGTGTGGACAAACCACACACAGCCACTGCAGCTCGGTACCTTGTCCTCATGGAGCTCACTGGTCAAACACGCAACAGAGAAGGTTTGGATGTTATTTTAATAGAAGCTACCCTCATAAAGACATGGTGCTTTTATATATACTGGATCTAAACCTGTGCATATCAATGTGTCTCAGACACTGTGTTACGTATAATCTGACAAAAACTCATTTATATTGTGATCAGACTGAAAGGTACAATCCGACTCTCCAAAAAGCTTTAGAGCTACTTCCACTCTCTGTCAGGTATGGATTTTGAGGCGCGCTCCACTGATGGAATTAACACTATTGTTCCCTTCACTAGATGACAGTCGAACAGATCAGTCCAACATCTTTCGTACCTGCCGCGCTCTGAAGAGAGAGACGCTGCTGTAGCATTCCCAGAGCTCTCACATTCTGCATTCAAACTCTTCTTCATTCATTTATTCAGCTCCTCCATTAATTTGTCACTGTCTGAATGCAAATTCACAACATGTCAGGCTAAACTGATGTCAAGCTGGACAGATGAAATGCAGCTGCTGCTTGAAACTTCTGTACCTCAAATACAGATGAAGAGCGGATACGGTTATGCACTGGCCTGGAATGTGTCAGTATGAGAAACGCAGACGAGAGACTTTTCTGAAATTTCATTCCAGGGTAATAATTGACATATTGAATCTATTTTGACTACCATCTGACAGATTTGTTTTTCAGTAAATACAACATGTCAATGATAAATTGTAACTATAACAAAGCAATTTTTCAAGTGGATCCAGCAGCCGTGATTTGTGTCTCATGTAAACAGCTTTGATAAATGCACTCCGCCGTGTTTGTCATCCTTTTGCTCAATCATTTTCATGCTTAAATGAAGCAATTTGTTTCTCGGAGCACAATCTGTTGGAGTTGATTATCCAAGCTGCTGATGTCCACTCCGATAAAAATAGAAAACCAGTCTAGCCACCCACTCCTAGTGCCAACGCATTGACAGCGGGCTCTGTTGCAGTGGGAGCGACTGAAATGATTGCATAGAAGTGACTTCTGTGGAGGAATGTGAGAAAAGAGAACTTTAATTACTGTAATGAATCTTTCTGGAGGGGTATTGAAAGTGTGGCATTGGTGTGGTCTCTGCAGGAGCTCATTTTGGTTTCCAGTAACACGGCCATTCATCATCAGCTGACCGATACAGTGCGAGGTAAAGAGCACGATAAGAAACATAGAGAGAGAGAGTGAGAGAGAGAGAGAGAGAGAGAGAGAGAGAGAGAGAAAACAGATTCTTAATCCCTCCTGGAGCTCCCTTATTAAAAAATACAAAGTTCTCTCAACAATAAAGATCCATGAACCATGATTATACTAAGAAAAGTTCAATAATAATACAAACAAGGTATTGGAAAGTTCCAACAACACTGCCTGAAAAGGCTATTGGACACTAGTTCCCAAATAAACATGGTCACTCAGAGACATTTCAATCTTTCATGTTTTCAAAGAATTCAATTAGCACGTAATTCAATCTCGCGATGATGCTTGTTTGAATTCTGCTCAAACTTCTTATATCTCGAAGCTTTTGTAATATATATGCAAATTTATTTTCTGACACATTTCTACAAGCAAATTAGGAGTGCTACTTCCTCATAATAGCCAATCAATTCCTCATTTTGAATATTAATTCCAGCAACAATCCGAAGGCTCGCTCACAGCCGCAGCTCGTCCGCAGAGTGATGATTTCACACCTTTAATTTCTCAGCGAGGGATCAAATGTGCATCCGTTTTAGTTTTCTAATTCACTGCTTCCGTTTATTAAGGTTTTGCTGACAAATATTTTTCTGCCACCGAGCAGACGCACTTTCCCCGAGTGTTGTTCAATAGTTGGAAATGTAATCATGGGATGCTTTTTGTGCTCTGGGACATTTTCGAGTCGAGGACTGAAGCATTTTTTTGTTATCAGCCACTGAACCAGCTCATTGCTACTGTACCTACCCAAGTGTCAAAGTATTTAAAATATAAAAGGGAAATAACCTGTCAGGTGTAATTTATGAGTGGTATTTTTTTTTTTTGCTTTGCTTCTTCATTTCTTGAGAAGGGGTGCCTCGGAGGGTAGAAGCATTTTTGGGGAAACAATATGAATCATTGCAATGTTTGTTTGTTTTTTTTTGTCACTTAATAATTGCTGTAAAACAAAGAAACAAACAAAACTCTCAAAGAACAAACAGCAGTGTTGTTTTCAGTCATAGAAAAGGATGGTGAGTGGCATTAACCTTCCTCCTCTTTCGGTTTCCAAAAAGAACTGAGTGAGGACTGATCTGTTATAACGTTTGGTTAAAATTTCAAGGACGGCAGTGCTGGTCCAAATCTCTGAGGAGCCCTGTGCAAATTTTGATACCACCTCAATCTTACATGAGCTTGATCATTAACAATGCTGGAGGGTTACGTGCCAATACTGCACTCATTACAAGCTGTATTGAATAGCAACATCAGACATTGCAGTCTGTAAAACAATAGTCCTACTTAATGGCTTTTGCTTTGGGAGTCGGCAAAATGGGAGCAGAAGTGAAACTATGCTGTAAATGAGCGAACATCAACCACAAAATAAAACAAAGAACTTCAGATACATGACACTTAGATTTTTCACTCCGTAGAAAAACTGGCAAACATTATGCTGGTTCCTCTAAATAGCGTAAGTAATTTTAAGAAAATTCAAAATTTCCAAAAAAATACTGGAAAAAAAAAAAACCCGGCATAAAACAGAGAAAAGTGTTGATATATAAGTTCAACACTGAAAAGAATTCTTGGAAAACTATGTACAGCTGAGACCCTGGAGTCAGGCAGCTATGGTAAGTAGGCAACTATGGATAAACAAATCTGTAGATTTTTTTTTTTTAAAAGCATCGTTTTTCGAGAGTCTCTCCACCTGTTTACATTGATTTTTTTTTTTATTAGACAAAAAAAAAAAATCCTAAAATGTACATGCTCCTTGGGGCTCTGGTGGTCATCAGGCCCTCATGTACCTGCACATGTTGCAAATGCTTCAAGCTGGCTCTAAATGCATGTTTTTGAACAAGGAGAGGACTCTGTAAAGACTGCTAACCACTACAGACGCAACCATTGTGAGTTGGTGAACCTGAATGGCCTGGATGTGTGAATACGTATGTCTGTGCTTGTCTTGTGGCCACCTGACAGGGGTGTACCTGCTTTAAACCCATAATCATCCGGGACTGGCTGCAGCCCCCCTGCCACGCATTATCAAGTCAGATGAAGCAGTGTAAAATATTTCTGGATGGATTGATGAACTCCACAACGCTAATTTCCACAAGAATTTTCAGTTCTCTAATTATTTTACACCTTGTTTGACCAATATAATTTGAATGGGCAGATGCGTACATGTCAGTTCATTGTGCCTCAATTTTGCGACGCCGCATGCAGCTGTGCCTTTGTGAGTCACTTCTGGGTGCACGACAAACCGTAATTACTCTGCTCAACGCTGCATGGTTGAGTGGTTTCCCTGAGATCAAAAAATCTAGAGAACGGTGAACCCACATTGAGTCATTCACTTCACATTCACGCGGAGATGAAGAAGAGAGAGGTGTGGGACCTGAAGCACTGACCCCAAACACATCTGCTGATGTGGCTCCACAACACTATCAGATCTGCTCCACCCTGCATTACAAAGCAGTCATATTGGAATAATGCAGGAGCAACACTGATTTTCATCATTAGATTTGGCACCAACACCACTATTTGCATGAATTACTGTGAATAACATGCTTCCTGCTTTACTAGAACATACTATACACGCAGAATACTGTGATCAATAACCTGCTTAATGTGAAAATATGCTATTGACACACTGCAGTTCTGCTCCAGCAGCTGAGTTTTATTCATTTGAAGCACTTGTGCTAATTGAGGCCTGGTTTGAAAATGCCCACTAGGTGGCACTGGTATCCTAATCTGAAGTGTGTGCAGCTGGAGAGAGAGGGAAAAAAACCCAGCATAACCACCTACCTGCGATTTACATTTACATGTCTAATAGCACAGGGGTGCCTTCTCTCCGAGTGAAACTGCTTGAAAGCAGAGAAGAGCATTTCCCACCCACAGAGTTGGAACACGAGAGCGCTCAATATAACATTTTATACCCAGCAGCCTCTCTTCAGTGAAATGATGAAATATGGGTTTAACACTGCTAAATCTGTACAGGTTTACATGTAGACTACAGTGTATCGCAGCACATGTGATTCGATTTAATGACTTTTATTGAATGCCTGAAACACGCCACGCATTTCCATCACCCACAGTGAGACCACTCAAAACCTTGTGAAACATTTTTTCTTGTGGCAAAATATGAGGAATCTGTGTTTCACTGTCGTCGACGGGCAATTCATTCTCATGGTAATGCCCATGTCCTTCATACAGACAGCAGCTACACTTGAATGATAATGCGCTGATGGGTTTGAGCCTGTCTACCATGAAACAAGCATGACAGAGTGGCGGGAATGACAACATGCATGAAACTGCCCCGTGCCTTCCCAATTCCACACCGACCAATCCAGCCTCCTTAGACAATCATGACAACAACGGCAACTATTCTGAAATGGATGCCCCAATTGTCAGCCCCCGTTATCCGGCAGGCCCTCTCGACAATTTCGCCATTTTTGACTCGTAGTCGTCTTTCATCTTCTCCTTGATAGAGTGCTTCCCTTTCATTGGATTACAAAGAAAAGTCATTGAGATTGTCACAGCTGGCATGTGCGAGTCGGCCATACAGTATATCCACTGTAGCTGACACACACGCACGCACACACACACACCAAAGCCTATTGTCGTTCTCAGCTGGAGAACCCTGATTACAGTCGGGTATAAGATAATCCCTCTATATGGTCAAGAACAAACGTATCTTCATAATACCAGGATATGCTACACTCTCCAGGGTGTCTGATGTTAAAATAAAACCCTCCCAAGAGGAACTCCATCGATTTTACTGATCTGTTTACCTGCTCGATACCAGAGCCCATAAAAAGAGCTCTGCACTCCTTCTGTTGCTCTGTCTGATGCAACAGTCTTGATCGTGTCATAATAATGCTGCTGTGCTTTGAGGAAAACCAGGGGGAAACAGATGCTTTGCATTGCAAACTTGAGACATTCCCCGCTGCCATGCTGCATCATGGGAGGTGTGACCTTTATCTCCAAACAATGTAGTGGTATTTAATGGAAGCATCCTACCATGTCCTGAGAGCTCTGCAGGGGACTGTCCTTAAGCCTGCCCGCTTCACCAAGCCAAACTTCCAGTAAAGGTCCCGTCCTCTGCAGAAACTTTCAGATGACTTTGTTCGCTGCCCTTACTGCACAGATACAGAGACTTGCTGGGGTTCTCGAAGAAAGGATCAAGGAGTTAGAGGAGGAGTTAGAGAGAATGGAAAGCAAAGCTAAAAACTGTATTTTGACACTAATTTAAAGAGTGAAGTAAGAAGTTTAATCTATTGATTTACTGCACATAAAAATAGGGCTGAGTGAGTCTGATAATGTAGCATGTCATAAGGAGGAATGGCAGTAAGCTGTTGTTCCTGCACTGGGAAAATAACCTTAAATAAACCTTCATGCCACGAAATACTAACAAACAAAAGAGCGTGTACGACAAGCTCACAAACTGTAGATATGTATAGTGTTGACAGTTTGGCTGTGAATGGAAGATCACCCATCAACACAAGCGTCTCAGTGGGGAAACCTGGACGGCAGCCTGAGTTTGACCACATCCCGAGACTCTGACTCGCCCGCATCCGCTGCAGCGTGAGGGGTCGACGCGAAAGAACGCTTTCCAAGCTGCACCGCTATACACTTCATCATACTGACAGAAGTACATTCACTCGATAACAAGGTGGACATTTTAGGACTGGGGAGACCCGCGCAGTCTCTGAGTTGGTAATAATGAGTTGCTGTAATGCCACTGCTGCCTGTGATGCACCGGAACAAATACCGATGGTGTTAGAATTACTGAAGAGATAAAAACAAAGGTGGTGTTACTGTTTCTTTGTGCTTTTCACTGTGCACTGTGGAGCTAAAGCTGCAGTTTACTGCAAAAGGAGAGTTTCTTGCAGTAAACTTGATAGCATCATGTTTAACCGACACTACCCTGCAGCGCCGATATTCCTACTCCTGAATGAACATTAACTTATCTTAAATGTGCATGCTATCTGCATTTTCATAGTTAGATTACCTTTTATTGTTGCTTTTTCCTTATTGTCATTGGTTCAATTTCTCTCCCCCCCCCCCCCCCCCCAAAGTAATTGTTATGCTGAGTTCTGCATGATTGGCAGAGATGACACCCCTCCTTCATGGGAGGACATGTAGTGGAGCTTTTACTGCTGAAAACTTAATAAAGGTGCCTTAAGGAGTTTGCACGTTTTATGCGAAACAGCGCCCCCTGCAGGCCTTGGGCGTAATGCAGCTTAGTGAAAAACACGTCCCTGCGGCTCGCGTGCACGGAAGAGGGGGGGACTCCGTCTTCGCTCGTTTAGAAGCGCTCAAGTAAGATTTAAGTTTCTTTTACCTGGTGGAGTCTGTGTGGAGCTGTGGCAGTGCTAGAAGCCAGTCTTTTCTTACTTTCTGGAAGATCCTGCTCAGTTGTTGCTCACTAAGCATCTGGCGGAGTAATGGCGGACATAATGAAACCTAACCAGCGTGCATTACGTCATTCCTTTCAAATTCTCCCCAAAAAAATGCTGGTGCCAGACCGGCACTGCAACTTTCAAGTGACAATTTAGCGCTGTTAGAGGTACTTGTAATGAATATGTCAGGGCACATTGTACACATCATTAAAAATGTGTAACATATTTATGGTGGAAAATAAGTATTTTTAAGGTTGTAAAACTCCTTAATGCACCTTTAAAGGAAACTCTAATTGGGAACCATAATTTAACTTCTAACTGAAAGCTCAGCTCATGTGTCAAACAACTCGACAGGGTCTATGTGGACAATATTAAGAGTAAATAGTCAATTTTTGTATTTTCAGTGACTAGTTAGTACCTAACAAGTAAATTACACAATACTAATCTTAAGGTTCTGTTGTAGTTTTGTTTCTGCTGCATCACAGTGCTGCTCCCTCTAAATCCCTTGAATTATCAGCTCCCCAAAGAATGCTTTTGTTGTCACCGCAGGACGAAGAACAGCCCTTTTTAAGAGCGCTAGCACACTGTGGTAGTGTCTGCTGAAGGAGCTGCTATGTTTGCTTTTTTCTTGACGGCTGCACTGAAGTCTGGCTATTTTTTACTAATTTCAGGGACACAGCAGTAAATTGTAAGTGGCATTGAAACGATCATGGGAATTGTCATGATATTTCATAGAGACATTAGATAGCAGGTATGTGTAAATTAATGGGATCATACTGTCATTCAGTTTAAATCTACCACGGCATTATGGTAGCATACATATACAATCACCCTAGAAACTATGCATGTATTTTTTAAGCAAAAAGTTGCTTTTAACAGTTACAAAAAAATGCTTGCACCTTAATGTAGTTTATTTCTCCAAAACCTCAAGTGCACACATATCTAGCAATCGAGCACACGCCAATATTTCTTTAACATTGCAGAGATGATGTTTTCCATATAGTGTAGTTAAAGCTCCCAGCTCTTCAGATTTTCCTTCTCTTCAGTGTGTCGACCGTTTGCAACAGTGCTGTGACTTCTCCACACAAGCGATTGATTTATAATTACAGGGACACAGACTGACGGGCAGAAAGCGACCAGTTCTCTCCGAGGAGCAATAAGTATTTAGATTACACCTTCTGATGTCAACATAGTTATGAACAGTTCCCATTGATGAATGTAGGCGAGCTCGGCTCAAACTGTGCGGGAAACAAGAGAGCGCAGTGGCAAGGTCAGAGCGTGCGCTCCCACTTAATAAATGATGACACAATTTAAAACGCACTAGACAAACACCGAGGCGCCGTCTGCGTTGCACGAAAACAGACTCAGGTTTCTTTACAAACCGTCGGCCGGCGTCTGAGTGTGATGCAGCGCAATATGATTGTAATTGCTATGTCCTTTACCCACCAAGCAGAGTATGAAAAATGGAGGCAGAGCGAGCACAGACTGATTTACATGCAGTAATAATATGAGCAATCACACAGACTTAATTGAACTTCAAGAAGAGCACATCAAGGTTATGGTTTGTCATTACTGACAGATTCTCACTGACAAATTAGGCTAACCCCGGTCCGCGCAATGCTCAACCGCTGCTTATATTCCAATAGACTATTTTAATTATATTTCCAGATTTATTGTGCTAATGATTATCGTATAGTGTTAATTATTGAGACATGGGTTTTCATCATCGTGTGGACTGACCTCGCCAAGGAGGCATTTTCCATCGCACTCCTGTGGCTTCCTGAGCCACAGTATTAGTATTCAGATAGTATCCACTGATGTGGCCTGCTCATGGGAGGACACGTTCATATCCTCCTGTTGTTCATCTCAACATCACAACTGATTTCAGGAGTCCTTTATGAATAAAATGATTGCTGGAAAAAAAAAAAAGAAAGAAAGAAGAACTCAAACTATTTTCACACAAATATAAACAGTGATGCGGACCCTATGAGGCTAAAGTTTGCTGAATTAAATCTGGATTGGGGCGATGGCGGTTCAAGAATTACAGTTGGAGCATATTTATCAGTCTGCAGGCGAGACAAAAATCACAGGGAGTTAACATATGTTCATGTATTTCAAGGAATATCAACAACTTACTTAGTTAAAAGCGGCAAAATAAAGAGAAACAATGAGTGATGACCACGGAATTTCGCTCGAGCAGTTCCACTTCATCTGCAGTTTAATGGACCACCTGACAGGCTGAGCCCCCTGCTCTGTGGAGCACGCTGCCCACGACCAGAGTGATTTATAGTTTACTTTCATACCAGAGCTGAAACACTGCGTGTCCCATAATACACTGAATCCCCTGTATGGAATTACAAAGATAATATCCTTACCTCATGCAAGGACTCCAAGTTTTAATCCTGACTGAAGTCCATCCACTTTAAACCTGTCCAAGTCAACAGTGGCAATGATTTTCTGTGACGACACATGATAAAGGGGGCTGCTGAATACACATCTTGCAAGATTTTGTTGGAAAAAATCTTCTACTGAACCATTTTCTAATTAAATATATTCTGAAGAGAAATGTTAGTGTACAGTCCATGAATAGCTGATTAACGCTGTATTGATCATTAGTCTCATGCCTACTGATACTTAAAAGACTTTGAGGTGAAGGAGGCAACATCCAATCGATTCCTCCTTGATAAAAAGGATTTCCATATGAGGCCCAGCAGACATTTACAGAACACAAACAGCACAGTCAATAGATAGACTCTAAAAGGAAATGACACAGAAGGTGACATTTGTTGAGTTAGGAAAGAAACTTCCTCCTCAGACAGGTACCGGGCCGCGGCTAATGACACTTACAGGCACTTCACATAGTTTCTTGCTGAAGGTAAGCTTTCTTTTAGTTAGAGCGTGAGGGAGACAGAAGAGATGCTAAAAGCCTTTACATAGACTGACCTTGATGTGCTTGAGTGTGTTAGTGATGTTGCGTGAGTTTTGGTGGATGAAATGCAAACTGAGTGCTCTAATCTTGGCTGGAGTCCAGAAAGACAGAGGCGGGAGTGTAAACTCTGCATGCTTTGGAGAAAAGGCTGCAGGGAGGCTGTGATTAATCCTCCCTCCACTCCAACTCCGCCTCTGTCCCTCTTTCTCCACATAGAGTCCGACTTTTGTTTTCTGACACCAATTTAGGTACCAGTTTTAAAAGCTGAATGTCTTTCTAAAGCTCTCTGACTACTTCCAGGCTTGATTTGTAGAGCGGATAGTGGTATACAAAAACTATTTTAATTGCCCTTCCTTGATATTGTTGCTGTTGCACTGAAAATTAAAGGCAAATATTGGCTTAACCAGGCCTCGCCATGCTGCAGTTGGGCATTAAAAAGAGGAATGGAAATCACTCACTTGATAATGTGCTTGCATCAGTAGACTTTGGAAAGAATTTATGACCCACACATGTGGAGCTTTGCCGTTGGGTACTCGTGGCATAAAAAAAAAAAAAAAAAAACATGTAACAGATGTCAACCATATAGACATCGCACTCCTAACGCAGAACAGATGTAAATCGCACACGCATCAGATGTATTCCTCCACGCTGGAAAAGTGAAAGTACAGATGCATCAAAAATATAAATGGTAGGAATATATACTGCGCTGGCCGGTAAAGGATGGATATGAAGCCGTGCGCATGCATGCATCACCACGCACTGCACAGTTTTCAGAATTCACAAAGTGAACTACGTTTCGGAGAGTTAGTGCATCTTGACACTATATTATCTGCCTGAAGGCGCCTTTACAAAGTGTGCCTTTACATCGGCTTTTTCCAAGTGTTTTACATTAGCTGCATACTAAGACACAGAAGTAATCCCATGGGATTTTATTCAAATTTTTTTCATTACCCCTCTATATTTCCAGAAATACTGAGCCAAGATTACTACCAATTAGAGCTGATATCAGTGTTAAAGACATTAATAAATACTACGTACTGACAAATCAAGAATTCTAACTAGGAATGTGTAACTTCCTGCGTGTTATCGCCCCATCGTGTGTTGAACAACCTCTTGTAATTCTTAAGGAGAAATAAAAGCCCTTAAGTAACGCGAGCACAGCGTCTCTCACCGCGCCGGGCTTTTCTCATCTAAACACAGCATCACGGCTGGCTGCCCATTACCTTTTCACGAGGCGCGCCGACAGAGAGGTGCACCCATCTGTGGACAGCTGCAGGAGGGGTTGTGAGTTGGTGGGAGTGCGTGGGGGCTGGGGGGGAAGGAGGACGGAGGATGTCCCTTGAACCTATTAATAGTGCTCTGACGAAGCGCCTCGGGGAGATATCACACGCTCCGCTGGCCTGCGCAGGAGGAGGACGGCTCCGAGTGGCTCTTCGGAGATGGGCACTCCTCGCTGACCCGCAGGAAACACAACCCCAATGAAGGGCGCCGTATGGCCGTCAAGGGTTAAGCTGAGGACTGCCTGAGTGGACTTTATAGCGAGTGCTAAGAGATGCAAGGCGCAATCAAAAAGCCGATAAAAATTAATGCCCCGCTTCTCGCTCTGCGGCCATGCTGCCACGCTGCCTTTAAGTTTTGTTCTTTAAGCATGTCAAGCACACTCCGTGTTGGATCTATTTCAGCGCCTCAAGATGACAACTTCAGCTTTAACTTCGTCTTAGTGAGGTCAAGGTCGCAGACAGTCAATTCCATCTAATAGGGCCATAAAACTAGCAGTTCAACAGCGGCTGAGACTGAGCCACAGATCGAGTCATTTGAATTCAGTGTTTTCCCTCAGACGCCTCAACATGTTACACTGTGCACAGTCTTCCCCGTGGCAAAAAATAAAAGAATAAAAACAAGAATCGGATATGTGAAAAACAAATCAGAACTAACAACAAAATAAAATAAAGCACAACAAAACAAACTGAACACAACAAACCGAAAAATTATGAGTCAACATGTCTGCAAAGGAAAAGGATAAAGCACAATCTGTTTCTCTTAAACCACTTTTTCAGCTTTCATATTTCACAACTGACAATTCCCAGTAAATCTCCTCCTGGACTAAAATACTGGTGTCATCTGCAAAGACAACTGATTTTATTACTTTTATATTATTTCTTTAGATATTTTGCAAATGTCAGTGTTAATGGCGATTCATTAATGTGGGACTGTCAAAAGATTAATTCTTTAAATCGCGGAATTAGAATTCGGGTCAGCAAAAGAAAAGGAACAGGAGAGAAAAATTACAACTCAGATAGTTCTGAATCTCATCTCATGTCTAATGAGAGCAGTTTGAAAAAAACTTATTCTTTTTTTTGTAACTGTCACTGGGACATTGTTTTTTCAGCCCTTGTCAGTTCAGGTGAATTATGAGGATTATGTTCTTCACTTGAAGCTTGAAAATGTTACAAACATCCTGCTGTGGCTGTCTGTGTTTTGGACTGTTCTGTTTGTTATAAGTGAAGAACAAACGCCGCACCAGTGTTACACATCACATTAAGATTAGTGTGCCTGCTTTGCTAATAGTGCCATTATTTATTGTTGAAGTAGAAGAAGAAAGTGACCCGATATATTAAATCTCTTAAAGTAGTACTCTGTTACTTTATTCCCTTGGAAGTTGTTTCCGCCCTCCAAGTCATGATGAAGATGTATTTTTGAAATAGACGAGTTGGACTACATGAAATTTTATTGAAAGAAAACACAAAAGGTCAAAATACAAATTCTCTCTGTATGTTCATTTGATTTTTAATCAAAACACTGAAAAGAAATGCTTTGCATTGTGGACTTAAAATTGCCTTCAAATGCACAATAACTGCAATGCATACACATGCAATTCAAAATGTGATTAATCATGATTAACTATGAAAATTCTGAGACAAATCTCTATGAGAAAATTACTCTTTTGACAGCCCTAATACATGTAGGTTTTGTTTTAATAAAGAGTTGGAAATGACTTCAGCGAGGCTGCAGTCATGCACAGCTTCAAGACCTTGCATGCATACATTTTCATTCAAACATTTGGTAATTATCAGAAAATGAGCCATCAAATAAGTCTGAGGGTTTTTGGTGAGAAACTTAGATTCTGATGATTTTGCCTTGTTAAATATTACATGAGCAACAGGAATGTCCAGAGCAAATTTCATTCCAGTCAAGCCGAGAAGTGCAGTCCTGAACCACAAAGCTGCAGCTCATGGTGTTACCGGAGAAGACCTCGGGGGAACCACGACTATCCGTGTTGGATTAAACTGAATAAGTCAGAGTTTTGACCCACTGGTGGTGCGCGGGGAAAGGTCAAGGAATGTACCGTCAGGAAAATCCACCGAATAACTGACATATTATTACTAACCAAAAATGTCACTTGCATGGTGGCACTGAAGGAAGAAGTCAAGGGATCCCCAGAGTTATTACTGCTCAGTCCAGCGGATCTCTTTTCAAAACTGCAAGGCAACTCTTCCTGTTCTTTGTAGACATCCATTAGTTTACATCTGAGCACCTAGCCCTTTGAATTAAGCTCGTTTACAGAGCTGCAAAATGATTGGTGGACGATGAAAGTGTATTTGACTAGGTGGAAAAAAAAAAAAAAAGTCTAATCTCAAACAGTAAACATGATTTAAGAAAGAAGGCCTTATTAGCTTTGCACCCGGGCTGTCAAAGCTCTCTTAAATGATCTTAGGACAGATTACCTAACTAGATGTGAGTGAGTCAAGGACACCTTCATTAGCATTCAGCTCCTCCTTCATCAATGTAGGACGTGTTGATGAGTTTGACCTGGGGCTGGGAGATGCCAATGATTTTCCTCATTTCTCAAGGAATGCAGCTTCCAGTCTCCAGAGTCGGGGGAGAGAGTTGCTGTATAGTTCCTCCATTATTAATACATCTAAGAGGAAAACTCTGTTTTCAGGCTTGTATAGTGAGGTAAAGTTTTTACAAATCATGGCCACTTGAAATTCAATGAATAACTTATAGCTCCATCAATATCCTCAACGCTGAGCATCAACTACTTATTTTTAGGTGGAAAAGAAAATTAGAAAAAATATGCTCCATTAACTGTGTTTAAAAGGTTTAAAGAGAGACAGTGATGATTGAAAAAAAAAAAACTGCATTAGGTGGGGTAGGATGAGCTATGTGTGGTATTTATGTTGGGAGTGCAAATGAGCGCTCTATGGACTGGAAATAGTCAAGTAAAATTAAAAGAGGATTTTAACCTTTAACTGCTTTTTAATGGCCAGGTTATAACTTGAACTCTGGTCGTGACCCTCCACGTTATGCCGTCATAAATTTGACTAGACAACCATCTTTAACTGGCATTGTCTATTAAAGAGGTTTACAGCTGCACAGACACTGCAGGCCAGGTTAACGGCTCGATCTGATCGGCATTACAGCTAACTATATTTATCCCATCGCCTATAAAAAATGGATCTGATAACACAGAAATGACAATTGGCTCCTCGATGACAAAAAAAAAGAAACTTTTTCGTTTTACAAGATGGTTAATAGGAGTGTAGATGATGCCGCTGATGTTAAGGTCGGAGCATGCAATTTCGTTCAAGTGTTGGGGAATGATTGGTCATTAATTTGATGCAACGCAGACAGCTTCTAATAAATTGCCCCTTTTATGATGATTGCGTAGCTGCTCGGGAAGTGGCCTTGTAAAGTCTAAGCTCAGATTTGGGGCTCTGACCATCTGCCTGCGTGTCTTGCCTGTCAGCTCGGCGGAAACCTGGGGATAACTGGGAGCAAGCGGAGGGCACGGAGCCACGGACTGCCACTGCGGCTTACACCATGCATGTGACTTTTAGCGAGACAGGTGTACACGCTAGCAGGCAGCAGCTGGTGATCATGGAAATTGTTCTCTGTGATGGTGGAGGGATGCTAATTGCCCATATTTTTCCTTCTTCTTGCGGTGCCATCTCCAGTCATGAGCTGTTAGCGTGCGCGGCGCTCAGGCTATCAGCGCCGTTTTGTGTGAGCACAGATGCACGGCAGTAAAGAAAAGCATGACGAAATGTGTCAACAATGAACGGATACATCCAGATCATAAAGTGACGCAATTATGGAGTTGAGATGGACTGAAAAGCCGAAACGCTGCAATCTGCCTGATCGAGTGTCTCAGCGGTTTCTTTACTTTAAGCATTTTTTTCTCTTAAATTTAAACTGCACTTTTTTCTTGCAAAGTTTTGCCTAAGTTTTGTTGACATCTGTGTGTTGCTTTCATTCTCCAACTACGATGATTTTTTTTAAAACAAACACCTGGCATTGAGCATATGTCCCGAGGAGACGACTGGTTGGCTGCACAATGCCGAACTGTGATTTTACAGTATTCTCAAGCTGTTATTAGGGGAAAGCTTTCAATCCAGGCTTAAAGAAGTTCTTTTAGTTTAGTTCGTAAAATATTTGTGTGGTTTCAACAAATCCTAATTACTGAAGCAATGATCCTCTAACTGTAAGACGTACGTCTTCAGCTGGGGCTGATATAATTGCTCTGGTGTCAAGAATGCAATCTGAACATGTTTCATTTGATAATGTCGCAGTTTTTTGTAGTTAAAATGTAGTTTTTCTTTCCCTTTTTTATATTTTCTTTCACTCTGTATTTACGGTATTTTAAAAATATTCTCTAATCAATTAGTTTAAGCTTCTATTCCCTTTAACTTTTTACCACAATCCAAAAATGTGAATCTTAGGTGGCGATTATATAATAGACCTTACCTATGGACCTTTGTATGGCTGTTTGTCTTCACACTATGCATTATCCATGTCTGTGATGTACTGCAGGACTGAGATAGGCTGCAGTTAAAGTGCAACACTGCAGCATACGAAGCAGGAAATAAAATATATTAAAGAATATCATGAAATGAAACAAAATAAACAACTTAAATTTAGTTTGTTTTAAATAAATAACACCAAAGAAGAAACTTTTAAAAAAAAAGAGCATTTTGCAGTCGACTGACAGCTCTCTGCCGGCATGACCTCAAATTTAAACATGAATAATTCAGAGCTGCCCGAGTAGAAGAAACAGGACAGATGTTACATTCCTGGGAACCATTCTGGTCTGCTGAAGCAGTCTTAAAAGGAAAAAAAAAAAATAAAAAAAGCAAATGGTACCAAACTTTATCTTTCTGGCTCTGGAAAAGCAGTGCTGCTGTTAGCCTCAGTAAGAGAAACATGTCCTCCTTTCATCAGTCCTGGAAGTTGCTGAAACTTCAACTTTTTCCTTTATGTTTTTTGCCGTCAAGTGCAATCTATACAGTCTGACCATGCCCTTCCTCCTCGACACACACTCGCGTGCACACAAGCCCTCCAACACCCCTGGGCCTGCAGCCAGAGCTCTCTAGACACAACACAGACAGAACGCTGGAAACAATGCCACCGGGCATTGCAACAGCTGTACATTCGCCAAAACCCCTTTTCATGGCGACGTCAAAGCCCACCACACTACATTTCATTCTCGGAAGCTGAAAGATATCAGCACGAAATGTCCAATAAATGCAAACTAAGACGAGTCTGTAAGTGTCAGTCATGAAGACCAAGCCAACAGAACCGCCATGTGTGAGTTTATATTGAGATATCAATGAAAAATGTGTATCGAATTTTGACTGATGCAGTGGATATTTGAACATTTTCAGAGCGCTGCTCAGAATCAAACACTCGGTCAGGTCATGCTGCAAGTGATGAATGAGCGCAATTTTCAATTTGTCAAGTAATTTTCCCCCCCAAACACTGAAAGTAAATGTTTAAAAATGTTTAATGGTCCAAAAAGGCCCATGGTGTGTTTCTGTCTGTTTGCAGCACAGCGGCGTGTATAAGTCAGAGTTCCTGGGTTTACACTCCGCCACATTCCTGCCTCATCTGTTCCGCACACTCTTAAAAACAAAGCAGCACGTGCGTGCATATTAACTTCATGGGTCATTTCCAGCTCGATATGATAGATACAGTGGGAGGGCTGGCCTGGCCTGGACGGTAAAACGGAACTTTTTAAAAGCACTGGTGTGTACCACAATAGTCCTAATAATGAAAGCTCAGTGTGACAAATGTGGCTTTTCTGCCGTCTCTGTTTTATAGCCTTCCTCTTGGACTCACGTGAATGATACGAGGTCTGAGTGGAAGGACTTTTAATGAAAATAACAGCGGCAGTGAACAAATAAATCCAGAGGAAACTGCAAATAGAAGGTCACACAGGCAAATAAAACAAAAACACCAACAAAACTCACAAGCTGTGGAGCCCCGCGAAACTCAAGGCGTGGGGACAAGGTCGACGGCAACTGCGAACAGCAAGAGCAAACAAAACACTAACAAGCGAGGAGGAGGGCACCGACTTACGTAAATACTGCAGAAGGTTGATGAGTCGCAGGTGGAGCACATTAAGGCGGGCACAAGGTGAAGCAACACAAACCTGACAAGACACCAGAGCACAAAACACAACAGGAGACATGAAGCGGGGTATATCAGGAAACACAAGCACCAGAGACACCGTGGACAAAAACGAAAAATCCAGGCCGTGATACAGTATAAGAACAATGTCAGTTTCTGTCAGATTACTCAAAACTGCATTTACTTATCATACTAGTATTTGGAAAATGAACATCAATGATCTGGCTGGGTCACTGTGTGGAGTTTGCATGATCTCCCTGAGCATGTCCATGTTTTTCCTCTTGGGACTTTAGTTTCCTCCTACAGTCCATCTGAGGGTAATTAGTGAGACTAAAATGCCCGTAGGCGTGAATGTGAGTGTGTATGACCATTTGTGTGTGTGTGTGTGTCTGTGTGTGCGTGCGTGCGTGTGTGCGCTCTGTGATAGACTGACGACCTTTCCATGGTTTAGCCTTCCTTCACACACCGTCAGCTGGGATCCAGCTCTCACACACCACCCAGAATTGAATAAAATAGAAACATCCATGTATTATATGCTAAGTCCTACTTTTAACACAAGTGAAATCTTTCTTATGGAATAATAGTAACGAAGAAAACTCTTCACATACTTCAGATTTACCTAAATAAACTACAGGCCACACGGTCAAAAGACAGAACTTTTTTTCCTTGCATTATTGAGATTCAATTATCTTATTTTCCTCAGAACTTAATCTGAGTGCCTTTGTTTCTGACGACGGGCTGAATTCTCCTCGGTGTGACAAAGTCCTGGAGTGATGCGCCGCTACTCCTCTGACAATTCCTTTCAGCTACTCTTTGCTGCAGGGGTGTTGTTAAATCTCTCTCTCTCTCTTTAAAACACCCCAGAGCGGTTCTACTGGAGTCAAGGCAGACGGAACACTTAGCCAGGTTACAGTTTTTAACCCCCCCCCCCCCCCCCCAAATGATCTTCGCCATATACTTCGGTTCATTATCGTGTTGAAACATTATTTTTGCTGACATTCTGCAGAGGAGGAGCAGTCATATTTCCAGTCAGCGTGATGGTATGTTCACATTCCATCACAAAGCCGCCTATAAATGTCATCTCCCCTGAACCTCTCTCTCTGGTGGGAGCACACGGCCCGGCTATTACAGCAGTCTGCTAGTTTTTTTTGTCTGCTTTTTGGCCACTTTTGTCTATACAGACTGACATTATCCGATGTCCTTCACGCTGCCTCGGCTGCCACAGAAAGTTTATCCTGAATTGATGACCTCTGTGCCACGTCTGCAGCAGATGCTTTAGTGTTTCTGAGGTCTACATGACACAAGTGGCTCACTGTCCGTGGTCTCGCTCGCACAGCTGTTCACTGTGGAGCCAATCGTGCCACCATGACTCATTCTATATACTTCTTGATGACTGCAGCAAACAGCCACACTCCTGGTTCGCCTTGTCCGAATGTAACCTGTATCTGTGCATAAATGTGTGTCTTCCTTCTTCTCCGTCCTCTCGCTCACCGTTACTGTACCTCGTACAAACGTCTCTGGAGCTGCATGTTCCTGATCATTGCTTATTGTTTGCACTGCGCTGTTCGTCTCCTGCCTCCGCTGTGCTTTCACCCCAACCTGTCAAGACAGATGGCCACCCTCCTCTGTGTCGGATTCTCCCCGAGGTTTCCTTCTGGCACACGCTCGCATTCCTGCCCACAGGTGCTCATGGGAAGAACTACAAAATTGTTGGTTTTGAAGAAATAGAAAGCGCACTCTTCTCACCTGCTCTGCTTTAGAAACACGCCAACCTCCCACACTGACAAGGACAAATTTGGGAAGATTTTCAAGTTCCCACATTTGTTGAAAGGAAATATAAAGGAGTTTGGTATAAGTAAAACAGAAAGTTGCGAAGTATGCCAACACACACACAAAAAAAAAAGAAAACAAAGTGACAAGCAAAGTGGGAACATAGAAAGTAAAATCTTCACTTTTAAGCTCAATTATCGAATCGAAACCAAACCTTCATTTCAGTTTCGGCTACTTTTTTATTTTTTCCCCCAACAGACTCAACCATGTTTCAAAGACAAACATCAAATATAGGAAATGAAAAACTCTGCTGAGATGTGAATTCAATATGTAATTTAAAATTCCACCATGGTCTTGACAGCCTCATTTTTTTCATCCTCCTTTGTCCGCAAAGTAAACAAATCCATCTCTCATGTTACACCGTGTGCTTGGCAATGCTCAATTGGCAGAGGTGAACAAACTTGAGTTGTCAACTCAAATTAAAAATACTGTAACAAAGTCTGAAAAGACGTTCCCATCGTTTTTTTTCCCCTGGCGGAGGCCCTCCACACACAAGGCTGACATCTCAGCTCATATCAACATTACTACATGAGACCAGAGCAGAGAGAGATCACTAAAGCAAAGCGCCCTCAGCTGCTCAGCACTCAGCAAATTAATGATTAATACAAGTCATATTTAAAGTAAATACTTATTAAGATTTAGAATACAATAGTATTTAATTATTTCTACAATGAAAGTCAAAACTAAACTCACTCCTGATTTGGACATTTTGAAAAAATATTTTTAATGCATTGATCATTAGATCCAAATTTAAAAAAACATATCCATCTAATTTTTGAGTGCACTTGTATCTTGATGACAATGGGACCAGTGAATTTTGTGATTGATGGATGATATGCATGTTTAATTCACCGATCATCAGGTCCACATAAAATACTTCTCGTCCATCAATTATAAAATGCACTGGTCCTATCTGTGTCTCAAAATACAGATACAGTCAAACTGGATTCAAATAATTTTGAGTCTCTTCTTTCATCATAAAAAAAAAGTTTGTTTCTTACCTTTTCAGATCTGTAGAAATTGACAGTAAAACATAGGGTGTTTTCAGTGAGAATGCCAAGCAGACTGGTGAACAATGTCCATTTTTTTTAGTTTTAGTGACATCTCAAACATCTGAATAGTTGTTTACGTCTATGAAACAATAAAAACAATACAGGGAAAAAGGCTTTTTTGACAAAATAACTACATTCGTTCATAGATTTACAACATAACACACAACACAATCTATTTACAGATGTGTGTGTGTCTGTGTGTGTAAACTATCAATGTGTGTGTAAACTATTTGTGTGTGTGTGTGTGTGTGAGTGTATACTGAATAGTAGTTGTTTGGTGTGGCAGTCCATGGAGTGTTTTCCAGCCTGCAGGAGGACACAGCAGGACCGGCACCACCTGTTGGTCTCACTTCTTTGACCCCTCCATACACAGGTTGATGCCAAGCGCCAACCTCTGCCGGTAAAACATTAAGATAATGCAGTAATGCAAAAAAGCTGTAATAACGATGTTGGTTTCAATAAGAGCCTCATTCAAGAGTCTCATTGAAACCCATTCAAAAATGCTGATTTTCAGAGTGAAAATAAAAACATAAAGCGCCCAGTTTCAGAACAAGTTTTGGTCTATACCACTAGTTTCTACAACTGTGTTGGCTTCACCAGACTCTGACTTTCACATAAATCATCTGTTGATTTTATTTTATGAGTTAAAGTTTTGCATCATCGCCCTATCACAGCATCTCCTCTGTCCAAGTGATACAGTCACTTGACAGGCCGGACCAATCACATTTACATCTGGTTTCAAATGTTCAACATGGAGACGTCCTGCTGAACTCACTGAAATCTTCAGAAAGGGATTTCAGAACGCTATGGGTGACGTCAGGACAGGGCCATCCATTGTATTTACTATCAATGGTTGATGCACGACCTCTGGTTGATTCGGGGACTGTAAAATACTGAAATGTATACAATTTCACGCAAAAAAAAAAAAGAAAAACATGTTTGCACTGATGTAAAGAAACATTTTTTTTACCTTTGCTATTCCGTGGGAGTGGGAGTAGATATTCCTCTCGATCCAGCTCTGTAGAAATATGTATAAGTATCACTGTGGCGACTCCAAAGAACAACATTGTCGCCTGAGAGGAAAGTTGTGGGTCCAGTATTTGTCTGACTCGCTGCGCCTTGTCCAGGACGTACACCGACGCTCGGGATGCGGTTTAGAGGGTTTAATAAAACATCGGCTTACACGGCCACACACTGGATGGCTTCGTGCACAGTGTGTAGCAACAACATGCGACATGCAGGCTGAAGCTGTTCGGTACTTAGCCTCGCTGAGCGGAGACGCACGAAGGAAACGGCGCGCGGTCAACAAAAATTACGGTGCTACCCGCTCTCCTTTCGCCAGCTGACTGCAGGTAAATACGCACTTTTCGCGCTACCTGTTAATCCCCGCCTACATCACGTGACCCACGCTCGTGCGTTACCACAACCCCAAACACCTTCCAACACACTCACTACATTATGGCTTCTACACGCATGGCGATAGAATATAACAGAATGGAATAGAAGTCCCAAAGTAATAATCTGTTATAAAAGTAATGACCTGTTATCACAGATCATTACAGTGTGAATTCACCTCGCAAACAAAATAAAATTAAACACACACACAATAATAGGGCGCTATAATGTCTTTACCTGCACTCCCAGAGCGGAGGTCTCTTCCGGTTGGACTGGATCCCTGCTGCTGACCGACCCAGACGGCAGCCAGTCCTGGAGGAATCCGGGTCAGGTTCAGAGTCACCCGACTCTGCACTGCTTCCGGTGTCGGGCTCTTGTACTTTTAGTGTCCGCTAGACTTCGCCCTGCGCATCGCCATTTTTCTCTCTTCGCCAGTTTCACAGATGCTGTCTTCTTCTGAGGCCGATTTTCCGCTGCCAGTTGGAGGGAAATTGAACTGCTGCCCCCTACTGGGGCAGAAATATATTACCCACAGGTCTGATATTCGCACACAAGATGTACATTGTACAAGGCAGTCAACTTAACTTTTTGAAAAGACGTATTTAGACGTCTTTGGCAGTCAAAGAGCTACCAACTCATGAAACAAACATATGTGATGACCTTTGGGAGAATGGTGGAATTGATGAATTCCACCTCATGTTTTTTGTTTTTGTTTTTTGTGAAGAAGCATTGGTTTCATGTTAAAGCGACACTAAGGAACTTTTCAACCTCAATAAAACATTTTAATGTCTTTTGTGATGATACATCGACTTACAACTAGTTGAATGACCCCTCTGTCACGGCCTGAGGGTGTCAGTATTGCTTTCACTTGGACTGAGCAGCTGTGAGGAGGGTGGTAGGAACCCTGCACACTAAAAAACTCCAAATGTGCGAACTGCTTTCCAGCATGCGTCACATCATGATATAACATTGTTTAGCCACCATTAGATTCATTACCTCGTCGCTATCCGTTCTTCACACAGCCACTGGAAACAAATGTAGGCGAGTTCAGTCCGACAGCACGCCACCGGGAGCAGCGTTTTACGACGCCACGCGCTAGGCCTCATGGGAACTGAAGTATTCATTCAAGCAAAACACTACCGCTTTTGTCCACTGGCGCCGCCAAAATCAACGAAAACTGAAAGTTCCTTAGTGTTGCTTTAAATCAAACCTGATCAATCTCTTGTCTTTATGACTGAAAGTAAGTCAAATTTCTATGCAGGCACAGATTATGTAACATAAACAACTCAGTCAGTCGATCACTCTGAAGGCTTTTATAACTGAAGTTTAACATTGAATGTCAGCCTCCAGGATACATTTCATACAAAGAATAAAAGGCAAAAGAAACATAGATGACATATGATTTGCTGAATTCTTACAGTGGCTCAATGTCTAGAGGTTTATATCCATGCCCTGGTTGTAACCATCGTTGCCTTTATAGCAAAGCTTATGCAAGGATGTCTTACTATCGTAGAACTAAGTCTTTCCTACACACTGACCTATCATGGTAATAAAGCAATTAAAATGTAAAATAGAGGAATTTAATCATAGACGTATAAGGCAACGTAGACTGCAATGTCAGGAGTAATGCCTCTAGATTAAGCATGTGACAGCCCTCAGGTCAGCAGTCAAAATCAGACTCACTTTGCTTCAGCTCCCTGCCTGTCTCTGTCTCCCTTTTCTTTCTCAGTAATGTGCTAAAACAGTGAATTGATGAAGATCTCTAAGCCCCGGGGCTTCAATTGTGCCCATAGATTATTCTTCCTTACTTCTGGTCAATATGTAGTTAATCCAGCATGAAATTATATTTTGTTCACAAAGAAAAAAGAGAGAGCTTGTCATCATTTTTGAATGTTTGTGCCATCAAAATGTAAGGCTTTACAGATAAATACTTGCTCACAGCAGGGTTGGGTTTACTTTATTTCATAGCTGTCACAAAGCATTATACACCCTTCCATCACCAAAGCGACTATGTAAAAGCTAACGAATCGACATTATCCAACGTTTGGGGCACGGCACTTCCAAAACTCCGGGCAATTTAATATACCTTGCAAAGACTTATGGATTCTCTTGACACAATGTTGTAATGACGCAGTAATACGCAAGTGCAGTAGATTGAGTTTAGTAGTGCATGACAGTACATGCACAATTGATCCATAAAAATAAAAATAAAAACGAATCCCAAGCAATTGATAAATACAGGGAGCATGTCAGAATTCCTTGATAGGTTTTGTGGTCTGAAAAACAGAAATGACCGACAAAATTATCTATCCCTGAGTTATCTGATTAGTTTTTCTCCATGTGAGGGATTCATGATATGAGCTGCTGCAGTCATGAACACTTCTGATGCCTGGCAGCACACTGCATGTCCTTTTTTTCCTCGGCATGTTAAATAAAACAGTTTATTTTCACACTCGAGTACGCACAGCAAGTATAGCAGAGTAAAACAATGCAGCAAAAAGTCCATCTTTCCTGGGACAATTTTCAGCCCGGGGTCCACATTGAGCATCAACCATCCGATAAGCTTCAACAAACAGCCTACAGCCCCCATGCCGCTTTTCGGTATTATCATTCCGTCCACCGCAACAAACACACATAACAAACTGGCCAGGGACAAAAGAACAAGAAACGCTTTTCAGCGCTCTCTGTAACCCGCTGCCTAATAAATAACAACCAAATTCTGCACACCCACTCCATTGTCATCCGGCAATCTAGCTGGTGACACAGTACAATGGCGGCACGGCGAATGATAAATGGCCAGACTGAATCCCAGCGCTGCCGTCGCT
This sequence comes from Salarias fasciatus, assembly GCF_902148845.1. Classification (NCBI taxonomy): domain Eukaryota; kingdom Metazoa; phylum Chordata; class Actinopteri; order Blenniiformes; family Blenniidae; genus Salarias; species Salarias fasciatus. The sequence goes on along the minus strand of NC_043746.1, from coordinate 10,426,853 downwards.
CATCAGATGAAGCTCATACGCGCCAGAGGTGCTATAAGCATTTCTCCTCTTTAAGGGGTTAGAAATGGATGTTAATAAACAGACCTCACCTGAGCACACTCGCATATCAGGTTAAACGCGCGGTGATTAGGCGAGCTTAGCTGGTTAAGCCTAATCCTCAGGGTTGTAATCCTTACTGTATTTTGACAAATCAAACATTCAATTTCCAGCATAGCAGAGGATGTTTTAGTGCAACACAATATGCTCTGGAAATGACATTCAACCGAGGAAATTTAAATCATCTGCTGATGGTGGGAGAATCAGCTTGTAGTTTGCAGGCTTTGCATGTTTATTCCTGTTTGCAATGAAGAGCAGAAACATGGCATGTAAAGCCTTTCAGTGAAGCCTCAATTCATGTAACTTTTTCAGTTACACGATAAAGGAGCAATGTAAAATGAATGCAGTCACATAAATAAGTAATTTCAGTGTCTCTTCCTGTACACCACAGGATCCCTATAGGATACCGAACAAGAAAAAACAATCCAGTAAATGGTCCTGAATAACAACCCGAGTGCTACAATAATACTGCAGAACACACACTTCAGGCTTTGCTTTAATCATTCCTCAACACTGTAATCAAACATGGGAAATATGTATTAAAAAGTAGGTTTTGCTTAGATTTGTGTGATAGAGCGGTGATCAAAATCTGAAACTAATCAACACCTCGGTACTTCCCCCATATTGCATTAAAATTATTACTAAATTCATGATAGCCCGCAGAAATCAAGATGAAGGGAAAATGTGCATTTTTCATATAACCAAGAATATTACTATGATTTAGGCCCACATGTCAGTGAAGTACCTCTGAGTCACTCCTTCATGCGCTTCGCACACCTCTGTATACACAAGAACCAGACTCAAGTCTCAACACTTTTTTTTTGCACATTGAGAACAAATCACTGCTTCAGCTAAGTGTGCAGGACCCACCACATTCATGCATGTAACTACAAGAGATGAGCGCAATTAGTGGGCTAAACAACTGACCTTTGCCTCAGCCCGAACACAAACAAACCAGTAGCATTCAACTACCAACCTGGAAAAGAGCCTGCGTGAAAAAGCCAACTCACAGCCAAGTCTTAGTGTGAAACTCCATAGAGAACCATTAGAGCTGGTGAAACTTTTCTTGTTTTCTGGGCTATTTAGGCCCTTTGAGATGCAGAAATGGCCAAACGATGCGCCTGGAGCCACACGCAACAGCAATACGAGATGTCCCGAAAGGATAAGCACCAAGTTTTATTTTATTATTTTCATTTCCCAAACCTACAGCAAACATGGACACGTCCCCTATGGATTAAACTGTGTAGCAGAGCACACAGCCAGCTCAACATGACAATGACAAACAAGGATGTGTTCCATGGTAAGGCAATTAATGTCTTGTAAAATCTTATTGAATATGTCATATCAGCGATGAGCCTTGCAGCGCCGCATGCTTGCCTGACAAACAGCGATGTTGGGCTGATGATGGACGTTCGATCAGACTTCTCAATCTTGCTTTTTGATGTGAAGATCCGTGCCTCTAACCAGCATTTTTTTCCTCATCCACATCCAGTTTGAAATTTTGCTCGTGGCCCTCCGCTGCATGATGCCGACCTTGCCCAAGTCTCCTCGATGGAATAAGTTCACGCTGGCTCCAAGAGTTGAGTAGCGCCTGTTACGGTATGGTTTGAACACTGACAGCTGCCATCGTAAACATGCAGTCAGCTGTAACAAAGGGAGAGGGTCAAATAAACATTCATCTTCATGCTATTTTCAACAGAAATATTAGTGGAATACCAGTTTGTTTGTTTTTCCATGTACATTTCTAGCTGTCATGCACTCATCTGTCACTAGTTGGGGCTGCAGAGCCGAGATAGCAGTCCCTCTCTCTGGAGTGGTGCTTGGGTGGATCATAGTTTCAACACAAGAATGTCATCTTGCTAAAGCAGTGTGATTTGGTAGCATTTTCATTCGAATAACATTGGCTTACCAAGAAAAAAAAAAGCACAATCAAAAGATTTGGACTGTAAATGCATTTGTTGAAGAATTCTAGGATATTTGTCTCATTCCTAAGTCAGTAAAATCAAATTATACAGCCAACATGTTCACCAGTTTATTTTTGTCATTTTATTATTTACACCCATGTTGCAGTCAGTGCTACTCAAGGAGGTTCCAGCAAAATCATGGACTGGAGCACCAGTCTGTTGTCCAACAGGTTTTAGACTTGAAGCCCTCTGCGACGTCAAGACTCACTACGGTTCAGCCTTTAACCGGGTGTCTGCCAAATTCTGTCACAGTACAACTGAATTCAGTTGTTTTACTGTGATATAATCAAGAAATTGTGAATAGGGACATGTTTGACAGAGTTAGCACCTCGCAACACTCCTACAGCTATGTTTTTCATATTTGTACACAGAATTGTGATCAAAATAGCCAACACCATGTCAGTCTAACCTTCGACAGCCCAAAACAGTTCTGCAGCTTTTCAGCTCAGCATTTAACTGCTCAGAAACACCACTGTTGTGAACCAGCGATCACAGTTTAATATGTCAGCCGACCCTCCTGGCTTTGAGCCGAAAGCCTCAGAAACTGCTTTTTTTCTTTTTCTTTTTTTTTTTCTGCCAATCACACATTAATGGAACAGATGGCTCAATCTGAAATAAAACAGCCACTCAGTAGTTCAACAACAGCATTAACTGAGGCTGTGGGAATATTCAGCACAGTGTGACCTGCTCTGCACGCAGAAAGTTAACATACAGAGAAACTATTGCATCAGGAGAGGTGTCCAATATTTCATGAGACTGCTGCTCAGAGAAAAGCTGCTTTGGTGTTTTGACTAAGTATTGAGACAGTAGGTTGACCAAGTGTGGAGTACATCTGGGGTTTTGAGCTTGCCATTATTCAAAGAACAATAGCAGTGGATTTACCCCACAGTTTTTCCAAAAATCACATCTAATTCTAACTACACATCTTTTTTTTTTTCCACTCCTACCCACTTACACATTGTCCCTGCTTAGCTTAGGAAGCTGTTTTGGCACATCTCACTGTTTTCTCTATTGTATTCGAGTCACTGCCAGTTATATTTTTGTGTGGATTCTTTTTCCTCACGTTGGTTTGCTTTTGCAGAGATCAAGGCCTTCATGACCTTGCAGGATTTGCTTTGAATACAACATGTCTTAGTGCCAATTGTGCTTGCCGGACCGTTTCGTATGGGTTCATTTCCCCCTCCTCGGTCCCTCTTATGCAGTGCCGTGCAACACAGGGACGAGTTTTCCTCTTTTTTTTTTGTGTTTGTTCCTTCAAGTTGGAACTCAAAGTCAACTCGGTAACTTAAGTGACAGTGGCTGAGCTCTCATTAATCTGACTGGGAAATGCAGAGTGGATAAAAAGTGCATGCCAACATACATGCCACAAAATATTAACAACCATTTTTGTCAAAGCAGATTAGTTCAACTCACGTCTGGCACTATCAAGAGGGGCCATCTCTCACTGCCTTTGATTCTGCAATCGAAGCTTTGAAGATAGACATCAGTAATAGACCAATAGGCAATTTAACACCATGCTCTTGAACTCTTATCAGGAGCAGGGTGTCATAATAAATCTGAAATTCATTTAAACAAAATTATCCCGCTCAGTATTACCTGTTAGAAAATGAAGTCATGCTAAGGGAGGATTGGTATTTCCAACGTGTATCCAACCTTGATATAAATTTATGCCGGATTTATAGTAATGAATATTAAGCATGAGCTTGAGTTATGTGTCCAGAGACTGGGGGAGCAGAGAGTCAGAGGAAATAAAGTACCGAACTGACACGCAATAACAGATGTGATATTAATGAAGTAAACTCTCAGGAACTATGATACTTAGTGCTGAAAAATTAAGCTAAACCCTAACTTCCACCGTGAGCAAGGCTGTCAGCAGCACTCTGTTTAGAGAGCAACTGCTATTATTATTAGCTGGTGGTTTTTTTTTTTTTTTTTTTCAAGCAAAGGTTTGAGGTGAAGAGCGATAGCAATTAGGGGCAGTCAGAGGGAAGGTGGTCCTCTGCTTCATCTCGAAAGCAACGGCCAGACAGCTCCAATTCACCCAGGGTTTGATCTCCTCTGAAAGGGCCAGAGCAACACGCTTCCAAAGCCCAAAGTCCATTAACACATTTCCTCCTTTACGCAGCAACAAGGTCTGCCTGTGTCAGATCGGCCGTTGCCTGAAACATCTGTATGTTATTTACTTCAAAGTGCAGCCATTCAGCGCCCGTATGCCGCACACACTGATGATTTTTCCATTAAACATGGGCTGCAGAGCGGGGAGGATGTCTCAAATATGGCCTCTCCATGGTAACAAATTCATTTTAAAATGGTCACGTCGGAACGTTATCACGGCAAATGTTACATTCTGAATGTCAGCTTTTGCTCGTCTAACAATAAAGCACGTTAACAGCTAATTTGGGATGATGGCAGCGGAAGGTATGAAAAGTCAATTGTTATGAATTACAGGGAGAATATAAGCGATAGCAGTGATGTTTCACATAATATGGGGGTGTTTCAATGGCGGAAAAGCTTTCAAATTGAAACAATGAAGTATCAATCTTTCATTTCATAAACATGTCACTTAAAGCAGACAATTAGATGGATTTGTAGTACTTTAACTATTATAACCTAAGTGAAATACCAGTTCAGGCATAGCTACTGAAAAGCTCAGGAACTCTGATGTATTATTGTGTCCAGAGAACATGCTTGAACTGCTTTATGGATCAGCGTTTGCAGATTGCTTCAGTCATCAAGTGTGTTTATAAGTACAGCTTACCTGAAAAAAAAAAAAAAAAAAAACCCACAGCTGCATAAAATTGATGTTGTTCACAACACAAGAGCTCCACAAACATTAGATCTTTATCAGGACCGGGAGTGATGAAACAGGCTGCAGGGAACCCTGAAACTGTACAGATCACACACACTCTGCACACTCTGCTGAAATCTCATAATACGTCAGAGAAAGATCAAATTAGAGCAGCTGTGTGAAAGGAGCCTGTTAAAAGCAGCTCGGAGTGAGTGAGTAGGCATGAGATCAACACTGTGCCCAACATCAATCAACTCATGTGGCAATGTTGAAACAAAAAGTCCAAGCTTAATTAGACAAATTTGATTTGCGGTCCAGCCGAGTGTTGAGCGGTCCAGTCTCCTCTTGAGCTGGAAAACAACCTCAGATTATCTAAGATTAACAGCATAGTGTGATCTGTTTTGTGTGTGTGTGTTTTTTTGTAATTCTCCTCAAAATGTAGGATTTTTGGATAGAGTTTATCATCTTTTATCACCAAAAGAGCAGAGATTTCCTCTCCCAAGTGTTAAATATTGCACTGCTTTTTCCAGTTTAGGGCTGCCGGTGTGTGGAGCTAATCACAGGCAGCAGGTGGGGAAAAAAAAACCCCACCGTATAGCATCATCCTTTATAGAACTTGTATAATATGACCAGAAGGACAATCAGCCTGGACTGTTTCTGTTCGTCTTAAAGTGATCAACCAAACAGAAAATGATAAAGCGGATGACAATGTTCGACACCTGGATACGAGAAAACACGCACGAATCAGTGAAGACATTGTTGTCACACGGAATCGATGGGTTCTCCTACCAACCGAAACAGACCAGAGAGAAGAAACGTTACCCCCGGAGTCCCTGAGGGCAGCGGGACACTGGCAGCAGATGATGGTACACACACTGCACAGCAAGCGGGCCACCCAGAGTTCATATCACAGATTTATAATGACTCCCGAAAGCCGAATCGCATTTCAAAGTTTGAAGCGTATCCTGTGGCCCTCGGTTGAGGAAGTGAGCGTTGTCATGAAGAAGCCGTGTCTTTGAAGGAAAGCCCCTCATTCACCAAGCTGCAGTTTCTTAAAATAAACCCCCAGAGCTATTGTCCAGAGAGAAACTTTCATCTCAAGCCTTTGTGTTTCTGATTATTGCATTGCACTTCTTTCACCACGTACCCATCCCATTTTCACACACCCAGGCACATACACACATGTGCGCGCGCGCACACACACACACACACTCAGCAAGATTGCAGCTTGTTGATTTTCTGAAGATATCATCCAATTTCCTGCAGCATGGCCCAACATGTTTCTAAGATACAGCAGAAGAATCAGTTTGAATAACAAGGTGAATTTATGTGAAGTGCAAAAATTGGCACTCAGAGCAGATGCATGCTTTGACACGTTAAAAACAACTGCAGTGATCAAAAAGATACATCACAGTAACAGTGTCTGTAAAATGTACAGCATGTTCATTATTTATGCAACTTTAAATCTGGAAAATCATTTTTAATGCAGAAGCTACAAAAAACTAAAACAATAAATGTGGAAGCTTTGGAGGTGCAGTGAGAAAAGCTTTGCAAACATTTCCAGAATTTTAAAGCTTGTTAATCACTAAAAACAATAATGAAAATTTTTTTGTTTGGTTTGTTTTTTTTTTTGTAAAAGGAGGCTGATACCACTGGGCGGCACACAAGGGCTTGCAGCTGAATCTCCTCACTTTGCCAGCGCTCCACACCCCCAATGGCTTAATACTCATTCTTACAGAAACACTGCAGCTCTTCGAGCCCAACCCGGCTGCCCGGGGTGGGGGTGCACTGCAGCACAGAAGGCTCACTTCAACAATGGTGACTCAGATTTCCCTATATTATCTTTGAAAGGGGACTTATCTGCTGTGACATTGGGCAGAACAGTAAACTTTGCAGGACCACATGTTTATACAGTTAATCGCAAACTCCAACTTTGTTTAACGGACTGATTTACTCGACAGGAGCGATTACACACAAATGCCAAAAGACATATGTTGGTGTTTGGTTGTGTGAGTGGCCGTCTGTGTGCGTATTTATCTGTATATGTCAGTAAAGTTATCTGGATTAAGGCAGGCCTGCCTTCTGCTATCAAAACAAAACCGTGCAGCTCCTGATTCTCGGCATACAGTTGCAGCTTCCTGCTGAAAGAGGTCTTCCAGCTTGGAGGTTAATCTGGGATTTGTGCAGCCGTATGAATCAGCATTAAACCCCTGACACTGACATAATAGCGAGGTTGCGTTCTCAGACACAGTTTAACAGAGTAATGGAGATCTCATTGCTGATGTCCATGGAGTCCGTCTGGAGGAGACCAGATTGCCGCGGTCCTCAGTCTGCTGCCCTCATCAGTTCTGCTATCGGGCCGGGCTGCTGGAGTGGACCCCCATCAGATATCACCCCCACAACCACTCATCTGCCCTCCTAACCCCCATGATCCAATCACCCACACGAGAGGAGCTTATTTGGAATTACATTTAAAAATAAAGTTGCAAAAAAAAAAAAGCTTAATGTTATATCATTTACACAAAGTGTGTCAAAACATTTCAATTCCCTGTTTTTTTATTTACCAGTTCGCAGCATATTTACGATGCATAAAATGTTTACTTTGATCCAAGTAACCCACCCTAACATACACCGTTATGCATGGGGAAGGATTGAAAGGATATAGGCCGGCGTTAATAAAAATCCCTTTCTGGTGTGCGAGCTCAAAGTCAGAATTAATGCTGAGGTGGTTCAGGAGGTAAGTGCTGTGGGAGGTGCAGCGATTTTCATTTCCAGATTGAATTCAGTCAGCACTGTAGAGAGATCATGAACTTGTGGACAATTATCCCGCTGATGACAAGAAGAGTCCAATCATGGCTGGGTAATGGCGTTTCATTTTCATTCTCTGTGAAAAGCTTCAAAATAAACGCTATAATCACTGTCAAGCAATTACAGCCCAGTGCCTTTTATTTATTTATTTTTTTTACCTGAATGAACTCCTAAATTTTCCATGGAGGTTAAACTGGACATTTAGCCTCCTATTGTTTTTATTTATCACGGATATTAAATTACCTGTTATAGAAAGGTGAACAGGTGCACTAAAGCATGACCACTCTTTAATAAAACTCTAAAAATAGCACTTATGCATGGTTAAAACAATTACTTTAAAAAAAAATCAACAATGCACAACGTCTAAATGCTGAAAAAATCCATGCTTTGTGCATGTTTGTGGGGTTTTTTTTATAGTGTGCCAAGAGGAAGCAGTTCATGAGCTCGATATTAAGGTTTTAATTGCACAAAGCAGATAACTTGCTGATCACTTTCCACTGCAATTATGTGGTGAACTAGTTAACAAAAATGAGCATCGCTAGAGGTTGTGTTGCTTTTTAATAGCCAAAATGGCTCCATTAGCTGCAGATTAATGTGGAGATAGTACACAACAGCCTGTGCTTATCTGCTTTGCCAGCACTGATGCTCTGACTAGTCTTTCAAATAACGACAGCAATGTGTTCCTAAAACAGGAAATCACATTTTCTATTTTTCCCTTAATTTTGAAGAATTGTGGTGTTTCCTCTCCTCTCTCCTAACACACACTATTTCGTTGTGTTAATATCATTTCAAAATGGCTTTCATCTTGTGTGAAACCACCCAAAGTGCAATGTTCCTCTCAAACTTCACTTTTAATGACAAGTTTCTTGCTCTGGCCTGGGTGAGCTGAGGCTTCACAGCATGGGTTAAGCTGTGTCGATACGGATACTGCTGTGATGTAGCTTGACACCGGCTCGTCTCGAACACTCACACTGTCTCCAAAGACTTAAGCATCTACATTCAAGCTGTAAATATTTTGGTTTTAGAATTGTGTTCAGATCTTCACGTCTATGTCAGATATCACTGATCATCAAATGTAAATAGTGTTTCTACTGAGCTGCTGACACAATATAACAGCAGAACTCAGTCGAGCAATCAGGGAAGCAGCATTAGTGTCAAGACTTTTTCTGAAATTCGGGGACTCTGATAAAGCTACAAGTCCAACTGCAAGTTGCAAATGGTGTATATCGTTTTGAATGTATGACTGCACAGTGGTGTGGAGATGCATGTTCTCTTCCCGTGTGATCCACATGTTTGGATTGGCACAAGCTTTACATCGGATGCCTGAGCAGTTGGTTATGGACCTGCTTCAGGGACCCACAGTCGTTACTCATCAGCGATGGGATTTTTGGGAGGTTGTATTTTGTTAAATATTGGAATTAATGATTATGATAATATAGTAAAAAAAAAAAAAAAAAAAAAAAACATGATTTCATTCATAAAAAGATATTCAGTCAAATGTAGAACATTTGCACCAGTAGAAAATGAAAACCTCCAGAATTTTTGTTATTTCAATATTTTGTTTGTCGAGCCCAGTAAAATTGCTTGTTTGTTTGTTTGTTGCCTCTGAACTAAAATGGATGGTTACCCGTCTTTTTGAGAGTAAAAGAGGTGCAGACTATGACGCACCCAATTCCAACATCCATAGTAAATAGGAGCAAGTTGTTATTATTAATATTCAAATTTTTACAGTCATTTAGATCCTGTATAGGAAACAAAAGAAAGATGTTTAGATGTTTAGTTCTTGATCTTCATAAAATGTGTTTTAATTAAATCTTTACAATAATAATAATAATGCATTGGTTTTATATAGCGCTTTTCATTGCATTATTCACTCTCTCCATACTGGGTGGTGGTAAGCTACTGCTGTAGCTACAGCTGCCCTGGGGCAGACTGACGGAAGCGAGGCTGCCAATCTGCGCCATCGGCCCCTCCGACCACCACCGACCATTCACTCTCACAACTTCCATACTAGGCAAGGTGGGTGAAGTGTCTTGCCCAAGGACACAACGACAGTTTTTTTATGCCTGTGGGAGCAGGGATCAAACCGCCAACCTTCTGGTTATAAGACGACCTGCTCTACCAACTGAGCTACTGTCGCCCCAAGGGATATGTTTAACTTTTACCACTATTTAAACTGTTATTCTCCATGTTTTGTAAGCGTGTACATGCATGTTGTCCACCAGGTGCACTGGCCTGTGTGTGTCTGACGTTCTGTCCTGTTTTGTGACTCATTTGTGAAGTAGCCTACTTTGAAACGCTCTCAAAGGTGATATTTACATAAAATTGATTGACGTTTCCTTTGTTGTCCCGCGCACATCGACGTGCGCTTTTCCTGACGATGCACTAACATCTCACTGTATGGTCCAGCAGAGAATATTAATAACAACTAAACTGCTTGTTGAAAGTGATCTCAAATAAAACACAAATTGAATAAAAGGTCTTTTCTAACTATGTCTCAGACTTGACCCTTGTTTCACACTATATATTATCAGACCAAAGCATATTTGTATGTAAGAATTGAAATGTAAGAAAATGCTCACACTCTGACTTTTGTCTTGCATGTGACTCTAAAGTCTCGTCTCATCCGTAGTGAGATCAGTGGAGGCATCTGAACCCTTCAACCCTGCTGATTCACAAAATGTTTTGCAAATCCTTGCTCCAAATCCTTGCAGATTTGCAGCGGGTGATCAGATAACCTGGAGCTTTCTTGTGGTACTACACCCCTGGTCATCAAGGTAGTGGATCTTCCCCAGAAATTCAGATCAGCTAACTTATCTTGCTGTGCAGCGCAGCAGCAAAACACACAGTTTGCCAGCACAGCTTGACTAACTGTAAGTTATGGCGCGTGTTCGTGACACCACATGGCATGTTTAAGCCCCCAACGCCTCTTAGCGACTGAGCTTTCAAGGAAGATCTAATAAAAAAATGAACGGTGCTCACTCATTTCTAACATCAACAAAGTTCTATAACAAATATTAATATCACATTTGGTAAAACCACCAGATCATCGCGATCTTAAGTAAAAGTAAAAGTTCATCTTATTTTGGAAATGATAGAAAATGCTGCGTCAAAGCCTCAAAGAAGGACATGATTTATAGCGGTTTCCAGACCAGTGGACACCTGCTATAAAGTTTGTAAGATCTGATAGCCATTGCTCCGAGCTTTAATTAGCTCACAACACCAGGCATGAACATTACACCAATTATCTTTCTTCAAGCATCCGCTGGGAGGAAGCGTTACCCATGGCAGGTTCTCTATAGGGGATGCTTTGGCAGATGCACATCTAATTACACCTATGGGGAGAATCTCAGATATCTGAATGGTCCATTTTATCCTCATACTGGGCAATTAACAGCTCCTTTATGCCCCCCGGCAGTGACAGAGCATTTGGTTTTATTACAAATACACAATGTACATGTGTCATGCTCGGAGTGGGCCTCTGCGGTGCGTTGCCCCCGCTATAGGAGGATTAAGTGTGACCGATGCACATGAGACTTAACCTCCTCTCAACCCTGGACGCTCCATGTGGTGTTTAATTGCATGAATATTTCAACAGTTACTCCAAGTCCATTTACATGTATCAGCAAGATCGCCAGTTTTTAGACACCGGCTGAATAATTCATTCCCATACAAAATCTTCGCAAGACTTGGCAATCTTTGTTTCATGAAGAGTTTAAATATTTTAAAAACACACGGTCAATACTGTTTTTTTCCTGCTAACTAAACTGAATGACTAAAGTTAACTTATCTGCTTTTGTACTTCGAACTGCATCCGCACAAACCAAGACACACACTCGTCATAAGAAAGGCCTTTAAGATATAGATTCTAAAAGGTTAAAATAGCAGGTCCACTTTAAATTGCTCATTTTGTCCAGACAACAACAACAACAGCAGCAGCAGCAGCATGGGGGAATGAGAAACACAGTATTTCACATTTCCATACACCACATGTAAAGATGTGGATCGAAATGTGAGCCACAGATGAGAGCTACACTGTTTTCAATATTTTCCCTTTCTGTGTAATCAAAGATTAAATTTTCAAAAGGTCAGCTGGAATAACGCAGCCCAAGGAAAACTTGAGGTGCCGCAACTCGGGAGGGTCTGTGCTCCATAATGTATGAACGCACGCTGCTTCATTGAAAGCCATCCCAATTCAACGTTGTCTTTGATGAATATCCCATTATTGAGGTAACCCTTTTATGCAAATAAAATGTCAGTGTTTTGACTGCTTATTGGCCAGAATTCAGAGCAAAATGATTCGGTGTCCATTTTTCAGCCGGGCAGCCCTGACACTGATTGCGCCCCGCAGTCGTGCAGCTCCCAGAAAAACGCGATGACAGTCGGGCGCTGCTTCAGCATTATCAAGCATTATACCGGGCTTTGTGATGCACTGACAACCCACATTGCAGCGGCCGCTAATTCACGATACAGCTCGTACATTATATATGTTGGTTTCACTTTGATATATTAGATGACTGTCTGAAACTGCTGTCACTGCAAGTCAGCACGACTGGGTGGTGATAATCTTTCATGTGTTTTTTTAATTAAACTCACATTACTGATATACTTTTGCCGTGCACGATGGGATATGGCCCTCCGGATATTTATGTTTACCGTTCTTCAAGAAAACATTTTCCAGAGTGCCTTGCTTTAGGTCCAATGGTATGTCAGTTTACCCATATGGATAAGCCTCATTCTTATTTAGCCTTTGAGCGGGCATGCTTGGATGAACGGGAAGAAAAGCCTATGGGGAACTCTGAATACAAATGAGACTGAAAATGCTTCGATACACGCTGTGTCAAAAATGATAAGTTTTAATATTCCTCCCTTTGCAGTTTCCCAGTGTCCTCCCAGACTTCACATTCCTGACAGGCCACTTCATTTTTTTTTTTTTTTTTTCACCATTTGGAGCCGGAGGAAGGCTCCAGCCCTCGCCGATATCGGATGACCACAGGTGACACTCTTTTGATAGAGGGGGTCACGCTCTCACCTGTTTCCCCCAGCCACTTGGCAGCTCGCATTTTTCAAGAGTGCACTGTACTCTTCCCCCCCCCCATTCTCCTCTTGTGCGTATGACAGCTGACACTGAGGCCACTGGCCCCTGCTTGTTTGTTTTTGAAGCAGAGTTGCCAGATTTAAGTGATCTCTTAACACTGAATGTAAAGTAGATGCAGCTGCTGCAAACAGTGACGATCAGCAGAAAGTCAAGGTGTTGAAGCAAAAATAAACGTTTATATTTACTGCTGTTGTATCGCTTAATATTTGACAGTGTGTAGGGAAATACCTGATTGCTTCCTGGTCAATTAACGCCGAGGGGAGAAACAGATGAGATCAGTGCAGCTCTGTGGAGGGGGGATATAATGAAGAATCAGGACATATTATGAAACGTAGCACCATGAAAATATGGAGAAAAAAAAGAACAACTTTGCGCCCATGTGTAAATAAAAGAGGGCAATAATAAGCTCCCCAGTCCTGATAATTGCAGACAATTTAGCTATGAGTAGATGTGAGGGTGAATGGAGCTGGTGTTATCTACATGGGACCAGCCTGTGATAGTAACGCAGAGTCCCAGGGTCCTGAGAGACTAATAACACAGTAGGATTACTGAGCGCTCACTCTGCTTGCACCAAGGACATTTGCCAATAACAACTTTATCTGCCTCCTCCATGCGCCTTGGGTTCTGGCATTTGTAACTGCTGGAAATTAAGAATCGCTTTGTTTTGTCTCCAAGCCGGGGATTGCTGACTGCGGCTGTAATCAAGGAAAAAAAAAAAAAAAAAAAAAAAAAGACTCTCTCAAAAAACCTTTTTGATAAAGTGTTGTGCAATTCCACCATGTCACTGTCACTTCGCCACGTCCTTATCAGTTGATTAATCGGGGAAGCTGTCAGATGAAGACGAGCATTTAACGTTTCGAAGGAATTACTGTGTGTTTTCACAAGATGACTGCAGTCCCCATTATTTGTGAGGATTTGATCATTTCAGCACCTTCGAATCTGTTAATAGAGGATAAAAATTCAGATTTGCATAGGTTCATCAAAAAAAAAAGAAAAGAAAAGGGAGACATGCGTTCATTTCGTAATCATTTCCGCACAATCTAAAATTATATTATCCGTTATGTGCAAAACAAAATTTTTGCTTGTCAACCTTTCAGAGTTTATATTAAAAAATAATTTCTTTTGTGAGGCTTCATGGTGAAGTAGTGGACACTGGATACTGTTGCCTTGGACTTGCAGGAGACTCTGTTACACTCATTTCATTTCATTCCTTGACAAAACAATTGTCATCGCCATTTTTTTGTTTTTTTTTAGTTATGAATAGTATAAGAGAGAACAGTAACAATACTGAAGACACTGTTTCATCAAATAAAAATGTGGGTTTCAATCTAATAGATCATCCATCTCACTGTTTGAACACGTTGTGAAAATGCAATCCCAGAAAACAGAACAAGCTGTCCTAAAATTTTACATTAAACTGATAAAATTCCCCATGAAATGGATAAACATCTTTCTTGTTGTCCCGTGTTTGTTTTCGGTTTACCGCTCCGCCAAACAGCCAGTCTCTCTCAGTCATCTACCTGAGGTAAAAATGCAGATGTTTCCCCCTTTAATTCGCGCCACTGTGCCACGCGGCATGTTAAGAAAAATGCTCTCCCATATCCTGAAATGAGCCAGATGTTCCTGACACCGCCTCACCACAGGGAACACCTGACATTAACACAGCGTTCTTCGGGGCTCTGTTTAATATGTATAGGAGCCCTTTTCTCTTTTAGCAGACAGACCCCTTCACTCGCGTGTCTCAACCTCTCAATAGCTTGAAGAGATGATTTCCAATATTACCTGACCTCCGTTGGCTAACACACGCGCGCACACACACGCGCACACGCCCGAGGTGGTGCAGTGAAGCAAAGACAGACATGTTTTGAAATGTTGACTGTTGAGTTTAAATGTGTTTAAACACCTCTCACTTGTCAGTTGTTGGTGTGGAGTTCAAACGGCATTCGGCCTTGTACCTTCCAGACGCGGCAAGGTTTCTAATTTAATGACTGCCTGGGGCTCATATTCATGAGCTAAGAGGTATCAAGAGAGAGCTCAATGGACAGCTCTCTTCCCCAATTAATGATTGCACAGGAAACAGATGCTGCTGCAGTGCATGCTTCTTTCTGAGGGCCAGCGTTGAATGATCTCGCAAGAGACGCAGCCACCGCTCCGAAAACAGGCCCAAACAGGACGCTTTGGTTCGACAAACAGTAAAAAAAAACAAAAAAAAAAAAAAAACATGAAAGCTGAGTAAGTATTGAAATATAAATGAATGAAAAGTGTGCATAAAACGTAAGCCGTGACACTGTACGTTTGCAAATTAGATAAATGAAAGTCCAACTTTTACAGCCACTATATTTCAAATGAAATTAGCCTCTGAGATTTGCACCCTTTTGGTGTTTTGATCCACTCATCCTCGATAGTCTTTTAGCAGACCTTTCAGAAGAATTGGATCTCAGAAACAATTACAACTCGCAAAAAAAGAATTATAACAGATAATGTTGTTCAGCATAAAAAACGTTATTCCTGCTTTGACAAATGAGAGAATGAGAAAGGTTTTATATAAACTAAATTGTTGTAAGTTGTATTGTTTTGGTATTTTACTCATTCACATTATCCTTGTATTGCCATCTCTATCTACTTCACTTCTTTCCTAATCAGAAGATAAATACACCAATTTACCTGTTTCCATCAAAATCAAAGCCAATCAGAAGAAAACTACAGGTTGGAAAACCTGATTTGTCTCCTAAATGTGAAAACGGGGAGTGGAGAAGGGACAGAACAGAATTCAAAGATATGTTTTCAAATTGTAGGGAAGGCAGAAATCCAAAATGTGCAAAAACATTTAAAGTAAAAACTGCAGCCACCAATATTTGCAAGTGATTTTAGAAACACAAGCCCAAAGTTGTTTATAAATAGTGGACTTGGAAACCATGCTGAGTACTCTCTGTCTCAACAGTAAAGACAGCCATAAAGACATTATCCTTCGAGTAATATGCCCCCCCCCCCCCCCCCCCCCCCCACACTTTATTTTGTAAAGAATACAGCATGATCTGTTTTAAAATGACAGTTTAGATGCAAAAAGCTGGTATTTTTATGCAGTGGTTTTCGATGAATTTCATTTTCAGTCCCATCCAAAAGAGCGGAAAGGAGAAACACAGACAGAGGACTCACACACACAGATGGACGACGGACTTTTACCAGTTTATTCAGAGTCGTGGTGCACAGAATGATTGTCCACAAAATAGAGGTCACACACTAAGGGAAACCGAGGAATCATCGCAGCAAAGGTGAGCATCAGAACATGAACTAGATCATCTAAACTCAGGAAAGAATACAGAACTGAGACCCGGCTGGAGATGGCAACTGACAACACTAATATACACAAGACAAATATACACTAATATACACTATGTGGATGGAAGTATCTGCCCATATCTGAATTTAGGTGTCAAATTAAATCAAATTAAATGTTGTAATAGTGAGGCAATAATAGTGAGGATGTGTGGATACATCCTCAACATGCACACACACACACACACAGAATGGACAGACAATGAGGCACAGCTGACAGCACAGAGGGGTGATACAAGACACCAGAGGACAGACATCTAACACACTATGGACACCGACATGGACATATCCACGATATGAAATGTGCACCGGCATGAACCCTGCTACTAAAGACACTCTAAACACAAGGAGCTATGAGGGCGTATAACATGAGGTAACAGATGAGGAACTCAGGAAAGCTCAAGAAAAGGCCAAATGCACGACACAACACCAGGAATGTGGCGGAAATCGTATAAAATCCAAGGTAGTTTTGGTAGCTCAATTAAAAATAGGCAAGCTGCATTATTTTTATTCATCTATAATTGGGGTGGCAGTGTACAGTAGATGGCAGTGAGAAGTTTAATTACGCTACAATCCTCACTTTTCCCAAAAGACGCTGTGCTAATTTGCAGCTAAGTCTCTCTGACATACACAACTGCCATAAAAGATTGTAGGGCTGAGCTAGATGTGAGCTTAGTGTGCGGTTAGACTTCCCTGTCACCGACCGGATAAGTTCCTTTCAATTATGGTGACATAAACTGTCTCAAAGATGATAAGAACCTGAGCATATACCCCCTGAATAAGATGTGAGGTTCACACAGGAATGTAAGCGCCACTTTTTGTCTCGCACAGCGCTGGCAGAGCCGGGAGAATTCGAGCTTTTTGTCACAATTGATACGAAACCGGTGGGTTTAGATTTTATACTGAGGGCATACATCTTCCTGGAGACAACTTCCAGGGATATTCAAATAGAGGTAAATCAAAGGGCAGAGTGTAGCAACAGAGAGAAGGTATTTATGCACTCCGGGTGAAACGAACGCTTGCACCTGCATCAAATTAAAATTGTCACCTCGTGACAGTACGGTGTAATTAATAGCTCAGAGCAGCATCCGTCACTGTCACCTCCCATCCTGCCCAAACAATCGCAATTAGAAGCAGACGGCACGCGGGTTCAAGGGTAGTCTGAGACGTACTGCTGGCACGGGGTAAAGGGGGCTGAAGGTCTGGCGGAGAAGAGCTGCTGTGAAGTGGAAAACACTCTACAGATGTGTTACATAAACCTGAGAGGGGCTGCATGAACGCTACACAGAGAGATGACATGACAGGAAGAAAGACGGCGCGAGAGCTGCAGCCGACTCGCCCGGTCTTCGAGCTGACTGGACGACGAGGGGGGAGATGGGAGTGGGGTGGGTGGGGGGGGGGGGTTGCTGAATGCTGGAGCTTGGTGGCTATTTCAGTGCTTGCTCCCATTGGGGATGGGTCTTAGCAACATGCCACAGGACATTATTTCATGCATCAACGGACTGCCTTGAAACTAATGCAGCCAGCTCTTGATTATTTTTTTTTTCAGCCTTTGCAGAGCTTAGTTTTTATAGAATATTTTGATACTTTGTCACTCAATCCACGTAATTTCAAAGCACCGTGTCCGTTTTAAACCAGTAACAAATTAAAAATGTAAACTTTACAAGAGTAGGAAATGTGAGGCCATAGATCTGCTCTTCTCCACTTACTGCGCAACATGGAGACAAAGATGTTCTGAATTAACATCTCACGATTTCTTTCTCTGAATGGTGAATCCTTATAACGCTGGGAAACGAGTAACCTCAAGAAACAATGCTTTAGACGCAGAAACTACACATACAACTATGTTAAAACCTGTAATTTGTGCTTGCAATTAATTGTATGCTGTCCTGAATACACCACACAAGCCTGTCTATGTTTTTCAGTTTTGTTTTTTTGTGCCTCCACTAAAACAGTGGGATATTTTCTTTGTGGAGAATAATTAGCCGTATTGCTACTTATGTGGTTATTTCTCAGTGAACTGAGCCTATCATGTTCTTCATCCTGACAATACTCATTATCTCCACCCAGAGCCGCAAAGGCGAATTCACTCTGCTGTGATCGGGGGTCGGCTACTGCATTGCAACATGGTGCAAAATGGTGGTAAAAATAATAGAAACCCGAGTATGAGATCATCAAGTCCTCTCAAGGTTAAGAAATCGGTTATAATTGTACACGCATGATGCATATGATGAAAGGACAATAAACAAAATCATTTAATGCATAGTGTAAGATCATCATGATAAATTATACTGTTTGTTATCTATCATGCAAAACCTGCAGGGAGTCACCAGGCTGACCACACACACACACACACACACACACACACACACACACACACACACACACACACACACAGGGCAAAGTCATAAAGAACTGCCTTCAGTGACAAGGGCAGAAGGTCCCACAACAGATGATGTGGTGCCCACGGAGCTCTGATCTCAGCGTCGTGGAGTCAGTCTGTACTTACATAAAAAGACGCAGACGAATGGCACAGCCTGAATCCACAGTTGGACTGCTGCAATTTGTCCGGGATGCCAGAACCAAACCAGTATGCCAAATAATGTGGAAATGCCGCACACACTTTACCTCAAGAACCTGCTTCAAAAGCAGAGCAGCCCCGAATAATATTTTATGTTCTATATTTACTCCAGTGATGGCATTTATGACCTGATTTTAATTCATAAATCATCTACATTAATGTGTGACTCTCTCTTTAAGGATTTTTTTCAAGGGGCCTCTGGCATGAGTCAGTCCACAAATTATTTTTTTTCACCCTGTGGCTTTTTTCTATAGCTTCAGACATACAACCAAGTGATCTCGTGAGGAGGAGACAGAAAATGCTTGGATGAGAAAAAAACATGCATGCATTCAAATCTATTTCATGTACAATTTTCAAAATGTATTTCAGAGTCCTTTGTTGTGCTTTTATTCTATTTGATGAATAATAAAGAGCAGCACTATTAAAAGGTCCTGAAGCGCTCTGACTGCTTCTCACATAACACTTATTTGCAACACAGAATCAGCTTTAGTCACATGACATTCAGCAACATGGTTGCTCCTTGCAGAATTTTAAGTCACTGATGTAGTTTCCTCTTCAAGACCTGAAAGTATAAGAAACTAGAATTTGGCACTCGGCGAGTGCAGACCTCCGCCACAGGTCAAATCAGTCACCAAGCCGCGCCGCATGCTGCACACCCCCTGTCGGCGGGCCTGCCCAGCTCTGTGAAAGACTGCCCTATCTCTCAATGATAAAGAATCCTTTAAAAAATTCCTGGATCCAGACAGTGATCCGGATCATCACCAAAATGTAATGGATTCTAAGTTAGCCCAAGACCCACCTTTCCACAAAGTTTCATTGCAATCCGTCCATTACTTTTTCCGTAATGTTGCTAACAAACAAACCAACAAACCAACGTGACTCCATAACCTCCTGGCGCAGGTAATCATTAAAAACTGATTTAAAATAGTAGAGTAACGACTATTTCTCCTTGTAGTTAGACTAGTTCTGTCTGTCCGCTAGACAGCACACCCACTCAATGACTGCTGTGGTCTGCTGTTGAGTCTCGCTCCGCCTGCAGCCGCACCCTTTTAAACCCAGCCCAAGACTGAGAGATAACGAGGGAGAGGTAATCAATGATTATTGGACACAGGTGCTCCCCTTCTCTCCAGCGGCTTCCCTGAGGTCTGCTTCACGACCTCTCCCACATAGCTGAGTTTAACCACAGCCCACCACCACAGTTTGCTTTTAAAATATGGTTTGGTTAAAAAGGATGTGTTGTTCCTTATGTAAGGTTAAAACACTCTGATTAAGAGGAACAAATCCCGATTAGAGTTCAGAGGTCAGCAGCACGGCGGTGGAGAGTGCCAACATGGCTACAAAGTAAGTATATACAGCCACAAAATACTAATACTCCATATGGTAAAGGAGGCGCACACCGGAACTACACACCGGTACTTTTTTTGGTTTTGTAGCCACTCATAATGATTAATAAGTGATCTTCAAAGAACAATTGAATGTTTTCTGCAGTTACGCTAACTTGTTGGCACCTGTCTAAATTCTGGACATTCTTTGAGATCTCAAGAGATCTCAGGACAATAAGAGATGTTTTGCAAACATTTATATCTTTATTTTTATAATTTTCACAGAGTCTAAAGAGGAGGAGAGATGGAATAGCACTGAAAAAGACATCTGCATGAGGCATGGCCATTATTTATTTGGACTGGTGAAGATACACTCTGTACTCATGACAAACACCCTGAAAAGGGAACCTCAGGTATTTCCTAAAAAAATGATATGCCAGGATGTGGAAGTGTGCGTTCTTGAGGTTGACTGACGAGAACCAGACGTTCCAACGCAACACACGTGACAGGGATGCAAGTGTAAGCATCCTGAACTTGTATGTTATGAGGTATTTGGTTAGAACACGGAGATCCAGGATTGAGCTAATACCGGGTCCTCCTTGTTTAGGGACAAGGTAATACCTGGAGGAAAAGTAGCTCTGACATTGTTCGGGAGGCACAACGCATATTACTCTTTTTGTCAATAGCGAGTGATCTTCCTCCTGAAGAACACGAACAACTTTTCGTGCACCTGAGAATGCATTACACCAGAGAAATGATGGGGAGCATCTGCAAACTGGAGCCTGGAACCAAGTGATATCTTTCTCAGAACCCAGGACAAACACTCTTCGGGAGGCACGACGCATATTGCTCTTTTGGTCAATAGCGAGTGATCTTCCTCCTGAAAACACGAACAACTTTTCGTGCACCTGAGAATGCATTATACCAGAGAAACCATGGGGAGCGGCTGCAAACTGAAGCCTTTAACCCCGTGATATCTTTCTCAGAACCCAGGCCGAACACTCTTCTGGAGGCACGACGCATATTGCTCTTTTGGTCAATAGCGAGTGATCTTCCTCCTGAAGAACACGAATAAGTTTTCGTGCA
This sequence comes from Salarias fasciatus, assembly GCF_902148845.1. NCBI lineage: Eukaryota > Metazoa > Chordata > Actinopteri > Blenniiformes > Blenniidae > Salarias > Salarias fasciatus. The sequence continues at coordinate 10,405,774 of NC_043746.1, read as the reverse complement.
CCTGAGAATGCATTACACCAGAGAAATGATGGGGAGCAGCTGCAAACTGGAGCCTGGAACCCCGTGATATCTTTCTCAGAACCCAGGCCAAACACTCTTCAGGAGGCATGACGCATATTGCTCTTTTGGTCAGTAGCGAGTGATCTTCCTCCTGAAGAACACGAATAAGTTTTCGTGCACCTGAGAATGCACTATACCAGAGAAATGATGGGTAGCAGCTGCAAACGGGAGCCTGGAACCCCGTGATATCTCTCTCAGAACCCAGGTCGACTACTCTTTGGGAGGCACGACACATACTGCTCTTTTGGTCAATAGCGAGTGATCTTCCTCCTGAAGAACACGAACAACTTTTCGTGCACCTGAGAATGCATTACACCAGAGAAATGATGGGGAGCGGCTGCAAACTGGAGCCTGGAACCCCGTGATATCTTTCTCTGAACCCAGGCCAAACACTCTTCGGGAGGCACGACGCATATTGCTCTTTTGGTCAGTAGCGAGTGATCTTCCTCCTGAAGAACACGAACAACTTTTCGTGCACCTGAGAATGCATTATACCGGAGAAACCATGGGGAGCGGCTGCAAACTGAAGCCTTTAACCCCGTGATATCTTTCTCAGAACCCAGGCCGAACACTCTTCAGGAGGCACGACGCATATTGCTCTTTTGGTCAATAGCGAGTGATCTTCCTCCTGAAGAACACGAACAACTTTTCGTGCACCTGAGAATGCACTATACCAGAGAAATGATGGGTAGCAGCTGCAAACGGGAGCCTGGAACCCCGTGATATCTCTCTCAGAACCCAGGTCGACTACTCTTTTGGGAGGCACGACACATACTGCTCTTTTGGTCAATAGCGAGTGATCTTCCTCCTGAAGAACACGAACTACTTTTCGTGCACCTGAGAATGCATTACACCAGAGAAATGATGGGGAGCGGCTGCAAACTGGAGCCTGGAACCAAGTGATATCTTTCTCAGAACCCAGGCCAAACACTCTTCGGGAGGCACGACGCATATTGCTCTTTTGGTCAATAGCGAGTGATCTTCCTCCTGAAGAACACGAACAACTTTTCGTGCACCTGAGAATGCACTATACCAGAGAAACCATGGGGAGCGGCTGCAAACTGAAGCCTGGAACCCCGTGATATCTTTCTCAGAACCCAGGCCAAACACTCGTCGGGGGGCATGACGCATATTGCTCTTTTAGTCAATAGCGAGTGATCTTCCTCCTGAAGAACACGAACAACTTTTCGTGCACCTGAGAATGCACTATACCAGAGAAATGATGGGTAGCAGCTGCAAACGGGAGCCTGGAACCCCGTGATATCTCTCTCAGAACCCAGGTCGACTACTCTTTGGGAGGCACGACACATACTGCTCTTTTGGTCAATAGCGAGTGATCTTCCTCCTGAAGAACACGAACACCTTTTCGTGCACCTGAGAATGCATTATATCAGAGAAACCATGGGGAGCGGCTGCAAACTGAAGCCTTTAACCCCGTGATATCTTTCTCAGAACCCAGGCCAAACACTCTTCGGGAGGCACGACGCATATTGCTCTTTTGGTCAATAGCGAGTGATCTTCCTCCTGAAGAACACGAATAAGTTTTCGTGCACCTGAGAATGCATTACACCAGAGAAATGATGGGGTGCGGCTGCAAACTGGAGCCTGGAACCCCGTGATATCTTTCTCAGAACCCAGGCCAAACACTCTTCGGGAGGCACGACGCATATTGCTCTTTTGGTCAGTAGCGAGTGATCTTCCTCCTGAAGAACACGAACAACTTTTCGTGCACCTGAGAATGCACTATACCAGAGAAATGATGGGTAGCAGCTGCAAACTGGAGCCTGGAACCCCGTGATATCTCTCTCAGAACCCAGGTCGACTACTCTTCGGGAGGCACGATGCATATTGCTCTTTTGGTCAATAGCGAGTGATCTTCCTCCTGAAGAACACAAACAATAAATGAAGTTCAATGTTGCAAAACCAAGTGTTGACATGTGTTAAATTAACCCCCCTCTCACACCCTCTCACAAGCACTCCGTAATATGTGGACAACAGCATGCAGATCCATGCCAAATCAGGCAGGTCCAGACTCTGTGGAAAGTGGAGACTGAAGAAGAGACATGAAAGCAGAATTAACTAGAAATTGGCACTCAGAGAGCGCAGACCTCCGCCACAGCTGAAATCAGTCACCAACAACAATAAGAATGCGATATATAATAAAACAACATTGTGATCGGGGGTGTGATCGGAGCGGAGCGCTGCGGCGTGCGGTGCCTCTCTCTGTCGCCCTCTCGCTCTCTCTCCCTGTGTATGTGTGTGTGTGTGTGTGTTTATCTGAAAAGGAAAACCGAAAAGCAAAATAATTTATGTTATTTTATTTCATTTTAATTTGAAAATTGACCGGATTCTCTCGTATTTTCCGTTCCCGACTTCCTGTCTGGTGTGATCTGCTCTGTCCAGCTTTACAACTGGCGATGCACGGCGCGCGCGGCTCGCGGAGAAATAGAGAGCGCCACGGTCCACGGCGCAAGCCGCTACGCGCACAGCGGTCCCCCACGCCTCCCGTATGAACCGTCAGCTAGGTTAACAGGGGCGCCGATCTGAAACTGGGTGCTTGGCGCTTCTGCTTCCACGCGTGGCGCGTCCTGTGTGAAAGAAGGCGTTTGTCGCCCCCTGTCAGCAGGCCTGCCCAACTATGTCAAAGACTGCCCTGTCTCTCAATGATAAAGAATCCTTTAAAAAAATCCTGGATCCAGACAGTGATCCCGATCATCACCAAAGTTTAATGGATTCTAAGTTAGCCCAAGACCCACCTTTCCACAAAGTTTCATTGCAATCCGTCCATTACTTTTTCCGTGATCTTGCTAACAAACCAACCAACCAACCAACCAACCAACAAACCAACAGACGGATGTGATTACATAACCTCCTGGCAGCGGTAATAAAAATGCTATGGTGGTAAGGATAAGCCTTTTTTTCCGATAAGGTATGAATTTCCCGTCATGTCTTCGGGCCCAGCCTAGTTTAACCATGCATGATGTGCATGTAAGAGGGTTTGAAAACAGAACTGAGACACAGAACTGTACATCCCAAACAAACAACCAACCAAAATTAAAAAAAATAATCCAGAAACATAATCTTGGCAACCCCTTAAGCTTTATTGTGATGAAACTACTGCCCTGAATGGATAAGCTAGAGTTTCCTTTAAATGTTAATCACTCGTCCAACATAATTAGCTGCCGGTCCAGTGAAACACCCCGTGTCAAATGAAGAGCAGGACTTTCCAGAGGAGAGTGATTGCACTTGAAAGTCTGGAAGATTACCACACATAAGCATAGCCCCAGACAAAATTTCCCGGTTGGCAAACTTGATATTTGCTATGCAATTGCCTTGAAGGTTTTTGAAGATTTAGCAGGGAAAGTTTTGATTGTTGGACCGAACATCTACAGAGACTTTTTTTTTTCATGAAACTGCCCTCACACACTGTAGACTTATTTGAATTTATAGTGGACATTCATAGCAATGTTATTTGCCTTCCTAGAGTCAGGAAAGGGAAAGGTCCAGTCTGAAATGTTAATGCCCTCTCCAGAAATGCCATTTAGGAGTGAACACATCAGCAGTTAATGACAGCAGAATAAAATAACACCGTCCCTATCTACATCTCTGTCCTTTAACGCAGATAACGCTCCAGACCCTCAAGGTTTCACAAATCTCTCGAGGCCTTGTTTGTTAAATTAATTGTCAAGGCCTGCTCTCTTTCATGATAAAGGAATCCGACTACAAAACAGCTATATCCATTCGCAATGTCTCCCTGTATTGATTTTTGAATTTTGTTTTCAGATGTCGTGCCAGATTGAGTCTTTGACTGCGGAAACCAAACCATCTCTGAGTCATCTCAGGCAATTTTACCAACTTCTGATTATCTCTGTCGGGCTATCACAAGACAAACAAGGTCCTCCTTTTAATGATCATTCAAATATCTGTATAAAGAAGGAAAAAAGGCATATCTAATTAGTGATAGACCAAAATAATAAAGGAATCCCTGCTTTTATTTTCCAAGGAAATGATGTCAAGCTATCTGAGGTCTGAGGCATGAATGCATAATGAAATCCATAAGTTGTATTCTGAGTCAGTTGCTTTTAAGCAGTGCAGAACCTCGTGATCTGAGTCCAAATTGCTCTCTGGCATAAATATTGATAAAAGAAGCAGGCGCTTCCACGGTCGGACACAGTTTAAAGGCAGGACAGGCCAGACAAAGAGAAGTGGACGGCAATGGGAATGAATAAAGAAATGGCCCACAAACAATCCAACGTACGCACACACACACACACACACACACACACACACACACACACACACACACACACACACACACACACACACACCTATATACACTGCGACACACATAAACAAACACAAGGAAAGACACACATACATTCAAGCGCACGCAACACTGTGAGTCCAACCAGATACAAAGCACTTCAATTAGTGCAGAAAATATTGATTGCTGTGCTTTTCTTCATGTGCCCATTATAAAACAAGACACGTAGAGAACCGCACGGCTATAGAACAGATGGATTAGGCTTCAGCTGTGGCATCTAGATGTTTTTGTCAGAGTTTGTCATTTATATGGGGGATGAACCCTGCGGGTCCTCGCCAGATTGATTACATGCAGCCAAAAATGATTCACCAAAGTCGCCGGATTCAAGTCTATTGATCTGACTCATGAGATAGCTTGAGAGGCCTCATTTGATCCGTCGCATCTTTACATTGACAATCGTGATATTATTGTGTGATTCACACTCGTGTAGGTATATGTTGTTCGATGCCGCCTACATTCAGCTCCACATGCTGTTTCTGTGACCATTTTAGCAGCACAATTATTAATGTGACAGCAGCGTTTACACATGTCAGCATAAATTATTGACATTTGCACGGCTCAGCTATAAATAGAGTTGCGGGAGAGGGGTTTGTGCTTTTATTCTCTGACAGGCCTTCTATTGCCGACACTGACCACTCTGGATTTATACAGTAAAACACTGGATGGGCACATGAACCAGGAAGTGTCTGTAGCTCACCCTTCCAGCCACTCAGGGAGGTGATGGATAATTGATTTGGTTGCATAGACATTCACTATAGCCATCTACAACTATCAAAATGGTTCGAAGACCAATTTGAGCTACTGTGAGATATTAAAAAATGAGATTCTTTGAGTGTTTGCATCGCAGCTGGAAGATGAAAAGATGAAAAGTGAACACAAGACAAACTTATATATCACTTATTCTGCACAGTGAAAGTTAAATTCCTAGAAAAAAAGAAGAAGCTTGGAGTGCAGGGAGATCTTGCACTGACAGCGTGAGGAGACTGTATAAGACTTGAACGTTTCGGCTACATCTATATCCATCAGCCATGAAACTCAATTCACCGCCTACTTTAGGACAAAAGGAAAAGGGAATTCTCGTAAAAGTAGTTGAAGAAATTACTGGTGCTCTCTTGCCTGATCCTCTCTAGTAATGATATGCTTTTATCATTATAAAGTCATCTATTTGTCTCCTCCTTTCATGTTCTCTATATTTCTTTCACCGCCCTGCTTTTGCCTGCTGCACATTTCTGCTGCCTTGCCGAGTGAACTCCCTCTAATCTGTTTGGATACACTGAAATCCCCCGGCTTTAGGTCTAAGAATGACTCGGGAACTTTTTTTTTATTCTCTTTCGGATGATAAATGCAGGCCTTGGTTTTTAGTCATGACACCGACATACATTACGAGAGGGGCTTTCCATCAGCTCGGTTCGTCCGCCGAGGTTCATTTGTAAAACTGACCATATCGGGGAAATTCATCACGGCTACTTTTAGTCTTAAAAGCTTATAACACCTGACATGGGGTACTCTCCCAAAAACATTAACATGCACAATCATTTTCCCTCAACAACAGTAGTGGTTCTTCCGGAGAGGATGGATGCTGAATGAACGGCTGCAGTGACAGGCTAGGCTGAGGAGCTGCATGTTGTAATGGCCGACCATCTCTCAGTGTCTGTATGAATGAGAGCGCATGCCATTAGCACCACAGGCTGTTCCATATTGGTCTCTCCCATAATGGACCAATCAATGAGAACACAAGACTCAGGCTGAAAGAGCGCAAAAAACAAGGAATTGTGGGCTTTGATGATGTCCATCTGAGGCCTGCGACAAAAAAGTGGGCTGTATGTTTTCACACTGTAAATATCCAACAGACGTTTGAGCACATAGCATGGTGCGCGAGCGCCACGTTATATAAAATCACTGTACCCATAGAAATAAGAGCTTTTTCTGGTATTAGCCAGAGAAATTCCGCACTGCAGCATTAATATTTAGTTCTGTCTCACTCCGAGAATGCCAAGCACACGGCGGAGTCTACAAAGATGTGTCCATGCACTCCCTTCCCATTAAGAGGAGAAAGGGTTTTGGAGAATAGGCATTCATAACTCCTCACATCCAAGAACAGATTCCAATTATAGATCTGGCCTGTGCCTGTCTCAATCTAGCTGCCTTCAGATCATAGCGTGGAGCGTATGCATTTTCTCTCTCAGCAAAACAAACAGAACACATTCACATTTAAAGCGCTTGCGGTGAGGACACCAGCAGCCCGGGAGAGAGAAAGAGCAAGAGAGATGGACTATTTGAAATCATGTCAGTGTGTTCTGGTCGGGAGATAGTTTTACTCTGAGCTCCGCGGCGTAGCAGGGAGCGGTCTATTGCAGAGACGCAGCTTCAAAGTGAATAACTGCGTGAAACTACCATCTGTTTGTTCAGATGTATGAGTTCAGCTCTCAGTTACAAAAAAAGTCTATTTTAAGAGCATTGTAGGTTAGAAGGTAATAACAAGCTCATAATGCTTTAGAAAGCAAGTGAAAATCTGACAGGACTTGTCTGTAGAACAACAAAATTGGCTTTTTTTTTTTTTTTTTAAGTTTTAAAATATAAATATATATGTGGCTTCTGTCTTCACTTAAATATTTCCCTTGACAAAATCTACAAGACATCCTTGCCACGCAGCACTTCTATATTGGTGTAGCGGGAGCTTATTTAATTTGAAATATGTAGTGTGTTGCTGAGATCTCGCAAGCACAATGAATGACTCGCCTTTGTTTCCACCAGAACAGATCTCCTCTCTCCATTTTAATTGACCAATCATTTGTAAATGGAGCAGAAGTGTGTCACCTCCCACTGGCAGCACTGGATTGCAGAAGTCATTTTCAGGACTGTAAATTAATGCTGCAAGAAACGATCTCCCACAGTGGTTACAAAGAGGAAAGGAAAAAAAAAAAAAGTAGATTGTATTTTGGCTAAATCTTCCGATTCGCATGTCAACCTTTCTTGTGATTCGCTCTATGAACATATACTGAAAATGTCAGCAGTATATTTCATCATCCAGTGGTTCATTGTAGTTGAATGTCAATCACAGCTTGCTTCAGTACAGACAAATACAAGTGCACAGCATCAAGGTTCCACAACATCCAATCTCTCCGCAGTGGAAAAGAAAGACTGCAAAAAACAAACCAAAAAAAAAAAACCTGACCCTTGTTGGTGCAGAACTCATCTAACGTCTTGAAAAGGAGGACGCCACAGACAAACTGTATAAAGCTGGATCATTGGCGGCTGTGAATAAATGGACCAGCACAAACTGATGAATTAAACATCAATAGAAAGAGATCAGCGTTTGTTTTTAACACAACTGGCTGAAATGAGACATTTTTATATTTATATTTTAGGTCTCAGTTTAGTACAAAATGAAGAGTTTTCTTCCACTTTTTCGCTTAAATGTGCAATAGTTTGGCTTAAATCACTTCTAAATCCTTAAAGTCTGACTTGTATTCAGTAAAATTTAATTGAAAGGGGAAAAAGAAATTACAGCTCTGGTCTAGACTTCTTAATATATCTTTATAGAGGAAATATAGTCAAAATATATTCCAACTCAGACGGTTACAGGAAAAAATGCAATCAATATAAAAGACAAAAATCTGTCTGGTACAAAAAAGTGGAAAAAAAATATGCAAGATTGAGTATAGTTATTAGAAAATAAACATCTCTGAAATAGAAGAGGGAGAAATTGAGCTGCAGGATCGAGTGGTGTTGAACAGAATCACCTCACAATGAGGAGATGTCCTTCTCGGTTGGGAGTGTGTGGATAGTCTCGTGTCATGAACTGGAGGTTAACCAGCAACACTGGTGGGAAAGAGAGAATAAACCCTCCCAGGCACAGGGAGATCATGCAAAGTCCAAGAAGAAATCATCCAAAGCTTAACACATTTTATGATGAATTCAAACAATCCAAAAAAGTGTTTAAGACAGTATTAATTTCAGAAATGGAAAGCTCGAAACGTTGAGCTCATTTCTTCAAGTGCATTGGGTATATTAAAATATTTCTCTAAGTAAACAGTCTGCTTCTACACTAAACACGACAAATGATGCCAAGTAGGCATATGGCAGCAGCGTTTCCACACAATCCAGCAATCAACACGGAGTCTCAGTGGACGGACGGGCAGGGAGCAAAGACGCTGATCGAGAAGGAAGAGCTGAGGTTTTTTTCCTTCCATACATTACTTGTTTCTCCCAAACAGACCACAGCTGGTTAAATCTAAGTCAGTTTCGTCCACGACAGCATTGAGCAGCACCGGCCTGCTGTTTATCCTGTATCCACTAAGACCTGATCAATGCTTTGTGAAAATTTCCAGCCACTCCTCCATCTTCAGCAATGCACAAACAATCCCACACAAGCAGCCACTGAGCAGCTTTGGACACTTTGTAAATTGATTAAATAAACACACAGAAGACAGCGGAGATGCTGCTGGACCCAGATCAGCTGGAGACGGGCGCTCAGTCGATAAAGACGGTCAACATATTACGCTATCTAGTGCCTCATGTTGACAGTGAACTCAGTTGGCAAGAGTAAAGTGTGGCAAAATTTGCCACATATTTTCCCACAGAGCAGCAGTAATGTCAGTAAAATACAGCATCAGCATCTGGTTCAACAACTTAGCAGTCAAATTGCAGATTACCAGACAGACCAATAATATTTTAACCGACATACCTCATAAACTCTTCACTCAGAAAAATGATACAGGGAGCAGACAAACATATTCTCGTATCTCTGTTCAAGTTGAATTAATAAACCAAGAATCAGAAGAAGAGGAGCAGATTCACAGCAGGTCTGCAGAGCATCACTGACTGTCGACCCGCTGAGCACAAAGAATCTGCACAGCAATATTTGCACATTGGTTCAATTAACTGTTCTTGACTTGATCTTATCAACATTATTTTCAGCCTTTTTGGAATATAAATTCTGAATGTTTGTAGATTGATGAACTATTTCTTAGGATGGTATAAATGGGTAAATTCACACAGCAGTCAAAGTTCTACATTTTCTTGATGTTGTGACAAAGTCAGTATTGACCCACCATAAACTTGAGCTGCACAGTCTCAGAAAACCATCCTGCAACCTGAAAACACCTCCTCCACTCTTTCAACTGTTTGCAGCTTTGACATAAGAGTCTTATTTAGTGTCCAAATGTTAAAAAATAAAAATAATGAAAAAAACCCCACACAAGCAGCCTGCTCCCACTGTGCATTCTCACAAACGTGGAGGCTGTGGAGGGGTTTGACTCGGACGTGTGACGGGCCAGCACTCCCCGAGAGAAACAACGTGGCAGCAGTGCTGGAGGAAAGGATCTGATAAACTCGAGCTGGTAAAGCACGGACATCTCTGAAGATGCCCTGTGGGCAGATGTTGAAAAGAACAGCAACGCTTTGAAACGGAGGAAGTCACCCCTCACTCCCAGGCACAAGCTAAGAAAGGCTGGATTCAGCCACGCATTTGGCTCTTCTGGACTGTAGGGGGGAAAAAAGAAACAAGAAAGAAACTTTCAAAACATTTATTTATTTATTTTAAATTTTTAAGAGCATATATTTTAAAAATGCACATAATTTATCCACATTTTAGTTTTTTTTTCACAAATTAAAAGTATTTCTGCGTGTATTCACGTCATGTCAGGTGACGACCACACTGTTACCCCACCACCTGTAAAGCAGAACATTATTAGCTTTGAAAGAGGAGAATATACAGTAGAACGTAGCTGTGAATCACATGAGAAAATGAATTAGCACTATATAAATAGAGCGTGTGATGACTTGCATTACTGGGTGATATTAACTGTCGAATGCGCAGTAATTGGTCCGGCATTATGTTTCATTTATACATTTTCAACCTTTCTGTATTCTTGTTGCAGCTGTCTAATTGACAGGCCTTTTATTAAAACTGCCTCATAGGTCAAGGCTGACAGCAGCTGTAAGAACAGGATGTTTAGACTCGTCTGTCCACGACGCATCCACGCTGCTGCAGCCAGACCTTTACACCGCTGTGGCTGATAGATCGCTCTCCAGGTCCACAGGAACCATTTCCAGGGCTCATTTTTTTTTGGCAAGGTCTTTAGATTTTTGAGGGGTTGTGAATTTTGTTGTCCAACAAAAAAAAAGAATTTCCTTTAGAAGAAAGTGTTCGGGAGACTTTATATTTTTCATGTCACGATGGTAATCCCATGCTGGAGCAGTTATATTTCAAAACAAGTTCACTTTGGAGGATCTCACTCTGAGTAGAACTCACATATTGCTAAAAACGTGCATTTTTGTACCAGTCCAAATTGCGTCAGCCCATAATCCACAAGCCTTTACTTCCTAAAATGAACCCACTTGTGAAAGTTGTCAAAATCACAGCTGCTCACAGATTCTTTGTCTGCCTGGAAATTGTCAAAATTAGAAATGCACATCAAAGAAAACATGATGACAGTGCTTTCTGCACCTGCACAGAGCACACCTGCATTTTTCATTTTTTAGGCTTTTTATTGTTGGTGAGAGTGGGTGTGTCTGGCAGCATTTGACTTCACTATAATACTGGTAAATCATGAATCAGTGACGGGTAAGCTAAACTTTTGAGAGGCATGCTAGGAGACTTAAATGTTGCCCCTCACATTCAGTGTTAATAATGATTCTTTTCAAACCGCTTTCATGAATGATGGCCAAACATGCCCGTAAGGTATGTCGAGACAAGATGCTGGTGCAGATCCCGCATGAAGATCCGGCATGCTGTGCTGGACGGGATGAAGCGTGGAGCAGTGGAACTGATGATTTAATACAGTGAGGAAAACGCCTCCTCTGTGTGGTCGTGCTGTTAATATATGAGGCAGGCGTCTTATGCTACATCTCACTTCTGCTATTGTTCTTATAGCAGGAGACACTGATGCGTACCAGTCGAACTGCTTTGTTTGCTGCTCTGGCCTCTCATCTCTAATTATAAAATGCCAAACTTCATTCTTGTCTGGTTTTATTTCCTCATATGTCGACAGCCAGGCTCTTCATGCTTCACAGCGCTTTCTCCCCCCCTTACAAGCTATTTCCCCCCCATAGCCTAACCTAATATTGACTGGAATAGGAAATTCAAAGCTGCTGTAAACATTCAAATGTCTGACAAGCAGACTTCCAATTTCACAGATGCAAGCCTGAGCGTTATTAAGGCAAAGTAAACCGCAATCTTGCCATGCATTAAAGAGAAAAAGACAATGCTGTTTAGCAAGGTTCAAGAGCTTATCAGCCACAGCCGATATTTTCAGTGGAGGGCTGCATCAAAATATGTACGGAATGTATGTTTTTGCAACAACTGACAGATTAATATTCCACATCTGCTGGGAGTTTGAGGAAAATGATGGAAATAATTGGCATTTAAGCAGCAGATGTTTACTGCTGGAGCTTATCTCAGCTGAGGTCAGCCACATGTCTCGCTACAATTTGAGTGAATCTGCCCCTTCTGTAGTTGCAGGCCTTGAAGGGGTCAGAAAATCATGTCAATATGTCTCTCAGTTTAATTCTATTAAGTACAGGTTCAAGCTCCAAATTAAAATGCAAATTACCTCTGTAATAAAAGCGAGCGAGAGTACAGCCAGAGATAAGGTACATCCTTCCTTTTTATTGCCGGCGCTTATGAAGTACAAACCTCTTTTTAATGTAAAACTTAATTTAATTCAGGAGAACAAAGTGTCTTGCAAAACATTGTCTCTCACCAGGTCCTGTCCAACTTGTGTCATGTTTGAAACAAAGAGAAATGATTACTTTAAAGCCTGTGTTGTGACTGTCCTCATTTCCCGTCTGGAGATAGTTTCTGACAGTTTCGATGCAATTATTTTTATTATTATTTTCTTTCTAGACTTGGTCTGTAAGTATTAAATATTGATACATTAATTAAAAACAAACGATTTAATTTAAATGGCCTGGAAATTAAGTCATGTGAGCAGGAACTACCTGGTTCACCATAAAATGACCTGAGTGACTCTGAATAGCCAAAACAAAAGCTGCTTTTAAGCTGGACCTTCTGCTTTTTGACACACCAGCCAAAGCTAATAACTAAAGATAGGGCTAATATAAAAAGAAAGATTGGGTGTAAAAGATAAAAAGCATCTGAATAGCTAGATCCTTTGTTTGTGGCTGTGTTTTGTGACGGTGTGAACGGTCTTGCTTCGCTGTGTTCCGCCTCCTGGATTCCCCACAGCTTTCTCAGTCAGAGCTCTGTATACCTTTTGGGCACATGTTACCAAGTATATGAGGTGAATGTCAGCATCAAGGAGATAACAGCTTGACGTCTCGCTGGTCTGTTATCACTGTGCAACGCTCCAAAGAAGCCCAGCTGCAGGAGCACAAGTCTTATCAATCCCAGCGCCGAGGTGAGAGAGCAGCAGAAGGATGAGGCTCCAGAGCCGACTAGCATGAGCCTCTCCGCCGCTCAGGCTCCCCCCAGCTACACCCTCTAACTCCCACACACAGATAGTACGACTAATATTCAGAAGTGGCGACCTTGCCGGTCTTTTAAGAACAAAAAAAAACCTAAAAAAAACCCCCAAAAAACCCAGCATAATTAGAGCTTTTTAGTCATCTAGCGACAAACAGTCTTATGACACAGCAGGTGAATCAGACAGCTGCAGGCTCAGAGCAGGAAAAATTAGTACGAGGTAGACACCTCAAGAATAAGCCACCTCAATGCGCTGGGCGGAAAATAAACAAGGTAATTTCAAATGGCAAAATGAGACACAAAGAAACTCCGGGACTGTGATGCTGACATGCAGTGCTGTTTCCCGTACAGCGTGGTATTTTGTTGGGTTATGTTTCTTCGGTTATGGTGTCACCTTGTAATTCTTACACCTCAAATCAAAGACTATAATGAGTGTGGTTCACAGTCACAGTGGATCACTAAAATATTCAGTCTTGATGCACTGAAACAAGCGGCGCATTTAAAGTGACTGTATTTTGTTTTATAGATGAACAGCTAGTCCATGCCCCCGGGCTGTTCTTCACCTTTCTTGTGGACACAGTACCTTGGCATAGTGGTAAACAATACATAATAAATAGATGTAGCATACCGAAGTGTTTTGGCCTATGTCGAGGCCATGTGTACTTGTAGTTGTTGCTTGTCATGGGCTATGCGGGATGAGATTAAACCAAGGAAAGAAAATATTTCTATGTCTTAGTTGACGCTGCAGTGCCTTCATTTTATTCTACGAAGAGAGAGTAACATAAACCACGACGCCGGGAATACAATTCACTTGCAATCAAATGACTGCTGCTTCTCAAGGGTAACTTAAATTAAGTAAATACTGATGAGAAAATCACAGGGCAGCAGCTGGAAGGTGAAACCAGAAGTGGTAACTTCCAAATTGACTCCAGAGCAAAGATGAGGATAATTCAAATAGATGAGTGTGAATAGTAATTAGCAACTAGGAACAACTTCCACGTACTAACAAAGCTGATGTCCTTCATCAAGATAGTGCTTGGTGACATTGTACGTTGCATTTTAGATTGCACAGTTTGTGTGTGCACCCTGGCCTCATATTAAGAAGCTCTGAGTTTGCATGTTTTGTGCATACATGGGATTTTATCCTGGTTGTCCAGATAACATGCATTAGAGACTAACTGCTGATTCTAAATTACCTGTGAATGTGAGTGTGTGAGGTTGTTGATCTGTTGATCTGTTCAGGTTGCACCCTGCCTTTTCCCAGAGTCAGCTCTGAAGGGCTTTATTCCATGAAAACCCTGAATTTGATATAGTGGCAATGAAAATGGATGAGTGGAAGCTGCACCTGAATCAATGGTAAATACTTCACAGAATTACATATATGGATGGGATGTAGTGATGTGGGGCAGTTCAGGGTTTTATTCTGCATTGAAGAGTAACAGTTTTTTTTTTTGTTTTTTTTTTTTACTCAGATCTGTTTGTGTATCATTATTTGTGTCCTGCTATAGAATTCATTGGAGGATTTCTGGATGAAGTTCTCAACTGTGGAGTTTGGTGCCACATGACCTTTAGTTCATTCTCTAGCTTTCACTGTGAACGGCTCGGGGAGTGCATGTTCACAGGGTTCTGCTACTGCATAAGTGGCTGTGCAGACATTGAGCTCGAGCCAAAAATTAATCGGCGCGATTAATTACAAGAGCCATATGGTCAGCAGCGTCTCTGTGCCATTTCCAGTTAGACTGCTTGGGAGGTGCTGGGAGGCCTGCTGACATTTTCACAAAGTCCCTGAGTCCAACACGAGTCTCTCTCCCTCTCTCTCTCTCTCTCTCTCTCCCTATATCTGTCACACACACATTCAAGCACAATTCTAAAACGGGTCCGATTTATTTCTGAATAAAACTGTTTTCCATTGTGGTGATTTTCCCTTAATGTTTACCTCCACCAGTCATTTATCATTAAGCCGTGAAGGTATTTAAAACATTGCTGAGCACACGGGAAGAGACGTGTCATCAGAAACTGGGCTTTAAACGAGGTCACAGGTATTTTCATTTCCTCCATCCAGACTCTGGGTTTGCGCATGTATGGGGGAAAATGGAAATTGAAGTTAATAACACCCGGGAAGATTCAAGAGCTTACTTAATCAAAATGACAGGTGATACCGTGGCGTTAAAAACGACAAAGCAGAGAGGACGGCACCAACACACTCCTCAGAAATTAGATGGATATTGTCCCACCTGCCACAGGCTGTGTGAGTCATGTAGACACTAGCTTCACGATGAGTGTACTGTATACACACAGGCAGTATTAATCATGCATATATTCCCACAGGGACCGTATGGATTTTTCAGATGAATTCCACTTCTTGCTGCTGATAAACACTTTGCATGTCCAGGGGTGCAAACTGTACCAAACTCTGTATAATTATATACACTGTGGGGCTGCTCATCAGAGATACATTCACTGTGTGCTGCGCTGTACACACATGCATCTTTTGAAAGTATGTTTGACCGAACCGCTTCAAAGAAGGACACTATATAGTTTTACCTTGTCCCAGAAGAAGAGAGTCTAAAGCTCCACAAAAATCTACAAGCTTAAAGAGACTTTTTAATCCCAAAACTATGAAAAGAATGAAATAATTTAGAATTAAATAATTCCACGGTCTGGGCCATTCTGTGTGGAGTTTGCATGTTCTCCCTTTGCGTGTATGGATTTTCTGCAGGTGCAGCTTCCACAATTAAAATTCTGGCTCGTTAGATTGATCAGCAAATCGAAGTTGCTTGTAGGTGTGTGAGTGCAACTCTTTACTGTCTGTCGAGATCTGCTGCAGTTTCAATGTTAAGTTAGATAAAGCAGCGATGAACAGGCAGCCTGGGCTCATGTGATTTCAGTACTTGTGTTTTAGCACCCATCAAGCATTGAAACAGTGAGCGGTGACGATGTGTTCACTGCTCTCATTCCTCTGATGGTTACTGTGAAGCATTTAAATGAAAACTGCATTTGCTTTTGGGGTCAACATGTTTTAAATCATGTCGCAGAGTCTGGGAGCCGAAGGTTTTGCTCGAGTGCGGCAGGCCGAGGTTCACATTCAGTGTTTACAGCGATGCTGTCCGCGAGGAGACGGCTGGTGGGTGGTGAAGAAAAGTCTGGTTCAGGAGGGTCACGAAGTGAGCTACATTACATAAGGGGGAAAATTATGGAAGATTTCTACCAACAGTTAATTTGTATGGTGTATTATGAGTAATATGGACAGTAAATTCACTGCAACATACATGTACACCTTAGGTATAGATGAGCCAGATTCTGTTTCAGGGGCCAACAGTGCCTTGTGGGTCTTCTCACACACTGTGAGCAATGCACCACTTCGCTACGCTGGACTTTGTGGTGGGCTAATGCAGGCCTCTCTGATCCCAGTCTGCAGGGTTCACCCTGGACAGGTCAGGGCCGTCTGTGCATCTGCCAGACGAATTACACAGAGAATCGGAGTGAATTAGTGGAGAAGCTTAATGAATACAGATGCTGCCATACAGGGAACAAAGTGTCTCTGAATGACGGGATGACTTTGAAAATAATATGAATCATCTGCCCTTTTCCTTCAAAGTGACCACATCTCAGTCGGGTGAAATACCTCTGGGAGACTTTGACACACTGCAGCTCGTTACGGCGCTCCACAACATGTATGAAAACTCAGAAATCTGATATTGTGTTTTTGTCTCTTAGATATTTTTTGGATCATGTTTTGGGTGCATTTGGTGTATTTTGACTTCAGTCAGTGAGGGATTACTCCACTCCAACTCCACCAGAGTGTGTTTGAAAGCGTAATGAAAGCAGCTTCTCAGGGAGCTTTAGTTTCCTTGCTTTGCTTGGATCAGTCTTCAGATGGCACTGCCCAGACATGATGGTGGCCAACATCAACACGAGACAAGACAAGAAACCTGCAACATACCTAAATGTCAAAGAACGCTACACTTACTGATGCGTTTCCTTTGTGTGTGAGACACATATAAAAGACAGGATCAATATTTGAAATGGTCCATCATCATTAGCCAGAATCCTATGAAGGCACAGATGGATTATCTAATGGTACTTTATTTGTCCGACCATTTTCGTGTCGCTGTGTTCTGGTGTGACGTGTAGGTCACAGGAAAATTGATCACTGAATCTGTTAGCTGAGGATATGAAGGCAATGCACATACTCTACATGTATGATTGAAGGAAAAAATGAATAATGCAAATTTTTTAAGAAAATATAATGCAAAATCTTGGAGGGAGCAGTAAGTCCCACAGCTTACAAGGTTAAACAGGAAGTGAAGAAGTTGCTAAGTAAATTAGCTCTCAGAGGAATCGATAGCTTATTATCAAGTCAATTACCCAAAAGTCACACATTCACACACACACACACACACACACACACACACACACACACACACACACACACACACACCAAATTAGCTCTCCCTCTTTTTATTGAGAGACCAATGAAATAATAATAGGAAAATCTTACAAATACGTGCTCTCTGTTGTTGCACCGTTGCACAATGACACACTGATTTTACATCAATGGACTTGTCGATAAGTATAATTTCAACCAGTCTTCCATCTTCTTCCAGCCAGCTGCGGTAAACATCCGACCAGATGAGGACTTGTCAGAGTACATCCAAACATACGTGATTTTCCATGCAGTGATTGACAACAGCTCCTAATGCCCTGGGATATTCCGTCCTGCTCCCAGGCCGGGATGATAGGATTGAATGACGGCTTTTCTCTCTCTTCAACAGCATTTTACTTATTAATCACATTGAGAGTATGAACCGTGAAATGAAAGCCATCCCACTAAACTACTCTGGCCTTGACTAAATAAATGGTCCTCCAAGGGAAA
The DNA here is from genome assembly GCF_902148845.1 of Salarias fasciatus. Taxonomy (NCBI): domain Eukaryota; kingdom Metazoa; phylum Chordata; class Actinopteri; order Blenniiformes; family Blenniidae; genus Salarias; species Salarias fasciatus. Next base: position 10,388,086 of record NC_043746.1, on the reverse strand, counting down.
TAACTTTTCACGGGATTGGTTTGGTGGCAATATTCCGAGACTATGCAAAACACCCCAAATATGCTGTAAATCAAACGCCAACATTAACCTTGACGAGAACTAAACAAGCCACTAGTTTTCCACTGTTTTCAAAGAACTTCACAGCACAGAAAACAATTTTCAGAATCATCGGAAAATTTCACTCTGAAGACTTTTTCTTAGCAGTTGGAAGGTTTACCTTGTTTATGTGCGTCTGATCCAGGAAACTCTGGCGTGCATGTGTGGTTCTTGGAGTTTTTTGGCAAAATGTAGTCACTGTTCTTGCTAATTTAGGAGGAACATGTTCCAGGTAATCAGCAGACATACTTTACTCTTTATTCAGGCTGGAAACAAGCTTTTAACTGAGAGAAAAACACCCCTGAACAGACATTGTAAGGTTTTGTTCAGCTGTAATTCGTCTTTAATGACACACAATTAAATGACGAGGGCAACTGTAAAGTATTAGGACAACCATATGGTGCAACACAGTCTGAGATTTATTGGGTACAAACGCTCAGAGAAACCAAACCAGACCTAATTTTTAGTGCCAACTCCCAGTGAAACACCATCTTTTCATAACAATGTAAATACAGTAGGGCCAAATGCCGAACAGTGCTTGGCATCAACTTTGTCACATTATATGAAAATGAGTCAGTTGCATCTTCTGATTCATTTAAATGAGCTCAACGAACTGTGAAAATGTTAATTTTCTTCATGGGGGCCTTTTGTGTTCCATATCCCTCAGGAAATGGCAAGAATACATTGCAAAAGTTGGACCAGCTCAAACTTGGTCTCAATTCAGAAGTGATGTCAGTCTCTGGGCACGGAGAGGCTTTTCCTTATTTTAGGTGAGCCGCGCTTCACCTACTTCTTATTCAGTTTCGGGCTTCGATACGAAGAGACTTTCTCTCTGTCGAAAACAAACATGAAAGTGGAATGCTGAGATATGAAAATAGGAGGAGGCTCGGGTTTTTGTTCAAGTAAATTAACATACAGTATGTTTATACAGCCTCGGTCAATACTGTATGTACGTCTACATGCGGCTCAAACGTCATACGTAACACTCATCACGCGTGTGTTATCTGCAGCATGGCACGCCACCGATTTCTGAATTTAATTTGACCTTTATTCGAGAGCTTCCCTCCTCCTACTTCTCTACATTCCCTATGTGGCGCACATTTCCACAGCAGATCAAAGACTTATTAAGATTAAAAAAAGTGCTATACTTGCCCCCTGGTATCTGTGGACACTGTAATGCACTAAGTGTTTAATCTGTGATTATAAACTATGGATGTTCATAATCAAGCCTGACATCTATAATTATCGTTATATAATCCATCAAAGAAAGTGTGACTCTGCTTAAAGACCTTTCACCGCGTAGTTCAAAGAAACCACGTCAGCCCTGCTTGATACGTGTTCCACTTTATCTGATGGCTCTGTTTGTAAGAGGCTTTAAAGCTATGTAAAACTCACTTGAGCGATAATGACACTGCTGCTCATTTAACCATCGCTTCTCATCACACTTCCACGTCCGGCCTTTTGTACTGTTTTCAGCAAATAAAATCCATGTTATCACACACTTTACTATGCAGACGTTTTCTTAACAGGGACAGTGAAGACATTGTTATGCAGCTTTGAGGGGAACAAACGGGATTTTACTGTAAAATATGAAGCCCATTGGATGAGGATTGTTATTAGGACTCAGTACTGTAATCACGAGAGTGTGTTTAGCCCAAAGGCTAAATATTCATGTGGATAAAGGTAATCAAATATAAAAGGGCAAAGAACTGACTGGTGGATGGCTGAATCAATAAAGACTTAGCACTGGCCATTTTATTTTTTATTTTTTTAATTCCGATCATTCTACCTACACAAATAAAAATATGAACATGCACAAAAATTTTGCACAGAAAATAATGTGACTAGTGTCTTGTCCTCTGGGACTTCTTATGTTCACAAATTTGTAGTTTTAAGTTTTTATTTAAAAAAAAAGGTTTTTTTTTATTACATATATTTTTAAAATCAAAGTAGATTAATACTGATCATATTCCCAGCAGAGTCTCATGGTGATCCTATGTGATCTGAATGTTACGACTCCAACCGAATCGTTTTATCAGTTTTTATCTCCACAGATAAGCGGTAATGGCTCTCAGCTGCACCCATCTGAGGCAGGAGATGAGATTTATAACCATCTTTAGTGACTGTGGTGAGGAAGAAGAACAGAGTTTGTGACTCAGGAATAAGAGGAGCTATAGATGACTGATACCGTTCCTCAACTCAATACAATGTGGTATTTAGGATCCGGTTTTTCATAATGTTGCTGAAGGAGGACTACGTTCTGCTGTGACTGTAACTTGTTTCAGAGCATAGAAATGACTGTGTTGTAATTGGCGCCATGAAAATAAAGCTGAATTGAATTGAACTGAAATTGGGTGAGGGTTTTGAAATGATTCATCATGTGGAAATACCCCATTCTACAGTGAAAAATATACAAACTAGCAGCACGGTGGCTGAGTGGTTAGCGCTCTTGCCTCACAGCAAGAAGGTCCCAGGTTCAATCCCCGGACCGTGCGGGCCTTTCTGTGTGGAGTTTGCATGTTCCTCCCCGTGTCTGGATGGGTTTCCTCCGGGATCTCCGGTTTCCCCCGTCAACCGATAACATGCACCATAGGTCAATCCTCCAGTCAGGTCATTCTGACCATTAACCTGACTCCACATCTGGAGATGGGTCCCCGCAGCTGCCCACTGCTCCATACGGAATGCTTCAGTGGCGTCGATGGATGGGTTAAATGCAGAGAACAAAATTTCGTTGTACATTGACTGTATAATGACCAATAAAGTACCTTACCAAACTAAATGATTAGCTTGCATCATTGAGAATATTTGCAACGCTGTTGTTATTGTGTTGCTAATTCAGATTCAAGAGTAAATCAAATGAAAATAGGATTCTATAAATGTTGCTTTTGTTTGTATTTCAAATCAATAAAGACATTTTAGCTCAGGAATGAAAACTTGTTTTTTTTTTTTTTCTTAGTCACAGTTATAAATAAATCAAAACCCAAACAACCAACTATTATAGGCAGTGAGACCTGGAAGGGGGTGATTGGATCGCACGGCCTCCCTGATCTGAACCCGAGTGGTGTTTTGTTATTGGACTTCTGTGTTAGTCACACTTTGTCCATAACAAACACCATGTTCGAGCACAGGGGTGTCCATAAGTGCACTTGGCACCAGGACACCCTAGGTCGGAGGTCGATGATCGACTTTGTTGTCGTGTCATCTGACCTCCGCCGGCGTGTTATGGACATTTGGGTGAAGAGAGGGGAGAAGCTGTCGACCGATCACCACCTGGTGGTGAGTTGGATTCGCTGGCGGAGGAGGAAACCAGACAGACTTGGCAGACCCAAACGCATTGTGAGGGTCTGCTGGGAACGTCTGGTGGAACCCTCTGTCAGCATGGTTTTCAACTCCCACCTGCGGGAGAGCTTCGCTCAAGTCCCGAGGGAGGTTGGGGACATTGAGTCCGAGTGGACCATATTCTCCAACCTCGATTGTCGAAGCAGCTGCCCGGAGCTGTGGTCGTAAGGTCTCCGGTGCCTGTCGTGGTGGCAACCCCCAAACCCAGTGGTGGACACCAGAAGCAAGGACTGCCGTCAAGCTGAAGAAGGAGTCCTATCGAGCCTTGTTGGCTCATGGGACTCCAGAAGCAGCTGATAGGTACCGGCAGGCCAAACGAACTGCAGACCAAGTGATTGTGGAGGCAAAAACTTGGGTCTGGGAGGAGTTCGGGGAGGCAATGGAGGAGGACTATTGGTCGGCCTCGAAGAAATTCTGGCAAACCGTCCGGCGCCTCAGGAGGGGAAAGCAGGTCCCACTAACACTGTTTACAGTGGAGGAGGAGCTGCTGACCTCAACTGGGGATATTGTTGGACGGTGGAAGGAATACTTCGAGGACCTCCTCAATCCCGTCACCATGTCTTCCGTGGAGGAAGCAGAGGCTGAGGTCTCAGAGGCGGACTCGTCCATCACCCAAGCTGAAGTCACCGAGGTGGTCGGTAAGCTCCTTGTTGGCAAGGCACCGGGGGTAGACGAGATTCGCCCCGAGTACCTTAAGTCTATGGCTGTGCGGGGACTGTCTTGGTTGACGCGTCTCTGCAACATCGCGGTCAGGGACAGTACCTCTGGATTGGCAGATCGGAGTGGTGGTCCCTCTGTTTAAAAAGGGGGATCGGAGGGTGTGCTCCAACTATAGGGGGATCACACACCTCAGCCTTCATGGGAAAGTCTATGCCAGGGTACTGGAGAGGAGGATCCCACCAATAGTCGAACCTCGGATTCAGGAGGAACAATGCGGTTTTCATCCTGGTCGTGGAACACTGGACCAGCTCTATACCCTCCATAGGGTGCTCGAGGCCTCTTGGGAGTTTGCCCAACCAGTCCACATGTGTTTTGTGGATTTGGAGAAGGCATTCGACCGCATCCCTTGTGGTGTCTTGTGGGGGGTGCTCCGGGAATACGGAGTCCGGGGCCCCTTGTTAAGGGCCGTCCGGTCTCTGTATGACCGGAGTAGGAGTCTGGTCCACATTGCCGGCAGTAAGTCAGACCTGTTCCCGGTGCATGTTGGACTCCGGCAGGTCTGCCCTTTGTCACCGGTTCTGTTCATAAACTTTATGGACAGAATTTCTAGGTGCAGCCAGGGGCTGGAGGGGGTCCAGTTCGGGAACCACAGGATTTCATTTCTGCTTTTTGCAGATGATGTTGTCCTGTTGGCTTCATCGAACCCGGACCTACAGCATGCACTGGGGCGGTTTGCAGCCGAGTGTGAAGCGACAGGGATGAGGATCAGCACCTCCAAATCCGAGGCCATGGTCCTCGACCGGAGGAAGGTGGCTTGCCCCCTCCAGGTCGGTGGAGAGACTCTGGCCCAAGTGGAGGAGTATAAGTATCTTGGGGTCTTGTTCATGAGTGGGGGACGGATGGAGCGTGAGATTGACAGGCGGATCGGTGCAGCAGCTGCAGTGATGCGGTCGTTGTATCGGTCCGTTGTGGTGAAGAAGAAGCTGAGCCAAAAAGCTGAGCCAAAAGGCGAAGCTCTTGATTTACTGGTCAATCTACGTTCCCACCCTCACCAATGGTCATGAACTTTGGGTCATGAAGTCATGAAGATGAGCTTCCTCCTTAGGGTGGCTGGGCGCTCCCTTAGAGATAGGGTGAGGAGCTCAGTCACCAGGGAGGAGCTCGGAGTAGAGCTGCTACTCCTCTGCATCGAGAGGAGCCAGCTGAGGTGGCTCGGGCATCTGGTTAGGATGCCTCCTGGACGCCTCCCTGGGGAGGTGTTCCGGGCATGTCCCACCGGGAGGAGTCCCCGGGGAAGACCCAGGACACGCTGGAGAGAGTATGTCTATGCCAGAAGAGCTGGAGGAAGTGTCTGGGGACAGGGAAGTCTGGGCATCCCTGCTGAGACTGCTGCCCCCGCGATCCGGCCCCGAATAAGCGGTAGAAAATGGATGGATGGATTTCTGAATGATTTTATACACTGAAGCATGTTTTCATAACAGTTGTTTGGAAATTAACAGTCTTTAGTCTTTTAGTCTTTATTTATAGCCTGCAACTGTAAAATATTTTATTCTGAAGCTAATTTTACAGTTGAACTTGTTTTCATTAGATTTATATATTTTTTAAAACATAATTCCTCCTCATCTGATTTTTTTCCACCCAAATGTCTTTACCCCAAACGCCAAAAAATGTTGAAAATAATTGCAAATGATGAATATTTTTTGAGAACATTTAGCCTTCGTTAATGGGAAAAAGACAGACGACCTTTCACGTCTGTGGGAATATTAATGGAGGCTTATACCTTCAGGTAAGTTTAAGTCCAGGAGTCATGATGAATGTACATCAGAAAGCAATTCGCCGGGCTGCTCGAAAGGTCTCGGTCTTCGGTGTGTTCCAGACGGCTGTCACTGAGGAGGAGAGTGGATTCACGCGGAGCGGCTCGTGACGACGCAAGGCATTGATGAGCAGAGCAGCGGGGGCCGCACACTCTCCGTCCCATCTCCATGGTGCAACATATTAAACTCTCATTAACTGACAAAAGACATTCAACCCTGCTGTTAGTCACACTAGTTCTACAACAAGTCGTGGCAGGATGAGAGATGGCCCCTCTTCGTCTTAATCACCGTTCAGCGTACCCGCGCTCCGCTTTTGCCTTTTTGTTCTCTTGAAAAACTGAAATGTTGTGAAGACGCAGCAACATAAAATTCAAACCGAAAGTAAACAACCAATGGGAAGTGATGGTTTACTGCTGAGTACTTTGATTGTTTTCTTTTTCTTCATTTCACATTGGGAAAATGTAAATTTCCTTCACACATTTCAGTTGCTGTGTTGATAGAGTCGCTATTTTCCATTTCAAACAGGAATTAGAAAGCGAATCCTTTTACCAGAGGCGTCTAAATTCCTGCGGTACAGTAAGTGGTTTAAAAGCTGTGGACAGGGATAAAAAAAAAAAAAAAAAACCTGACTGTCTGTTTAATGGGTGGATTTTGACACAGAAACACCCTAATCTGCTGTTACTGCTGTTGTAAACAGAAGTGTTGGAGACAGCTTTGTCAAAGGAAGCACCATCTTTTCATGTGCTGCGCCGTTTTCATAACGAACAAACTGCCTCCTCATATTTTCCCAAATGTATTTTCTCAGCGTTCAGTCATTTCAAATAAAGGAAGATGTTTGTATATTTGTGTTGAATAAAGTCAAGCTTGATTTGTTTCGCTTGAACATTGCATCTATTCTATTTCTATTTTAGTTGTTTTTTTAGCAGAGCCGCACAGTGGTGTAGCGGTTCCCACTACAGTATTATCTGTAGTTTGAACTTTGTGCAAGGAGTTTTCTCCAGGTCCAAAAAGATGATTTTTAGGTTAATCGGTCAGTTTAAGTTGCCCGTAGGCGTGGATGTGAGTGTGCAATTGCTGCTCTGTGATGGACCGGTGACCTGTTCATGGTGCATCCTGTTTTCTCCCGGCCTGGATCGGTTTGGTTTGTGAGACTTTGAATGAGGAACATCAGGAGTGATTTGGAAAACATTATTATTTTTGGCTTTTGTATTTGTGGCTACTGTGTTTTACACTGAGTGATTTCATTTAATTCCACTAAGTTGCAATAAAGCTGCCATAGCCTTTTCTTTAACTGCAATAACACATTAAATTAAGTTCCATACATCACCAGATTAAATCAGCTAATGTAAAACACACACACACACACACACACACACACACACACACACACACACACACACACACACAGCGAGAGAGGGAGAGGGAGAGAGAGAGAGAGAGAGCATTCATTTGTCCACCCTGCATATTTAGGAGACAAACTTTAGTTTTCCTTTGCTCCGTCTCCTGCAGTCCGTAAACTCTCTGACTTTTCTACTTTCTTTCCGTTCATGAAGAAAGAGTTTAGTTTTGTGGACTTCTAGGTTTTTTCTGCTTGCTATGTTCATGAGAGATCCTAAGCAACAAAACAAACTTCAAAAACTACATCTTACAAATGAATTAAACTATTTATGGGAAGCCGATGGAGACTTTGGTTGTTCAGTAGTTTATCTTATCGCTCCTCATGCAGGCTAAAGTCTGCAAGGTCTCTGATTCTAGACTGGTGCAACACCAGCATTTTCACTACGTAATATTTCTCTACAACGCGAGCCGAAGGTTTTGCAGAAACATTTGTTTCTTCAAGATAAACAAAAACAATGGTGAAGTGCCACAATGACAGACAATTGCGACAACTTCCGCTCAAGCGACGAGGAGAAGTATAAAACTCCAGATGTAGAAAATAAGAATACAGTTTGAGCGCACATTGTTCGGCTGATGAAAATGTAGAAGTTTACCTCCAGCATCACAAATCACTAAAACCCAAAAGATCTGCAAGCAACAAACTCTCCTTGTTTCCTATAAATGCGTATTGTGCACACAGTGTTTTTTAATAATGAGAAACTGATAATAGCAGTTCTTTGAGTATAATTTGTATTCTGGGCTGGGCTGGATCTATGCGGTAGCCTTGTCCTTACTCATTCACCTTGTCCCACAGCAGCTTTAGGTGACAAATCCAAATAGAGCATAACGCAGCGAGGAGTGTTGCTGGAAGTGGGATCAGTGTACCGAGAATGAAAGCTGTTAGCTCCAGACGTGCTTATGTCAATGAACTGTGATCTCCTGAAGATGCCGCAGTCTCACTGGACAGTTTTAAATTTGTGACGCCCTGGATGTGGACAACTGTGTCTGCTCAGTTGTCATTTAAAGTTTATGTGAAATTCATAGATGTGGATCATTCAGTTATACTCCCAGCAGCTGTATGTTCTCCCGTTTCTATTCCGGAGCCACGAACAGAAACAAGCAGGTTCATACTTTCATTATCGACTGGTTTTACCTGAAGATGTGTAAACGCATAAAGAGATTAGATAACATTGGATGTGCATAAAGGGCAGCTCAGTGGGAATGCTGTACAAAGTAGATCACCACACCATGTAAAACATTTAATATTGGTAGCCCTGTGTGCTTTCTGAATAATCCTGGTTGTGGAGGGGGAAAACCACCTCCAAGTCATGCATATTCTTTATGGTTCTTATGCAAACAGCATATCCTCCTACTGTAGATATTGTGGTATTTGGATGGAAATATATGGTAATTCTAAGCTTCATATGACAAAAAGTTGCTCTTTTTAATGAAGGCTAAGCTCCTCAGTGAAACATGTTTTGGAATTAAAATTAGGCATCTTATAGAAAAATAGGAATTCATTGACCAATGAGCTGCGGTCATTTTGAATCGTTGCGCTTGTTGCAGAGCAGATTTGTGGGTGGCTCATGTCACGCAATTTGTTTGAATTTAATTCAGCAGAATAACAAAGGTGTTTAAATTGGGGGTTCACGTAGAAATAAATCACTTTATAGTACACTGCTGTTTTGACTCTGCCTTTAGAGCTCAGTGAAAATCCCATTACCAATTACTGTAGCTGCCTGACAAGTTACCACATGAGGGCAAAGCCTTTATTATAATGCAGGCTCATTTTTTAGACAACACATTTTGGTGGCGATGTCTAGAGGCGCAGCCAGCGACTCATAAGAAGCGCTTTTTTAGTTGCTTTGTTGTCCTGTTTTTGTTCATTGTTATTATTTGCTGTGAAGAAGTGAGAAGTAGGCACACAACTGCAATATGGAAAGCGCAAATGTCGGCACACGTGTGATTATAGAGTTGGTTGGATTTATTTGGAGAGAAGAATAAATGTTGAAAACAGAACGCTGATATTTATTATTAGATTCAAATACAAACAAACTGGGACAATAATTGACATTATTTTGTAAAACCTGACACACACTGGAAGTTCATCACTTGCGAATGATGATGTTAATCAAGTGTTGTCGACTGGATGTACAACACACTGTCGTGCCGCTGTCTTCAGAAAGTCTGTGATTTATACAGTATACACTTGTGCAGCCTATTCTGCTCTCTCGGCCTCATATTTCATTGAGATGGACAGATTTTCTGTGGCAAGCCGTTTATCTACAGAGGTAAAAAAAAAGAAAAAAAGAAAAGAAATGCGTGGTCAGGGCTCCAAGGCGAAGGCACGACTTCTTTCATAAGCCCGAGAGAAATATGTGGCGACAGTCCGACTCTACATGTAAACTTCATCTGCTAAGTCAATAGCATGTTAAAGTGGGTCTTGATTCATGGGGAACAGAAGTCCTCCGACGTCCCGAGAGGAAATCGACTTTTGTCTGAAATAAGGTTTTTAAGATTCAAGGTGAATTTAAGAGGTTTCTGATGTGATATGAAGCTAAAATAAATCTTTTATGTGACAGGAAAGCCCAATGAGAATTGAATCGCGATGACAACTTACGGCCCCGTGCTTCCTGACATTAAATGAAAGACTTTAACATTTATTCACAGTGCTGTCATCATACGTTTATATACAATTGTTTGATCATATTAACACTGAGGTACACAAGTAATGCAGTTTTCCCTCACACACAGTGACATGTGTCAGCGGTATTTGTGCCTTGATACATCAACTCGATAAGTTTCAATGAAAACGGTGGCTGTGGAAGCCACAGTGAATAAAACTGTATTATTATACTCCATGTGATTACTGCTGAAGGTGAATTTGCTCAGTTGTGTCAGTAGGTACAATGTGATCTGATATGCAATGCGATGCAGCATGCAGTGTAACTGTTTTGACAAGCAGCAACTGCATAGGATGAATAAAAGTCTAAATTGTTTAATCTTTCTAAAATAAACTCAGGACAGGGTCCTATTTAAATAAGATCTTGTAGAAAGCTTGATATGTTATATACAGCTGCATTTATTGAGGGTTTATTCATAATTTAAATGGTGTTTATACGAGGACAATAATTAGAAATTAGGTACAGCAATGCAAATATCTGATAATGTAATTACAGCGAACCAGTTGAGGAAGTGATTTTGATCACAATGACAGCTGCATCCGAGGGAAAGGTGATCCACACTTCCTTTTCATACACTTTAAAATACAACAATGAACTATGCAAGCATTTTCAGAGGGAGTAAATCACATTCTGCATCAAACATTAATCATTTAGCATAAACTCCGCACACTATTTTATGAAATCTGGGAAACATTCCTAATATTCCATATTCATGATGACGAATGCACTAAATTGACTGTTATTTTGTGTGTGTGTCAGGCGCAATCCTCAGTATGCCTCATTAGTGGATCAGCTTCCACACAACATTGCATTTGCACCCATTTCCAAGCCCTCGGTGTCTCGAAATGTGGAGCTGATGCCAGCTGACTGTGGTCCATCGCAGGGCTACGCTGAGACGCACCACCACAAAAAAACCAAAAAAAACCAGAACCAAAAGAAAACAGAAATCATGCTTTACACAATCAGTCCCATTCACACATTCACACATGCCAGGATGAATGGTGCTGTAATATCTGGTGCTCACCGTCAGTGAATTACTCAAGAGCATATTCAAGAGGAAACAGGGATTCTACAGCCAACACTGGGATTTGACGTCCACCACAGACAAGCCATCTAAATTAATTAAACACATAGAAAACATTTCGTTTTATTTATTTATACAAAGGTACCAAATCTTATAAACATTTGGACTTTAAAACTGAATTTCTTGGAACATGAAAACATGAAGTGAGTGAATCCTGCTGACTTGAAGCCGCCTGCAGCGTCGCCACTGTTTCCAAACTGCATCAAAACACCGAGCTGTGTGAAAATGCCTCTCTGTCACTGTCTGGAGTTTTTTTTTTTTTTTTCTCTCACAGGCAGGTGCCCATTCTGAACTCTTAGCAGCAGCCTCCATGGCGCTCAGGGCCGCCGCAGGGGCAGATTACATAACGACTTAATACTGTACAGGAAAGGCAGATGAAGTCTGTCTGTGACGGTTTCTATTTACTTCTAGATGTAGATACAGTGTGATGTCTAATAACACCAAACAAACATACGACGGAAAAAGAAAAGAAAAAAAAAAAAACCTTAGAAAAGAGATGTGCAGAGTTCCTGCAGTGGCATCATATGGAATGTTCAATCATTTCTTCTGCTCTGGATTTAGACCATGATGCTTCAGTTATCCTCTATATTTGTCTTTAGGTCAGACTGTTCAGTTGAAACACAATTTTTTTTTTATTGTTTGGGGGGTGGTGGGGTTGAAATCACTGACTGTTCTTGCAGAGCTGTGTTGTTTTTTTTGTTTTTTGTTTGTGGCGTCACTGCTACACCAGTACAAACACAGAAGCAACCGCACATCACCTCCCATGCTGCAGACAGTCATCCGCCGCAACTCTGCATGGTGACAAATGAACACTGTCACTCGGCTAAACACCTGCTTGCACTTTTATTCCAGCGTTGTACTGTAGTTCATCTTTTTGTGTTGTTGTTGTTTTGCTATGTGTGCAATGCTCAAAAATAGCACACAGATTTTTTTTTTTTTTTTTTTTTTCCATCTCTTGAACACAACCCTAACCCTTCTCGGTATTTTCACACAGCAAACAAGATGGATAAAAATAAAATGCCTGGCCTTAAAGAGCGGTTTCCCTGGTATCTTAATGCGAATGTGACAATAATAGACGGCATTTGACGAGAGAGAGAATAAATGTGTAACCCTGTGCCCTTCACGGCACCCAGAGCTGCTCGTCTATCTGTGGGCCATTAGGGGAGTCGCTGAGAGAGCGAATGTCACTCCGCATTAGTCCAGCTGCCTCGTCCATCTATTCCATCCTGTCTGATAGGATACAGTCTTATATCATGGCCCACTGTGTCAAATCTGAAATCACATAGACCGCGCTCAGCATTATCGCCCCCCGCTCCGATCCTAATCACACTAATGCATCCTTTTATGCAAAGGGTTGGACATCATGTCTGGGCGCAAATATGAAGATGATGTTCATACACGAGGATCCTGGTAAGTCAGCATATCTGCAGCAGGCCAGCCTCGCTCCTGTCCAAGCAGCAGCATTAGCCTCAGTTCTGGAAATAATTTATCTTAAACTGACTTGAAGCAGCACAGGTGAAGGAGATCAGCCTTTTCCCCCCCGACTGATCGAGAGAGAGTGTAAAAAAAGAAAGAAACATGTAAACCACTTTGCTGTAATGATTCTGACTGTGTGACAGCTGAAAGGACGGTTCCTGTGACTCAGGCGCCTGATTGTTTTGCTTTGTTTGTATATCCTGAAAAAGAAAATGACGACAGTGCACAGCGCTACATGTGATGTGCCTTTTTTCCAGTTTTTAATTTTTCCAAGAACATCCAATATCTGGGCGATCATCCGAACACTCCTCTTGAACCTGTCACTTCGCTGCATCGTGGGAGTGTTTTATCAGCCATGAGAATATTATGTAAGATCTTACAGTTCCAATTAGATCCTCTGCAGCTGCAGGAATGATAGACTGTATCTGGAAGCCAGAAGCTCAGTGTTGCTGGTGTTTAAAGGGCTAATTAAAAATGGGGCTAATTTAGCCTCGACGAGTCGGCGGAGTTGACTGTCGCCCGCTGGTTTTCAATGTTTCGTGCTGAAATGGAACCGGGTAAAAAGGATCTTAAAATGCTCTTGATAGCTGCATGTATGATATCACGCAAACAAACTGAGGCATTGCATCCTTATCAGCTTTTAATCCCCTCGGACGATAAAGGAACAGCATTGTTCTTGTGTTGCGGAAAAGAGCTTGAGAATCCTGGAGCATAAAGTGTGTTTAAGTATGATAAAGAACGGCGTATGTATCAGCTCACATGCGCAAAACTGTTCTAATCTAATACGGTTAATGCTTAAAGTCACAAGATATTTGTTAGAAGGACAAATTAGTTGCATATCTGGAAAACACTATCTTGGAAGAAGATTTCGGATCTCAGACTGTAACTGCAGTTGCTACTTCAGCCTGTCAATGCAAGTGACATTCTTGACTAAACTTTGAGAGGGATTCAAGGACCTAAAAGCCACCAAGTCAACTTTTAGAATCAAAATGTGGTAATTTTTGGCCCTGTATAGCTCATCAAATCACTTCAATAGAGGAAATCATGGCATTAAAAAGAAGCAGCAGCAACAAAACAGCTGTGATAAACCACCAATCTGCTGACTAACAGCTTTTTTCAAGGTAAACTAATGTTTACTCGCAGGCTGGAATACATCAGGAGCATAATGTGGACAAAAGTTGGGCTAATGGTGACGCTAGCAGCCAGCATGGACAGACAGAAACAGCAGATTCACAACGGTTTGGAAAAATGGCAGCCTCAAAACTTGAGTAATTGTAAGTGCATCGATATTTTCATCCAAGTAATCAGTGGCAGTTACTCATTATTCCCAGCACTGGCTGCATCCAAAAATAGTGCTGTATAGAGACAATTGAAAGCAAACTGCATCTTCATTTTAAAATAAACCTCAGTGGAAAAAAAAAAAAGAAAAGAAAAAGAAAGGATCTCAGTTTGAAATATGCCAAGCAATCATATTGCATATCACTTCCACTGAAGAGGCCATTTTAATAAAGACACAAAGGCTATATTCTTGGATTGCAGCCACAAGATATGGGAAAATGCGCCATTTCTCACGAGCAGACAGTTGCTCCTGCAGCTCCGTTTGTGTTGCCAAATACGAAGCTTGACAGCTCCGCTGTGCTTTATTGCAGTTATTAGATGTGATTGGGCAATTGCTGATCGGAGGGAGGGCTTAAGAAAACTGCGGATTTAACATCCACTCATAATTGAACAGTCCAATTAACTAATGCATAAACAGATTCGTGGAATTGGATTTTTCATAATGATGGAGGAACGGAGAGGAAAAAAAGAGGATCTTTAATCTGACACACTCGTGTTTCCTCTATAATGCTGTTGATTTAATATTTGTGAGATACGTCTCGACTGTGATTAGCTGTTTTTCTTTTCTTTGCGGAGAAATTATTTAATTAGCTTGCCCTTTCCCGAGAGCTTAACCTTTTAAAATGTCAGGTGAAGAGGTTTTGAAATAAGTGTGCCACATCCTCTGAAAATTCCTCTTTTAGGGGGCTTATGATGACCTATAGAAGTGTGGCGCAAAGAAAGTCTGACAGTGATGAATCTTACAGCCCAGAGCAATTTGTTATAGTTCAGATATGTTCTTAGAAATTCATTTCAAAGCAGAACTACCGCACTGTTGGACTGGCCCGGCTGGTGGCTTGCATAACAACCAGCTGTCTAGACTTTTAGAGAACTTGGAAAAATGTTCATATGTGCTCTGTTTGGGTGTTTTTTTTTTTCTAATTATTATTATTATCACTACTACACACAATGTGGCAAAAATCTGGGCTTTTTAGATAGGCGATAGACGATGAAGTATAGCTATTCCCTTCAGTGACAAGGCCATTTGTTTGATCGCCGGCAGATCAATCCAACTCTATCTACTTTGGGTTTCCTCTGGCTTTGTTGTCACCACTCTAGCTGTCTTTAGCAATCATCAGCTTTCATGTCGAATAAATGAGGTGTTTTATTTGCCAGAGTTGCTGTGGCTCCACCGCCGGTTGAAATAAATGAAAATGAATAAAGGTTATTTCGCAAGGACATACGTACATGCGGAGTAAACGCGGCTGAGCAATAAAGGCTTCTGTCAGAAGGAATAGGATCACATGGATGACACATCAAGTGCACTTTACCTCTACAAGGGAGAAAAAAACAGAAAATATGTGAAAATTTAATGACTCTAAGAGGAATACAGTGTTCGGGAAAAACGAAGTGAGAAATGTGTTAAATGGCGGCATGTCCAAAAGCCGTGTCGCGAGCACAGGATGTTAAAAGAGGAAATTGTGGCCTGTGCGCCTCAGTTCATGTTGGGATTCTCCTTCTATCTCATTTATTTAAACAGTGCTTGAGTATGCATCCTACAGCTCTATTGTTTATCCGATTAAAAGCAAGTAGTATTACACTTAAAGTGAGTAAAGTACTTTGAATAACCCCTCCAGCTGTCAGGTGTATCGTATGTTCTGCGCAGAGAGGGGAGCATCTGCGTTTCCTCTGCTGGCATCAGTAAATAATGCACTCCTGTGCATCTGCAGCCTGACTTAATATTTAATTCAG
This sequence comes from Salarias fasciatus, assembly GCF_902148845.1. Classification (NCBI taxonomy): domain Eukaryota; kingdom Metazoa; phylum Chordata; class Actinopteri; order Blenniiformes; family Blenniidae; genus Salarias; species Salarias fasciatus. Next base: position 10,372,487 of record NC_043746.1, on the reverse strand, counting down.
ACAACGTATGCAGCGAGGCAACCCTTATTTCATTCACACACGAGGTGAGGGCACAGCACAAACCTATCAAAATGTGCCGCTGCGGACTTTTATTCGATCTTTAAAAATACCGAGGAGCAAGTGCGTTTGCCATTTGTCGATAGCACTATTATCATCAGCTTTGCCACTTGGCTCTATTATCCAGTGTTGATCTATCTTTACGTGATCTCTGAGAAAGCGTGCAGCTATAAACATGTTCGGATCTGGGCAGGAACTGGATATTTTCCGCCTTTGTTTGCGTTGTTGCGGTCTTAGTTTCTCTCTCTCATTTCATCTCGGGTGAGTCACCCCCGATGGGAACCTTTCTTAGACGGCCCGAGCTCAGGCTCGGCTGAGGTATTGTACAGAGTCGTATAATCGGGCAGGGACGGTTTTGAAGGCCTTGTCTTACGCAGGTGATGTTTATAGGTTGATGGTGGCCTTGCAGGCATTCTCGTATAATTATAGCGATAGTCGAACGCTGAACCGAACACTGAAGCCTCTGCATGCTCCGCAGCCACCCGCTGCTGCCGCTGACAGCACGCTACGCCGGAATATGCAAATGTGTCTCAAACCGGAGAGAATTTACATTAGGGTTCATATTCCGAGGTGCTGTTTCTAGGGTGATTTGTGATTTGAAGAAACGCTTCATTCTCATTCGGGTGCAGACGAGCAGCCCGGTGCTGGCCTTGTCAACCACTTGTCAGCATCATACATGCAGAATGTTGCAGCTGGGTTGCAGTTGAGCCCGTGTTTGCTCAGACAAAAAAAAAAAATTAAGGAAAAAAAAAAAAAGGGGGGGAATGGTGTCATTTTAACTTGAGCTGCTAAACTGTTCTGTTGAGAGCATTGCATTAGCTTGATTACAGTTTTATCTGTCAAATGAATGTGCAGAAATAGCTGACATAACATTATGTTGCAAATCCAATTTCGTATTGATTGACAGCGTGCGATTCTCCAGCCCCGTGTGATGGCTTCCTGCACTATTAGACCATATTGCGGCGTTATTTGCTTTGGAAAGACAGGGCATTTGCCTGGAGTAATTAGTTAAGCTCCTCTGACTTTGGAAATTTAATTGCAGGTACAGTAGAACGGATTGACAATGGAAGAACTGAAGCATTACAGCCTGTGTGGGACTAACAAACAGCAGAAGGCTTCCTCTTGATAAACAGCGCTGGAACACACACACACACACACACACCAGCACAGACTGACACACGCTTAGAAAAACATACATAAGCTCATGACCGCTGCTTGGTTCTTTGATCCATTAATGACATGCAATATTAACTCCTATGGCTGCTGAATGTTTCATCATAACTAGAGAGAGATGTTGAGTGCATTATTGAGAAGTATGCCACAGACTACCTACTGAATGTTTATCGTTTATCATGGCTTCCGCGCGTTGTTTCTGTGAAATGCTTGACCTTGAATTCTGCTTTCATGCTCATATGTAGTAAATGAAAGCATGAGAGAGTCCTGTTAGGTTAATATGTGCCAAGTGTGATGGAAAAAACATCTATGTCTGCTACGTGAAGATAAATATTTTCCTTGCTTTATCATTTTTTTTTCCCAAACGTGCCCATGGTTATTATTTGCACACACTTTATGTTCATGTACATTTAGCGTTGCTCGTCATATTCGCCATTCAGCCTACACCGAATCTTATGTAACCATGTTGGTAAATCACCTTAATCTGTAGTATTTACACACAGAGAAAACCTGTCATGCATTAAGACATGTGAGATTGATTTCTCTTCACATTAGCGGTTTTATCTTAACGGCCATAACAGCGGAAACATCAATCACGGGAACCCTGTTGGTAACGCAGCACAGTGGACACTGGTAATTATTTAAAAGGATCACTAACTATTAATGGTGTTTTACCTCACCTTTCCCATTATCTGCAGCAACCAGTTTGTTTTCCTCTCAATTAGGCACGCAGGCAGTGAACAACACCCATCCCCTATTGCTGGGATATGGCAGCAGAGGCCATGGGGGAAGGGAAAATAACAGGCTGCTGTTGTTACTGCTGCTGATGCCACTGAGGGGATTGTTTTCAGCATCTTCTTGGCTGCAATTCATTTCTTCATTCTCCATAACTTGCTCCCCAATGAAACATTTGTCACTCACTTACTGAAGTCTGAAAAGACGTTAATGAACCTGAGTTAGAGCCATGATGAGCTTTCCCTTCTCCTTTTTTTAGCTTGTTGTTGGTTATTTTTTAGCCTGTTTTGCTGCACTGGTGTCAAAAGGACTCCGACTGTTCCTTTGGTCACTTCATGTCGTAAACAGCCCTCTTTATAATTTGGAAATTACATAATTGGACATGTTTTCAAGGATCACATCAGCTCCTGATTAATATTTTCAAGCCTTTCAGGTTCGCTTAGTTAAGGTGGTCCAGATTTTTCCTTTCAGCTAATGAGTAACAGAATATTTTTTTTCTGAGTTTTCAAAATGGAAACAGTCAAGTTCAGTGCGATCCATCCATCCATCCATACATCCATCCATTTTCTCAACTTGATCAAGACAAGTATTGATTGGCTTGGAGCCTATCCCAGCTGACGCTGAGTTAAAAACCAGACAAACGCTGAGCAGCTGGTCCGTCTCTCATCGCCATTACATACAATACATTCAGACCTGCTGCCAATCAGCCAAATGAAGGGGTTTCCAAAGGTCGATAGCTTGAAAACCAAGGCAAAGCCAAAGTGACTCACGGAGACCAAACATCGCCACATCCCTACAGACATGGGACACAGCAGTCCATGAATTTAAAATTCATCCATTCATTGAAGCATATAAATCAAAGTAGGGGAGGGTGCACAGTATCATACTATAAATCTGTTGGTGGGGTGAGACAGGTAATTTGCTGCATCCGGGCTAAACACTATAACGATGAGAGCAGGCCAAACTGGGCTCGTGGTTTGGGAAATAATGACCTAATGGATCATGTCTTCAGACCCATGCAGGCTCAGGAAATACATGCAAACCTTGAGCTTTTTCTTGTATTGTGACTGTTTTGGTTGAAGGAACTATTTTGATATTGAGACAACATAATCCCTCCATCTTTTATAGCATTCAACTGAAAGTTACGAGAAACTCGAGCCACTTTCAGGTGTGTGTGAGGGCAGGATACACACCAGTCCCTTCGCAGTTTAAACACACTGATAACACATAAAGTCATAATTGGTATCGCCAATATGGTGCGATCAAAGCTTTGTTCTCTATATTATTCTCTATATGATAGTCACAATCATAACACAAGTTACAACTAGTTTATTGTAGTGATGTGAAGATATTTCATAAACCTCCCTTCATGCCAGCACTATGTATTTCCTCCCTATATACACTATCAAGTTGAAGAATAACAGTTCTGATGTTTCATTACCGGTTTCAGTTGTTTAAGCATGAATACACAGCAGAAGGAAATCAGTGCTGAACGTTCACAGAGAGAAATGTCATCTCTGTATTTAACAGAACACTCCGGATTCACCTGCATGTTGCTGTTTGTTGCTGCTTTCTGAGCTGAAAAAGATCATCAGCTCCAGCATGTGTGACAACTGTAATACCATCTTTAATCACATGTGGAGGAAGAAATAGTTATGCCAGCCAGCAGGAAATATAACCTCAACAGTGTTGTGAATTTCAGCTTTGATGGAAAAACCCTTCCCACAAACACCGTATCGGAAGTGTTAACATTTTGGTTCTCTCTGTTTATCTCAAAAATAAAGACATTTACAATTTCATTCATCTAACTTGCATTTTTAGTTGCAAATTATTTAAACCCAGTAGGACGGCAGCGTTTAAAGATGTGTAGCTGATAAGCTCACACCTAAAAGGAGATTTGAACCTTGAGCTTTAAACGTCAAACTGGAATTTAAATAGCATTTTTAACCTCCATTTTCCACATGTTGTCAGTCATAAAAGCAACATTTTGAAGTATCTGTATTAGCATTTAAAACATCGTCTTGACATCTTTTGACATCGTACCTCACCTGATGTCAGAGTAACTGACTCAGATGCACTTTTATCGCTTGGTAGCATCCATTCGATTGTTTGCTGGAAAAAGAGATCCAACGGATTCGATTTGTATTGTGCTCCTAACGCATTTGTTTTTCTTTTTGTTAAAACATAATTGATGTATCCGCTATCCCTGTAAATGTATGTTATATGGGCTTTTGTTGTAATTTCAACCTTTTATTAAACACTTCATAGCTCACATATATTCTTCCGTAGCTGCACCATGAGCAGCGCGCAGCGTAATTAACCAAAAGTACCTGAGTTTTACTCATGCACTCTTGCGCCTGTGTGCATCCATGTGTTTATCTTGTCCATATTTGTGTGTGAAGTGGGGGGTAACCCTTCTGCACACGGCGTATTACATGTAGCCCCAGCCTCATGTGGTGAAGATGTCTTCTTGCCACACTGCGCTGACTGCTGCGGTCGCATGCTTCTGACTGTGCAAAGCCCCGAGGCAAGAGAGTGAAGTGTGTCAGCCTGTGCAGCTGATAACACAGCCTCTGTCACACTCAGGCCAAAGAGTGTTTGCTGGGGAGCCAAAGCGCGTGATGGGTTTGTGACGCAGCACGCAGCGTGGGGATGGAGAAATTGGGGTGGGCACTCTCCCCTCATCCTTTGAACTGTGTCACGTCATTTATTTTGTGCCACATGATGTGTTTTCATTTTCCTCATGGGGAGCTAACAGCGATTATGCCTGAACATCTTTTCCATCAGAATGTTCTGCCTCTTGACATAAGCAGAGTTTTTATCACAAAAGAGTTTTTTTTTTTTTTTTGTCTTTTTTGCACTTTGTTAACTAAATGTGATTCCTCCACTGAGCAGTGTGAGAACAAAATGTTTTGTTCGAGTAAATTTGTTGTGTCTTTACATCTGCGTGACACTTTACTACAATGGCAAGTGCCTCCCTATCTCCATGGGCCATTGCCTTCCCACAGTTTCTTTCATGGAAAGAGGCGCAGACAAAAAAAAAAAAAGAAAAAGAAAAAGAAGAAGAGCTCCTTGAGAGCAGACTCCCTTATCAGCCTCCAACATCTGGCCAAGACTGATGGGCCCTTGAATAGCACTCCAAATATCATTGAATTTGAGCTGCATAATGCTTGTTTAACTGCATCCTCCCTACAATACTAATTCAGCCCCTCTCATTTTGTGTCTTTCACCAGAGAAACTCGTTTCTATGATTACTGAAATTAGTTTCTCAGCGTGATCGGATTGACGCGAACATGTGAAACAGAGACAAAAAATAATAATGAATTAGATTCAAATGGATTCAAAGGTGTAAGTCACATGTGAGTAAAAGAAATGAATATGGTGCCACTGACCCTGATCATACATTAGCCATCAAAAGAAAATATTTAATTTGCAAGCTGTTAAGTGTTTTCATCCTTGACCCAAAAAGCACTTTTTTTTTCTCTGAACCTTTTATTTTTTTTTTTTCCTTTTTCTAATAAATGTTGCTAAATTTAAGTCACGATTGCTGATTTAACACAAATGGCCTTGATGCATTGCAGCCCATTAGATTAAAGCTCCAAGGTAATCTGTAACAGATTTAAGAATTTATCCAAACACCTGGTTCGGTATCTGCAAGTCGCCGGGTGCCAAGCCTCTGATCAGGCACGAGGACGGTTTGAGCAGATGTGGCGTTCTGAGCCACGCTTGTTTCTGTCCCGGCGGCGTGGCGCGAGCAGGATGGACCCGTCAATTACGGTCAGAGTTTATCTTCCTTGGATGACTTTTTTTTTTTTTTTTTTTTAAATCTCCACACAGATTTTGTTTCCTTGCAATTATGAACTAAAACATACTGACAACAGCGGTCCGCTTCTGGGATAACGATGTTTTGTTTTCACCTGCAGGGTTTTTTATTTGTTGATTTTCTTTGAGTCATTTTCTTGCCATCTCTCCCTGTTCTTAAAGGCCAAATCCCCACGCGCCCCAGGACCTGCAGGGATGAGTCCCACTGTTTACCTGGGGAGGAAGTAGACAGCCGTGGGCTGGCTCCAGCGCACACGGGGTCGCCTGCTGCGTTTTTCGACCTGACAGTGAGAAGAGCGACAACAGCAGCGAGTCCTGCAGATCCGCACGTCTCCAGACAGAAGACTTCATCAACCAGTGGGAGCAAACCAGCGCCGACACCACAGGAAACCCTGGGATCAAACCTAACACAGCCTACAAATCAAATACTTGTAAATATGACCAAAGAAATTGTCTTTTTTGATTACATGCTCTTTGAAAAGTGACCTGGAGCTAATTTTGAGACCAAATAAACAATTTAATAGCTTTCAATCAATTCAGACATTGCCTGGAGTCCTTGGTAATAATAAGACTGAAAATTCCAGCAGAATAGTTGGCAAGAGGCGTCTGTTTTCACACTTATTACTTGAATAAGACAGACTCCCGGGATAAATCAAAGAGGTCACATTATTTATTCAATCGAATAGTTCTTCGTCTTTTTTTTTTCTCTCTTTTGGCCACACAATACTTGATATTGTTCACCTCCCACAAACCACAAGATTATTTCCATAAAAAGAAAAGGATAACTGTTTTCACTGACTCATGTTGCTGCTCTCTCAGTAAATGTGCTTGACTCAATGTAGAGAGACGGAAAGACGGCGCGGGGAGAGAAAGGGGGAATGGCGTACAGCGCAGAGCTAGGAATCGACCTGGACCTACATGGAGAGGCAGTCATGTCCTCGTGTTTCTGATAACCGTTGAATCAGGACTTCACTCTCATGAGACAGTACTATAAGTGCCACAGACAAATATCTTAGTGGTGGCATCATTTTTGTTAATGATCCACAAAAAAAGAAAAAAGAAAAGAAAAGCTATCTGAAAACAATTTGATCATCATTAGTCTCACTGTCAAGAGGAGATGGCAGATGATTGGACTTGACTGTAGAAACCATGTTTTTATCTGTAAAATATCAGGAAAGATACAATAATCTCCATTGATTGGTTCAAGAAGTAGTTTAACCCTTTATAGAGGCACTCATTCAACTTGGAAATTGATCACTTCAACACTCGAGTGTTAATAAAATCTCAAAATTGGCTGAATTCTCACTAGATGTTCTTAAATACAGTACTCTGCATGATCCTGTTGTCTCAGTCTAATCACCTCACGGTACTACTGTACTTCAAAGCATTAAAATTGGATCAAAAAGGTGACGCGTTCTGTATTTGCTGTGACATTTTCTTAGTTTTAAAGAAACAATTAAAAGTAATACTAATTATGGTAAGACAGATTTTTATTGTCATGTGCATAACACAGTGATTTATTGTTTGGACATTGTGATGCTTCTGTATTCCATGAATGCGTGCTGAGCTATGTATGCCTTTTCACATGTCAGTTTCATGTTGTTATCAAGAGAAAACGCGAGCTCAGGACGCCAACTCAATGAAATAATTACCTGTAATAATGAGCAAATCAAACACAAATATTTGCACTTGTGCCCTCCAAACTCCCACAGAAGAAGAGAAGAACCTTCCTTAATTAACTGTAAACACGTCTCAACTTTGTATCCTCAAAGAGGTGAAGAAGAGGATTTCACCCTGTTGTGTGGAGGGGAAAGCAGGCAGCGAATGAATAATTCTTGTTGGTGCAGGCTCGCACTGCTCTGAGCTATAGCCTGTGAATCATCGTCATCATGAGATAAAAGGCTACATCTTTTCATCGTTTTTTCCGCTTTTCCCCCCCCCCCCTTCTGCCTGCTCGAGTACCACTCCTGTGAGTGTTTTCAAATTGAAAAAGGCATGTCTTGTGATTATTTGTTTTCATATAAGACCTTATCTGTGAATTTTTTACACTTGTGACTTAAAGGAGTTCCTGCCGAGGTGGAGCCTGGAGCGTAATGCGGCGTGGCCAAAATGTCCTAATTGCAAATAATGCAGCACAATCATCATCATTTATATCAATTATATCAAAGGCTTATCTCAAATACTTGGGCTCCCCTTGTAGCGAATAATGTCTTTTCATTACGGGGTTTTGTTTGAAATTATACGTGATTAGCGCACTTCTCACAGAGAATCAGCATGTGCTGTAAATGACCAATTAAATGGTTTCTTTGGTATTCTTTCAATTAACAGTTTTGTATTGCACTTCAGTAAAACAACATCACAGGTGGCCTGTTTTTTTTTTGTTTCCAATCAAGCCGCCATCAGCATTTCGAATGGAGGAGCCGTGCGATGAGCCTTTGTGGAGCCGTCTGCAGGTCAGGGTCTGACATTGCCCAGCGTGACTTCATCTGCTCAGGTCAAGCAGCCAACATGCCACGACTCTGACACACAGGCTTTCAGGACCAGCAAATCAATGTGATGCCGTTCGACATGCATCCCCAGAGACCCGCTGAGACCCAATGAGTTGTGAGAACAGACGTCAACTTTGACCCTGTTGGGAAAGAAAATCCCCTCCTCTGATGACTTGTTCACACTACAGCCTCACTGGATTGACAATAACGGCACACTTCCCAGTCCACTTGTCTTATTTAGGTTTTAAAATGACAACATGGAGAACGATCAAACAAGTCGATCACCCTGATCGTCTGAACCACTGTTATTTTCTGTTCTCGTGCAAAGTACAGCCTGAACAAATCAATAGTATTGTCCATCTGTTAGTGATGCCAGATTAGCTGCATCTCCAGCAGGAGCAGGTTGTTGTAGTCAGCAATGTTCCAACAAATTCCAATGTGGAGCTTCTTTTTTTTATTTTAATGCAAAAATAGGAAGCAGTGTTTTGTTTTGTTTTTCTGTGGAAGAATAAAACTTGAGTCTTATACTATTAGTGGCTGAAGCTTCAGCCATTTGCAATGCAATTAAAAACTCAATTTTCAAAGCACTTTGGTGAGGGTGATAAATGGGCCAGTAATCCCTTAATTGTCCAGAATCACGGGAATGATAGATGTTTCATTAGAGGGAAAACTTGAGGTAAATAAAATGAGTTTACAGAGGAATGGAAGTTTATTAGCACTCAAATTACTCACTAAATGCACGTGTGCATTGTGTGTGTATTAAAAGTAGTCAATGTTTTTAGTGATCTGTCGGAATTCATTAAACGATGGTGTTTTCAGGACCATGGACAGCTCCGGTGGCTCTCTGCACTGCCTCTGCCAGCACGTGCTTTTTCGTGTGGGACTGTATGAACCACAGAGAGATCCTTTCACTTTTTTTATTTGAGAATTCACCGTTCACCTCAAATATTTCATCCTCGAAATTACTTTAATTTTTTTTTTTAATAAATAAGAGGGGGCAGCATGGGCTCAAACTTTTTGGATAGTGTGTGTGTCTCTTAAGGGGGAAACGTGGCTCATGTTTGCTTCATGAGACGCAAAGCCATCCTTGAAAATGCAGCAGCCTCCACAGCTCCGAGTGGCCGGGCCATTCGGAGTCACTGGCCACCTGAGATTGCAGTGTTTTTTTATCGATCCGGGGAGCAGCGGGCGAATATTGACAAGTGCCGCTCTTATTCCGAGCCGTCGTATAATCCGGCGGACTGAGCCTTTTTTTTAATTCAACGTCAGATCAAGTTTGACCAACACCGGCCCGCTGCGACGGGTCCAATCGGAGTTCAGATCAGCTCCTTCTTCCTTCAGCAGCCCACCCCTCCTCTCTCTCTCTCTCTCTCCCCGGCTCTGTCCGTCTCTCCACCTTCCCTATCTCTCTCTCTCTCTCTCTCTCCCCCTCTCTCTCTCTTTCTCTCTCTTAGTTGCAAAAAATGCTCTGCAGCTGGGCTGTACCTCAATGAATGAATTGGTGCACTGTGCGCGACCATCCTCTCGCCCCTGGATTTCCATTGCGCCCCGCTTTCATCCCGAACATATGAATTTGCTGAGACAGACCCTTTTAAGGAGTTGAACAGATAGGTCGGAGGAAAAATGGCACAGCGCTTGGTTTTCTTTCTCCTGTGGCTCTTTGACCCGTCGTTCGCAGGATTCCCTAATCAGATTAATATCGGTAAGTGTTCCCGGTTGCGGATTGTGGTTTGTTCGGGGAAAATTTAATGCAAGATTGCAATTTCATACCGGATACGGCGCGCGGAGCGCTGCGCATAGAGGAGGAGGAGGAGGAGGAGGAAGAGGGGGGGGGAACAACTTGAATATCCCATATGCTGCAAGCCGCTGGTTATTGAAAACTAATGTAAAGCAATTGCTAGTGTCGACTGTGTGATTGTGATCAGCGGTCCGGCAACGGCCGGGATTTTTAATCCAAAGAAGCGCGGAGACGGTCAGTTCCTCCGAGTTACAGACAGGCGCGCATCAAAATGCAACGGGAGTTGTTCTCCAACAGCAGCTGTCTCTCCTGTGTGTGTCACCACAATGCGCATGGAGTTTGCCCACACTTGGTGAAATGTGGGCCCGTGTTGTGACTGTGGGAAGCGCTGTCTGATCCCGGTGTGTCTTGTCTTCAAAGGGGGGCTGTTCATGCGCTCCACGGTGCAGGAGCACAGCGCGTTCAGGTTCGCCGTCCAACTCTACAACACCAACCAAAACACCACTGAAAAGCCTTTCCACCTCAACTACAACGTCGACAACCTCGAGTCGTCCAACAGCTTCTCGGTCACCCATGCATGTAAGTGCGCTTCCTCTTGTCGGTGTGTCCACATCACATTCCAGCCCACTCCTGCCCCCCCCCCCCCCCCCCCCCCCCCCCCCCCCACCCCACAAGCGGGCAGAATTATTTATGAGCAACTCACGTGAAGCTTATAGAGATTCACCATTCACAAACTCCCTCTCTGACTTCAGCACCTTTTTGTGGCGTATATAGAATTTTTGCATGATTAAAGAGTTTCAGCCAAAAATTTATCAGTCTCATTATAAGGTGTTATGGAAACGTTTGTCATTTGCAGGGTTTTTTTTTTTTTTTTTTTACTTTAAGTTTACAAAAGGTGGGATGTATTGCAAATACGCAGAAAAGGGAATGTATAATAATAACATCCCCTGGTGACATGCAGTTAACAGGAAATTACACAAATCCCCTGTGACATGCCATCACTGGAGGAGGTCAGGGGTCGTAATGCGGAGCCAGATATGCTGATCGAGGTCTTCAAAGTGACTCCGTGTTCACTGAATATCTTTTGTTTCATCACTGAAATTGTTCACTAATCAATAAGAAACATATTTACCTATGTTTTGTATGATATGGGATTTTTTTTTGTGATGTATTTGTCTCAGTAGGTGGTACAACTTCACCTTGCAGCCGTTTTTCCTTTCTCCACCTTCAACAGCGGCGTCTTGAAATCAGCAGAAAGAGAGGAAAATTGAACAAAATGGAAAGAAAGGGGCTTGACAGCACTTTTTTTTTTTTCACAATGTCCTTTTAAATGGTGACTTCAATTTGGCTGAAATGCCGCCTCTGTAGGCACACGGCTCCCTGCGACTGACGGGGGTGCGTCCCGCCAACCCCGGTGTGGTATGGTCATAATGGCCCCTCTGACTCTTCATGTGCCAGAGCGTCTCCGCCTGCTCCATCCTCTGACTCCCCCTGTGCTACAGAGCATCTCCCCCAGCATTGCAGAGTCAGCTCATTAGCACTCAGCCCTCATAGCACCTCACTGTGCTGTCATTGGGTGAAAGGGGAAAAAAATCCATAGCTCCCCAACCAACGCCAGCAAATGAGTTGGGCTCAGACCTGCAGAGGAGGTGGGTCTGAGCAGCGAGGGGGATGAAGCGGAGCGCCGTATCGCAGGAAGCAGGGCTGCAAGTTCTTTAACCGAGGCATCCATAAGAAACAATAAGCAAATGAGAGTGAATAAATAATAGATAGTGCTGTGCAATTTCACGCATGTTGAAGAGGAACGGGAGCATAGAAGGGAAAGGCTTGATATCAGAATCTAATTAAATTCAGGGGCAGACAGAGCTTTTGCAAAAGGAAGGGGCTCCTGTGGGAGCCGTGACCCCGTTTCTTATTTCTTGCTGCCACGTCTTTGCATCTTCGTCAAGAGTGCCGTCTCAGAAGTGCCTTAAACTTCAGATAAATAAAAAAAAAAATAGAGAAGGAAAAGAGAATGTAAGCCTTTAATGATTCAAGCCAGCTAATGTAAAAAATAGAGAGGCACTTATTAAATATCAACGTTTTCGGCGCTTGGACGTGCATGTATAAAAATATTTCCCTTAGTCTTGCAAGATTACAGTCAAAGTCATTTTTTAATGTGAAGTTGATCAACAGACTCACAGCAAAGGCTGTCCTTCAATCATTCAGTCTGAGTTGCGGCTTTTATTTCTGTCTAATTTGTGTGATGTATGATCTGAAACTTTTTTTTTAAGAGGGCGCCATGAGACTACTGTCAAGCTGAGCTCACAAACCACAGACAGCTCATGCTGAGCTCAGTCCACATGCACCTCGGAGTGTCTCCACCAATGTGGTGAGCAGAACAGAGATGACGGTTATTAAATATCACTTATCTGCTGACTTCCAGGCCTCTGAGACAACACAGAGTTTTACATTTGTCAGCGCTGTTGTTTGTTCTGCAAGCTGTCACAATTATTTAGTGGACATTCAAATTCCCTGTGTCATCAATAGCCCCATGTGAATGAGTCAGACCTTTGTCAGCAGTCGCACGCATCCACTTTATGATTGGACAAGGTTTCACAAAAGTGGCATTTATGTGGGTTTGGGGAGGAGAGCTATTTTGGGACAAGCTGCATTGCTTTAATCAAAATGAGCTCTGGCTTGCCTTTTTTTGTCTGCTTTTTTTTTTTTCTTCTTCTTCTTTTTTTCTGATGTTATATTGCTTCAGTGTGCTTTCTGTCTTTGCTCTGGGACAGTCAGTGCCAAAGTCCTCTGACTCATCACAAAGATCACACCCCCTCATTTCCTATACATCCCTCCGACGTGCTGTATAACACAATGCTGCAAGTGGAGCCGTAAGACATGCATTCAAATTAAACTTCAGTTCGCATTTTTGAAACAAAATATGGAAATCCTCAGCCATTATGAAAACATAAGTCAGTATGATTTCTCTCAAGTCAGTTTCACGTCCCAGGCCATTAATTGAATTAGTGACCGTCAGAAAAAAAAAAAAAAAAAACAACAACAACAAAAAACAACAAACTTTGCATGGCTTCAGTAATCCTTAAGGCCTGGCTTTGTACTGCAGCGGCATGCTATACGCTCCGGTGGTAACGCCGTTGTTGCTTTGAAGTGACATCAGAAATTGCGAAATGTGTAATTACCAGTGCAGCGTCCATAATAGCTGTGGAAGCAAGGAGTCAGGTACGCTCACAGAAAAGCCAGGAGTAGTTCAAAGCAAAGGGTACCAGTTTGAAGAAAGCAGAGCAGACAGCTTTAATGTTCCTGATGGTCACGGCCAGCCAACTTAATGACACCACCATCCCTTTCTCTCCTGTTTACCCTTCCGCTTCTTCTTCTTCTCCTTCTTTGTCCTCCTTTACCTGAGGCAAGAAGAAAAAAAAAAAACATCAAGCGTCCCCCCGCGTCTCCTTGCCATGCTATTTATTAGATTACTTGCCTTGATTCTTGTTAAAGGCAGATTTTGCACTGCTTGGCTTTTGAATCTCATCTCACTATTCCTCATTCCTCATTCTGTCATTAAGCTAATGGTCTGTGTCCCTTCTGCCAGCGTTTTTACATGTGCCTACCCCTCTTTTATTGAATCCTTCAGGTCCTCAAACCCTGGCAGTAGCAGATGCTTTTTTGGCTTCACTGTTCACCCCCTCCCTCCTGTTCTTCTTCTATTATTGGTCACGGACAGAAGCGCTTCACTCCATCACCAAGGAAAAAAAAAAAAAAACAAAAAGGCGCAAAGGGAGAGAAACAGAAAAAAGTGCATCAAGTCTTACTGTAAACACAACAAAGCGGGGGTTAAACAAATATGAGGAAATCTTAGGATATATCCCAGCTAGTTTTTGCTGAGAGTTGCATTATAGAATTGATCCTGCAAAACTGTCTGCAGTATATCGCATAAAGTGGAATAATTTATTGGCAACCGACCAGCGATGCAAGTAGCCAGCCAAGAGACAGTCTATAAGGGCACGAAGCCCCCGTGAAAACTGCAATATCCTGCCTTTATTCATGTACGGAAAGAATAAATAAACTACGGCTTAATCTGCGAGCTTGTAAAGTGTAGGAAGTCGTATCTGGTTTTTCTTTGGCGAGAGCCAATGCTAGCTGATTTCCCTGTTTCCAATTCTTGATGCCAAGACGAGCTTTTCTGTCTCCAGCGACTCGAACGCCATCCCCGCACGTTACATGTTCGACCCGACGAAAGACGTTCAGACAATGAACAATAACACGGCTCTGACGGGGATAGCAGTTGACTTATATAGTGCAAGAAATTTCACACAGCAAGACTTGCTTTGTCAGTCAGAAAATTAATTAGTGCACATTGGGGTGTATTGCACTCTGACTCGATGCGAGATTGATCATAATGCGGAATGATCTTTGGCGACAACATGCGAGCAGTGTCAGTGCGGGTGAGGATCAGAAAGTTTACGGAGCCAATTAAGACGCACGGCATTTTGGCTTCGCGCTCAGGAGGAAAACTGCAACAGATGCTTGCATTTACATGCGCCTGCGATATCGACATCGCCGATCACGTTAATCATAAACTTTCAAGAACACGGACTCCGAGCGCTCGTATTTTTTCCGTCGAGACAGCTCCTTAGAAACATCTTCTTTACTGACCTTTACGCCCACCTGGAGAGTGTTTGCTCTGCACATGTTGCCGTGAAACACCAACAGTCTCTTTATACCGGCGGCCCACACTATGACTGAGCACATGTGGCAAAAGGCATATGCTGTGAAGCACAGACCAACGGGCCCTTATCAAATCTTCACATGTATTGCTGGATATAGCTTTTGGGGCTGCTGCCGTGGCGGCGTGTGAATGGATGGTAAACAAAGCGACAGGGAGACATGTTTTTCCAGTGTCTGGCCTGACAGAGACAGGCCATGGTCGAGAGAAGCTCCTCAGGTGATTGTAGTGGTGCCACAGTTCTTGTTGTTGCAGCCTGTAACTCAGCTTGAAAGGTGTGACGAGGAAAACGTGGCAGGGGAAGCTGGGAGAAAAAAAAAAAGAGAGAGGGAGAAGCTGTGTGGTGGGAGGGAAGACGGAGACAAAGACTGCAGCAAGATACAGGAGGAAGAAGAGAATGCGAGGATGGATTTTTTTTTTTTAAGGTGGCTTTGGGTATGTCTGCTGTAAGTGTGTGACTGTTTGTGAGAGGAAGAGAGAGAGAGAGAGAGAGAAGGAGAGAGAGAGAGAGACGTCTTCAGGCGATGGGGGTTGTACCAGGACATGCCATCATAGTCCAGCTGTGTTGGGGGCACAGATGGAGGTTTGTTTATGGATTCACAAGCATGTGCGTGCACATATGCACAGAGACAGACACACAAACATACCCTCTAAAGGTGCATGTAGTCAGACACAAGAAGATAGGCATGTCATATGCGCTTCTTCACATTTGTTCCACAGCAAATATTGGCTGAACTAAATCACCATAGTAAAAATATTTCATAGTGTCTCCAGTGCAAGCCATATAACTTCAAAAAATATGATAAAAAATGAAGAGTAAGCATGTAAAAATACATTAGTAAGCACTGATAAAGCACCATGACAGTGCAAAAGCCTCAGAGAGAAGCACGAGCCAGAGTGCACTGATGTAATGGTGTGATTTTGAGGCCAGCAGGTCAGGTGGTCTCGAAGGACCACAGAAGTGGTTCAACGTGGGCCTCAGTCAAATGAGTGGAACAGAAAGGGCCTGCAATGGGGTCGCAATGCTCTGGGAGCTGGAAGCTCCTCAGGAGAGCAGCGGGACGTCAGCAGAGGAGAGAGACTGACAGCAGAGCTCAGACAAAGAAGGACGAGGCATGGAGAAGGTTGCCGGTTGTGTGAGTGCAGTCACAGTGAAAATGTTTTTAAACAGCTGTGACTTTATAAACTATTCTTTACACTGATAGAATTTTAATGAAACCCAAATGAAATGCTGCTCCTTTACATTTTGTGTGGATGGCTAATGACTTTCTGCAAAAATCTTGTTGGCATGGTTATTTCTACTGGTTTTGTTTTGTGAAAATCACATGAAGTTGAAGCCTTTTCATACATTGCACACATATTAACAGCTTGGAAGACTTCCAAAGGCCAATTCTCCAAAGGGATCATTATTTTGACCTAATTTACTGGCCATGAGACGCCCTCTGCTGCTTTAGCCTTCAGTCAGGCGGCAGATTGCTGAAGCCGCAATGAGATTCAAAAAAATTAAAATACAGAACATTGAGTGCACTCAAGAGCAGATTCAGTAAATTGAATTTTTAATCAGTTATATATCAAAAGACCCTCTTAAACCCAACCTGAGGAGAGGTGCTGCTGTCACAGTGTTATTTGTCTTGGAATCAATGACGATGGCAGATGTTGTTTGGTAAAACAACAGATTTCCTCCCCTTGCTGCTGCGGTGGCTTCAAACCTCCACATAGCTTTCACACACACTGGGCATTTGGCCATTTTCGGCAGCTGTGGAGTATGAAAATTATTTTTGTGTCGGGGCAGATTTTTGATTTGGAGGATCACTAAATCACATCATGGCTGAAAGGTTTCTCCAAACCTGACAGTTTCAATCTTTCCTAGGCGTGTTCTGTCTGTCTGTGCAGATGTTTTTGTTTTTTTGTTTTTTTTTTTTACTTTGCATTGATAGCCTGCTCATTTTTTTTTTCTGAGCAAATATCATGAGTTGCAAAATTGAATTGTTATTGGAGTACATGATTATGAAGTGCTGGCATGTCACCCTGTAAGTATCAACTTCCTAAAACCCACAGTTTCATTACAGAACGATATAATGCAGTAACTAATGCTTTTAATGTAATGGAGTGTAAAGCTATTTGGGGTTTGAATAAAAGGCTTTTGCATTAAGAACATATGCTTCTATAAAAGCTATTCATGCTCTCGCAGCATGAATAGCTTCCGATTATTTAATTCACCAGTTTTATGTGTACTGTGTGGCACACTGACCCACATGTGAGCTTTATGGCGAAGCCGTGGACCCAAGGTGTAGATCAAGCCCCCTGTTTTTTCCCAGCGGACATGATGCAACATGACAGCCCATCTATGCTCTGCACATCTGCTCACCAGCGCTGGAATAATGGGCTGGTTTTTTGAACTGCAAGTCAACAATGACAGGCTAAGTCTGTCTTCTCCTGTTGAAGATGATATCAAGACAGCCTCGTGATGAACAAGAGGAGCTGGCTGACCGTAAAAAAAGCAGCGATAAACACAACGAGAGACCCCACAAGGGGAGGTGCAAAGCGCCGTAGTGGTGCATTAAACACATTTGCCGGTGTGCTCTGTGCAGGAGGAAGTTGTTAGTGATAAGAAGGAGGCACAACATGTGGCGCATTTTAAGTGAAATGAACGTGGGGAGGTAACTGTAGTGAGCTGTTCAACTTAGGAGCAGCGTGGAAACACACACCGAGTCCATGCCATGGCTTCTCCCTGTCAGCAGAACCTCTCAAAGAGAGTGTGGGCTGTTACTGGAAAGGACTATTTTTCATCTCAAAATGCCATTTACCTTCGTGCAGCAGGGAGGGAGCACGTACAGGAGGAAGAAGAAGAAAGGGCGAGCAACACTCAAAACTTGTCACTTGCAAAGATCTTTGGAAGTGCAGTCTTCTTTTTTTTTTCTTAACTTTTTCTCCCGCTCTTTCTTTCTCATTTTCTATCTCACTCTCTTTATATATATTTAATCCCTCCCACAATGCCCATTACAGCTATGTTCCCGCAGTCATTGCAGTCACACTCAGCTATCTATTGGCCATTCACTAGACTCCTCTACAATACCCGTAATCACTGAATCAGTAATCCCCTACTTGAGCTGGAATAGCACATCCGCATCGTGCCTCATCGGAAGTTGCTGCATTGGTCTGGCTTCACTGGGTCCTAAAGAAATCAAGGGAACTCTGTCGTCTTCCTCAGTGTGAGCCGCTCGCTGCATTGTCCTAACCAAGGTCAGACGTCCATGTGAGAAGAAAATACTGGGTATCTCATTTATGGAGAAGTCAACCGGAAGCATTATTGTTCGCCTATGTGCCGTTTCGTCTCAGCAGAGCACTTAGACTCCGTCATTGTTGTTTTGGTTTCCCTGTCTATGTGCGTGTTGAGGTCTAAAATCTGTATAAAGACAGTCAAAAATAAAGAGGACATCAGGGCTGAGTTGCGATGAATACAAAACACCAACAGGGAGTGTCACCATGTACTCCCCCAACTAGTAAATATTGGATCACAGTGCGACAGGGCTTCCAGCTTCCAGCGCTCCGTCTGCCGACTGAGCAGATTGATCTGCACGTTTCTGGCCGGTTTCAAAAGAGGCAGTCGCTAGCAGAGCCCTGCCAAAGCAGCATGTCTGTGCAGAAACAAGGGCTCCATCATAACTGATTGCTTGTGACAGTTCACAGTCGCCGGGCCACTGAAGCATCATAACCTTGCGAAACTAGTGGATGGGCACTCTAGCATTCAGGCTGAAGGAGAGGAGGAGGAAAAAAAAATATTAACATATTTCTTGCAGTGTTACAAGATGCAAATGAGACTTGCTTTGCCATGAATAGCCTCTGTGGTTAATATTAAACATATCTTATGTAATGAATGAGATAATGCAGACCCACACCTCTGCAGATAGGCCGGATTTATATATTTATGTGCATTTGGTGCGGCTGCTATTACGGTTGAAGAATGAGACCGTGGCGGTGTCGGAGAGGGGTCTGTTGATGTGTCGGAATAAACAGCTAATGACAGTGAAACAGAAATATCTTCGGGCAAGGCTAAAGAACAAATCCCAGGCCTCTCAAATCACTTTAGCTGTGTTGTCACCATAACAAGCGCCAATACACTTCACATTGTCCACTGATTCACGCGGAGTGCATGAGCCCAATCACATCTGCATGAGTGCTGTAAAAGAGTGATAATCAAATGAGCATGAGTAATAAGCTGGAATCTGTTGTACACATTTCTAAAGCTCCAACGGTGCATTGGTCATCTTGACGGTTGTCGCCATTTCCGCCCGTCAATCCTTATATAAAGAAGATGTTTGCACACGAGGAAAAAAAGCTTAAATGAGACGCAGTGGTGTGATCTTGCTTAACATGTTTCTTACCGCTGTTCTCCTGTCCTGAGTGCTCACTATTCCCATGAGTGAGAATTAAGTGAACATGATGTGCTCCTTCAACCATGACCCTCCTCTGTTTCTCCCTCCAATGGTTAATTCGGAAAGTGCTGTTGTGTGGCCCTTGCCATTTCACACATGGCTACGTAAAAACCTGTGGGCGGTTGCTCCCAGGCCACTGTCCGTGTTTGTGTGTCCATGCATGACTGTGTGATGAAATATTGAAGTGTTTTATCATCCTATCATCGGCCATTGGGTAGCTGTCAGTGCCGTTCTTGTCCTTTATTTTATTTTCTCCACTCTTCTTTATCTCGGCGGTATGGCTTTATTTTCTGCAGCATGGCGTGCAGATCAGGAAGGCAAACCTCATCTGGACCCATGACAGAGCTAATCCATCGCAGCTGCAGAATGAAAAGGCCGTTTGGAGTGAATCCATTCCAAAGACCTCAATGGAAAGCTTCTCTCAGATGCCGGTGCCCTTTGCAGCTCCGACAGTGCTAGAATATGATGAAAAAAGACACGGCCAAGTTCAGTGGCTCGGCTATGCCTATTAAAGGAGGGAACGGTGGAGAAGAGGGAGGCACAGTGAAAAACATGTAGAGCCGGAGTGACCACTCGGTGTGTTTGTGTACGTGCACGGGCGCTGGATTGTAAGAAGATAGCACATCAGTTCCATTTCCATTCCTTCACATGCCTGTCGGCTGTGTAACAGCTGAACTTGTGCAAAACGCAGTCATTTTTCTACACCTCTGAAGAAAAGCTGCATATTTTATATAGTAGACCTGCAATGACTGTAATGTGGAAAGTAGCCAAAAGTAGCTCTTTGAGATTAACCTTCCATAAAGGAACATACAATGTGTTTGAATAGCCGTGGTTTAATAACCGCTCGCTAAATTGACCGTGAGATTGAATAACATGTCTTTTTAAATATGTCAAGGGCACAGATTGTCATATATGCTCTATCTTCTGATGAGTATTTCTTCGCACTCTGCGCAATGCTATTTTCCTCCTACCTATTGTGGTGTTGCTGCTGCTGCTGCCGCAGCTGTACAAGTACCGTCCCTAAGCTGTAAGGGGATAGACTTTGGGTCTTTTATGCATAAAGAAGCTTAAGTTTGGAAATTGCTCCAGAGTGGACAAAGTTTTTCCAAAAGTCAGTGAACATTTGACTTCTAATTTCAGGGGTTTGTCTCTGTGTGAAGCCGTTCGGCCCGAGGTCACCTTGTAAAGTGATGAAACATGCAGGAGTAAAGAGGAATCCTTTTGCATGACTGATATTTTCCTATCAGCCTACTGTGATCAATGCTCACAGACAAAAAGCCATCATACAGCTTTCATGCTTTTCTGAAATGAATTTTAAATTTGCATGAACTGACCCAAATTCCATCACAGTCCATCTTTTGTCCTGTCAAAACCTTAAATTTCAAAGCCTTGAGCTTTTTGTGACTTGCCTTTATTGGAACATGCAGATCACACAAAACTAGAAATCAAACTGACACCAACAAATAGATATTCAAAGACCTCTCAGAATAAAATAGAGTTCATATTTTTCCTCATGAGAGAAAACTTGTTACTCTCTTTTGTTCAAGTCACTCCATGAAGTGGCTCTGAAGTGAAGCCCTTTGCTAAAAATCTTTATTGGTTTCTGTGGTTAGATTTGTTCGAGCACAGTATGGGGAGTAAGGTACATTCTCAGGGTCTGCATACTGAAGCCTCAGAATATAAACGGATTAAAGCTCACTCACTTACACAGCCCTCTGTTTTCCAGCTCAGTCCTTCTGGTACCTCTTCCAGCATTATCATTCAGGGATGGCGCACCGTCTCAGCAAGGGCACTAATAAGATGAAAAGTGGCGCTGGACTCTACATACTTAACCGTGCCTGCATCCAGGCTGAAAAGAAGAGAGGGAAGTCTTTAAGTGATCTCTTCAAGGTTAAACAACTGGTCCCATCTCCTGTCCTCATTGACTTATTCTATTATTCTTCAGAGAAAGACAAAGTGCTGGGAGAGACTAGTCCAGGAAATGTGCTGCTTTAAAATTCGGCCCCGTGATCAACCCGTCCACAATGGAAATCCTTCAATGGATTGGTTTTCATGCCATAGGATATGAACGGTGATATGTAATTTGATTAGCAACACCAGGGGCAAAGGCTTAGTTTACATGCGCAGGAAGAGGACTTCATAAGATTGCCAGATAGTGATCCCCTCTAGGTGTCCCTGTGCAGCACGCGCTCAGCTTTGTGCATTTAAGCCGTACATGAGACACGGGAATCTGAAATCCCCCTAAAGGACAGAAGCAACCAGTCAGGAAACATTAAACTCAGATGATGTGCTCTCTAACTGGAATATGGAGATTTCAAGACTCCTTGCATTTTTGTCTCGCTGATGGGAAAAAGAGAAAAAGACAAAGGGAAACTGGTTTAGTAAGTGGAGATAGAATTGATGCGCGGGAGAAAGACCCGGGCATTTTGACACTGATGGAAAAATATATTTGCCTGTCTGACAACGGTAGAGTTTACTCTGCTTTGTTTTCAGTCATCCGAATAAGAACAAGAACAGGAGAGGATTTCGGCTGCCAGGTATTTTCCCTGCTGTGCAGAATTGGATTCAAAACAAGCCAGTTGGGTGCGGCACTGTATATCTGAAATATCACCACAAATTCTTAACTCACTGAAGCCTGGCGCTCCTACAGTCACCTTGAATAATTTAAAAGCATATTCTCAAACTGTTCAGTTAATTTTTTTTTAACATGGTGGCAGGCTTTTTTCACATGTGCTGTGATTCAGCAGAGCTCATCTTCCTCGTTTCGAGTGAAGGCAAAAACCAAAATCGCCTCTGAAACCATCAATTTGAATGTTGTTTTGTGTTGTGTTGAACCGAGTCGTCCGAGCTCTGTTTCATAGCTGTCCTTGTCACCCCGCCTCCTCGATTTCATCTCATTCCTGCCAGACGGCGATTGCGCTGCGATAGGTGACTCGGGCACGCCTTTAAGTGGCGGTCTGTCCTGATGCAGTCCACACCTCTCTTCCACCACCATTCCAGTGGCCTTCCTCACGTTATACACCATTCTCTCCTCTTTCACAATCATCCCGCAAAGAGCAGCATGCTTTAGGCCCACAGTGCTGATTGGGAGGATTAGTAGTGTGTGAGGGACTTTGTCACCAGCTTCGGGGAAATCCAATTACAGAATATCATAAGCCTTACATGTTTCATGCTCTGCTGAATCCGTCTTAAAAATGCACACAGCCATACTGAAAGGGTCAGCGCTTAGCCGCTGTCCTCCCTGTGTGTTGCGGCGACATCCTCCTGAAGGTGAGCGGAGTGATCATCTCTGAAAGGATAAGACAAGTCCTGTAGCACTCCTCTCGCCTCTGCATTGCAGCAAATGGAGAGTTGTGTGTGCCTGGTGGAGATGGGATTGTTATTTGTTCTACGTAATGCACTGGGATCTCTGAGCGCGGCTGTCAAGATGGAGCAAGGGCCGAGGGTTTAGGTATGTTATCTGATCACAGAGATAGTGCTTAATGGCGCACGGTGGACATCGGCATGCAGAGTGAGATTCCTCCATGTATCGTTGGAATCTTATCGAGCCGACTCTCCATCCCACGAATCTCACAGCCGCCTCACGACACCTTTATCAGAGCTTCACAAATGGACAATATATTGAACATTTGAAAACTATTCGTGTCCAAACCCCTTTGCTCCTGTCGCTCTGCATAATGAGGAACTGATGGCATTGCCATGATAATAAAGACATCACCCCGGAGTCCTTCCTATTGACCTGCACACTGCCTCCAGTCCACGCTGTTGTTCCCTGTTCAGACAAAAGCGTGACGCTAAGACCTTGAAGGTGAAAATATCTGTCAGAAGGAGATGGAGCTGAGAGCCATTGACTCCCTTGAGGATTGCTCACCGGCCAATCTCCCAAGTACAGGACTATATCATCAAAATGGCAGGTGAAAAGGGAAGGGAGCCGATGGTGGAAGGGCTGCAGAGAAAAACAAGACAGGAAAGAGAATAGTAAATGAACTCTGGTGATGTGTGCCACTTCTGACCCCGGTAACTCAGGTGCTGCGGCGAGGAATGCATTTCCAGCACAGTCTTTTGATGGGGACTCGCCGAAGTGGAAACTTTGATGTTTTACTGAAGACCACTAAATGTTTTTTAATGAATGAGACTTAATCCTGTGAAGCTAGCAGTGTAGTAAAAGACACATGTCTTCTGACAAATGCATTCTGTGGATTTGATGAAAAAAAAAGCCGCTTTAATCTTTAATAATACCTAAGAAGCGGGAAGCGCTACTCATACTGCATAATATTCCCATTTCAGCTAAATAATTTCAGGCATATTTTAGTTTGTCCCAGTTCCATTTATTAATTTATTTGTTTATTTAGAGTTATTATTTTTCTATTTCAGGAATACTTAAGAATACCAAAAATCTAATATTATATCATCAGAGTTGTCAGTGAAAATCATTCATAGATCTAAATTATTGGAAAACATCACGTTTAACTGAGGAATTGGATCACACTGCAAAATAAATAATCACACAGTCCTTAATGTCCTCAACATGGAGTCCAGAAAATAACAGAAGGCCTCAAATACATGCCTTTAGACTGTGAGAGAAAGCCAAACTACTTGGAGAACTGCATGCACAGGGAAAACATGAAAACTCCAACAGAAGGACCTGCTCAGCCCTGACACCTCTGAGCTCCCTCCATGATAAAATCACTTCCTTCAAAGTTAAACAGCCATATCTTATCTGGACTAGACTGGTTTTAAGTTTTATACAGCTCTAAATAATGCAGCGATGTGACGAAAGGCTCATTTCATTTGTTGTCATCCACTTTCGAAGGTATTATACCTCAGACATTATTCAGGGTGAGGGGAGAAGGGTGAATAAACCAGATCCTGGATTCTTCAGTAGGAAAGTGGAAAAAAAAAATCTTTATTTCTTCTAAGTCAAGACCTTTATTTGTCACAAGCACAATTACACACAGTGTGACATGCAGTGAAATGTGTTATTTTGCTCAACAGCAGTGTTAATGTTACAAATCGACAACTGGCCTCTTCCCACAGCGTCTGCAGAGACAGAAGGAAATCTTCCCTAACAGGCCACCTTTACACTCAGCCAGGTGTTTACGAAAACAGATACATCCCCCTCTACGTTTTCAAAAAGAAAAAAAAAAAATAGCACAAACCCACTTAAAAGGAGCTACGATGAGCATACTAAACCTGTGAGCAGCAGTGTGAGCCCTGCAAGTCAATAAATGGTAAACACAGGACACACACGATGCGTCTGTGGCATACGGTGATGTTAAACCATGCTCTCTCTTTCCCTAGCTTTGTTTGCATGTAAACACATAAAGATTGCATTTTCTGTATATGACAAAAACATTCAAAATGAAAAAAATATCTATATATAAATGCAACAACCTCCGAATCTCAACTTCAAGATATCAATACTGATGTGATGCTGAGAGGAATAAACACCAGGACATCAACTGTGTTGGCTCCATGACAGAAGGCATCCGCTCCACTGAATGAGTGTTCAGCTCTACACACCCACAGCCGCCTCCTTACGAGTGCAGCAGGCTGTTGTCAACATGACCTAAATGGCTGCTTAATTTGATCTACCTTCACAATTTAATGCAGATAGTAAAACAGCTCCTTTACTCACGTCACAATGCTGAACTGCAGTCAAAATGACAAAATGGGATAAAACAACGCCCATTTAAACTGGAAATGAGATTTTATGGTCATCATTTCACGAAGGTTTATTACTATTTTTAGATTGTCCGTTAAAGTGGACCTAAGCGCTGTGTGACATCCGAGTTGAATCTAGAAGTCGCTACTTCAACAAATTTTAAAATTTGGCAAATATTTGCAGACATTTTAGGCCTGACATTAGATGTGAAAATGTATTGGCTTATCCATATGCTGTGGTGGCAACTCCCTACCAAAGTATGCAAGCGTGAATGAGATCAACATTCCATCATATACATAAAGGAACTGCAAGTGTAACTCAGTCAGCGGCGCCTGACTTGTTTTTATTTTAAACTCACTTGAGCAGTATTACGGCCTTCGAAGAGAAACTCTGCAGAATGTGAAGGAACACAGACTGTGGTCACTGCTCTCCTGCTCATGCAGTTTTCTTCTTTTTTGTAAATTAAAGAACGGTTTCAGTTGTGTCCTCGCAGGTGATTGGTCTCTTTTGATTGGCTGTTGCCTCAGTGAAATGCTAAACCTCACTTAACGCATCCTAAACATTGGCTCTAAAAGCATTTCCACCTTTTTTTATTTGTAGAAAATGCATTTTGGGATATCAATGTCTACTTTCACCGGTTTAAATGCTATTCTGTCATTAACTGGAAATTACTGAACCAAATCCTATAAAGAAAAGACACCCTTTAGCCAATACTCTAACAAGATTACTCATTAACTTGTGGACTATTTGAAGTTTCTTTAAAGGTTCATTTTTCTAGCTATGGATTTCTTTGAGGCTTAAATACAATTCAATTGAAATGAAATTAACGTGGGTGAGTTTGGACTTTATGGGGAGAAAACACACGGCTGTAAAAGAAGGGTGCGCTGGATTTATAGCACCACAAAATGAGAGGAGCATTGCAAAACGGAGTGCAGCACTATAATGGTTTTTATTTGCTTTTCTGTGTTTTTGAGTTTGAGAAAAACCACAATTCCAAAGACAACCTTAAAGAAGAACCAGCTCTATAAATTTCTAATGTTTCCAAATTCAGAAACTAATCTTGTTGAATAACTTGACCCAAAATAAAGAAGCCAGGTTGGTTTCATTGCAATCCCAAAATGGGTTTTCTCTTAAAAGAGAAAATGTTTCCACTGCTCTTGTTTGGGAAGCTTCAGGAGTGTTACAGAGTTTCACCAATCAAAATACTATGACCACTGGTTCCAACCACGTACTGCCATAAAATAAATTAATGAAGAGTAAAATATTCTAAGTGATCTAGTGAATTTGATTGTTTTTTTCCATACAATACACAATTTTGCCCACACAAGCTGAGTTATTCTGTAGAAAATATGCACACGCCTGACTGAGTTTTGCCCGCGGCTAGCCTTACTTTCAAGCATATTGATCTTATTTGCCTTAACACACTTTGGCAGGGCTTTGCCACCATATTATGCTACTTGTCTTATTAGAAATGGACCAAGTTTACATACATGTTGTGTTGTGTTGCAGTAAACAAACAAATATAGCATAATTTTTATTCATCCTGACCCTGAAAAAAAGCTATGCTTGCTTATCATAAGTGTGTATTCATTCCATCCTACCATCCACGGCCCACTTTGATGGAGACTCATTAAAGTTACAGTGCATTGTGACTTTTATTACCATATTTAGCAAAGAAGGAGATGTTGGGTGTTTACAATTTGCAGTTGCATGCACTTTATAGGTACAATAAAACTCATTCATTTTCTGTTATCAAAGCTAATCATGTGAGCTTCATTGCGGTTTTGTTTGACTAAAATAACAAGATGACGTTCGCGTACCAAACATGTTTAAAAAACAAAGTATCAAAACTGTAGATGGGTAAGGCGATAGGAGGAACAGTGAGTGTAGGAAGTCAGAAACCTGTCCTCGGGATGACCTGCGCTCTCTCTCTCTCTCTCTGTGGCGGAGCTCTAGGCTAAGCAGCCTTAGTGACAAAGCATCCCAGGGGCAGGCGGCGTGCTCTCTATCATCCATCATCACTGTACTGCTCAAACACTCACGTACATGTATAGGAACACACACACACACACACGCCTGAAAGCACAATTACATTTCTCTACAGTGGATGAAATTTTTAACTCAGAATATTCTCAAAATTTAAGGAATAAACACAGAACATGGCAAATCCAGGCTTCAATGAAACACATCCATCCATCCGTCCATCCATCCATCCGTCCCCAGGGCCTTAAGGAGGTGAGCAGGGGTCATCCTACTCAAACCACCCCGGCTGGTTTTTCTCAATGTGGAGGAGCAGCGGCTCCACTCTGCGTCTCTCCCGGAGGGCTGAACTCTTCACTGCAGGCCCAGACCAACATGTCCCAACCTCGACCATGAACAGAAGATCCTGCACCCTGCCTGGACGAAGGTCACCATGACACACCCCTCAGACCGGGCCTGGGGGTGGCGTTTGCTGGCCAGCGTCTGGTGAACGGGTGGCCTACGTGTCGTGGTCCGACACATCCTGAGTAAGCCACGCGGAGAGGCTACGTGGGCCGAACACCCACCACGTCCATCATGGGGAAGCAGTGCATTGCTCACGCAGTGCGACAAGCCACGAGGCGTTCTGTTCCCCTGCAACAGAACCCGGCGAGCAAATATGATGAATTTATTTCCTGCATGAAGCTCCTAGCTTTTTTTTTTTTTTTTTTTTCTAAGAACTTGCTTATTGTGCTGCCGCCTTTTATTCTCAGCATATGCATATTTATATTTCTTGGCCATCTCTGCACCTGTACTGCAGTTTCTCATGATTACATCATTTTATATTTAAAATGACCACTTCGCAGTCTCAGAATACTCAATACCTACATCTATTGTAGGTAGTAAATCTTTTTTTTTTTTTAATTTTCTAATGTGTACGCTGCTGTCTCTCAAAGCAGCAGCATACATGGAAGTTTCCAGTATAAAGAAGTGGTGGGAGTTAATTCAGCAGGACCAGTAACAGCTTCTTTTTACCCTTTCCACGCGCCATCACTCTTGAATAGTTCTTGAATCTGGGCTTAACAGTTTCAAGCACTTCACATCTTATATGACAGGAGCTGATGCAATCCCCCAGGGCCCTACCAGCTATCGCTCTCCGACAGCGGCCCTTCTTCGGCGCAGGACCGGCTGGTCCGGGTGTAGGTGGGGGAGGGTGGGGGCTGCCAGCGAGAGGAGCTACGAGGACCAGAGGGAGAAGAAGACCTGAGGTGCAGGCAGGAAATGGAGGACAAGTGGCTGAGAGGAGAAACAACGGAGCCGGGGAAGAGAAAAGGGAGAATGTGGGTTTTGTGAAAGAGGCAAGGAAAACAGCTAAAGAGATACAATCATCATTGACATTTACTGTTCCCGGCCTTCTTCCCAAGGCTGCGCAAGGCTCTGGCTCCTGGGCCGCAAAAGAGCATGGAAGTCCAAATACTCCAAGTGCATGAAAAGGCTTTTTTTCTTTTTTTTATGAATTAGCTCAGCGTGCCTGCGGGATACCACATATCCCTCTGAAGTAGCATTCCAGGCCAGCCATCTCAAGTGATGCATCAGAAATGTAACATCCCCGTAGCACCGCCGAGTGTCCTGATTATAGAAGGGAATGAGGGCGGCACACTGTGTGTGTTTGACCAGTGAACTGGAGATGGGATGCATGGTTCCCTGCAGCAGGAAAAGGGAAGGAAGAGGAGGAGGGAGAAGAGGGAGGAGGCGCGCTTAGCTGCAGAGGAAGAGGGAGAAGAAAAAAAAGTGGCGAGTGAGATAAAAAGGAGGAGGAGGAGGAAAAGAAAAGGAGCTGATGATATGGAGTCATGTTTTTTTCGCCTTCGTGCAGGTCCTTGTAATGACTGTCAGCGCGCAGATAGTTGTCTGAGGACTTGTGAGTAAATCAGCATTAATGAAATTCATGGTGACACACAATCACTGAATCATTTCAGCTGATGTGTTATCTCTTCAGAGCTTCAGACAGGTTCAACCACCTCATTTCCTCATTGAGCGCCACATTTGTCTCCCTTCTATTTAATTACAAAGAGACAAGAGGCTTTTCTCCACAGCAGCCCCCCGTGCCAGGACTGTGCCACGTATATATTTTTTTGTATTTTTCCAAAGTGGAGCAGCAATCTCTGGTCCACCGATGGAGCGCAGCGATATTATGGGAGAAACAATCTGAGAGGGGAAAGAGAGGCACTCAGGTGGAGAGAGATACTGCCATGCTTGAAGAGGTAGTGTGCTTTGGGGGACGAGCAGATGGCCAAGGCAAAAAACAGGCAACAAAAGAAGAGGTCAAAGAGAACAGTGAAGACAGTGCAGAGGAGAGAGGCCGAGGGGTGTTAAAGGAGGAGAGGTTTAGCACCGCATGGGGAGACATCTCTGAAAGAAAAGAAGTCATGCAATACTTTTAATGTATATGGATCTTTTCTTTACTTCACTTTAGTTTCATTTGAAAAAAAAAGTAAAAATCAATGCACGACATTGGATAAATGCTTCTTGTACCAAAAATAAACAAATAAATAAATAAAATGTGCTGCTGCTCCTGCTCATATTTGCATTTCAATCACGTTTGATAATACTTGTCATTATTGTAGTGGTTAAAGAAACACATGTTGATTATGACAAGTCAAATGAACAGTCCACATATATACACAACCATTAAAAGGATTTCTTGATTTATTTAAATCCTAATTAATAAGTGAAAAATGTTCTCATGCAAATAGATTTCACTTTTGATTTGCATTCATTTTGTGGGCAATCAGCTGTATTAATGCGATTGTCAACATGTGCAAAGTGGAGTGCTTAAATGATGGAGGATGGAGAGCTGAATGTGCACAAGCACAGAATTCAATTCGGTACCAAGAAGCTGGAATTGTTGATGGAGAGACACATTGAAGATACAGCAAAAATAGAAGAAAAAAGATCCGAATTTGAATATAAAGTGCAACATGTTAGATGATCTGTCATAACTTCAACGCTGTCAAGACAGAAAATGAAAAAAATAAAAACATTGAAAAACGAAAAACAAAATAAAAACAGTCTCACAAAAAAATCTGGCGTGGGTCAAGTGAGAGAATTCTTCTCAGCACAACAGCAGCAGCCATTTCTGCTGAATTTCCATCTTCCCTCCTTCAAACATGTTAAACACAATGTGAAACCATTTAACTGTTGCAAATCATTGAATTTCCCGTAATAGACATGCATTTATGCATGTTATACCACTCTCAATTCAAGTAGGCATGCTCCATACTCATTGAAGGTGATGTTCTGAATGGATCTGTCAAATGCATCTCTCAGTGCTTCATATATCATCTTCCTCAGGTTTTCCTCCTAATATCACAGTTGTGCATGTTTCTACTGAAACTTGAGTATTTCA
Source organism: Salarias fasciatus (assembly GCF_902148845.1). Classification (NCBI taxonomy): domain Eukaryota; kingdom Metazoa; phylum Chordata; class Actinopteri; order Blenniiformes; family Blenniidae; genus Salarias; species Salarias fasciatus. The sequence continues at coordinate 10,342,281 of NC_043746.1, read as the reverse complement.
GGCCTCTCTACATGTCTGTCCATATCTATACCGCATTATTTACCTCAGGACCGCAGGAGCCCATATCAGTTTACTGTGAACAAACACATGGTACATGGACTGATGCTAATCCAGAGCCACCAAGCAGCCTCAAATGCTCATAAGAACATGCAAACTCCATGCAGAAAAGCCCCAACGTGGGCTTGAACTGGGACAATTTTCAGCTAACCACTTCACCATACCCCCCAAATCAGGCTATTTGAGTCCAAATGTGCTGCCTTTGGCTCGTTACATATACAGACTGTAACAGAAGCCAATATTCAGGCTGCAACAGTGTCAGTAGCAGCAACGACTGTGCAATCAATTCTTTATGCACAGATTGCCGTTGTTTTTTCTTTTTTTATTTGATGATAATTAATCCGGCTGACTCTGTGCTTTTCACTGCAGAGAAGCTTTAAGTTTGGTCTCCTTCCTGTTATTAGCCCTTAAATATATGAAGTAAAGTTTCTTTAAAATAAAAGGTTAAAAAAAAGTCCATGCGCAGCAAATTAGTGAAGTAGCAAATTGGGTCAGCTTAAAACAAAAATGCACATTAATTAAAAAGTTACACAAAAATATGTCATTTGGAAAAAAAAAAAAAAAAACACTTCTGTCCTCCTTACAGGCGAACCCTGCTGTTCACGATAAGAGCCAACACTTCTTTGTTTTCCCCCTCTACCACGGGTTGACACAGAAAATTGGTTCTTTCAATTTTCTCTCAGCAGTTGCGAAAAATAATGGTTGTACCTGTTTTCACTTTTACTAAGGAGATCCCGTATTTCTTCAATCAATCACGACTCACCGACAGTTCCTGTACTTCAGCTTTAAGGTTTCTGCGGCTGAGATTTACTGTCATCTGCAGGCCACAGAGCATAAACACCCTCTGAACCCCACGAGCTTTAAGATGCGGTTTTCCTGGTTGGCCTCTCGCCATGAAAATGAGCCAGCAGTGATTAAGGGGTGAGAAAACAAGAGGTCTCTCCGCAGCTCAGCTTACAGCGCTCCAACGAGAATCGATACGGCTGCTTCTATTAATCGTATGAAATGTTAGACAAACTGTGGTCGGGCCTGTATGGCACACACACAACGAAACAGGACATATCACCGTCTGTGTGGAACATTGTTATAAACATCACCGCCATGGGAGAATATAGAAGGAACCGGGATCACTCTTCCAGGCATATTTCACATGCACTGTACCACATAAAACTTTCAGATACAATAAGGCGGCGGGGCTCAAAAGGCTGCAACACTGGCGTGGAGGTGCAGAGAGATGATGAGGGGCGTGAGTGCAGCAAGATGAGACGGTCTGGGCATATCTGTTTATTGAAGCTTGGGCTCGCTCAAAGCTCAACCTAATAAGCAGAGGACAGCTGAGCGGAGAGAAGGAGAGTGCCAGATCTGCTCTCCCAGGATAGGTTCTGTGTCAGTACTGGCCCAAATTAAGAGGGAGTGCAGAGGAAACTGGGCCTCGACAAGAGCTGCAACTCCTCCTGGCTCCCATTCAGTGTGGGAGATTGCACCACTCACCCTGCAGCACTTACCCACAATACTGCTGTCCATCTGTTGATTCACTTATCAAGAAGCTGTGTGCGCGCGCACGCCTGTGTGTGTGTGTGTGTGTGTGTGTGTGTGTGTGTGTGTGTGTGTGTGTGTGTGTGTGTGTGTGTACACGCATGTGCTCGTGTGTTTCCATCTGTGCACGGGCCAGCCTTTGTGTGTATGTGTTGCTCGGAATGGATGCTTATACCTTGGAAGAGGTGTCTGCACCGGGACAGATAGGGAGAGAATGGAATTAAAAGGGATGAGGCGAATCCCACCAGTGACTCCATCTCTCACTCACGCCGCAATTGTGCTGAAGAGACGGACGCGCGAGCGCCGTCATGTCGTTAACCGAGCATCAGAAAAGCTTGCACATGTTGTCGTGTCATTCTTCACAAAGACAGAGGAATCCTCACGGGCAGAGAGAGGGAAACATGCTTGTTATACGTGTGCGATTGCATCTTTAGCTTGATTATGTTGAAGGCACAAAATGCGGACTGTCATCGCGCTGATGGATTGCTTTCGGTTGGAGGAATGCTAACATCTCTTATTTAGATCAACATTTAAACAAGTGACGACGCTTTAGCTGAGGCACCCCTCTAAATGGCTTTGAATGGATACCCAACCGCCAATCAGAACCAAGTATTGAAGCTCGTCACGACACACGCCTGGATTGAGCCTTCCTCCCTGTCATCTAACCACTGTACTGGAATATTCAAAGTGTTTACGGATGTTAGGAATGCTTGATTACCCAGCGGGAACACTTGAGAGTCAATCAGAATAAGTGAACATTTATTCATGATAGGGTAGGAAAGCAAAACACACCTGTAGCTGTGAATATTAGTTTACGCATTAATGGCTTCTGACTGAATGGAAGTCACCTCTGCCTAACAATTTACGCTGTCCCACTAGAGTGGATGATGAATGCACAAACAAATGGAAACCGTTTTTTTTTTTTTTTTTTTGGTCTCTCAAGTAATGTAAGATGCACATTCCGGGAAAAAGACAGAAAATTGCTCATTTTGCTGAGATATTCATTTCCTGCAGTGGTGGTGGAAAAAAAAAAAAAAAAACATTTGAATGATTGTGTAGACTGGCAATTTGCCTTTTTCTGTCAACCTTTACTTATCCGAGTTAACAATTTTACCGAACAGGATCCAGGTTGTTTTCTTTTTTAATGTGGCTCATCAAATACTTATTTTTCTTAGAAGCAGACCATCAAGGCCAAGGATGCTTTATTAAAACACGATTTTTGCCATTTTTTTTAAACTGACTTCTGTAAAGATTGTGATTGAATCTCATTTGTCATCCATGTGTGGATTAACAGCGATGTAGGTGTAACTGACACCGTGGCAGCAGCCGGCTTCCACGTGGGCATAAGGTCACCGAAAGTGATTCAGTATTCACTTTTCACTCGAGGCAGAGAGAGCTGTCTTTTTCAGCTCTTCCGTGGGAGTTAACGGAGGCAGCGACAGGCGGCGGCGGCGGCTGTGAGTGCTGCAGTGAGTCGCTCACTGTGGATGAGGGAGCAGAGCGATAACTGGTGGGAGCTCCTAGTGGGAGCTGGAGATCTTCACTGAATGGAGAGGCTTCTCTTTTCGGACACTTTATGCCAGCATGCACACACACACACACACACACACCCTCACACATATTGCTTGCGTTTGCCAACTCTCATTAGATCTGTCCACCTTCTGAGGTTTGCATGCTGTCTTCTTTGTGCATTAAAGTGCATTTGTGTTCGTCAGGTGCAGATGAAGCAACGGTAACCTCTCAATTTTTATGAAATTTACACCCCACCTGATAAAACAGCAAAAATCCACAACACTGCATCAGTAACTAAGTAATTTATCAAAGGAATACAAAATTGAATGGCCCTAATCAGCTTGCTAGAAAAAATATTTAATATTTGCTGTAACAAAACTGTACTGGATTAAGTATTAACAGTATTATAACAGTATCCACGCTATTAAACCCATTTCAGAAATGTGCAGTAGAAGCAGCAGATAAACAGAGCTTGACTACATTCATTCTAGTGGCACTGAAGGTGAGTATTTCACTGAAATCTCTGGAAAAATAAAAGGCAGGAATTTGTGCACAGTGGAAGGGGTTAATACACAGTGTAAATCACAAAAAATTAGTGCAATTTTCTGGTGTGACTGACAATTATTCTTGTTACTAAGCAGATCAGTCCTAAATTAAGAAGAGTGTTTTGGGAGATTTTACACAGTGGTAATATCTGCGGCCGCAGTGGCTTCACAGAATTTCATTAAAGTGTTTTATCACACTAGTAAAAGCTCAGTTCTTACAAGTTCCAACTTCCCCTTCACTTTGGAGTCTTATAATATATGTATATAATACATTATATATCTATATTTTTTTCCTTCTCAAATCCAGGATGATGTAACCCTGACGGCATCGCTGGAATTCAGATGTTCGAGGAATGACAAATGTGTGCCCTATAAAAGAAAGCAGCTTTATTTGATACATAAAACATTGAGATGCTGTATGTGAATAATATAAACAGAAAATCACTTCAAGCTACTGCTAAATATATATATATATATATATATTTTATTCTCAATAATATATTTCAAAGTGCTTGGGATATTTAGACTGTCATGAACTTTTAATTGGCTGTTAGTGGTTTGTCGGATAGCTGAAGTGCATCATCGCTGTCTGAAGCCATGAGGCTCACGTCTGCGAAGCTTCACACTCGCGTTCTGCTGACGAGTGTTTTAACGCCGGTGCCCTCTCGCCCTCTGCTCTCCCCCTCCAGTTTGCTCTCAGTTCTCCCGCGGGGTGTACGCCATCTTCGGATTCTACGACAAGAAGTCCATGAACACCCTGACCTCCTTCTGCGGCGCCCTGCACACCTCCTTCGTCACGCCCAGTTACCCCACCGATAACGAGGTGCAGTTTGTCATCCAGATGCGGCCCGCCCTCCGGGGCGCCGTCCTCAGCCTGCTCTCGCACTACAAGTGGCAGAAGTTTGTCTACCTCTACGACACGGACCGAGGTGGGTGACGGCACGAGCCTGAATTACAGCGCGGGGGCCGCGTCGCAGGGAACGCACAGCAGGGTTAGCGAAGGACAGATTTATCCTGTAATACCTCATGAAAGCCCTGTAAATGCTTGAACTGTTAACACTGCACTATTTCATACATTCCTGCGATGTTATGCAAACGTGAAATATGCTCACGAGCCGCCCGTAACACTTGTAATAACGCATTACACTTAAGGAAACGGCGTGCTCTGCGAGCTATAACCTTTGGATTTTTCTAGCAGTTGGCTGTTTGGTGTCACTTAATCTTCTGTTTAATCGCGTTGTTGATATTGGCTCTTCTTTCATCTGAAATGAGGTATGTCACAGCTGCTTCTAAAATGTTTTCCGCGGAAATCGGAGGCAGTGGCTGCCTGTGGGGGCTGCTCATTGTGCTGCATCAATGAGGGGTTTTGTGCGGTTCCCAGATTGCATTGCCTTGTTGACGCTGCGTATATGACAACCTGTCAACATGGTGAAGTGTTCATTTTCTGGGATTTCTAATGTCAAACGAGAAAATGAGCTCATTATCTCTCAATAGAATAATGATCTCCTCCTCCTACAGAAACTTCAATTTGCTCAGACTGCACCTGGGCAGGAGGGAGGGTTATTTTCAGGAAGTGACAGACAAAGCCGAATTATGTCCTTGTGAGGGTGCCAGATATGAGCAATACGTGTTACTGTTGCACTGTACATTGCAGTTTGTATTTGTTTTGTTTATTCGCTCATTATAGAAAGGTCCTGACCTGTAGATATGCTTCAAGCCACCTGTCTTCCCTGCAGCGTGCTTTGCACTTTCTTTCTGTTTTTATGGTCCACCCTCACGCTCCCGCCTCCCTCGCTTTCTTGCTTTAAGGCGGAGCTTTTTTTTTTTTTGCGCGGGGATTTCTGTGCACGGGTCTGTGGGCCTGTAGGGCCCGGAGCCGAGGGCCTTAATCCTCCACACAGCCTGCAGATAATATGTGGTTAATTAGGGTCACTCTGACGAGGACACTCATTGGATCTTCCCTGCGGATGCGAGCAACCCACACGTCCTTCAGCACAACCAATACAGCTCGGCCCCCCCCCCATCCCACTGCTTTTCCACTTCTGTCTGGCAACTGAGACTGTCTGGGGCAGAGTTTGATACGTAGCGGAGGAGGGACAGACAGCCTGAAATACCTGGGAAAAAAGGAAAGAAAGGAGATGCTGGAGTGGAGGAGAGAGTAATGATAAACGACACACGCTTTAGAGAGAGAGAGAAGGGTGGCACGGGGCAAAAGAGGGAGGGGAGTTGAGAGGAAATAGGGAATAAAACACCAATTCAGTCCAGCAATTAAGGCAACAGCAGGCGCGTGTGATTTACAGCCCGTTACCTGTGTACAGACAATTCCCAGTGTACGGCGCATCCCTGTGCCGAGGCGCATGCCAAGCCACTTTTACCCCTCTCCTTCCCGCCAGTGGTGTAAGGCGATCCCTTATTAGTGGGAGGACATTGGCCCCAGGAGGGGATTAAAGTCGTTTATTGATGCACTCCATCCAGCACTTTGGGGGGCTTTGACACTTGGCTCATCAAGCAGACAGATGTGTCAGAGAGCTCCTACCTCCGCTTATCAGGTAGCGCAGCTCCCCTGGCAATATGGACACTGACTGCTGGCTAAACCGGGAGGAGTGACATGGGAAAAAACGTCTTCAAGGGTGTATGCTTCTTTTTCTTTTTCTTTCTCCTTCAACCCTCTGGCTCTGAAGCAAAAGGGAAACTTAAAGACAACCTATTTCATTGAAGTTATTCTCTTTTGCCTGTTTTACAATCCTCAAATTCCCCATTTGAGAGCCCCTCATCAAACCTCCTTCATTAGCGCTGCCCCATGTTTTCCATTTAAATTCATTAGAAAGTTGGTGACAGCAGACAGTATGGAACTCTGGAACAAGGGAGTCCTCGATGCCGAACATAACGGAACAATGGCTCATTAGCTTTTGGACTGTATTTCAATATATTATCATTACTCATGGTTATTTACATTGTTGTTTGCATATTTTAAAGCCAATTCAAGCTATTTTCCTATGTTTGCTACAAAACCTTAGAATTAATTTGTAATCTAAGCAATTAATGATCCTTATTTATCATCATGAATCTACATTTATCCGTTTGTTCGTTGTCTGTTTCCCACTTCTGCTCATTTGCCTTTATGAATGGTATTAAGTCAGTGAGAAGGAGGTTTTTCTGTTTGCTCTGTTGAGAAAACAGCTTGACCAAAATAAGCTTTCAAGATTTTTAATGGGTAATTTTGGTTATTTTGGAGTAACGTAAAGCAAATGAGGAGATTTCCATTGTTGGAACATACTTTTCTTGTGGTCATGAGATTCTCAAGATGTTATGTATAATATTAGAACTATTGGAATCATCACACAGATTTTGCTAGAATACTAGGTTTATCCTACACTTACATTTTGTTACATTGTTCAGGGTCACAGGTTGCTGGTGCCAATCCCAGTTTATGGGTGAAGGCAAGACACACTCTGGACAGATCGCCAGTCCATCACAGAGACAAACACCCACACACCTGGGGGGCAACTTAGGGTCACCAGTTAACTTCACAAGCATGTTTTTTGGGCTGTGGGAGGAAATCAGACTACCCACACAAAACCTACACACACACGGGGAGAACATGCAAACTTCACATAGAAAGGCCCTGGCTGGTAAAGTATTTTTTTACATTTTATTAGATCATTCTAGTTAATTTCGCTCACATATGTCTCTGCCTTCCTTAATGCAACATCAGGACTGTTTCAAAATACTAGAGCATGATCCTGCTTGTGAATCAGTGAAATATTAAATTTCTGCTTAGTCTTGGTGACTCGGTCCCGCATCACCGAATGGCTTTGTATTAAACTTTGTTAATAGATTCTCTAACCAATTCCACATCTTTCTGTAGATAAACAGCAAATTCTAAAAACAACCCCAGATGACAAATTAGCTTCTACCCAGAATTCACCTGCTGCAGTGCATTATTCTCCTGAGTGCCTTTTTTGCCTTTTAATTTGTGTTTGATAAAAGCATTGATCAGCCACAATACTGGAAGCAACTTCACGATTCTCCAAACTCTCCTATTAGAGAGGGAGAGAGAGAGAGAAAGGCAGTACAACAAAAAACATTCAAATAGCTGAGTTCTACCAAGAGGTTTTATTCAGTCAATAGAAAAGATTAATTACAGCCACACTATTCATTTGGCTCTGTTATTGGACCAGCAAAAAATGCTTTTAGGGGTTGGAGTAGTGCTTTCAGTCAGAGAGTGATGGTCCATATGCTTCAGGCTCAGATGTATTGGAGGGAAATGGAGGGAAATTTGTTCCCTAAATGCCAATATCAGACAGCTGTTTGAAAGCAGACGTTATGATGAAGGAACTGCACTGGAAGCAAATGGAGACTCCGTAGGCAGTGTTCTACCAGCTTAATCAGTGACTACTCTCCTCTTATCAGAGGTAATATATTGACAAGCGGCCTCATACGCGTGTGCGTGTGTGTGTGTGCGTGTGTGTGTGTGTGTGTGTGTGTGTGTGTGTGTGTGTGTGTGTGAGTGCACGTGCATCACAAAGAGAGAAAGAGAGAGAGAGTTATTATTCGTGTGTGTAGAGAGAGATGAAAGATCCCAACTGATATCGCCAGTCTTTCCTTTGATTCTCCCACAGACCCCACATGTGGCTGAATGGGAATAACTGAATTTTCCTGCAACGCGCGTTTCCCAAATCCTGCTTTTTTTTTTTTTTTAAGTTCGCATCACCACTTGGATTTCCCCTTAAAACGAGAGCCGTATTAAAGGTGATGGGGTGAGAGTAGATACAGCTTGCCCTTTTGGTTGTGGCGGTCAGGTATGGACAGATAATTGCCAGGTCTGTGCTGCAGAGACAGATGATTACAGGCTTTATTGTCTCTCCCAGGCACAATCAACCCTGATTCAGCAATCTTACCTCTCCTTGATTTATGAGCCGCTCTCTTCCTCACCCCTGCTCTATACCTCTTCTTTAAATGCTTTTGGCTTTCTCCGACGTCCCTCCTTCTTCACTGTTTACCTTTTAGCTCGCCGCGGCTGTCACTGCACACAATTCACAACCTTTTCTTCCTCAAATGCGGCAAAGTGCCCCGGCGTAGCGTGAATTGGGAGGCAAACGACAAACAGCCAGACAATTTGTTGTGCGTTGATGATAGAAAACAAATTAGAATTTTCAGGATCAGTTAAGTAGAATCTCAATGCTGCAGTGCTCTTGGTAATTTTTGCAATGGCTGGCTGCTGAAGTATACAAAAGCAGGCTTCTCATTATACCTGATGACTGTCGATTTTGCTGGCTGGAATGAGAATTGTCTCTGGCAGCTTTTATCAGCTCTAGCTGGCTAATTAGGATTAGGTTAGCTCCATAAGTAGGTTGGAAACACTGGCTCACTTTTTAATGCTTCCAGCAGAGTCAATTTAAAACAAGAACCCTGTAAAATGGGTTCCAGATATCAACTTAATAGCAATGCAAATGGTGTTAGAGCCACGGCAGCATTTCTCGAGCAGAAAGTCAGCTTTATTATTCCACCTGTTGATTGTCGCTATCAATCTTGAACGGCCTGGTTTTTCTTTTTCTTTATGTTTATTTGGGGGTTTTTTTATGGCGCACTGCCCACAAGATAAGTCAATATATTAGACAATTATAGACCGTATGTGATGCCTTTTTTTTTTTGCAACAACCATTACAGTCGTGGATCTCCTCATGAAACGTGAAAGGATAAATATTTTTCTCCATCGTCACTCTCACAAAACAGGCCGTATTTAGGTTGAGTTGATTGTGTGCACATCTCCTTGAATGCAAATTAGCAATGGCTTGCCGAAGCCTTCGCTTTCTGTCGGTGTACTGACGCAAGGAAAGTTTCCCCGTCTCCATGGCAACCGGCATGTGGAAGCACATAGCTGCAACTTAGACTAAAGTAAGCTAAAGTCAAGTTATTTATGAAATAAAATGTATTATATAATGACAGATGAAAATACTAAGAGAAATGCTAAATACTGTGAGTGAACATTAACTTTCGGATTAACAGCGCGGAGTAACTTTACTTGTGACTAAGATCGAAACAGGACATTGAAATGCTCAGAGTCACCTCCTCTGGGCTCTGCGGAACAGTTGGTACTGCGCAGAGACAGAGTTCTGATTCATGTCCTGAATCGTCCTGACCTAATGTAGAGAAGCAGCCCAGTAGAAGATGGTTGGCACATACAGGCTTTTATCTTTAGCTGCCGGGACATTGCCGTCATAAATAAAATTAATCCAGATCTTCCTCTCAGAGGCTGGAGGCCTTCATATAAACACGTCTTTACAGCCTCAGCATATTGTGGAACACCATTGTAAAGACTGAAACTTCTCATTAATACTTAGTAGTAGAGGAATTCTCTGAACATGGTTAAGAAAAAACGTGGATTTCTTGGATTTCACATCACAAGATATGAAAAAGCTATTTTTTCATACAATGTCCCCTTTCAAATACAATGCAAATACACTGAGGCAATGCATAATACAATCTTGCATCTTAAATTGCATTAGTTAAAATGTGAATGCAGGGAAATATCATTACAATTTGCATGTGATGCCCTTTCATGCATTTATAGGTTGCATTAAAGCAATGTGATTTAATTTATTAGAACAAAGAGAAGCTTGAAGAGTTCTGATCATTAAAAGTCACTGCAATGAACCACAGTGAAAAGAACATTGTTATGAACAGTGCAAAGTTTGTAATATAGTCTTGCGTGCAGTCCTTTACCAAGCGTTAATGGTTGTTGTATTCATTGCTTGCAGATATTTGGACTGATTTTAAAGTAAAGTAGTACTGTAGACAATCATACCCTTCAAGTTTTTAAATTGAACCAAATGCAGAAAGAAATTTAGATCTACTGTCCTTGATAGAATCCCAGGATTAAAACTAGAGCTGCATTTATCATGCAAATAAACGGCTTTCCTATCCCACTAAACTACAAGTGCGCATTACACACATTTGCTAGCCAGTGATTTTTGCCATTAGCAGTAGCATAAAATCAGCCTTTAAAAAGCATTTAAACTTGTATGAAAACTTGCTTTAGCATATTGTAGTAATTATTTATATGAACTGGTTGAAACTTTTTAATTATGATTGCATTTTGGGCAATAAGGGCCATGCTGCTCTTTTAACTGTTAAGGATAAAGACTCATTTACATGCTTGTGCAAGCATCTTGCATAATGAGTTTGGCTAAGGTTGGTGGAGTTTAAGCTCCCCCAGATCCAATAAAGAGGATCCAGCTGCAGATAATACCCCAAATTCTGTTAGGACCCAGTTGTATCCACCCTGGCCGCATTAATGCAATACATTTTGATGAAGGAGGCTTTGTTCTTGCAGAATACAACCCCTCAGTATCAGAATGTGTCCGGATACGTGTAGCTTTAATACTTTGCTGCTATGCAGAAGCACTTTCTTTTTAAACAGATGACGAACTTGTCTTTATTTTTCCAACTTTATCTTTAGCAGTATTGTTGAATCACTTTAAATTAGGGATGTGCGATACCACTTTTTTTCAGACCGATACCAAGTACGAGTACTTCATCTTCAGTACTCACCGATACCGATACTTGCATACCGATACTTTATATACATAAAATGTAAAATAATGCAATGAGATTATTTTTGAAAATGAATTTTATTTCCAATAAAAAGGCAGCCCAGCCACTACGTTTAAGTCCAAAATAATAGTCTGAAAAATAAAACAAGCAACACTGAGTTTGCACTTATTTAAATGAAATTAAGTGCAAGATAAAACAGTTTCTCTGAGTTTTACACTTTACATAAACTAAGGTTTTTAAATGTACTAATTTTAATGATTTATTTATGAACTAAAGTCAAAGATAGAAAAACCCCTGAGTTTAAAGAGTTGCTCGTGTTATTTGTGCTGCTCTCGGATCTCTGCTCTTCAGTTTCTCGGTCTTCTGCAGAGTTTGCCGTCGAGTTGCTGCCGGAGTTTTCTTTTTTCCAGCACAACAGCCTCAGACTCTCGTCCACAAGCTTCGCCCTGAGGTGTTTAAACAAATTACTAGTGGGAAATGAACAACATCGCGCACCTCCTTTAGCAATTTTAGCATTGCAGAGTTAGCATTCTGAAAAGCTCGGCTCGTTTTCACTAGTATAAAAGAATTTCCACACCGGCGGAGTTTTGGTGAGACGAGCAGCCGTTCTGGATTCATCCTGTTGTCTCTGCTCTGGATGACACTCATGGAGAAGTCAGCCCGCTGCAGTGTAGCCCTGCGCCTGTCAGCGCTCCAGAGAGGAGCTTCTTCCTCCTTCATGTTTGTCGGCAGCTTGCATCCCATTTGGTTGCACTACCGCCAACTGCTGGTGAGGAGGGCTTACTACGCGTGGGGTTTTCTTGCCGTGAGTATCGGCGGCTGGTATCGGTAGCCTTCACGAGTACCCGATACCTTGAAATAAGGCCAGTATCGGCCCGATACCGATACCTGCTATCGGTACTCGCACATCCCTACTTTAAATGTAATATACTAAAACCAAAGCTTTCCAGGCTTGATCACAATTTAGAAGGCAGACGTGTATGGAGAGCGGTTATCAAAGGGTCAGAAGTGTTTGTGCGTTGTTGCTGCACACCGTCAGCATTTACATCACTGTCCTGCTCCTTTCATTTCTCTTCAGTTCTGTCCTTGATCCCCGAAGAAGAAAACCATGAATGAAGACATAAATTTAGCTTTCCATTGACGTTTCGTGAGTGCCATTCTGCGGTTATTCTGCGTGGAGCTGCCACCTTTTAAATCTGCCACAGCGTCGTGGGACATGAGGAATTTAAGCCGCTCTCACGGCGTCCAGTACCAGGCTAAGACACAGATGACATATTGAGAAGAACGCCTGTCCTCCTGCTGTCTCTTTCCATCATTTTCTCCACCAATCAATATTCTGAATGTGATCCGGTCAAAATGAAAGTGATCCAACATGCCGCTGCTGGACGGAAAGCGGAGAGTTGTTTACTTTCATCATTTTACTGCTGACAGTTGAAACCACGGTGGAAATTGTGCTCTATGTCATCGCCTCATTATTGCACCAGGAAGCCAAATGTTCTTTGAATAAAATCCGCCAGGTAGAGAAGCTGTACTCCAGCACTTGGTCTTAAAATATCCCCAGGGCATTCTTTCATTTGCTCCCTCAATATTTCCAGTGACCACCACTATGGCTGAGTCAATTCACTGAGCCTGCCTGGAACAATAAGAAGCATGCCGAGTATTGATCATTAAAAGTTGTGCAGCGTTTGGAACCACAGTGGGAAGAAGATTGTTTGGTAATCTACAAATTCTGCTCATAATCTCACATGTGGTCCTTCTTGGACTTGCCTGTTTGTTTTATTCATTACTTACAGATATTATGATTAAATTAAAATAAAATAGTGCTGCAGACAAACATAATTTATCACAAGCAAGCCCTTAAAGTGTGAATAATGCCAGGAGAAAATGAGCTCCAGCCAAGCTGTCCTCAGGAGAAATATATTGACTTTATCCAGAAAAAAAAAGAAGAAAAAAAGAAAGTTACTTGCTCCTTCATTATCACTGAGGCAGCTGTCTCCCAGACAACAGTCTGAACCGAAACCCAAATCAAACAAGCCAATCTGGAATCCCTATTATTGAAGCAATGACGTGCTTCTGATGTTTAAGAACAATTCAGTCAATAGAAATAAATTGGCCTTCATAGAATGGAATGCCATGGAGTTCAGTGCTCTTCATCGTACAATGTGCTCAAGGTTGTGTTTTTCTTCTTTTTTTTAAAAATATGCTTCAATTCAAACTAAAGTCAGATGAAAGTCAAGGCAGTGGAAACTCAACAATGGGACTGATTTACTAAGACTCCGTGTGAAGCGTGCTAAATTGCACACGCATAGATCACTCATTCGATTTACATGCATTTTGTGGGCGATCAGCTAAGAATAACAGCATGAGTGGAATCACATGCAAACATGAGGATTCAAGTGAGGGTTTGGTGTGCATTACTCTGTGTTTACACAGCAGCGATCTGCTTTGCATACTATCAGTACCGTGTTTGTTTGGGTTCGCCGTGGAGTGACTGGATGGAGCTGAACCCCCACAGGCAGAAAACTTAATGCCATACCATGGAGGTGGAAGGGTTGGTGCAGAAAGTTATCGAAGTTATCACGCAGAGTCAAAGTCACCTGAGAAAGAATAAGAGGTGATGACGTGCACACTACACAAGAAGATATTTATGAATAAAGTGTGCAAATAAAAGTTGTGGCAAGCCAGCTGAGGAATTTTTTTTTTTCTTAATAGAATACCAGCAGTATATCTACTGTCAGATAAACTGATTAGCACCTCCCTTTCAATGGTGTCACGTACAAATCCAATAATAAACCGTACAGTTGATTTTAGACATTATGATTCACACTGTGCATTGCACATTATTATTATAACTTAAACTACTCATAGTAATTTGCACAATCTGGTAGCCATGGCTGCCATCCCGCACTTATAAATGCATGAAGCAGTCAGTGACACTGTCTCATGATTATGAATATAAGGAATTAAATAAATACCATGCTGTAATTTCCAAAATGTCTAAATAGATACTTCGTTCCTCCAAATGAATGACAAAAATGTGGATTCTTTAGGTTTTACCGACTTCTTGTCTCTGCCAGAGGAGGCTGACAATGTGTGACAAAAATGACTGAGTGGAACAAGCGCGGCAGTGACAGAGGACTCGCTCGCCCTGCTGACATGTTGCCGGTGTGACGTGAAGGATTTCTGTAATACACGAGTGCCGCGGAGGCCAGTGTCTCCCACGGCTGGAGTGATTTGGGCTTTTGTCGCTCACATGGTCAGACTCAGACCTGCTGTGGTGGACTTCATTAACATTTTGAAAGGCTAATGTTCCACTAACAACCATTCCTACAGTCTCAGCTCTCTTACAGGACTGTATTAAACTTTCATTTTCAGCTTTTGCAAGAGGTAGCACATCTTTATTTTCATGTCATTTTCTTTGGCTTCTTTTTTTTCCGAGCAGATCACCCTCCTGTGTTGACATCTCACTCTGTGTATTGGATAATAAATCCATGTCTCTTGTCTATGTCCAGCTACAGATGTTGTATTTGTTTTGTTTTTTTTTGTTTTTTGACTTTTGGAAACACTTCTGGTATTCAGATTATATGTTTTTGATCAATGAGCCGGAACAAATGAGCATTCTGGCTGAAAAGCATGCTTAAATAAAATTAAAAAAAAAAAAACTTAAAAAAAAAAACAGCAGTTTGATTGATGATATTATGACTGCATTGAAGAAAGAAATGTTTGTCTTTGTGATGAAGCTTCACAGTTCACCACAGACACAGTTAAACAGGCAGCAACTCCTGGCCTGGCACAATTTGCAGCCCAACGTGCCAACAGGGCCAGGAGGCTTGTGGATGGGAGGATTGGATGACCGCACACAGTTAGCCCCATCTCTTCTACTTGCTGCCAAGCTACAGTAGATGGAAAGATAGAAATAGGTGCGCGATCAGCCAGACTCAGACGTAATGTAACTGAAGCGAACTTTGCTCCCTGTTCCTCGGCAATCCCTCTAATTGGCTGTCCAGAGACGGTTTGCCTTTGTACCCGAAAAGAGTCAAACAATAAATGCCTCCCGCTGCTCTCCTGGATCTCTTTGATGGCACACCAAGTCACGTTGCTCCTTTAATCTCATTCTAGTGGCTTGGTATTGCTTTTTTGCTGTTGGGCGCAACATAACAAATCAATGTGATGTAGTGCTAAACGCGGCGAGGACAGTCCAAACTGAAGTGTTTCGCCGCATAAAGGACAAGAAACACTGCGTTGTTGCTTGTCTTCTCCTCCATGTCCACTGAAGAAGGTGTAGTTTATGTTTTCTATCTCTACTCTGTCAGCGGCGCGCAGAAGCGTACGGACGTGCAAGACCGCAAACTGTCGGCTCTCTCCTCCTCCCCTCTTTCAATTTGTTATTTGAGTAATTTTTATGCCATTCTGATACATTTCACACAAATGCTGCCTAGTCAAGTGCAATATTGTCACCCGCGATTGTTGATTTAGACTCTCTGCTCACAATGTGAGATAGTAAATATGAATGCCAGCTCCCCGCTGCAGCCACGTCTATATCATAGGCAGCAGTTTGTTTCCTGGGCTTTGTGGTCTCATCACAGCCGCTATAATGGCACATCAGCTGCACCCAGCTGAGACTTTATACCCACACACACACACACACACGCATATGCCTCTTGTGCTTTGGTGGCCCTCTTCTTCATAGCGGCTTCATAGCAGCTAAATTATGCATGCATCAGGAGAATAAATCAGCTTGGACACGCTGACAAGAAAGGGCACATCAGAGGAGCCATAAAATGCACAAGAAAATAATATTAAAGAAATATGGATGAAACTATGCATCACTAGCATTCTTTCCCGCCTTTTATTTTGCAAACATAAACCGGTATCACTGTCAAAGTGACTTTGCAATATACAGACACTCCAACCTGCAGCAGAAGCCCCAGCAGCACGGTAACCCCCCCGAAAAAAACCTCAAGTCAAGCACCTGTACCTTAAAGAATGCCGTATGAGAGCCATCGTCTGTCACAATAAGCACACAATAAACCGCCATGCTCTCTCCGTGTCCTCTTAACTGAACCTGGAATAAAGCCATTTTAGCACCTACCCACTGCTAGCTTCAGCAGCCATGAAATTACTGCTGGGAGCTCCTTTTTTTTCATTATAACGAAATGTCCTGGCCTTTGCTTTAAGCAGCGGGAGAAGAGGTAGATTGCTTTGATGTCACAGGGCCAATTTGTTTGTTAGAAATAACAAATAAAATATATATGTCATCCTCGAGAGTAAACACACAAGAGGAAAAAGATTTGAAGTTTGCTTTTATTTTTTTTTTTTCCATAAAAGCCCATGTTTCTTTTTTTTGTCGTTTTTCATTCTGTTTCAGCTGATTAGCTCGAGCTGCCCAGAGACTCTTTTGGCAACTTTTGTGCAGCGCATGATCAATCCCTTTAAGACAGACACAAACAAGCACACACCGACCAACTCTCACACACACACACACACACACGAGCTGGTGTGGATGCGCATCAGTACACACGCTCTCCCGTGTGTATACAGTATGTGCAGATATGTCACGGAATGCAGTGTGAGCGAGAGGGAACAAAGACTGACAGGGAGAGATGGAGGAGCTCCGGAAAGTCTGTGGGTGGAAAAGCGCCTCTCTCCTCCCTCCTGCATGTATGCACTTCTAAAGATACAGACAGCATGCTGCTTCTGTTTGATTTGACATGTGCTGTCTTTTTGATTAGGACAACAGTTGGCAGGGAAGCTGTTTTGGTTATAGGCCTACTGTAAATACCACATCAAAGCCTTGGCTACACATTTTTTGGGCTACTTTGGCATTCCCTCCACGGTGAACGCTTCTTCTCTGCCATGGCTGTAAATGTCTCAAGCATTATTTTCCCAGGGGCGAAAAGAAGGAGAGAAGCCTTTGCTGTAGCTGGAGCTGATTCCACATATTCTCTAGAACATTTTTCTTTACATTACATAAGTTGAATGGATCTGTTTCGGAGTCCATTTCCCCCCCCCCCTACTATTAATTGTCTTTCCCAAAGACACTTCTCTTGCCTTTGAAGCTGCTGCATATTTCTCCCACAGGCAACAATTGGACATCGATTTGACTGCTTGTGTTCGATGCTGCTGTATACAGTTCACTGGTGGAGTCAAGAGCACAGGTCATATAATGCAGCAGTCCATTTTATACACGCTGTGGGCCTATGCCAGATAATACTAATGGTGGGAGATATAAAGCTTTCCTCCTAAGCCTGAGATTTTGATCTCCACTGCACAAACACCGGAGGGATCCTCCGAGTGTAGTGAGCATATTTAGCCCAGAGGCAAACACTCACCAGGCCCTGAATATTGCAAGTATTTATTCTGGCTTCCTCACAAGACAATGAAGACAAAGCATCTCTGGGAATATTGATGGAATTACTTCATATATAAAGACACGGTTAATGAAGAGTGAGATTCTGACACCTGGAGAGTTTTAAATAATCATCCGTATTCTCCGTGTGGCGACGGCAGCTCTGGAATGTCGCCTCAGCACCTCCCAGCTTGTTCCAAGGCCTCTTATTAATGAAAATCGATGTACCTGTCTTCTGCGATCCAGGCACGTGTTTCCCAATCGAAACAGTATGACTCTACTCAAGCATGCACAAATTTAGTTCTACTTATTAAATGCACACTGTGGACATCAGCGCATGGTATTTACAGACATATGCTTAACTAGCTGCACACATCTTCATTTTATATGGTCCATATGTGTTTTTGTTTATTACTACTCCATTAACCAGATTAAATGGCAATAAAAAAAAGTTCCTCGAGCTGCATCCATATGTGCAGGAAGTTGTTTCCCATGTTTGAGACACACTCCTCTGCCGGTGTAATCGTGATAGAGCTGAATATGTCTGGACGCAAGAGGTTGAGGACAAACAGGCTATCTGCATGAGTGAGTAACTCAAGTGAGAAAAGTGTACGGCCTCAGAAGCATTCATGACTTTTTTATCATTTAATTCACAAAAACAGTAAAGCGGCTGTGTATCAAACCAACCATCTCGTTGTGAATCAAAAACATTATCTCTGCGGTTTCATCTCACTTGTTTCTGATGCCCTCTGCGCCTCGACACAGCATTCAGCAGGGCGCTTCAGCCCGCCAGAGACCCTCATTTACCACGGGATTGGCAAGTTCGAGGAGAAAGCAGCCCCATTTACTGTTGGCTCAACTGCTATCGCCTGTTTCTCATGTGTGCCCCTCAGATTGTTATCCCTCAGAAATGGGCTCGGATCATATTTTTTTGGCTGTGTGATGTTCGCTGCTTCAGCCCGATTGTGATTCACTGTATTCACTGTGTAGCGTGATAAGAGTGACTTATTTACTTACATTTTATTATTTGATTAGATTAGTAGATTAGGTTGTAGAGTGATGTGGATTATTATAATGCCAGCGATAATACAGCGTAATGTTACAGTGTAATGTGAGCAACCGATGTGGATGAACCTCTAAAGCTGACAGTCGATCGCGGCTAATGCTGAGGTGTATGCTTTGAGGAATTTGCAATATTTCTCTAAATTGCCTTGTTAGCCTGGATCAGCTGTGAGATAGGAACAACAGGGAAAGAGAGAGAGGTAGAAGGAGAGAGAGAGAGATGGAGGCCCGTGACTCTCTGCACCGAACCCTAATGAGAGGCAGGGAACCAAAGGAGCTGGGCAATGAGATTAGATGCAACTCAATTCAATTACTGCTGAGCCGCCACGGGTGACGCTTCAAAACTCATCCTGTTAAGATCCAGTTCACAGACGAAGGAGAGGACTGCAGCTCTCACTCAGCCACTGTACGCTACACTGCCACAACATCTCATTCGCAACACTTATGATTTATAAGCGTGCGGGGCGTCTTTGGGCCCCGTCTGGATTTCATAGTGGGAAAATGTAGAAATAATTGAGTGTGCACTCATCGCAATGGTTTATACACCGGTCCACAAACTGTACATCTGTTTTAAGAGCACGTTTAAGATTAAAGAGCAACTTAATACTGCATTCCAGCTTGAAAACACCCCATTCACCCGAACATGGAGTCACAACATTATCACTCTGCCCCTGGAGTTACCCTGCCACTGCAGGCACTCCTGCTTCCCTCTCAGCTCTCAACAATGCTTCCTGCAGCATGCATTTCACTCCCCTCATAAAAACTCAGAATGCCGTTCATTTCAATTGCTGCTTCTGCAAAGATCCATATTGCACCCCAGAATAGAAGAGGTTGTTACAAGCAAATACAGTTCAAAAAACACCCACGCTTATATTGTAGTCGAGCCTGCAGAAATAGAGAAATAGACAAACGTCTCTGAACCTTTGTCCATTTTTCTATAGTCGAAGCTCTTCAACTTTGCAGCATTACAACACCACAACACTTTCAAGAGGTCTTTACCTTTGTTGTGGCATGTATTCTGATTATACAGTAGAATTTATGTTTAATTTACTAAAGAAAACCAGGATTACAGGCTGTCAACATGACTCACTCTCAGTCTTTAAATATCAAGTGTATTTTTAGACCCAACAAAGTTTGACATCAATTGACTGGATAATAACTCGATAGTGTCAATTGCAAAAACGAATGGAAAAAACATATTTTGCATCAATGTTTAATGTTGTCAAACTAACAATGAGTGCATTACGATAGAGTTTGCTTGGGTTGAAGCAACCCAACCTTGGACAAGATGACTCTCGTGTCTTATCAATAGTAATGAATACAAAGTGCCCGTTGTAAGACAGTGGCTGTCCATCTGCGAGACACATTTCGTTCACACTTGAACCCGTCGTGATTAGAGTCGTCCATTTAAACGAGATACTTTGCACATGTAAATGGTTCTGAACTTCATGAGGAGGATAAACAGTATTTTAAACACAAACAGTTCAGAGGGACAGCGAAGAAAAGCAAAGCTTGATGGCAACAGGGGGAGACGGTTTGGACATGAGCGATAGTTGATATAACGGACACAGGATGTTGGAGATGGAGCTCCCAGGCAGGCGGAGAAGAGGAAGACCTCAAGGACGATTCATGGATGTCATGAAGAAGGACATGGAGATGATTGGTGTAACTGTAGAGGAGGCAGATAATCCACTGTGGCAACCCCCAAAGGGAGCAGCTGAACAACAAAAAAGAAAAAGATTTGGTCTGATCATGCAGACTGGATTAATGGTTTTATTCTCAAAATATATAAATATATATTTAAAAAAAAAAAGCCTGGGAGCTTGCCTTTAAAAAACATTCTACTCTCAGTTTGAATAATCAGGTTTTGCTGATTACATTAGATTACTTCAGATGTCTTCTGGTTCCACTGCAAGCTCAAACAGCCATTTTCATAGCCACAGTTCTGCTCTTCAGTCACATCCTGCCCCCAGACGAGGACTGTCTCCAGTGTCCCCACGTTGCCTCTGTCATAATTACAGCAGTAACTGGAGGTCATCATAAATCCTACCTCCTGGCCACAGTAGATTGAGCTGGGCTTTAGTACCACATATTTATGGAACTGATCAAGGAAGACGGCAACAGGTCCGTTTGGCTGACAGCCTTCAAATATGCTGCCATAGCTTACAACCCGCTGATGACCCGCCTGTCTGCAAACTGTGCTGAAACATATACAGTGAAAAAGGTGCATGGTGAAACTGTGGTTGGTGCTCTTGGCTCATAGTGAGGGTGGACTGCTGATCCTAAATTACCTATTGTTTCCCATCGATAGCCCCAGGCGCTGTGACCTTGAACAGGATAAGGCGGGATGGCTGGATTTTTGGGGTTACAGTGTAAAAATCCATCGGGCGGCTGTGACTCGGTTGGCAGAGCGGTCGGCTCTCTCTATTGGAATGATGCACATTCAATTCCCCCATCTCCCCAAGTTAGCATGTTAATGTGTCCTCGAGCAAGGCACTGAACCCCAGATGGCTCCCAACGGACGGATTGAATTCCTTGCATGGCAGCCACCGCCACTGGCGTGTGAATGGGTGAATGTGATTTACAGTGTAAAGTGCTTTGGGATCGCTGAAGTGGTGGAAAAGCGCAATATAATTGAAATCTTATTTACCGTCTGTCTTCTGAACCACTTCATGCAGGGTCATGTTGCGTTTTTGACTGGGACGGTCTGGACAGGTGGCCATCATGAGGGCAACGCCAACAGTCACATTCACATCAGGTCAATTTAGAGTCACCATTAAGCCTCAGATTAATGTGTTTGGGCCGTGGCAGAACATGCAAACTCAGGCCACAACTGGGCTCACACAGAGAAAATGCAATGGAAAACAACGAAAATACTGCTTATTCAGTTTTTTACACCGCAGTATTTAAATGTGTCACTACACTGAGTGGTGCAGTATATAAAAACGTGCCTTGTGTTTCACAATGAGAAAAAAACTTTCCTTATTCATGCAAGCATGTTGTTTTTTTTCCTGTTTATATCCCTTGGAATGTGAATGCACATATACCACAAGGATGCTGTACTCATTATTCTGTTTTTATGTTTACCATACATCGGGTGACAAACAGCAGCAAGCAGCGCGTAAGAAGCCCCCCCCCCCCCCCACCCGTTTCGATGGCATGATTAGTGCTGAGGAGCATAATCAGCAAAAGTCGCCGCACGCTGCTGCATTTGTACCACAGGGATTTATAGGTGGTGATAAGGAAACCTTGTTGTTGTCTTTCATTATTTATGTAGTGGACTGTTACATTTTCTCATGCTACAGAGCTGTGGGTCGCATGTTGGTGAGGAGAAGTGTGAGATTTATAGCTTCTCTTCATGTAGAGAATAAATTCCACTATCAAAAGCATTTATGAGGGTCTCCGGTGCTGTTAAGGAGAATGAATTCATTGATTAGGTGCAACTGGAAATGAGCATTGGTTCTAGAAAGGTGAGCAGCAGAGGTAAATCTCTGAAGGCAGAACAACATGATGGATTATTTGTACTTGCTGGTCGAGATGGTTCTGTTGCTGAAAGGATTTTATTCACTTTCAGTTTTGAAGTCTAAATCATAAAATGTAAAACTTTTCTGCTGACTTGAGAAGAAGAAGAAGAAAACTGGAGTAAAAGTAATCCATTTCTGGACACACTATTTACCACCACCAGATTCCATCTCTTAATTTCCATACAAATGTAAAACTAGGCAGGCAGGGAATCTTCTGTGAATCTTAAATGAATCCAATTGTTCCCGTACAGTTCAGGGTTTGCCTGAGGCAGGGACGACACAAATCAGCAATTTGAAAATAAAAAGCTTCATATGATGGTAATCTGAGTGACAGAACAGTGTTTCCCATTTTCACGTCAGCATAACTCCTGTTTTTTTTCCCCCCCTGCATGTCATACTTCAAAGATGAGCAGAATACTTTTTAAGACTGAACACTAGAGGTGTTTAGACACATGAAGAGGAAAATCATCTGTTCCCAAGTGAGCTTTGTCTCTGTCTTTTTTTTTTCTAATCATTTTAAAAATTCTGAGAAACATAACAGTGATTTCCTAGCGGCACAGCGATCAGTTATTACATTACACAGATACACTCGCATCAAACCCGTCATTTCAACCCACATACATAACATGTCATACAGCCGATGTGATTACCACGTGGTAAATGGCTCACTGGCTTTTTTTTTTTTTTTTTTTTCCCCCTGCCATCCTTCTCAACAGTTTCCAAACCAACAGAGACCATTTTGACCCAGTTAATCTGCATGACATCTCTTAATGTGAGAAGCTTTTATAGCCGGGAAGGCTGCCATGCTATCCAGCTGGCTTGCGGTAGGTGAGGTTCTGAGCATATGCCTGAGGAAAATGAATAATGCATCCATGTTATTTAAACCTTCTTCCCGTAACTTTCCATTCCACGGAGAAGATGAGAAGAAACGTGGTACAGGAGAGATCGCTGTTGATGTCTTCGTGTACAAATAATTGCGAATTCTTTGGATGTTTAGGTTGATGTTTAGTATTTTTCCCTTCTTCTCAGGAGGAATTTTGACGATGTGTTCACAGACGTCCATGTACCTGGACATTTTGAAAATGCGATATATAATTGAAAAATAATTTTTTTTATCTGTGTTTCTAGCATTTTCCTGACTTTTGAACTTTTGACTCATGTACCTATTGCCTCTGATTGAAAAAGAATTGAAGAATTAGTTTGAGTGGCTGTGTTATTGAGGTAAAAATTTAAAGGAATATAACAAAAAAAAAGAAAATATTTCATACTTTAAGCAACACATCCAACACTCTCACCTCTCGAAGACTCTCATGTTGGAGCTTCAAAGCCTTTCTGTGTGGAGTTTGTTCTCTATGATCCTCAGTGGGGGCAGGTTTTCTCTGGGTTGTGTGTTTTTCTGTGTGTTTGTGACAGACTGTCTCTCTGAGTTTCCCCTGTGATGGACTGGCGCTCTGCCCATGCTGTCCCGTCGTTGCCTATAGTCAGCTGGGATTGGCTCCAGGACCCTGCGACCTTACGTTAAAGGGAATTGATGCCCCTCTGAGCACCGTCCTCCACTTTGTCATGACTATGTTTCTACTCTCCTGTGACCCAGAAACCTGTGAGCCACTGCATGTGTAGGTATCATCTGGACTCAGCGTTAGGCTACGGTTACACTGGTGAACTCTCCGCCAACTCCGTGGAGATGTGACCCGATAAGTGGGCTCCCACATCACCTCCAGTCCCCGACTGGCTGATATCTCCAGGCAGGACGCCACTGCTCCTCTGGACAGATGACACCGTGTGTCCCGCGGTCTCTCACCAAAGGTCATCCAGTGTAGAAGTGGTAGTGTGCTGCAGTTTTGCCTTCACAAGGGGAAAGTAGATTCACATAATGCAGTAGAGTCAGAGATTTCCAAACGAAGAAGAAGAGAATGAAAAATGGAAGGCAACTTGACTATTCAGATGGAGTGAAAATGGAAGGATGTGCCAAAGCAGAGAAATGAAGAGAGTCAAAGTGTTATTTTATTTATGTAACTGTAGTTTCTTGCGTTTCCATGTTGGCTTTGTTGGCTGTGTCTGCAGCCAGTTCATGGAGATAAGGCTGTGCATAGAAACAGCTCATAGAGAGAGAGGGAGAGAGAGAGAGAGAGAGAGAGAGAGAGAGAGAGAGAGAGAGAGAGAGAGAGAGAGAGAGAGAAAAAAAGACAAATGTTTACTTTGCCCACCGCGGCTCAGGCTGTGTCAGACAATTTGCATAGCACCCAATCACATCAGACTCTATTAATCGTCAAATAAAATCTGTACGTGACTGCTTGTGTGCCAGAACTTGCTGTTGCAGCAAGTTTTCTTTTCCTTTGTCATTCTGTATGCGTTAACAGGCAACAAAAAAATGTATTGTACACAGTTTCAGCTGCGTTCTCCTCTCCCTAATGAAATAACAGCTGTATGTTTGATTTCCATTAATAACCCTCATGTTCAATTGTATTCGTTTGTACATCCAAAAAGAGTGAAGCCATTTTTATTCCAGCTTGTGCTACATGCAATCCATTCCTCCCAGAAACGGGGCTACATTATTCATCCTGCGGTGTGTGATTTGACCATAGTGTTTCTGAGCGCTCTGTTTAATGAAAATATTTCACGTGTGAATTAATCATTAGAAGGGCTTATTCGCCGTTCCTCTGGTAGCATAATGATCTCTCTCCACCACTGGCCTGGATGAATCTTTCATTGTCTTTATGTTTAAATGAGTTGGCACAATTCTCCGAGGAGACGGGGGCCCGCAGTGTGTATCACCGCACTGTCAAAGTTAACATGTGGCTGAGCTAAATGCCATAATTTAATTGATGCCAAGCGCAATAACATCACCCACTGATCTTTTAATAATATGGAGATATGATTCCTGTCCTTTCACTTCATTATGATATTGCCTTCTCAATATGCAAATGTGAATTCACACGCTTACACAAAGTCTAGACTCTAGACAATATTTTAGTGGGCTTTTCAGACTTTGCAATGCTATTTTAGATTGTAATGAGATGGCCTTTAA
The DNA here is from genome assembly GCF_902148845.1 of Salarias fasciatus. NCBI lineage: Eukaryota > Metazoa > Chordata > Actinopteri > Blenniiformes > Blenniidae > Salarias > Salarias fasciatus. The sequence goes on along the minus strand of NC_043746.1, from coordinate 10,317,111 downwards.
CCTTTGAATTCGAGCAAAAACCTCTCCAGAATAAATTAGAAGCCACTCAGTTCTTGCATAACTGCTACTGTGCGCCAGCCTCCTCTGTGTTTAATCCTCTGGGCCATTTTCTCCCTCTGTCTCCGTCTCTCTCCGTCTCTCTCCTTCTCTAGGTTTCTCCATCCTGCAGGCCATCATGGAGGCAGCGGTAGCTAACAACTGGCAGGTGACTGCTCGCTCTGTTAGCAGCTCGACGGACGCGGCCGAGTTCAAACGCATCATTGAGGAGATGGACAGGAGGCAGGAGAAGCGCTACGTGATTGACTGCGAGGTGGACAGGATCAACACCATATTGGAACAGGTGAGTCTCACACGCAGTGCACACCAGGAACTGCTACCGTACTTTTTTTGGTTTCCAGATTTGGATGCATGATTGCTGGGGGGGAAAAGGAGTTTTAATTCTGTGGTCAAATTGAGCTGTGTTGAGCTTGTGGGAAAAGCTGTGCCATAACTTTGTCATTTTAGCGGCGCTCTGAGTCCTTGAGCACGTGAGTCATGAAATATTTACGAAAAGAAGCTATAATTATTTTAGAGCTCAGTGAGTGTGGGGATCATGATTTGAATCCTTTTCCAGCAAAAACCCCTAATCAAGTCTACGGTGCAAGTTGCAATGACTTTCTGTAGCAACTCCTTTAAAAAGAGAGTGGCTAAATTAACATTTCCATACTTATAAACCAGGTGTGAGGAGTCTTAATATTGCCTTTTTCCTCTTCAGCTCTGATAGCCGCTTTTGCATTATAGCTTATTCATTATTTTAATTTGTCTTCAAAAGAGTACAAATTCATTTTTGTTTGTCAGATCTTTTTAAATTATAGAAAACATGCATCTATATTAAATAGGTTATGTAGTTCTGCAGCATTATGTATTTCAAACATGGAAAATGATTTCCAAATATTCTGCAAAAAGCTCACACAAAAAGACTGCTCTCAGTTTTACTGTGCTGTGACAGTAAACACATTTTGCACCCATTAGACCCTGTTTACATGGAAATGAACTGCTGGAAGTTGTATGGCTTTGCCATGGGGTGGAGCGCTGAGCAGACAGCAAGAATAAATAAAATGTGATACCACGGAGTTGGACATGTTGGTGGACGGAAGTTATGGAACTGAGCATTACAGCAAATAAATCTGAGCTTTTCCAGAAGAAAAATGCAGTCTGGGAGATTATTTGTCACAAAGTCAAAGATTCAAAGTCAATGATTATGAGATCTGAGATGGAGTACAGCGCAGATGATATCTTGTAATATGCCAATAAAATGCTAATTAAAGTTGTGGCGAGTCAGCTGAGGAGAACCTCTCACCACAATAAAAGCAGCATCTCTGCTAAAGGTTGAGCTGGTTTGTGCCTCCTTTCCAAAACATGTTAAACACAGACAGTCACAAGCAGCAAACATTTTCAGATTTTGTAAATAACATTACGTTTTGTACATCAACCCATCAGCATAAACTCCTCCCGCTATTTTGCACCATCTGGTAGACAAACCCGATATTCCATATTCAAAGGGGAGTCAAAGGCACTCAGTTATTACGTGAAAGTCTAGATTGCAAAAGACCTACACAATGTCCTTCTGGACTCTACAGTCCTTTATCGTGCTCTAAATTTAGCAGGATTTATTTTATGGTATGTCTGCGTTTGCTTTTATTACTGTTTCCAGTTGCAGATACAGCTCCCTGCAGAAGGAAAAATCTTTCAAATCCAACTGTGCTCTGGCTGCTCGGTCAGCATGCTGATAAAGTGTGGAAGAAAAGAAGTCTGCTAGTTAATTGCTGAAGTGGCCCCTTCAATTTGCGAAGTTAATGCCGCCTATATTTCAGTTTCTTGCCGTCAGAAGATGAAAATGATGGCACGGAGCTGCAGTCTGTCTTGAGAATGAGAATTAAAGACAGCTAATTGTTGAACAACCTGATTGCTCTGCTGGCTGTTTGCTTGCTTGCTTGCTTGCTTGTTGCGAAGCCGTATTATTTGAGAATCAGAGAGTGTTGGATTTGCCAGAGAGCCTGAGGTGGAGAGGTCTGAGCGTGAGCAGCCATTTGGAGAGACCACTGATGATGCAGCCTTTTTAATCCTCTTCCCACAGCCTAAAAAAAACCCCACGGTTCCCCCATCACGTCCATTGCCCGAGGAGGAAATGAAAGGTCCACCAGTCCTTGTAGTGGGGGAAACACAATTACCATGAATAGATGAGTGGCTCTTGTGCCATGCATCTCGTCTGCTCGCTCCACCCTGCACCCCTGCCTGCTGCCGCCTGCTTATAAGGCAATCAGCTCCTGAATTGGATTGTGCTCGTTAACATTCATTTAGATATTGGCTTCTCTTTGCCTCACAATATCCCCTCAACGACTGTTAGTTTCACTTGTTTTTTATGAATCTAATTTGACTCCGGAGTCATAGTTTAAAGCAGAATTGCTTTTAGTATTAATTTGCTGTGTCTAATTTAATTCTTGAGCTGCATTCCCCTCCACCCCTCTTCACAATCTGAGGGCTATGCGGAAATCTATTTCATTCCTCTGTTACGAATATGCATCAGCTTTTAAGAGAAGCTCAGAATATTTATTACAAATCATGTGAGGCATATTAGAGGTTGCGTCTTTAATTGCTTTTTCCCCTGCAAACAATAATAAAGGATGCAGGGCGATAATCCGTTTGATGTTTTCCTGCCGTTGTTCCTATTAATGAATGGTGTTCTTTGCTTGGTGAGCTCTTTCTTCTTCACATCTCATCTTTCCGTCATACATTTTCCATCTGAGCATTTTTTTTTTCAGTTCAGAAGAGGAACAGAAAGCACACAGAAGAGTTTACCTTTAAACCAGCACTGTGTCCCGATATGCCCGTTGTTTGCAGAGGAAACCTCAGAATGTGATTTATTTATTTATTTATTTTTTTTTAAAGCTAATTGAAATAATCTGTCTGGCGCTGCCAAGATGGATGAGTCACAGGCATTCAGGGAAGCTGCTGGACTTCACTCTGCAGCTGCCCCCCATTGGGCCACGCCATTATACATTGAAACAGGAATGGACCGTCTCCCATGAGGGCAATCACGCCAAAAACGGCACCCACTGTCAGCTCTGTGGAAACCTGCTGCTTGTCCCTGCTGTTGTAGTTCTGTTAACCAATGATTGCAGACAGATAGACTTTCATTCACGACAGACTGGTGGGAGGATTTAAACCCAACCTGTGCGCCGGGGTCAGTGTGCAGCGTGTCGTAATGTTGTCGACGCGTAGCTTCAATCCGTCAAGGTCACTGCCTGTTGAGAGAGGATCACGAGGCAGAGCTGATCCAGCACGCTGATTACTGGAGGGAAATGGGAAATAGTTTTATGATTTCTGTTGCAGTAATCCCACTGCAGAGTGAACGCCTTTATACCAGGCAATGAAGTTCATGGAGTGTGGAGTTGTCTTGAATAGGCAAGTGTCGAGTTTCCACACGTTGGCACGATTGTTACACACAGAGAGAGAGAGAGAGAGAGAGAGAGAGAGAGAGAGAGAGAGTTAAAAAAAAAATCCATGCTGTTCTTCATTAGCACCACTTTTCATCCAGTCACTGCTAATGCCTCTTTTCAGTGTTTCCGTAATCTGCCTAAACGACTAAAAGGACATCCAGTGGTAGCATATTTACTGAAGTGCCAGACTTAAGGGACACCCTCGAAAACAAGACATCTCACAGGCTTTATCCCTCTACGTCTCAATAATTTCCATCTTCTGCTTCAAAAAAAAAAACTTTACAATTTATCTATATATACTTCTTAACTGTTTAAGTAAACTATAATATACTGGATCTAAAATGAGATCTAGTTTCACAGCTTTATAATGATAAGACATCAATCCTGTACACCTTTAACTCATTTCAGATGCATATATATGAATAAAATCACTATTTTCTTTTGTTTTCTTCCCGGATTTGCCACACCAAGCTATTGCAATCACACCGAAGACGTGACTAGTTTTTACTCTGGATGCTGGGATTCAAACCCCCAAACACACAAGATCAAGACTAAACCCAGTGCAGCAGTTTAATATGGAATTTGGTCTAAAACCTCAAATACACACAGAATTTTTTTTTTCTTTTGCAAGAACACCTTGTCAGATTAAAGGATAACTGCTGCTTGTCTGAAGCAAAGATAATCTAAAAGATGAAGACCTCTGCATGCATCCTCATGTTCAGGTATCATCAGCTGTATTAGCGCAGCGCCACCCTTCACTGCAGCGACACACTGTTAGTGTCCCTGCTGAGAAAATGCTTTGTTTGCCATATGACTGAGGCAAATGTTATTGCTCATTATACACTGGTACATTAGTGAGTAAAAGGTCCTGCAATTACTGACTTAAAGACAACCCACTTTCACTGCTCCGAAAAATTATATCTCAGTGCAACAGGTGGAAATTGTTCATGTCTTTGATATGCATAACTGACGAGAATTAATAAGATTATTTACAAGGACAGAGCAACTGAGCACAGTGAATGATGTGGAGATGTATCTATACACATTCAAACAGCAAGTGCGTGTTATATCGTATAAAAAACATTCAAAGGTAAAATAGATCTAAAAATGGCCATATAAACTGATGAGAAGTAAAGGGAAGGGAACAGCAGACATACACACGAAAGGCTGAAAGAAGAGAGAAAAAAACATTGTTCTTAATTAAATAAAAGTGATTAAACAGTTATTAAATTGGCTGCTCCTCAATTTTCTGGTTGTGCAATCGATTAACAAACTAATTGTTTTAGTCCTGACTTCTCACAAAGGACCGACGGGTTCAGGGAGAACACGGAAACCTCTCGACGTTCCTCTCCTTTAGATGAATCCCATTTTTATGGCTTCATATTTTATTTGTCTTGAAGTAAAAACACAGTAGGGGGGGTATTTGCATACTGCTGCATCAGGACAAGTTTTGTTTACTCCTGTGGAGGCAGAGAGAGAGAGAGAGAGAGAGAGAGAGAGAGAAAGAGAGAAAGAGAGAGAGCCTCCTACAGATTTGTTTTGGGATACTGAGGAGAATGCTACACCCGGGCCATTATCATTTCATGCTGTAACAACCACTCAGGATTTATCACCTATAGGACTTCTCCATCAATACTCCACTGCAGATAAATTAACGCTACGGCTGGCCCTTACTTTCCTGACAAAAATGGGATAGCTTCTGCCAGCTCTGCTCCCTCGAACACATCCAATCAGTGTGTTTCATTGAACCATTTCAGCCACACACAAAGAAGAAAATAGAACTAGGAGCAATGATCGAATATAACTTATTAATTGTTGCTTTTAACAGGGTGTATGTATGTATGATGAGTCTCTGGATTTTCTTGTTTATGTGTTTGATCATGTATATTGCCATTCTCTATGAGACTGCAGCATCTATCTTTATGTTTCTCGCTCGCCCTCTTCCTCCTCCTGGGACTTCTATACTGGAGTGTGCTGAGAGGCAACAACCTGCTCATCACCAGTGTAAAGAGAAGCAGGCAGAAAGGAAGGGGAAAAAAAAAAGAAAAAAGAAAGAAAAAGAAAAGATGGCGTCTGGGACAGGCCCAGGGCAAGCAAGCTGTTCAAAGACAGGCAGACAGTGAGCGCTCCGCCACCCACAAAGCAGCATTTTCATGCGGGAAAGAAAAGAAGAAGGAAAAACAATAAGAAGTGAGAAGGAGTTACCAAAAAAAGAGAGAGGAAAAAAGGAAAAGCGCATCTGGGGATTTGTTAGAACAACATTCCGCCGCCTGTAGAGGCATTAAGGGAGGCCATATTGCCTTCCCAGGGAGAGTTGGAGATTGTCCATTCCCGTCTTTCTGCTCTTGAATACAGAACTCAGAAAATCCACAGTTCAATGTATGACACAGCCTGAAATCTCGGTGTGATATCAAATTTAAAAAAGGGAAGGAAATCTGACCATGGCAGATACGAAGTTGAGGGAGAAAGAGGGAAGAGAGTGAAAAAGGATGATAGATTGCCAGAAGTAGATAAAAAAAAAATAAAAAAAATAAAAAAATCGGCAATAAAAAGAAGGTCCTCAATCAATGTTGTGGATGCCGCGGCGAAAAAACAAGAAAAACAGACACAGATGTAACTGGATTCATGAAAAATCGAAATTAAATCTAAATAAATGTAGTCTGGCGGTCTTTGATTTCCCCCAGTTAGAAGACAGAATCTGCCACATTAAACTCTCTCAGGCATTCAGCGCCGTGATTACTTTGGCTCCGTTTTCAAGTAACATTACCTGACGTGTCTATCAATTTACTTTAAAAGATAGAGACAAGAGAGAAGAGGGGGTAGAAAGTGAGTTAATGTCTCGGCTGATATGAAAGATGCTTCTGATATCTGCATCGGCTTTTCGTCTCCAGGTTGGTGAGAGGACGGCCTGCAGGGAACGTAGCCCCCTTTTTTTTTTGATGCAAAGTTGTGAATACGTAGTGCCTTCAAATCCCTGGCACCAGCCTCAGTTGTTAAGGGCCATTTACTAACTGCGATTATAGAATTAAATGGGATTAAAGTGTTATCATTAAAGGGAATATGACCTGCTGACTCAAGCGCTGAGTGAGAGGCCGAGGCCGGTGAGCTGCGGCTCTCACATTTCAACATGTTGCAGGAGCTGCACGAGAACACACTGCTTAATAATGCAGCGTATAAACCAGAGACACCCTTCTTTACACTATCAGTCTGACAAAATTACCCCGATCAATTTCAGTAAAAAAAAAAAATAAAAAAACAGGGCAGCCCATCTTGGCGTTTCAATGTTTTTGGCACAAAGACGCGAGGGCGTCTGAGCTGCCATGATTCCTTCCTCCAGAGGTATCGAATCTCAAATAGTTCTTGTATCTCAGGGCAATGATAGACATAATCATCTGAATATGAGTCAGGTGTTTCGAGCATGTTCTGCGTTTGGGGGGAGGCCAGCGCTCACGCTCTCTTCAGGGGCATATTCTGCTCCTGCCAAGAAAAGCATCTCGAGCGCAGCCACTGCTGACTGTTAATTAGAAACTACTCCACTGAAAACACTTATACAGCAGCATTAAAGTAAAAAAAAAGAAAAAAAAAAAAAGAAGGGAGACTGAAGGAGGAGGAACGTCCTTTTACATCAAAGCATACAGAGCTTTAATTTACCCTGTTGATCCATTGTATGAGAAGTGGCGCACTTTAGTATCTCTGCAGTCCGAATTAATGTCGCAGTTAACAAAGTGAGTTAATATTCCTCTGCAGCGTTCAGCCCATGATGACTTTAGAAAGTGTTGCTCATTGTTCTCACTTGGATGGCGCATTTAAAGGAAATGCTTTCTGTTTCTCCCGCCGAACAGACAATTGTACCTACACACTGATTCATCAAGCCGGTGAGGCAATTTGTCATGCAGTCAATAGTGGATTAATGGAATAGTTGCTGGGCCGACGATTATCAGCAATTCTGATATTGATTAACTGCTCAAGTTGTTTAGAACAGATAAATGGCCAGAACATAAAGTAATGGTTTGCAGTTTATGAAATGTGAGGTGTTTTTGTTCCGCTTTGTGTCACTCGAAACATAATGCCTTTGGAGAGCAAAGCACTAATTGGACAAAACAACGTATTCAAAGGTATTCCTTTGAAGAAGGACAGTTCTGTTTGTTTCAAGAAGAAATGCATCAGTTGAGTTTTTAAACTAACAATGTTCTATCACACAATAGATAGCTGGACATTGCATGAGAATTCAGCGGTGATCATTTGGAGGATCTATGGAGACGAAGCCGTGAGGAATCCTGAACCAGAGCTGCAGACAGAAGTCTTTTCTCTCAGTCCAGGAAAAGAAGGACAAACATCTCTGCTCTTGTGGACTTAGTAGAGACTGTTAATGTTACATTCGAGGACATGTTCGCTGCTTCTGGCCAGTTAAATATGGCGTTTGCCTGATCTGGTTTTTTCTTCATGGAGTTGGAGCCTAAAAATAATTGCATGGGTATTTGCTTGTCTTTTATATGCCTGGGTGAATGGTATGATATTTACAAACTCTGGGGAACCTATCGTTTTCAGTCAGCCTCTTCCTGCGCTTTGGCAAACTCTGCAGTGTAAAGGTCACTCTTGGAGGAAAACGTTTATTAAAAATGTGTAGCTGTAGTTTTACATTTGGGGCTCTCCGCCTGGCGGTGCCGAGGCGGGATGAGGGTGAAGTCAAGGTCATGCTAGTTGTCTGTCCTCATCAGGCTTTAAAGAAAACTCCAGTCTGCAGAAATGCAGGCTTTTTTTTTTTTCGCCGTCCTTGTGTTGCCGAACAAAAGGTGGTGAAGCTAAGCAAGCGGATCGATGCACAAGAGGTGCACTGTATGAAAAAGAGAAAGTGCATTATTGAAGGGGCAGATGCACTAAACACATTTCTTCTCTTCAGTGTCACTGGGAAAGAAAATAATTGGTTAGTGGGCTTGAGACTGTACAGTTTGTGATCTATGAGAATCTGAGGTAAAACAGAGAAGGGCAAGTATAAATAATGCAACGTGTCTGGATAATTTCTGAAAAGTCAAGACAAATGATCGATAAATACTGGTTTTTACCTGAAGCTGATTTGCAAAAGCTGCAGTCGTAAAATGTTTTTTGAGCAACATTTAGTTTGATTTGTGTTCAGATAGCACAAAGCCAGCAGGAGGGCGGGCCACTTGACAAATCCACCACAAAACATTAAAGATGAGAGATTTTATAAAGACATAAAACTCAGTCCGAACAGCTTGCACAAAGACATCTGAATATATTTCCAGTCTTCCAATCTCACATAAATATTGTTTATACTAATTCTGTGTTATTACTTTAATAAATTGGATTTTAAAAAGAAATTTAGCAAACAACGGTTGTTTTTATGAATAGAATTCGAAGATGGTCACAGCCTAAATTATGCGAGAGCCCGCGGCGCATCTCAACCACAAAATGTGTCCGTCTCCACTGGAGTCGTGTCTTGCCGTCTGCCTAATTAAAGAGATTGAGGGGGAATGGTCTGTGTGTTCTGGCCGGAGGTTCTGTGTGTCTCTCTGCCATCAGTGTCTTGCTGCGCTCCATCCCAAGGTTGCTGCTCGCAGCCGCTGCCAGGCCGGCTGTGAGCCGGGCGCCGTGGGCAGGTGGCGAGCGCTTCCTCCGCCCGGCTCCAGGTGCAGGTGTGAGGAGGCTTACGGCCAGAGTCAAGGTCGGCGCACGGGGAAGGAGTGCGGAGCCGCAAGGTCTCGTACAAAAAAAAAAAAAAAAAACAGCAGTGCTTTCAGAGGAACTTGCGGACAGAGAGGTCAAACAAACTATTGCAATTTGAAATCTTATCAGACTAAATGAAGAACTTTGTGTGAATGTGACTAACTTTCGGGGCTGTTAATCAGTGGAAGAAGCTCTAAAATACAAACTGGATTTTTTTTTTTTTTTTTTTTTTCCACATATTCTGCATTTACAAATAATACATGTATTTGACAAATTCAACCAAGAGCCAGGAGGGGAGCAGTCAAAGATAAACTACAATGAAAACTATCCCCACAAAAAAAAAAAATTCACATAATTACTTAATAAAATAAGTGCAAGAGAAAGAAAAGAAAGAAAAGTTACGAGATTCCTGATATTGTTACTGGGTACGTTATCTTTTCTATTGGGGAAATAATTTGATTTCACACTTTTTTTCCTTGATTGAATACGGATCAGATTTAATTTTGAGGAAGACACTTCGAGGTTTGGTGTTAACTTTTGCTTTAAAGGAGAATTCAGGGTGCCAGACACCACAGTAGGTGAACAGGAGGTTCAAAACAGAAATCAACTGACCACAGTAACACAGTCCTCAAGATCACAGGTGAGAAAGAGAAAGTCCAAACATGCAAAACACAGACTGAGACACTACAAAGAGCTGCTAACACACATTAAGACTAAACACTAAATAGCACAAGCACCAGGTGAAGACAGTCACACACTCAGGTACAGCTGAAACACATCAGGGATTGATCAAACATGAAGAGAGGAAGTCAAGAGCCTGAAATGAGAAACAGTCAGAAACTCAAATTCTGTATCATGACACTAATATTCATCAGTCTTTTGGTTTACTGCAGTGCGAGGTAGAGGTGGAGTGAATTTTAAAGCTTGACATTTGGGTTGAATACATGTAGTTAACTGATGGTTAATCCCTTTATTTGTCCCTCATTGAAAGATCTGCAAATCAAACTTCATCAAATTAGTGCTGTTTAAAGTTGTTGAAAAATATTACAGTGGGTTGCTTTTCATCTTAAATCTCAGCTAAAAACAAGCCAAATCATCCATATGAAAAAATCACTTTTGTGATAGAAGAAGTTTGGATTTCTGAAAAACTAATCCAGTCTTTTTGAAGATTACACAATAACGCTTAAAGGCGACACAAAGAGTGCAAATTTACAAACCCTACAAAATCCTGCACAGCCTGATCAGCCTCAGTGTTTCTGTGACTATTACTGTTGGTAGTTTGGACAAAAACAAAACAAAAAAAAAAAACTTTCCAAATGCGTTCACTTTATTTAAATAGCATTCATAAATTAGTCTCCACCTTCTGTAAAAGTGTTGAAGGGTTTTTTTTTTTTTTTTTTTTTTTCCCCCAGTAATGTGTCTGTCATTAGGATCAAATTGACGGTTCCTAAAAGCACACTCCAGCTATTTTCTGCATTATAATCAGCTCATTTCCCCTTTGTTTCTCTTTCACTTTCTTGGTTTGCTGCTCGTCTGTCTGACATCCTGCAGTGTGGGAACTTTAAAGCCTTAATGATGGGGAGGCTGTCAGAGAACGCTGACCCGCCCGAGCAGCTTGATAGTCTGAGTGAAGGGCTTTGTGTGTTTGTGCTCCCTCGTGCGCCGCGCTTTGTGAAAAGAAACAATACCGTCTCTCCCCCCCCTTCGTGGACAACCTTCAGATGTCCACGAGGAGGGGGAAACAAGTGGTTTACTTAATTTTGAAGGGCGCTCGGTCCGAGATTGGTTAATTGTTTGGGGCTGCCACGCTTCAAGTGCAGCGAGGTCGGTGGAAATTAGCGTAGGTGAATTTAAAAAGCCGTGACCGTCGATGAAACGGGAGAAAACGAAAAACGTTCTTCAAAGATTTTTTTTTTTTTTTCACCTCGAGACGAGCGCTTTTCATCACGCTCTCCTGCTCAGCGGGAATGTTGTAAATGATCCACAGTAACAAATATCTGACATATCCTCAGCTGAACACACACACGCACACACACACACACACACACACACACACACACACACACACACACACACCAAAAGATGACAAACTGACAGTTTGTTTTTGTGACAGAGCCAGGACATGTGCAAACATGCTGATTTTGCTGTAAACTTGTGTTGCCGTGTTTGTAGACCGCAGATGAAAACCGAGACGCGGATGACGAGTTCCTGCATGGCAGCAGCTCAGAAGTCCATTGGCAACAGACTGCAACCTCATAAATAACAGACCTCATGAGGCTCGGTCAAGAAAAAAAAAAAAAAAAAAAAGGGAGAGGAAAAAGCCTCGTCGGGCATGTAATGCGCAGAAAGCTACGTTCACTATTGGATTTATCTGCAGGTCCAGAACAAAAAGAGGAAGAAAATGTGAAATAAAAGGCAGCATATGGTTAGTGCCACAGTGATGGAATGGTTTAGAACACCGCTTACTATTTTCAGACAAGCCGCGTGGGTTGAAACATGCTGTTATGCTCCAAAGGTGTGATATTTTCAAAGCGGGGAGAGAGATCTACATCTTACTGTCTCACTGTACATTCCTTTGAAATAGTTTTTTTTTTTTCCAGCTTCCACCTTCTGTCCAGCAGTTTCCGGGACCGCATCATGAATGACTTCAAAGTGAGCAGAATATTCAAGGATGCTCACGTTGTTCCTGTTTCTCCCTCATTATGTATTCCTCCTTAATGAACACTTCCTCTAACTTCTTTTGTTATTCCGCAGGAGACTTTGCTCTGTTTAAACTTTTGTGGCATCCTGTGTGCGCTTGCAGGACGCCGCCGCACTTCTCTGTCGTCGCCGTTCGCGACAGCCACAGCTCTTAGCTCTCATCTCATGGGTGGTTTGCTGTATTGATGGTTTTTTTTTTTCTTCTTTTTTCCTCCCATAGGTTGTGACCCTGGGGAAGAACAGTCGTGGTTACCACTACATTCTGGCCAATCTTGTGAGTAATAACCGTGGAGCTCCCCCGAGAGCGAGTGGGACTTTCTTTTTGCTGCATGCGCGAGAACTTAGTCTCAGCCGTGAGCTGAAATGTGCACGCACAATAAGTGGATTAAAGGCTTTTGTATGAAATCAGAAAAAGAAAAACTGGCTTGTGTGTGTTTTGTTTTTCTCCCTATATATGTATATAGGGCTTCTTACATTTACTGCCTGCTCTTCTTAAAACACTCCCGCAGTCATGCTTCCTATGAATGTCTTCATAAGTCCTCTTGCTAAAATGTAAATGAGAGTCTTGGGCAATCAATAAACACATTTTTTAAGTTATGTTTTTAAACTATTTTCCCACACTCTGAGGAAAGAAACACTTAGCCGTGGTATTAGCATGGGAGTTTGAAAGTGAAGGCCGGCGCTGCTCTCGCTCGCGATCCCCCGCCGCCTTTTCTCTGACTTCACAAGATGTGATTATGCAGCAGTCAGACACATGTCCTTGCACACCATGACACAATGCTGAACTTAAAAAAACAGCAATTTGACCATAAAAAGAAATACCTGTCACGGCTTCAGGGTGAAGACGGGAATTTAAAAGCAGCTGGAACAGCACAGGCTTTCGAAATGCATTAGAAAATGTTATTTTGCTGAATGAAAGTAGGCCAGCTGGTTCAAGTGAAACATTTTGATGTTACATGATATGACGCAGTACTTACTGGCTGGTTGTTTATCTGGAAATGAATTTGGGTAACACCACAAAGTGTGAATAGAAACATTAGCCTCAGTGTAATGTCAAACACATGCTGGCTTCTCGTGCGGCACAGGATTTTTTTAATAAAATGCACCTTGCTCACAGCCAGAATAGTTGCAAATATTTTGTGGTTCTTTGCCCCAGGTTATATTAAAAAACAAAAACCTCAAAGACAAACAAGTTATGTGAATTTCCTCCTTTCCAATTTCCCTCTTTTGTCTCACAGGGATTTTCTAATGTGAGCCTGGACAAAGTCTTCGCCGGTGGAGCCAACATTTCAGGGTTTCAGATAGTCAACCCTGAGAACCCGATAGTGCAGCAGTTTATGCAGCGCTGGGAGCGGCTAGATGAAAGAGAATTCCCAGAAGCCCGAAACGCTCCTCTGAAGGTACCGTGCATGCCAGGCCTTTCACTGTGCATGCAGAGTGTAACGATCATCCCTTCTGAAGTGCTCTCTATCGGTTCGTCTCCTCTCATCCTCTGTTTGCCTTTGTCATTCTCCCGTCCTCCCACCCCTTCGCTTCCCCCGTCCTTTGCTTTGCATCTCTCACAGCAATCGATATATTGATAGGCACTGCAAGCCAAGGTTATATTGCAGCTTCAATTTACATCTAATTAAACAATGATCAAGAAAGAAATGGATTTTGAATGGCATTTAATTAGATTTTGTCATGGTGCAGTGGTCAACAAACAAGTGGCTCAACCCTCAGTGGTGAAAAGGTCAGACGAAGTTGCAGGGGAAGTGCGTGAGAGATAAACTCAGGCGTTAATTCTCTCCTTTCTTCCCATTCGCACGAAAAGTTTTGAAAGAGGTCGCAGCCCCCAGATAGTCCCGGCTTTTTTTCCATTCCAATCCGTCTAATCAAACGTGTTTTTAATCATAAGCAAAGCGTCAGAGCTCACACGCACCGCAGCCACGCCAAATTGACCTGCAGGCGCTGACTGCCCCAATTTTACGCTCTCATTTTAACAGCTTTACTACAAAAACAGTCGTCTCATCTTATCTTTTTGCCTCCCGCCATGTTTTTTGTGTCACTGTGTGTTCCGCTGTGCTTCATTGTTATTGTTTGCTTTGTTTTGCTGTTTTTATTCTCCCCTGTGTTTCCTCCGTACAGTACACTTCAGCTCTGACCCACGACGCCATCCTGGTGATCGCGGAGGCCTTCAGGTACCTGCGGCGCCAGCGTGTGGACGTCTCTCGCAGAGGCAGCGCCGGGGACTGTCTGGCCAATCCCGCTGTACCGTGGAGCCAGGGCATAGACATCGAGAGAGCGCTGAAAACGGTGAGGGAGGGGAGGAAGGGATGGGGGGGGGTAAGTTGAAAAATAAAGAAAAGGCTGGAAGAAGTGAAGCAGAGATAGTGAGCGAGAGTGTGATAAAGATGGAAAGTGACAGAGAGAAGGGAAGAGAGTGCAAAAGCTATTCTCCTCCCTCTGCCTCCAGATATCTCTGCACAGCGCTCACTCAAATCCAGGCCCTCATTACCATAAAACTACATATTTTATTAAAGCGTATCCAGTTCATCATTTGATTAACAGACTACGTGCACTCTAGCAGCTCCATGGACACGAGCACCTTAATAGCAGCTATATGATATATGCAAAGGCATGACTGTTGTACATTCTATGTGTGTGTGTGTGTGTGTGTGTGTGTGTCCGTCAGGTCCAAGTTCAGGGTATGACCGGGAACATCCAGTTTGATAACTATGGCCGCCGGACCAACTACACCATAGATGTTTATGAGATGAAAACAGGTGGGCCAAGAAAGGTAAGACCGACCAGCGCCCTCGTTGAGCTCTCATCCATCATTTGTCAAATCACGAGCTGATCCAGGAAGTCTTTATTAAAACGCTGCTAAAAGCTGTCACACATCAAACTGCGGTTAATTACTTGTCAGAAAATGTGGGGTTCTGCCAAAAAAGTCATTTTAAATAATCGTTAGCGGCTATACTGGAGAGCAAGACGTATCGACCACATGTTCAGGTCCGCGAAACCTCACTGTTATGGAGCAAAATATGGTGTGTGTGGGGAAGTGGAAAATCACTTCTTCTTTTAAAAAAAAAAAAAAAAAAAAACTCTTATTTCATTTATTAAAATCTATACGGAGGGTTTTTGCATTCATGTGGGGACAGCAGGGATGTGAGGACAGCAGAGAACAGCTTCCTTATTACCTTCCTTAGCAGCACTGATGAGCTGTTCCGAGCATTACAAGCCCCACAAATCAAACTCAGTCCGCAATCTGATAGCTAAAACTGCCCTATCAAAAGAATGATATAAGACTATTTCGTTGCCGTGGGACAGCACAGATATGATTTTTTTTTTTTTGGCCCTCTGCTGACAGTAATTACCATTCAAATAACCAATTATTGTAAAGGGGATTCAAGAATTCCTCTGGCTCCTCTTCAAAATGGTAATTCCCGGTGGTACATTCACGTTATAAACAGTACCATATGACGACCTCTGGTTTTATTTCCTAACCTCGCCGAGTTCCAAGAGACAGCTGTGAATTTCTCGTTAGCCGGATAAGTGTGGGCTCAGTCTGATATGATGTGTGATTATGCCGCCTGCCTCCCAAAGCCCACACTTCAATTAGCATATAGCATAGCCCCTTGCAGCCGCTTCCCGCACCGCTACATGGAGGATGAGAAAGCAGGGAGAGCGATGGAGAAAAGGAGGTCAGCGGGAGAGTGAGGGAGCGAGGGAAGATGAGACAAGCTGGGCACGGCACTTTGTCAGGACCTGCAGCCCGAGTCACCCCAGTGACAGTTAGAGGATGAAGGTTCTTAGCCGGGACTGTCACCGGTGATGTATGGGCTGATATCTGTCCCAGCTGCTTTGGGGTGAAACCAGGACGTTGCCTCTGGAGCCGCTCTCCGCAGCACAGATCCCAAACAGTCGTCTCCCCCGAGCGGCGCTACTCAAATATCGCTGTCGAACAAGAGCCGGGAGTAAACATTTCCCAACGCTGGCAAGTCTGCAAAAACTGCAACCGCCGCAGTAACCACTGTTTGGTGCTAAAGTCTGAGAAATGTGCTGCTTTCTAGCGCCTCCATTTGGTGCAGGGACTCGGTGCACTGCTGTACACCTGCGTGTCCGAAACATTTCAAGATCTGAGGCGAAAATAAATAAATAAATGCAGACCAGATGTGAAGGGGGGAAGCCTCGCCAGCAACAGTTAGACTATTGGCAACAACATATGCAACATGTTTCATCGTGAGCCAGAGCGGCCATTATTTCAGATGGGCAAACAAACACTTGACATTGGTCTGACTTGAGCATCTGCACAGCAGAATGTAGAGTAACCGAATTAGCAGGACTGTGCGGCGGAGAAACTGTCGAGCCACTGGAATATTATGCTAAATTATTAAATGTGTGTGCAGTTCACAGGCCCGAATATCAATTATTTACTACAAAACCTGGGAAGCTGAAGGTGGGAGGGAGTGGAGTTGTCAGCCATATGCTCATATATTGCACCGTAGTGATTGGATTCTGCATATTCGGCTGTTTGAACTGCTCAATGAAGCCAGTGATATCGGTGTAATCATAACACTTAACTGCATGTTGATTTTAGGAGCATAAACTCTGTCGTCCATGCTTAGGTTAATAGGATATTTATGTTATTCTGGTGTGATTATTGGATTTTTCTCATTCGCATCTGTACTGGTTGAACTTCAGGGCGGAGGCAGCAGGACTCTGTGAAATGGAGTTTGCTGTATTAATGAGCAACGCGTCATTTTAGTTGCCAGTAACACTTAATAGTTAACACTTAATTTCACTTATATAGTGAACTGATTAGCCTCTATCACTGACCACTCTTTTCTCTTTGCAGATTGGGTACTGGAACGAGTACACGCGATTTGTAAATATAATGGACCCGCAGGTCTCCAACGACTCCTCAGTGGAAAACCGAACGATTGTGGTCACTACTATTATGGTACACTTTCCATGCAGTTTTAAATGTTTCACTTATTCTGCCACTCAAGGTCATGGTGTTGATTCCAATGAGTGATACATTCTGTCCTGGGCGGGTAGAACCACATCTTTTTTGTGTTGCTTTCCATCCACTCACTACATGTTGAAACAGTCGGTCCGACCGTGGGGAGTGTTTCAACTGTATCTGTGTGGGTGTCAAAGCATTTTGATTTTCCATACTTCAGTGGCCTGTCGTAGCAGTGACATCACAATAATGGTATAAATGATTATGGTTGAGTCCATCAATTACAAAAAGCATACAAACGCATACGTAAGTAGACCTGTCTGTCCTCATCAAGTAAATGTTCAATGACACTTGGGATAGACTGGCCGCAGAATGACCACAGAATGATACTGCAATGGTGTTCCAAGCAGGGCAAAGCAAAATAAAGAGTATTGGAGGGGGATATGAAGGTGTGGTATTTTCCCTTGTTATTGCTTCTCCAATCTATTTTGCATTGCTCTTCCGTGTGTTCTGTGTTGAAGTATACATAACTTCCTGTCAAAGTGCTGAAAGAGGATTATTTTATTGGTATTTTTCAAGTCTGTAGGATGATAAACATGAAACAAGTTGTAGATTTATTTTCCATAAATAGTATAAACACAGCTAAATGTATGAGGAGATTTCGACAGCAACCATTGCAACTGTATTTACTGACTGCACAATAGAGCTATAATTGCCTGATCAAGTATCTCATCCTTTGCAAACATTTCTTAATCATAAAGGAAAAAATGTTCAGAAAATGATAACTTTCTCCTGAAATCATTCAGTTTCATTTGTATTCCAAGCAATAAACAAGCATCGCCCGATAGACAAGCAGAAACGTTACACATCTCCAGATGAGAAATACAGTCGGGAGGTAAACATGTGTAAACTACAGGGAAATATTCAGTGGATCCAAGGTGAGGGGATACGTTCAGCACAGAACAAACAAACCATTGCTCTCCTACTTGCACTCTAATTGTGTGTGGCTGTAATGACAATGCCTGCTCTCCCGAGCAGTCAGACTGTTTGATAATGATGATGATGATGATGTGCTCAGTACGAGAAAAGACGAGCAGCTTCAGCGGTTTGGAAAGGAGAGTAAAACTAGCACGCTCCTGCTCTCCTGATATAGATTATTTTAATTCCATTTTTTAATCATTATTATTATTAATAAAGTACTTTTTGCATTATTTTTTTCTGAATAGCAATTACTGGCTCTTTTGTTTATTTTTGTTTTTTTTTTTTTATTTCATCTGATTCCTTTTTGTTTGGAATGAACTAGCCTTTAAATTTTGCATTAGTGCAATGTGCTTGAATATGTTGGGATAGTATGGGCACTCTCTGATCCCTCTCCTGTCACTGGCATTTACTTATGAAACCCATCCCCATTCCCATCCACACCCACCTGTGCTGACCCACACCTTCTCAATGACTCCCACCCTATCAAAAGTCAGTCTGGCCTTCTGTGTTCTCCTGGAGAAATGACTTTTTACCCCCTGCTGTTATGGAAATCTATGTTGTCTCTATTCAATGACCATTGGTGACGATGCCAGAGCTGCACCCTTTGGATCAAACTGGGGTCGGGCACATTGGGCTCGGTGTCTGCTGGCTGTGCGACCATGTGATCACGCTGCTGTTATCAGTGCATAATTGTGCATTCACAGGGCATCCTGTGAATGCACAACTGCATGGATGTGGTTAAAACAGCTTATAATGTTTTCAGTCTGTGAGTACATGTGAGTGTGGGTGTGTGTGTGTGTGTGTGTGAGAGAGAGAGTGTGCACGAACACATATGGGTGCATGTCTGCATATTTCTGTATAACTGAATCCGTGCGAAGGCATGGGAGTGAATAAACCAGCGTGTGTTTGAATCAACAGGAAGCTCCTTATGTGATGTACAAGAAAAATTATATGCATCTGGAGGGGAATGACAGATATGAAGGCTACTGCGTCGATTTAGCATCTGAGATTGCCAAACATGTTGGAATTAAGTACAAACTGTCTATAGTAATGGATGGAAAGTACGGAGCCCGAGACCCTGACACCAAGACGTGGAACGGGATGGTGGGTGAACTGGTCTACGGGGTGAGTACTGGGAGTCTCGATTTCACTGATTACATGACAGTTTGCAAGGAACTTCAACATGAGAGGAGATCTCATTTTTCTGTCTTAAGGTTATCACCAACCCGTTGTGAACTCATCAGCTTTTGCCCAGTTCAAAGTGTAATGCTGTGTGCGGACGCTCAGCTGCGAGTGAATTTGTCAAACGCAGCCTCAAGCATTGGGGAGTTGGTGATCGCCTTGAGACGGAGAAAATGAAATCATTTCTCAGTGCTGTTCATTGCAATTAATCCTTCTTGCTTAGCCTAGAACGCTCTCTCTTTCTTGCAGTGGAAACGGAGGTAGGTACATGAAAACAATAAGTCCATATGGCAAACATACTGTAATCACTTTGATGAATGAAAGACTGTACGCCTTTGAAGTGAATGTGTAATTATGTTCGATGTTTCATGTGTATGATGAATATGCCACATTGTAAATTCACAGCTGAGAAAATCGGCCTCAGAATCGACAGCTAAATGGCGGTTTGCGGTTTGGGAACAACAACATCCATATGTGTTGCGCTCCATAAAGGTTGAACCTCTCACATTAGCCGAGGGTCATGCCGTGTTTTACATCTGACAGCGCCCGAGCTCTCGTAACACCTCGAGCATTCCTAAATTAACCCCCCCCCCCCCCCCCCCCCCCCCCCCCGCCCCCTCCTCTAGCCCACCTCCTCGCTGCAGCCGCTTTTCTCCGAAGGCCACAATAGTTGAACAGGGGCCAAATACAAAATGCATGAGGGTTAGGCTTCCTCATCTGTTCAATTTCCTAACTATCAGGCTGAGAGATTGCCTGGTTTGATGTGCGATCGCCACCAAATTATCCTTCAAATGGGAAAAGTCCACTCCTAGCAGATGGAAGGTAAAAGAAAAAAAGAAAAAAAATTATCAGTCACATCACTGTCAAGTCTTTCCAGCCCTGTAATTTTACAGCATGTGGGCCGGGACTAATAGTTTTGTACATTTTGACCTTTTGACCAGTAAATTAATTTGATTTTAGTTGTCTTTTAAAGGTTAGGCCTGAGGCTGCACTTTATTGCTTTGTTTCCCTCACCATTGATTGAGTGCTGCTTACGCCTGCACAAGGATTAAATGGTTATAGCCCGTCACAATGCTGTGTTGACAGGGTAAAGAAAACAGTTGTGTTTATTGGCTCTATTTGTGTTGCTCCCAGTCTGACCTTGTAAGAAACGTTTTCTGCCTCATTTTCTGCTTCAATCCAATGTTTTCTCAGCTCCGACATAAAAGGGCAACACAGCACATTACTAAGAATTGTCTTTTTACTTAGGGGCCGCTTTGAAGAGGAGTGATTATTTAATTAATCACATGCGCACCAGCTTCAGTAACACTGTCTAACATGATTAATTATTTTTGCATTGCTTCTACAGAAGAACCCATTGTGATTTCTAAAAAGGCAGCACCACCTCCACGGATGTGTTTTGATAACATAATGTGATTGAAGCATCAGAGCAAACCAGGGAGATAAAGAGAAACAGCTTGGGAAAAAAAAAATACTAATGGCAGAATAAGCTGTGTTTTGGGAATCTAGCAAACAGGCTTGTGATAAAGTACACACAGCCAACGCTTGATGATTTCCAAATAAGCTTCAGCTTGAAATCTGTGATTTCTAACACTTCCAGCACACACACACTTAAAATACAAGTGTGTTGTTAAAAAAATTAGGATGTGCTTGAAAAGTCGATTGTTTTGTCAGTTATTTTCACTCGAGTACCTCTCAGAATTTAATTTTGAACATTTTTGTCTCCAGTGGGGGTTAAAAAAAAAAAAAAAATCTCGTCAAGTAAAATATTGAAGCATTTTTAGATACTGTATTTTTTTTCTTAATTAACTTAACTTAATTTCTTTAGAACCAACTGTATTTTTTGCGAATTACATTCCTTGCAAAATTGTAAAGAAGTGAAACTCAATTATCCTTCTGGCTCATTGGACAGTTTTCAAGCTGCTTCTCTGAATTGTGGGCTTTGTCCCCTTCATACCTTTGAATATAATATTTGGACAAATTTCACTGGTTTGCTCTCAAATGGACTAAATGACTAACCCAGATCATGACTGTGATTTTCTCATGTTTACCTTTTTTGTTTGCTTTCAATATGTGGCAGGAGGTGGCTCACTTCTGAAAATGATGTGCAAAATGTGTGATAAAAACATGATTTTACTCTCCCTCTGCAGCTCCAGCCATTTCACACATGCATTTTAAAAGTGACCTGTTTCTCTAAGCAGGTCATGACTAACACTTGCTGTGCATGTTCCTGTTTCCAGAGAGCAGATATAGCCGTTGCACCTCTCACCATTACTCTGGTTCGAGAGGAGGTGATAGACTTTTCCAAGCCCTTTATGAGCTTGGGCATCTCCATTATGATAAAGAAGCCTCAAAAGTCCAAGCCCGGCGTTTTCTCCTTCCTGGACCCGTTGGCCTATGAAATCTGGATGTGTATAGTGTTTGCCTATATTGGGGTGAGCGTGGTCCTGTTTCTGGTCAGTCGGTTCAGTCCTTATGAGTGGAACCTGGAAGAACAGGACGAGACCAAAGACCCCCAGACTCCCCCCGATCCTCCCAATGACTTTGGCATCTTCAATTCCCTCTGGTTCTCATTGGGCGCCTTCATGCAGCAGGGCTGTGACATCTCGCCCAGGTGGGTTTGCTCCAGTAGACACCGGGAGGGGACAGCACAACCCGAGTAGGCGGGAAAATAGACCATGACGTGAAAATTTAGTCTGCACACGATGATATGTGACTCGCTACAGAATCATAAAATCATCTTTAATTCTTATCAGTTTCCTTTAGATGTTCTTTACTTGAAGCTTTTGAATGATTTCATATTTATTACAGTTGTGGATGTATAATCTGTTTTTTAAGTTTCTTTTATAAAATCAACAAAAATAGATCAATGTCTATAAATTTTTTGTATTTGCTTAACTGGCATTTAAAGAAGAGGTGAATTTTCCACAACTGGTGCTGTTTTACAGTGCTGCAGCACCAGGTTGTTTTAACTAACGACATTCTGATTACTGTACATTAAACACAACTGGTAGATCTTAACGGGTTGATGGGCACCACGTGTCACGGTGTAATTACATTTTCCATGTTTCCCTCTCATCAACCCCTCTGTTTCAGGTCACTGTCAGGCCGTATTGTCG
This sequence comes from Salarias fasciatus, assembly GCF_902148845.1. Classification (NCBI taxonomy): domain Eukaryota; kingdom Metazoa; phylum Chordata; class Actinopteri; order Blenniiformes; family Blenniidae; genus Salarias; species Salarias fasciatus. The sequence goes on along the minus strand of NC_043746.1, from coordinate 10,295,017 downwards.
GGGGCGTCTGGTGGTTCTTCACCCTCATCATCATCTCCTCCTACACAGCCAACCTGGCTGCCTTCCTGACCGTGGAAAGAATGGTCTCTCCTATTGAAAGCGCTGAAGATCTGGCCAAGCAGACAGAGATAGCATATGGCACTCTGGACTCAGGCTCCACAAAAGAATTCTTTAGGGTGAGTGAGCGTCTGAAAACTGTCTGGTTTCACACACACAGCACCATATTAATCAACCGGTGGCTCCTTTCCTTTCAGCTCGGACGGCAAATAATGTAAAGGATTAACTTTTTGGCACTCAGTCGCACTGAGTCATAAAAACGGCTCCTTATAATGTCCTTGATCAACTCCTCCTTGTAGTTTTTCCATTTTGTACCTTTAGTAAAGCACTCTTGACCTCCGAGAGATTGCTCCAAATGAGGCATGTTGACAGAGAAGCGGTTCTTGAACTCTTATGACACGGACACACAATTTATGCAGCAGTACTGCAGCGTGCAACCTTGAGGCACCGGGGCTGTCAGCAGAAAGCGTGATAACAACGTGGAAGACTCAGAGGTGATAAAAATGGGAGGCTAATCAAAGCGCCCGCATCAAACCCAAACTCAGAAGGGTCAGTTCACGCAGCATAATTAGCTAGCGGACCGCGGCTGGTGAAGAAGAGCCCTGTAGGGCCGACCGAGCGGTCTCAAAGACATTTTCGATGGATTAAGCACTATGTCCATCGGCATGAGGGACCCGTGTGGCAATTGAATTAAAAATTAGTGAGGATCTGAAGCTGAGGTGCAGAGATTCCAAGAGGCAGCGTCACGTTCATCATGCAGGAGCGAAGCAGTGACGCGAATCTAGAAGGCGATCGAGCTTCTGCTGTGAAACTCATTGACGTCTCCGCTCGTGGCGCGGCTGCATTAGCAGTTCAATGCCGAAAAAGAATTAATGAAACAGCACTCTGCTTGTGATGGTGAAAAGGCAATATGACAGTCTTTTATCTTGCGCTCCCTCATTACTCATCAGCAGGAGAGAAACAATTCATATGTTTCACAGCTGCAGTCTGTTGGCAGAGAGAGCACTTCATTTGTATTACCCCTGGGTTGAATTGCTCACAACAACAAAATGCAGAATCAAGTCCGTGTTTTCTCAGACAAAAAGGGACAAGATAGCGTCTGCAGAGTTTGATATTTAAAACCCTTTTGTGTATAGACTGTAAACTCTTAGGAGCTGGTTATAAAAGACTGTGTACTGTGAAGATAATGCTGCATATTCAGGGGAAGGTGGCATAGGTTTTGCTTGACGGCATCGCTTTAGTCTCCACTGAACACCCTATCATCATTCCCCTCTTTCATCGGCGATCCTGCACAGGTGTATATGAAGTGTAGGGCTTGGTTTCTTTGTGTAGAAGACAAGATGGATGCCAATTACAGATGAAGTGACAGTGGAGCCAGCAAAGGTCTGCTGGTAGAACAATGCAGAAGTGGACAAAGTGTGGCGGTTTTCCCGTGTTCTGTATAATGAGTGTATTAGTTACATCCCGGGACTTCAAATAGGAAATGACATGTGTGAACCGCGATTCGAAGAGACTTTTAATTAAAGCTGTAGAGGGCTGACAAGAAAAAAAAAAAAAAAAAAAAAACATTGATTAATAGGAGCTCAAGTTCTATTTCAAATCTGTTTTTCAGGAAATGCATTCAGGCTTAATTAGATCCATACGGCATCAGCCAGCTGGAAATTTTAAATCAAGTCCAACGCTTGAAACAAGACATATGTCATCATCTCTGACATTGGTGGCCTTAAATTTTTTATGATTTCACCTGGATTATTTTCTAGGTTCTCTAATAGGAAGAAGATACTTGCTAAAAAGAGTTATGTTTTTGTTTTTTAAGTTTTTTTTTCCTGAGCCAAAGTGGATATGTGGATTGTGAATATTGCTGATCCAAACAAGCCATAAAAATCCTTTAACTCTCATTTAGGTGGTTTTCATGTGTTAATATTGGCTAGATTATGCCGTGGTCTTTTCTGGAATATGAAATCATTCGAAGACAGGTTTTATTTTTTTTTTTTTTTCCTTTTAGCTCCTGATAAGTTGACAGTTTGGACATACGGCTTATTATCTGACAGTGACACTATTCTCATCACTGTGTATCTTCTTTTGATGGTGACAACGTGCAGAAGCTGTGGAGGAATTTTCAAAGAGAAAGGCCTTAGTGTAGACCCCCCCCATATAAAAAAAAAAGCCCCAATTCTGCTGCTCACAACCAACTAGGACAGCTGGCCTGGGAGCCTGCTGACGTGCCCGATGGAAGCCTGAGCGGCTCTAGGCGTTTGGCAGTGCCTCTTCGCCCACTCTTGGCTCCTCTTCCCCAGACTACCCCGCTTGTTTGGGCGCCCTTTTCCTTCTCCGTCTCCAGCCTGTCTGTTGCTTTACCTTGAGACAATGCGAGATAGCTTCAAGCTTTGTGCTGCTCTTCCTCAACATAGCAGCTGTCATGCGCCACAGCACCACTGTGGTTTGTTTCATCATTCTAATTCCTGTCATGGATTGTTTCATGCAGTCAGTTGGATATTTGTGTTTTGGATGATTAGAAAATGACGAGTTGCACCACCGAGGCCATGTTTATCCTCTTGATGAGGTTTTATTCCATCCAAAAGCTTGGCTCGGTTACATTTAGAAATGTACATTGAAGGAGAGGCTGGATGGTAATAATGGCTGGGATGATAAAATGAGCTGATGTGGCTGTTTAATTACGTGTAAAGACCGGGGTGAGACCATCAAAGACAACCACACTGCTGTCCCTTCATGCACCTCATTGAACAGTGTAACAATGAAAGAATGATAATTGCACAGAGGAATGAGACCACGGCATTGTTTTCTGTTCTCCTCAAAAGATTACACATTACTCTGGGCCTCGGCAGCTACCATCATGCATCTTACTGATCTGCAGGTGAGGTGGGAATGGCAACAGCAGCTTGAGTGCAGCCGCCAATGCATTTTACTAAGCATGAAAATCAATTTCACGTCTCAGCTATCGTGGCACAGACACTATAGCTTCTGCATGGCCCAACACAATGTTTAATAAGTAGCATTTTATACAGAGCTGACCTGCATTAGGGCAGGGTTGCATGAAGAAGAGCCAGCTTGGAGATTTACACTAGAAATCCTGAGGTTGCCCTGCAGTCATATGCAGCACATTGTAGCACAACTCCCTGAGCTCTTGTCACTTTGTGTTTCAGTACAGTGCAGAGTAAAGGGGAGGCCTCAGTAAAGATTACAGCCTGTTTGCATAAAAGAGAACGCTGACAAAAGTGACTAATGCAAGATAGGCATAACCTCTGAGGGAAAGCACATCCTCAGAGGGGCCCTGTCGAACTTCAGATGAGCAGCAACAGCAGGCATGGGAGGTGCCATTGGAGTCCAGCAACAAGCTTCAAAGATGAGCAATTAGTATTCAGTGTGTAGCATGTGGAACTTCAATGACAAAGAACAAAGTACGCAGAGGCTAAACTTTCATCTCTGCATACTTGTGATACAGGTAGTCCTGGCATGTCGGATATTGAAGGAAAGCGCTGCTGTCTACCAACAAAATGGGAGGGAAGTGAGGTCGAGTGAAATGTAGTGTTGGCTGTTTGGAGATGGCATTTAGATATACACGCAGTGGAGCAAATGTGGACGAGGCTGTAATGAAAGCCGCCTGCAACGCCGAGAGAAGAATAAAAAACAGGCAGCGGTTCGAAGGGCAGCGGACAGAGGTCTGGAAATGCTGCGTAATTCTGAATCAATACAGATTAAGTGGTTTTTTTTGGAATTGAGAGGTCAATTTCTTTGACTTTGGACTTTAATCACTTGTCTCCTCTCAGACATTTTAATGACATTGTTGGAGAATCTCAAACAGCAGAATCCAGCAATAATCTTCACGAGATACGGGAATCCAACTTCTGTTGACTTACTTTCCCTTCCTGCATCAGTGAAGATGTTAAAGGCTTTTTTTACAGGCCAATGAGCATTTTATCGGAAGACAGCTATACGGCACACTGTTAAAGACTAATAGGGTCATATCATCTTCGGCATTTGTCGGCAGCTAGTGACCAGAAACTGATGGTCTCCTTAAGTTTTTGTCAAAACCTTCACAGGACTTCAAAGAAATCTTCTGTAGATAACAAGACAGTGCAAGACTTATGCAAATCCAAGTAAGACCTCTCTCCACAAGCTTCAGTGCAATCTCAATTAAACTTTCTTTTTTAATCAGTCTTAGTGATAAAGTGGGCTCCTATACACTACTTTGACTCTTCCATTCCTTGATTTCCTCATGGGAGATATAAACTGCAACTGAATTAGACACATCCTGTAGACGCACGTCTGTTTCATGCGATGGACGTAACTATTTTGATTTTAAAGTCCTTCATCTTAGCTGATAAATATTATATTATATATTATTTCTTGCATTTCTATTGCCTAATCTATGTCAGTAATTTAAAAATCATCATTTCTTATTATTTTTCACGCCTTCACAATTATAAATGTTGCCAATTATACATATATAAGTTTCCAATCCCTATTTTAGAGTTCAAGTTGCCTATCAGCACTAAAAGTGTGTTCCGTAGCATTTTAATATTCATCCAGAGCAGAGCTAAAATAGGTCACCAGGCTCCCCGGTTTTATTTGACTTTCTTCTAACCTTCCTTTTTCTCAAGACGAGCTCGAATTCTTTTCATCTCTTGTCTGAGTCGAGCAGCTATGAATAACAGACCTGAGTTTGTCTTCATGCACGACAGCAGGAAACTCGCCGCTTCAGACAGATTTGTAGGAGGAACACCTACACAGATGATGTAACTGTGTCGCCTAGGTAGGAGGCCTGGCTGGGATCAACTACTTAGATATGTGATTACGCAGAGAGCAGCACTGTGATTGCTTTAGCAGAATTACATCTAACAAAAGTCTATTCCATTTTCTATTTACCAAACATGGATTGTTGTTTCTTTCTTATGTATGAGCGAGTGATCCGACGATGTTCTTGACAGAAAGCAGCAGCACGTTCCTGCTGGGTCGCTGTGTGGCGTGATGGACTGCTACACGTATTAAGCTGTATTCGTGGCAGTGTCTAATTGCTCAACAAATTTTCTCTTCATTGCTGATGGACTTCTGCGGTCATTATTCCCTAATTGAATTTTAAATAACTGCTGTGGTTCCGAAAGTGAAGGATTCTGTTTTAGAGGGAATGAGAGTCAACTGTCAGTTTCGTGTTTACGGGGTCTTACTGTATGTATGTGAATGTTTGTTTCCACAAGAATGCACATTTGTGTGCCAGCAGTCAATAATCAAAATCCCCCCCTGCCCTTCTCTCTCTCTTTCTCTCTCTCTCTCTCTCTCTCTCTCTCTCTCTCTCTCTCTCTCTCTCTCTCTCTCTCTCTCTCTCTCTCTCTCAGAATCAGCCTATTTAAGGTTTTTTTTTTGGTCACACTTCGCCTCTGCTGATATTGATGAATTGGCTTCATAAAGCACTGAGGCAGCACGCTCTGTCGTCAGTAATCAATGCCCAGATCCATTCTTTTCTCTTCATTTGAAGAGGCGTTGGGAGCTTTTCCCACAGATGAGCAGATGAGCCCTGTGTCTTTGGGGAAATGTCCTCCAAACTCTCGTCCTTTTCATGATGTCTGACACGTGCAGACCGAACGCAGCGAACAAGCGCGTCGACCAAAACATCACATCTAACTTTGACTCTTGTCCTCCCCCACAACCCATCCGTCAAATTTGCATTAAAATAGAATCACTCCGACTTCAAGTCATTTCCATTCGAGCAGGGAACATTCATCATGCAGAGTTTTCAATTTGTGTTATGTTGCTGTCTCATCTCATCCTCACCCTTGGCCTCATGTTCTGTGACAGATGCCTCCAAACAAATTGTATATGATTACATAAAGCCAGTAAAGCACTTTCGAGAGGTCAAGGTTAATGCTTTTGTTTATTAATAGAAATGCATTAGGGATGGATATGCTCTTGTTAAGGGCCCTTTTACCATTTCAAGACAGTGATGTGCCTGTGTAGCAGTGAGCATGTTTTAGATGCACACAAAATACAGAAGCACACAAGTAGTCCATGCACATTATTATTCATATCGCTCATCAGCTTGCAAAAAGGGCCTTGTATTAGATTATCTTTACTTCCTCTGAGTTTTTTTTGTTTATTTTTTTAATAATGGTTAAAATTTAAACTCCTGAAAAACTGAAGAAACAGCATTTTCTAAGATACTCTCTCCAGTTAAAAAGACTGCTTTGTAACTTCATCTGAGCAGCAGATCCATTAGTAATCCGATTAAACTCTAATCTGATTTAAATCGTGCCATGTAAACACCTCTATCTGATTAGATTTTCCCTGTTCAATTGAAATAAAGATTGTATTGGAAGAGGTGGTGTAACCATGTTTCTGATTTGATTAGTCCATATAAACAGATTGATTCCGACTGTTTGTATGCATGCCTGCTTTGTAACCTGACGTTACACTTGTCACTTTGTTTTCAGAATACGGCAAAGCTTAACTGGTTGCTGCAGAAAGGAACACTGCTCTTAAACATATTAAAATATGATAAGATAATTGAAAATGTTATTGGCCTCTAAATTAATATGTAGCCAATAGCAGGGAATGATCCACAGACTTGCAGTATTCCCACATGTCATCCTATATTTCAAACATGTCTTGTTGTATTATTGACTTTTTCAGTTGCAGTGGTGAAGATAGATTTTTGTCCGTATTCATGTCGTCGATATGCACATCCTTTACTTTTCAGCATCCTTACGGCTAACAGCACAGTGCAAGGCCTGATGGAACTGATCCACTGACAGAAATTGGAAACATTTCCTCAGTGCATTTCAGACACCTGATCATGTAACTCTGTGCTAACGTTAATGGAGCAATCTGCTCTCTTGTAAAGGATTAAATCCGACTGACACAAAAGGTACCATGTAAACACAATTGGTGAAATCATTCACTGACATGAATATTAGAATATGTGGAATACTAACTGAAAGAACTTCCCTTATTTTTATTTTTTTTTTTTACATAAACAGTTTGAGTAACTAAAATTTTGTATAAAAGATGACACACTACATTGCATGTTCAAGTAAATAGATTGTTCTTGCAAGAGCTACTGTATATGGCTTAACATCTTATATCAATACTATGAGTGACATACAGCATAAGCAGGAGCATTCAAACGGAGGCTCTGTGTGCAGTAAATCATGGCTGCAAGAAAGAATCTGCTGGAAATTTTCGAGTCCTGTTTTTGAGTTTGCCATGGAGTGATTGGACGGAGTGCTGAGAAAGGAAAACACAATATGGGAGATTATCTGTCGCAAAGTCAACTGTGGGAAAGAGAAGAACAACAGAAACGATTCAGAAATGACTGGAAGACCTAAGAAAGAGCACAACGCCGTAAATATCTCATCAGAAAATCTAAGGAGGAAAGAGTCACGTTGAACCAGCTGAGGAAAGCGTCTCACCGCTGTAACTGCAGCATCTCTTTTAGCATTTCCTTTTCAAAACCATTAAAGACGTTCGAAACCACAGACAACACAAATTTTAATCACATCACACATTGTCTATTAGCCTAAACGCCTTGCAGCGTTTTGTGCGATCTGGAACTCACTTCGCCTTACTAAAACAATTAAATAATTTATGTATTAATTTGTGTGTGAGACACAATCTTCTCTTTGTACCATTAGTAGATCAACTTCTATACTTGTGTTTGTAACGTTGAAGTTTTCTCCTGTTTTAATATCTGCAAATCTCACATGTATTAAAAGTGTGTAAGACCCATAATGACGTAAATTCTATAAGTGGCAGGAACACCAACATACAAGTAATGTACAACCACCTCTTGTACAGGCTTCACAACTGAACAACCACAGGTAAAATGCAAATGTAACAAGGCAACACACAGCGAGCCCGCTAATATTACATCCTTGCTGAACAGCAAGGGCTGATTTGATAAAGCTTTAGTTAACAACTCAAACTTGTTTTCTTTTTTTCTCTCTCTCTTTCTTTACCCAATCAAAGTATTTTTTGGTTTTTTTGACCTCTTCTTCATGTCTACACAGGGAAAATTGAGCTAGCATGCAATTTGTTATGCACTTAAAGATTATGCTCACCTCTCCAAGTTTAACGGGACATATTGTTGGTTTGAAAATACCAGCTGCGTGACTATAAAGTGCCGTCATAAGAGCAAAACACCTTGTCTGATCATTTTGTTTGTTAAAATGAACCATTAAGAGTCTAAGGAGGTAGAAAGGTTTTACGACACAGATCCAAACCGCCGTCTTTATGATCGCAATTTTGTCCTGATAACCGGTTTACTCTTGGACGTTACTGTGATTGTGGACTCTTACTGTTCAATTATTTGGCTGATCATTATAATCTAGCACTATTGAACTAATAACTCAAAATATGTCAGAGTCAAGTGTCCCCGGCAGGGATTTGTGGTTGAGTAGCCACACAAATACGCACTTCTTTTTTGCCTTTTTATTGACCCTCAGTGGATGACGGCGTATTATTTAATGTGAAATCCAATCTTCAGTGGCTCATCACTGCTTGGACCAGGATCATGCGGGATGTGTGAAAAGCCTTTGCCAAAATAAATCCAGCAGCATTGAATAATTTAATTGATGCTTATTATAGATAGTGCCCGACTCCCCTAGATTTTTACAGGCTCGCTGAGCCTGACCCCGGGCACTGGGAAAAGACTCTTCTTTGTAGCGGTTTGATGGGTTGCCTTGTTGTTCGCCTCGACTGCCTCTCCTGCACACTGCCTCAGAGTCACAGCTGAAATATTTCATTAACAGTGTTGTTGAAATGAATGACTGTAATAAGCTGAGCAAGTTGAATTGCAAATGTAAGCCGGCACTTCGGTCACCGGGTCTGAGTTTTACAGCATCAGATTCAAAACCCGTGCAAGTATTTCAAATGAGTGCAGTGAATTTTCTTTTTTTTCAACATATGATGTGAAAGCTGAATTTGCAGGGCATCCACTGTACATTATTTGTGACTGTAATTCACACTGATAACAGTAGAAAGTCAAGCAACATTTTTGGAGGGTGTGTTTTATGCTGATTAAGAAAATGGATTTTGTAAATTCTTGTACCTCATGATCGGTTGAGAGTCCGTCATCTGTATTTTCTGGAAGTATTTAAAGATATCACACAGCCTCTTCACAAGATGTCTATAAATACTTCATGTGCCAGTTTAAATCGTGCGATCATTAAGCACAAAAATTCCACAAAATCCATTACAGGTGCGTGATTGTGGGATAACTTCTGAACCTGTCTCTCTTCTCCCTTCTCTTCTCTGCGCAGCGATCCAAAATAGCAGTGTATGAGAAGATGTGGTCATACATGAAATCTGCTGAACCGTCGGTGTTTGTTAAGACCACACCTGACGGCGTAGCCCGGGTACGAAAGTCGAAGGGCAAGTTTGCCTTTCTCCTCGAGTCCACCATGAACGAGTACATTGAGCAGCGGAAGCCGTGCGACACCATGAAAGTGGGCGGAAACCTCGACTCGAAAGGCTACGGTGTGGCGACGCCCAAAGGCTCAGCATTAAGGTGGGTGGAATAATATAACAATATCCCCCATGTTGTTATAGTATTCCACCTACCCTGATGTCCCCCTGTTGTCATTCTCTTCTCTTCCTCTTCTTGTTTTGTTCTTTTGTGTTTTTTTTTTTTATGGACACAGAGGTAACAATAGCTTTGAATGCATAACGGTTAATTACTGCTAATCGATAATCAATGTTTTTCTACAGTATTTTTCTACGAATGTGTTGACAGCTGCTTTTTTATCTCGTCGAGCAATCGAGTCCAGAGAGTACGGCTAAAGCTAACACTCATTTCATATTTATGTCTCTCTTACTGTTGCTTTTCTCTCTCCTTCGATCTCTCCTTCTGTCCTGTGTGCTGTCCTACCTGACTGTTGTGTTGTCACTTTTAATTTAACAGTTCAATGGTTTTTCAATTTAGCCTTTAAAAGCTGCGCTGTCACTTGTGACGAATGTTAATTGCATGATGTTTGTTGTTGTTACTTTTCTTCTCAATGACAAGTGTCCCCATCCCGCACACTTCAGTTCTAAACTACGTAACCCTTCATGCCACCTTTTCCAAGATTTAACACTGTCTCTACCTTATTATGAGCCTCTCTTATCTTTCCGTATTCCTTGAAATTCTTAAACAATTTGTCCTTTCCTAGACCATTCTGACCAACAGATAGTATTCTGTGCTTAAGCCCCTGCATTGACGCTGGTAGTCTCACTACCATCACGTATTAATATGATGCTTAGTACAATTATTACTTTGCATTAGATTTCTCACGGACCTGTGCATTTTCTTACAAGTTATGTTTTATCGTTTCAAGAAATGCTGTTAACCTGGCAGTTTTAAAACTGAATGAGCAAGGCCTCTTGGACAAATTGAAAAACAAATGGTGGTACGACAAGGGAGAGTGCGGCAGCGGGGGAGGTGACTCCAAGGTCAGCCTCGATGTCACCACAATCGGGTACCATAGTGCAGAGTAATCGGCAAGGCTGTTACAATAGAGCGACCACAACCTAACCTAACCTAACCTAACCTAACCCACTGTCCGCCACGACCGGCCAACCAGCCTGCTGCTGCTGCCTAAAGGCAGATTACCAAATTCACCAACACTCTGACCAGATGGTTTCACAACTCAGATCAAAGTAAGGAGCTCTTGCTTAACAAACAGTGAACAAAAAGGTCATGATCTTCATAGCTCGTCAATTTTAGAATAGGAGTTTTTATTTTATTTTGACCAAATCTTAGCTACGATAACCTCTAAAAAAATGGCTGAACAGGTAAATCTGGCTGTCTTGCACCTGTGAAAAGGTTGTGCTTTGTTCATCCACCCTTGCACATGTGTTGGGCAGATCATCTAGTCCCAGGCATTAAGGCTTAATCTCCGTTGCTTTGATAGCCTGAGTTAAACCAGTTGATGAAGTCATGGAGGTGTAATTCAAGAGGAGGCTTCTTTTGTTTGCCGGCGACATTGCACTGAAGTGGGCCAAAAACCTCCCGACATCCATTATTTGAAGGTGAGGTTTTGCTAATCCCGTAAAATATGGCTTTGCAGTACTTCAGCGCACAGCTGAAAAACATCCATGACTCTGGCCCAAAACCTATGAGCTTAGAAGCCAATCCTCCTTAGCAGGGAAAAACCTCAAAATGGCTGCTCAGCCGAGGCCGATAGGGAGGCAAGGGGAACAGCGGCGTCTTGAGGGGACTAAGCATTGCACGAAAACGTGAGAATTCTAATTAAACAAATGACTTGTGATTCCTTTTTAATGGGTGATCTGATAAACCACCTGTGGTGTGATTTTGGTACATGCACTCCCTGCCTGAACTCATTAATAATCCAGCTGTGTCCCTTTTTGACCCTTAAATCTCTCCATCTTTTTGTGTGTTTAAATGATGAATGATTTTTCCATTATGCCAGCTAATGGTGCAAGGTGTTGGAACCCCACTCAACCATGACAACTTAATGTAATGCTACTTAGATTATGTGCCATGAAGCATTGTGCTATTTTCATAAAATTGCATAAGAAGGCAGCGGCATCGTATTTTCTCACAATGCGGCTTTTGCAGAAAATTATGCTGTCAGCACACATGTGATCATATAGGGGAGGTAATTCTCTATAGTGCAGACCAGCTGGAAGGCTGGAAGTCCTGTACATTGTGCCGCTATCATTGTCATTTGTATTGATTTGGACTGCAGTGAACACTGAAGAGTTCATGATCAGTTTTTCTAATTTTTTTTTTCTCCCACAAACATCATAACACGATGCTGCATAAGGCACATATGAAGCAATGTGTTAGTAAATGACGAGGTTTCACTGCTGGAGTCTATTCCAATGTTGCATTGTCCAATGTTGCTGCTAACATTGCTATGCTTTCCAGCCACTCAGAGCATTTGAAAGCATCTGTCTCTTGCGCTGCCATCGATCTCTTATCAAGCGCAGGTATGTCCTGACTGTCTGCCTCCTGGCTTGTCTGGGCTCTCCAGGACTCGGCGGGAATGCTCGGTTTTAGGTGGAGTGAAGCGGCCGGGAGTGCCGCGTTCCCGCTCACGACGCGACCGCGCTCCGACAGACATCAGGAGACGCATGCAGCCATGCACATGCAGCTGCATGAACAACCCCTCGCTCAGAGTCAGCAGCACTGTCTCTTACCCTCAGGCACAACACAGTGCACAGCCCAGATTGAGTTTCAGACACAGAGCATGTTACGGGGTAATTGCGTTGTTAATCAATGTCTCTCCAAGCCAAGACAATGGTCTGGTCTTCACAGTCCGTTTCCCCAGATTGGCTATGAGGGATATACAGTGGTGTAATCTTCTTTCAGTGCATTATGCATTGCGCGGATCCCCTTGGGGGACATTGTTTCCAGGGAGTAGTCAGGTCACTCATTTATCAGCGCACTATTTTTCTTTGCTCCTAATTTGCTTTTCACTTTCCACAAGAAAGATTGACCCAAACCAAAATGATCCACAATTATATTATGACTGCAAAGTGTGATCTTTATCTGGCTTTGCAATCTTTTATCTATTTAACTATTTATTTTTTCCACCGAGGTAATTTAGGGAAACAGAATATTATGCAAATATATATTGATGCACAATATTATACGTCACAATGTAATTTGTAGAGATATCAAACAGCTGTGTCAAACGTTTGATTGTGCCGCTACGGGCAAATATGAGATGAATTATTCCACTGATACTTTTGAGCTTGGTCCTGCAGCTCTCTGCAGTTTGGTTGGGACACATTCATCTGACACTAATCTGGTGTAATTGGAAGATAAGGTTTTCTGGGCGATATGCAGGGATGGAGCACATAAGAATTAATTAAGCTCTCTCTTTGGGGCACAGTCGCTTCAATCTGAAACTCGTTGCAAAGCCTCCAAAATTGACTGCTGTCATTGTAGTGACTGTTTTATTAGTCAAGACATGAATATGACAAATAACGTAGAAATTCATTTCTGTTGTTTGATGTTTTTTTTGTTTGTTTTTTTATTTACTTTTCCTTCCTGTTTGTTAAGACAAAGCTCCAGCTGGAAAGAACTTGTTAAATACCTTAAAAAAAATTTTGTTTTAAAAAAGCCTCTGGTCTCTCCCACCTCCCCAGCACAAATCCCCCCCCCCCCTTGTTAATATACAATGACGTGCAGATCGTACTGTTAGTACCTGCTTGTCGACTTGTCTACAGCGTCTGCCGATTACTCAAAGCGATATGGGTAGGTCCTGGCTTTAGACTAGGGGCTATTGAGGTAATAGGTAGACTGCCTGCTCTTTGTGATGTTGAAATAGCCAGGTGCCCTGCTTTATCGCTTTGTAAAGTATGTAGTAGTTTAAAAGTTGAATAACATAAAATAACATAATATAATGTTATTTATGTTATTTCCCACGTGAAGAACTCCTGTAAACCTTGCAGTATTGAAACTCAGTGAACAAGGCATCTTAGACAAGCTGAAAAACAAATGGTGGTACGATAAGGGTGAATGTGGAACCAAGGACTCTGGAAGTAAGGTCAGTCGCTGCAGGTCTTTTGTACTGATTCCAAATTGCATTTTGACGTACTGTTCATATGCAAGACAAGACTTCTCTAACATCTGTAGTATGCATTTTGTTTATTTGCTACACACATTTTTTCCTTCTTCTTTTTTTTTTGTTAGCATTTCAGTTTTTCTGCCCCGAGCTGTAACACAGCTGATACGTGGCTTTTAACCCAAGGCACTGCATCCCCAAAATCACTCCTATTCTTTTGAGACATTGAATTCAGAGACTTTTTTTAATGCAATATAAAAAAAATATAGAAACACTCTTTTTTTTTCGTAATGATAATACTGTGGGGAAATTGCCAAAGTGCCTTTTAAATATACTATTTAAAATGAACCACAGCAGTTAACAGTTGTTGATAATAAATGCTATTTTTGCTCATTTTCATTCTTGACATTCATGAAACTCGGACCATTATGCTGCTGTTTCTATTTACCAAACTGTTAATGAAAATTTGATTTATTTGTGTTGTTACTAGTTTGCATCTAGATGTGTCTATTAGATTCTTTGGCCTCCCGTGGTGTGATGAACAAGCAAAGCCTCTTATTGTAATGATTTATACAAATTTAACGTCTCCGAGCAGCGAGGCCGCCGTAGGGTGTCCTCTCAATCTTGTGTCTGCTTTGGGATGAGGTTGGAGGCTTTGTTTGCACATTACAAGAAGTCGAGGAATGTAATAAACTCACTATTTAACCCTCTGAGAAGCACCCAAAACAACACAGGATAGAGGTTAAATAGCGGTTTACGTCCACGGCTCATTGGGTTAAAACTGCAAATAGTAAAACTCTAATGAACAAATTTTTAATGAATATGTTTGGTAGGTAAGCAGCAGCAAAATGGTTTGATTTTTAGTCTTTTTGAACTTCAATTGAGATATCATTCATCTACAATGAATTTGACTGTACTGTATGACAGTGTTGCCATGAGAGGTATACGTACATGTCGCTGAGAGAATTAAAAAAGACAGGGATTTTCAGAGCTGTCGACCTATGCGATACTGACCAGCTTCCTTACATGGTCAAGAGCAGAAGCCATTGTATTCCTCAGTAGCCGAGGGCAGGGAGAACCCTACATTCACCAGAAGATAGAGCATAGAGCGTTGGCTTCTTTCTCCTTAGCGGAGAACGGTTTGACTATGGCAGTCTGAAGTTCCTTACAAACCTCTGAGAACGACAGAAAGAACAGCTTCATCTAAACTAAAGCCTTAGCACCTTTAATTTCTGTTGCTTGTAGCTGTTAGTCTCCATAAGCTTCCATTAGTAGCATCACTAGCAAAGAGTATGATAATTCACCGCTGAAGCAGTGCTAATGTTGAGTGAAGTCCAGGCTATGCGAGGCTCAGTTTGAGAGAAACAGGCTGCATTTTGTTCTGCTGCTCCTGCTCCACTGCAAATCTCTTAACTATGTTATTCACTTTCCCCCAGGACAAGACAAGTGCTCTCAGCCTAAGCAATGTGGCTGGTGTCTTCTATATTCTGGTTGGAGGGCTGGGGCTGGCCATGATGGTGGCTCTGATAGAGTTCTGTTATAAATCACGGCAAGAAACCAAACGGCTGAAATTGGCCAAGAATGCACAGAATTTTAAGCCGGCTCCCCCGACCAACACCCAGAACTTTGCCACATACAGAGAAGGCTACAACGTGTACGGAACCGAGAGCGTTAAGATCTAGAGGTACGTCGCCCCTCACCCTCGCGCACGGCCACAGAGATGAATCATTTAGCTTGCCGCCATATCAGCGACTGTGAATTATTTAGCTGTGTGTTCGCCGCGGAGCTGCTGCTCGTGAAACTGTTTGTGGTTGTCATGTCGAACGCACCAGAACACACATGTCCACTCAGATACCAAACCTTGAGAATCTGTTTATGCCGCGTGAGGCGCGGCATCGTGGATGGAGCCTCGGGCGCCGTGAACACGAGAGCAACACAACCCAGTGCTTTTTTTTTTTTTTTTTGTTAATTTCCTTTGTTATGTGCTCTCATTAAACCATTGTTTGGAGTTATTTTCTTCTGTTCAACTGTATATTACTTCAAAACTAACTTTGATGTCCACAAGGTCTGTTATCTCAGATCATAGAAAACATATTTTTCTTAAATTACTTTGGTTGCACTTGCTTGAGTTTGATGATCTCTTATATTGTATGCTCTGATTCATTTAATTCTGTGAAACTAATATGAAAAAATTTATACACACATTGTTACTGTTATCACTCAATTACCATAAATGTGAGATTTTTGAAGGAAATAATTATTCGGAACCTGTTACCCACACAGCTGTGCTTGCTAATTGAATGCTATTTTTAAATGAAAAACCAGGAAACTACAGTGAGTTTTTTTTTTTTTTTTTTGTTTTTTTTTTTTTACTAAAAATAGAATTTAAAAAAATGCTGCTCAGGCTGGAAACACTTGAATACACCAATAAACTAAAGCACTAAAATTGGAGCTTGTTAAAGCAAATGAATTGAGTTCAAAGATGCTAAAATAGCACATAAAGAAGAGAAGATTATCTCAGGGTTCATGACTGCAGCGCATCACAGCGCCACAACAGGGAGGTGAAATTCATCAAAATCCAATTATATTAATAATATAATAATTCATCTTCAAGCACTCTAGTTTACGTGTTCTCCTTTTATTGATTTGAAGTGGGAGGAGTTTACATTGATAGATAGATGACAGATTTAAGAGCTTTTTTTTGCCTTTCGTAAGTGTAATTTGATCAGACCGTGACTGTTGTTGTTCTTCTTCATGTCAAACTAAATTCCCTCCACGTTTGCTGCTGTTCTTGTATGTTTGCACAGGTTTAGGAAACATTTCCATTGTCCCTCACAACTGTGACTGAACACCTATGAAAGGCACAGGATCAAGGGGATTTGAGCTCCACGCCAAACCCTCTCTCGGGTGGACACGGCACGATAATCTGCAAAGACGACACGACTGGACTGGTCATGGGAAGAGCCGCCGCGGTTCCCTCCTCTCAGTGCCTTATGGAACTCTGAGTCCAATCAATGCAACTCATTCACAATAATTGCTTTTTTGCTTGAAACTCATACAAAACAGAAGAATGGTGCAGAAGAATACACATATACATATATATATACATATATATATATATATATATATATATATATATATATATATATATATATATATATTCATATATATATATATATATATGAAACACACAACATGAATGACAGAACTAAAGCCATCATTTGCAACCCTAAGCACATTTTGAAGTGCCAGAAAGACAGAGAGACAGCAAATCTTACACGACAAGTGTCTAATTAATTGGTTTCTTGTAATCAATGTGATCGAATTTTGCTCTTCATCCTTCCGCTGCCAGATTTTCACTGGTTATATGTCTTCAAATTATTTTATTAGATCTACTCAGTGCACTGTAAGACACTGGTTATTAGACAATAGCTTTTATACTGCTGTGGGTCACTTCTTACGACCTTGTACTTGTTTAAAAGATGAATCTCATTGGAGTGAAACGCCATTCAGCCCAAAATACGACGACGAGTGTTGTTTGTACTCTAAACTTTGGTGCTGCTGCCACTGTCCTCTGAACGTTTGGTGGGACTCACGAAGAAGAGAAGATGATCTGCACCGGGTCATATTTCGCACCTCCAATACTGCCAAGAGTGTGTTTTTGTATGACAAAAGAGTGTGTAAAGCAAAGCATTCATGCCTGAGTGAAGGAGAAGGAGAGACCTGCTTGTGATTTACGGTGTGTAAAAATATCAAGGAAGCACTGACTCGCCGAGCGTCGCTGCTGCTGCGAACAGCCTCTCCCTGAAGTCTAGAGTCATTCAAACCTTCTGTACATCAAAGTAAAACCAAACAAAAAAGGGTAATTCAGTTGTAGATTAACTGCAATCCAATTAAAGGATAACAGTAATGGCTTTTAAACTGTAGTATTTTGGATTACCTTAACATTTACTTTAACAATTGCACATTTTAAAATGAGCTGTGGTTTGCTTTCAATTTGATTTCCTTTAACAGGCATTACAGTGTTTGGTGACTTCACTTAGTAAATGAAAATGAAAAATAAATGAATAAAACAGAAAATAGATTTATACAAGGTTATACCAGGGAGAGTCTTGAAGCTTAGCACATTTCCATATTGCTGTAATAATTTCTTTTCTTTCAAAAAGACTGTGATTCCATAGGATTTAGGAAGATACTTATCTAATCACCTGAAACTATGGACAGATAGTTTTATATATATATTAAAAAAAACAAAAACTGATAATGTGAAGAAAAAGAATGAGCAGACTGAGAATTATGTGTACATTTAGATAAACGAGAAATATTTATATTACATGATAAAAGATTGGTTTTCCCCGTTTCTTCATTGCTTTTCTGATTTTTTTTTTTCTTTTTTTTTCTGACAAATTGCATGTGAAACCAGTGATGCTTGATGGGCTCCGCTACTCACAAACTGACCTTAGGTTAATGTTAGAAAAATCCAGCCCTGGTAATTCTTTTGTAAATCAGTTTCACCCTTCGTTTTTGTAGGTCTCACCTTCTGCAAAAACAAAAATCGCCAGGCATAGTAGTGGGTGCAAAAGAGCAAAAGATGCATGCATAATTTGCTGAACCTCATTAGGGAGGCGCTGTACAGAGAATTTTAATACATTTTGTAAATAAAATGTACAGAAAGGATCCTGTGTGAATGTGTCATTTTATTGTTTGACGCTTCCTACAATGAAGGGGGCGGTTTCTCTGGCCTGGGGCCAACACAGGGGGCACATTTCAGCTCAGGTTAAAGACTGTATTGTTTAACTCCAACATGGCACTGATGGGGTATCAGTAGCCTCAGCTGCACCCCTTCCCCACAAACACACACATGCACACACACACACACACCTCCCTGCAGACAGATGCACAAAGAGAGAAGGTTTTCCTATAATAGTCCAATATTGAGCTGTTGGCCAGCGTGCGTGTGTGTGTGTGTGTGTGTGTGTGTGTGTGTGTGTGTGTGTGTGTGTGTGTGGTTTGGATCAATAGTAAGCACCATCTGCTTCAGTCTCGTTCCCCTGCCTTGCATCCTCTGATCGAGGGCTTCATTGACGGCTTCATCTGGCATGTGATCTTTCTCCCGCTCTCTCTTCATAAGACGCTTTGTGACACAATCAATAATGCATTATTATAACCACCAACTGCTTACAAAGCACGCTGCGCACACAAGCTGTGTCACATGTAATTTCTTTGCTTTTTTTTTTTTGTTTCCAAACCTTAAAACTGTTTGGGCGAGGATGCTTTACGACAAGATTTGCTTAAGCGAATGCAGCCAAAGGGACAGTATAATGGTTTAAAGCCTGCTGATTCCCAGAGTGTGAATTTTCACACAGACTGTAAACTACCAGAGCACTGAATACAGTGCAACCCAGTCATTTTGCTGGTCTCTGGGTCTGCATTGTGTGCTAAAATGAATTCCTCCTTCCAGAGATCCAGGCTGCCACAGCTCAAATAACAAATCCAACAAACATGGCAAAACACCAGTGTGTGTGTATGTGTGTGTTTCCTCATTTTTGGATGCAGAACCTATGATTCAGGATTTATTCACTGCACCAGTGTTGTGGAACAGACTTGGGCTGGATGAAATGCTACTCTACGATCCAAACAACCCATTTCTGACAAAGCATGAAAGGATATTGCTTTTTTGTTCTTCCTTTGCTTTGCTGCTTCTCCTTTTGGGGTGTCTTTTTTTTTCTTTGTTATGCCTGGACTGCTTCCAAATAGGAATAAGCCAACGTGGGGGAGTGGTGCTGCACTGCAGTACACAACACTTACGAGACTGCACAGAAATTAGTTTACTCACCCATTAAAGAGGGCGTCACAGTGGCAGTGTTTGTCCTGCACAAATGGGAGAAAAACAAGGGGCAACAAGCAATTAGGACCGGGCCTTTTCACTGGGAGAGTGACACGGGGAAAGGAACCGTTAATCTCATCACAGGAGCAGGGGAGCACATTTCATTCTACCAGAGAACAAGTAATCATCCCCCACTGTGTCATCGCACACTTCTTGGATGTGTTGAACAGGACGACCAGAGGCTGGCTTCTTGTGCTCGTTGCCTCTCCGGGCCCGTGGCTGTGAAAGTTAATCTGATCTAACATGGGCTCTGTCACTAAGAGGAAGAAGGTTATATATGTGTGTGTGCGTGTGTGTGTGTGTGTGTGTTCGTGAGAGAAGGAGAGAGCGCGTGTGTGCGAGGAGGAAAGAAAACTCAAAAGGCTGAAGGAGGACATGTCGTGGGGAGGATACTTTGATTACTGCTGGAGAAAAAAAAAAAAGAGGCTTTCTGGTTCAATGGCTCCCTCACTTTGCTGCGTGCTGCAGTCTTTCACCCTATCTCGCTCTCCTCAAGGACACAATGAATAAATCAGATTCCAACTCAGTTGCTCCGTTTCCCTCTTTTCTCCACTTTAGCTCTTCAGCTATCTCCGAGCGTACCTGAAGAGACCGGCACTCGACAAGTGCGGTTGACAACGATCAGCTTCCCAAACATGTGCCCTATCATTTAAAAACAGTTCAAAGTCATAGTCATAAATAAAGCATCTTTCCGCACAAGCCTTTTCTCCCCGACTGAAAGCACTTTTCAGCTCCTTTCTTCATACATTCCAGTATTTCACTCGTCTGATTTCCTGAACGCTGCCAAATGCTCGTTTGCTTTCATTAAGCTCTTTGAAGCGCATTTTAATGAACACGGAGAGACAATAGAAATGTGGGGAGATACCACATGGAGATCACATGTGGAGCCTCCAGGGCACCGTTGTAACGAGATATGGAATGAATATTAGCATAGAAACACCATTTGACTCCTGCTCTGAATAACAAATAATAGTTTACAAAAACTATGCCTCACAATTCATTCTGTAGCATCAAATCAAAGATTTACATTTGTCCTGTTTTGCAGGCAAGTCTCCCACTTATGCAAAGCCGAGCTTCTCCAGACAGTGAATAATGCAGCCGTGACTCACAGGAACCATGCAGACAGAAAGAGGATATCCTGTTACTGTTTGATTAAACCTGAGTGGGCAAGGCTCGTGATGCAAGTTTGAACACAGTGTGTGATTGCTGGTGATGGATGTGCCAGTTCCAGCATCTACACAGAGATATCTGCCCTCATAAGAGTTTTTCGCATCACACACCCGGGGTCTACAGTTAATGCGGTACGAATGTTGCACACATACAGTCGTGACAGGAGAAACAGCTCAAAGTGAGAGGTGAAATGAGAGCGACAAAGGTTGCTGGAGCTGAGAGGAAGCCCACATGAATGCACGTAGGCGCTCAGGTTATGAAAAGATCCCTTGTCTCTCTGAATCCTTCTTTCGGTGTTATTTATCTAAATAAAGGATTATGTGATTGGTGCCTTAAACCCCAATGACTTCTTCGCGCATTCATCACAAACACAGATAAGCCCACATAGCAGAGTTACAGCGATGGAAGTAACATATTGCAAAAGACTCACTGCAGCGACTTTCTTTGAGTAAGCTTATTGGCAATATGTTGAAAACTCCTGTTTTGACGGAAAACTCCTCCTTGGCCTTCGCTCACTGTCAGCTATGACCGATTCCAGCACCCTGGATAAAGCTGTAAAGAACATGAACAAAGGCAAGAATTCCTCCTTTTGATCTGCATTTTTTTTCTTACCATTGTGTCATTTATTGTAACTTTCGTTATTTTTCACAGAAATGCACCTTGAACATAAATATTTTATACCAAGGTAGAAACCCTTACTACCCACAGCATTCCTATTGTCCCTTCTTTAACCCAGCAGTGCTACCACTATCAGGATCTCATGAATATCCCGACATTTACTGCTTGGCAATCATCTGGTATTTATATGGAAAGAATCCACATCATGGGTCTAATGCCTCCTATTGTGAATGTCAAAGAGAGAGAGAGAGAGAGAGAGAGAGAGAGAATTATTAGGAAGTAACTGATACTAGTTTTTGCGCAAATGTGCATTTTTTTTTTTTTTAACATTTACTTTAGTGTTTTTGAAAAACAGCGTTTTACATCAAATTGAGTACAGTTTCAGCAGTGGGACTGCAGTCGTGTCGGATCTCCTCCAGAAGCTGCAGTCCTGTTCCACGCCGTCTGCATTGTTTTAACTTTCCTCTAGTCTGACTCAGGAATACCTCGGGTCATGGTATCTGACATCTTCCCCATTTCCATGCAAAAAATAAAAAATAAAAGTGCTGCTCTGAGAAACACCTTAGGAGATGCTGAACCCCATGCTCAAAAACACAAAACATCTTGCGGGTGCATTACATTATTGATTGTTGGGGCTTTTGTGGAGGAAATTGTCTCTCCTCCTTTGCAGCAACACTCCTGTGTTAGTACTCATGCGAAAAGCTGAGTGGAGCAAGCCTTTGTACTTCGATTGAAGCAGACTTTGAACTGAAGATTAAACACTGTTATCAGATGAAACGCTGTTGTCATTGTATTTCATCCAAATTGGTCAATTTATCCTTAAATTCATCACTTACATATGGTAATGTGAACATGATGCAGCGTACGAACACTAAAGTACATTTCTGAGCAGTAGCTTGGGAGTTTAATAATAAACATGTAGGAACCAGATGTAACTGTGAAGAACAAGGTAATCTATAACTGTACACCAGCTGTAAATCTATTTAATGGCGTGTGTTTTCAAAGTGCAAATCATTGACATGTGGCTGTACAGCTGTTAGAAGAGAGAATGTTTGTAATACGCCTTCTGACTGATGCTCGGAACGGAGGTTCGATATCGCTGAGATGAATTTGATGAATACGAAAGTGAGGCCGGCAGCTGGTTAACGCCACACAGGCTGGAACAGGAGCGACTCTACGGAGAGGGAGCTGAATCTGTCTACCAGGCCCCCTTAACCTCACTAATTAAATATTATTTCTTGTTTGTCTATAAAACCAAACGGTAAACAGTAGAAGATCCTGCAGGGAGCTATGTGCCAGAATATGTTTTTGCCAGAGTAGCTGGTTAATTTATGAGGTTTTCAGATCCTGGTTGGTTTAGTAACCGACAAGCTGTTCCTAAGATTAGAAACTGCGAACTGAAGCTTTCCTGTCACCAACACATGCAGCAAAGATGTTTGTTAACTCATTAACACTTGCACCGGGGGTTTCAAACATGTGGCCCGCTTTCCAAAACCAGCCTTTCCGAGGACCTAATCCCACCTGTCCTCAGGATGACATTGCAAAATATCACAGCAACATGACCCGAACTGAGCATCAGGCTGTCTTATTCTCTTCATCCAGCTTCGATTTCGCTTCTTCCAGATCAGAGTTGCAGCTAGATGGAGGCAATAAGAGCTGACTAATAAGTGAAGGCAGAGCAAACCCTGGCTAGGTCATCGTTCAAGGACAAAGCTGGGGACAGGTAGTCACTACTTCAACTCGAGTGTTCGCTTTTCAACTGTGGGAGGAAACCGGAGTATGAGTGGGAAAGCCGATGCATGAACAGGGAGAACGTGCAAATTACTTACAGAAATTTACCCGACCAGACTCAAACCAGAGACATGGAAACCTTAACGTGAGTGTCAGCTTGTGAAATCATGCACGCCGGAGGCAGAAATCAAGCAGCCAAAAAAAGTGGCAGAGTTTTGGCAACATGACTCTGGAGTGAAACAGGTAGGATTTCAGTTTGCACTTTTTTTTGTAAAGAACCTTCAAGTTTTCCATATTAAAAAAAAAAAAATGTAAATGTAAAATTTCACAATGTGTTCATATTTCAATGCAATAAATAAAAAAAGAGAAACATTTGGAGCTTTAATTATTTATGGATTGGTATGTTGGCTTTTTGCTGCTTTGAGATCAAACTGGGCTTTGATGAATCCACCACAGTGGTTTCCAGACAGCAACCCAAATACACTTATGTAAGAAATAAATCCTCACAATATGGATGTAAAGTGCGCAGGTACTGCATGACAAGCACAAGTCAGCACGGACCCACATCCCTGCAGAGCACCGCTAAGATCTCGCTTTGATGAAACCCTCCATTCGAGAGGTAAAAAGAAGGGCCTGGGTACCAGTAAAGTGCGAGCGAAGAGCGTGATGAACTGATTTATGCCAGCTCTCCTTTGATTGTTCATGTATGTAGCTACTTTTTGTACTTTTCACCGAGCATGTGGGAGACAGAATGAAGCACTGTGGGGAATTTGCAGCGTTGGATCACAAAGATCAGAAAAACGTGGGAGGGGCCCGACGGCCTGCAGAGCTTCGTTAATAGCTCCATTAGAACTGACAAGTAGCGCAGCGTGACTTCACATCTGGACATTGCACTTGCTCATTATAACTAAGGACAGCTCCCTTTTATAAAGCAGTAGTTTTTGGCATACAAGCAGACTGGAAAAAAGCGCAGCCTTTCAAACAAAATCCACGTTGACCCAGAAACGGCGCGCACTTCATTCAACTCTTATGAAGTGAAATGATCATCAGTCATCTGCTGACAGAATGCTGCGAGCTGCCTCGTTTCTCCAAAGCTACATTTTCCTTCCCGTCTGCTTGTTTCAGTTGTGCTGGTCACCGGTCTTCGGCGTTGGCTTTCACAGTCTAATGTGCAATCCAAACATCATAATAGTTTTTTTTTTTTTTTTTCTGCCTTGTTATGATTACAGCCCGCAGTAACAAAGGGTGAATATGAATCAGCTGTGGTCCGTTCTTCTAGAAACCACTGATTGGCTTTGTATAAAACTTTGGCGGTGTGTTGCCCAACAGCAGCCCTTTCTAAATCACCGTGTTTGTCCTAGAGGAGCACTTCATGATGGGTTTTTTACTAAACTGTGAGGAATTACAGCATTCTCACATATTCATAAATAAACAGATCATCCGGCAGAAAAGGTCACTCCATGATTTGTTGATTCATCCGTGAGTCATATCCAATAATAGCTGAGATTGATCTGGGCCATGTTTCCCAAAAGCTTCTTGATGCTTGAATGATTGTAGCACATGGACTTACAATTACACTGAAATGATCTGAGCCTTGAAGGGAAAGCCTGATATTTTTGGAGGATATGTTTATTGGATTTTCTTGCTGAGACTTCAAGCCTTAACAGAGAGCACAATTTTAGGACGTGTAATCCACAACATGTATACACTGGAAGATTGTAGATTTCACCAGTGAAATTTCAGGGATTTGTGTCATTGGTGCTTTGGATATTGGATCAATTAGATAATAACTTAAAAAAATCATTTAGGGAAACATGTATAGTCTTAGCAGGGGCGTCAAACTCATATTTTAATTCAGGGGCCACATATAACCTAGCTTGATCTTTCCTCATTCACTGTGAACTTACTATATTTTTCAAACTTGTCAGTTCCAACTAAGATCAAACTAGATTGTATGCGGCCCCTGAAAAAAATGAGTTTGGCTCACCATTTCCCCTCCTCTTTCTCACCCTCAAAGTGTGACTACCATATTAGTGCTAGTTTGTTAGAGATAAAATAGTCAAGCACTCATGCATCATTACATTACAGTTGTGTCAGTGGCCGGGGTTACATGGAGCATAAATAATCCAACTAAGAACTGATCTGATTAAAATCATATCATGTAAACACTGAGATCCATGGTAAGACACTACTGGTCTAATCAGGGAAAAATGTTGTGATATTGTGTGTTCATCTGTTCCTGATCAGACTCTGGACATTCACAATTATGAAAAGAAACAATAAGTCTAATCAAACTAGCAAATTCATCTTTAATACTGGAGGATTTGGGCTGGCAGGTAAAGATGGATATGGAATCATTAACATCACAGGAAAACATTGTGGGACTGACTGAATCAGATGCTACTCTTGGGATATAAATATTTGCACATCCGTCATGTAAACAGGACAATCTGATTTCTCTAACGGAAACAAGTCAGTTAGACTGACAAATAAATGAACTGTGTAAATGCAGCTAGTGTTGAGTAACCTCAACGACTCTTCCTGAACCATCCTGTGGACTGGATTCGTGGTGTATGTGTTTCCTATAAGGAGAAAGCATTAACACGCCGATTGTTAATTGATAAAAACTCATTTTCACAGACTTTTTTAAACACTCTGGCTTTGCAAGTTCATTGAAAGCGTTGTATGTCAGATGTTACCTCTGTGCATGAGGTCCCAATATTGTTTTTAAATACCAGGCTTCTACAAAGCAAGACTAGGCACAAGTTAAAATGCTACCTGAATAACAAGGATGAGGCAGAGTCAGAGAAGTCATTTCATCAATTCAGTGGAGCATCAGAAGAGGAAAACAGTGCATTTGTGCCCGTCTGTGAACCAGTGTGAGAAGTAGAGGAGAGGATGTGGTAACACTCCAGTTGTTTGATGTTTCCATTCACAACTGACAGCAGTTACAACATAATAGCAGAGCTTTTTAAACCTGACAAGCCACCAGTAAATAAATAAAATGAGAGGATGCGAAGCTTAAAAAAAAAAAAAAAAAAAAAAAAAGAAGAAAGAAGAAAGAAAAAACCTGCATGAGAAAGACAGAAGCCCACCTCATTACTGTCATGTGCGCACAGAATGACATGGTCCAGGTCTTTGAACACTTGATGTTGTGATGCCATGTTCCTGTCATCGCCGCTCCTCCAGAACCTAATTAGAGCGCAGAAGGCAGCGTGACTGTTCCTCGGCGCGCAGGTATGTATTGAGGATGTACCTTAAAACACCTTTGAGCCATCATCAAACATCATATCAAAGCTTGACTGCAAATTGCTTTTCTATACTCCCTTTTTAATCACACACGCTGGGTTACAGTAGATGAGATATAAAGTGTAAATGCCATCTATGCGGCGTGTTTTGCATGCAAAAGTCTCCGCACACAGCAGTCGCTAATGAATATCATTACAGGCACTCACATGAAGAAAAAGGTCCATTACAAAGAATTATATGCTGTATTACTACCATTATATACTGGCATTGCAAATCTGGCAGTCAGTTCTTAATGAGATATTTTAGCCTCTGTATGAAAGTGAGCATTTAAAATGTCCTGAATCGAATTAATGAGGTGCTGCTTCATTCTCTCCAAAAGTTTACAGTTTGACTTCATAAAAAGCTTGAAGGTCAGGGTTTCAAGGGCACAGCTTCCCTGGTAGCAGGGGTCAAATTGGAGTCAATCCTGCAATAAAGTTGCAACCAATCTTTTTTTTTTTCAATCATTAAAACATAAAAACTCAAACTTGACAGTAATTTAAACAGGAAGTGTTGGACCAGACTTTTAATATATTTACTGTTGTTTTTTTAACGTTAAAAATCAGGAATGGATGGGATGGCAGCTAAACTAGCATTGTTCTACTCTTAAACTATTGAATAGCCTGCAAAACCTTCATTTTTTTTCCACTTCTGGCCCCCGCAAGTGTAACTCTTGCTTACCCTGTGTAAACCCAATGACCCACCCGCCAACTCCAAACTTTTTGTGAATGAGTCCCTGCAGTGCTACCCCAGACGTGCATGACCTCAGAAACACTCCCGTCTGTCAAGTTCATGTTGCAGACATGAGAACATTATGTTGTTCTTCTATAAAATCATTTCAGCCTTAATGTTTATGTATTCCCATGCTGTGCCGGAGACCGGCTAAAACAAAGGGAAAAAAGGAAAATCCAGACTTGTTTGAAAAACATTGCTGTATTGTGGTCGCTCGGTCACACGCTGTATCGGTTAGCCTGGACAATATCATGTCGCATCATCTCTGGAGTGAAACTCCTGCATAACATCATGGGAAAGCCTTGAAATGCGGCGGCGGGGAGAGAGAGAGGGTCTGCGGTGGAGAGCACAGCCTCGTCGAAATTCAGAGGAACGGCTGTTTCAAGTGGAGTCATCAGCATATTTTCAAATTCACTGTCATTTCCTTCATTGACCATAACAGCAAAAACACTTCTGCTCCCCCGCTTGACGGGCGCTATTCAACAGAGACCGGCTCAATAGAAGTGCCGAGCCTGCAGGAAGGACGGCCACATCCAATCAGGAGGAGCGGACAGGCAGAGCGAGGGGGGGGGCGTGACGCTGTAGGAGGGATGTTCAGACGCTGCACGGGAATGTGTGAACAATGCAAGAGGCTTTGGTCAATAGATTCTCACGAAATGTCAGAGAAGAGGTTTTTTTTTTTTTTCTCTCGTTGACCTCATGCAAAGCCGAGAGTGAAAAGAGTTTTGAAGAAATGAGGATTTAGTTGCTGCACCAAAAACTCTGTATTTAAGACATGCAGCCGCTACAGTTAACCTTATGCACTCACGGACATTTGATTAACTCAAAATATTCACACTTGGAAGGTAATGGAGAGAGGGAAACTTCAAAGATTGAGTCCTTCAGGAAAAAAAATCTGCTTTACTTTGCCAAAATTTAAGGGATTTTTCAATTGTCTGCACATAACACCCATGTCTTATGTGTGGGGCTATTTCAGAGCCATCTCCCTCAGCTATAGTTCAGTTTAATAGAACAGTAACTGGATAGTAGCCTAGAACAGTGTTCAATTTGATTACGCAGTTCATGGGGACTGCGGACTTTGATAAAGGATTGATTTATTTTTCAGGGAGCTTGAAATAATAATCCTCTGCTAAACCTTCATGGCCTCCAGGCTCAAACTTTTAATAACGTTATGAGAGATGAGAATAGTGCATCACTCTGGGCTTGGTGCAGCTCTGCTCAGCCGTCCTGTACAATAGGCCCTTCCTGTAGCTGTCGGTGCTTCTGCATGATGGGTTGTTTGTTTTTTTTTTGACGCCACTATAAGCCATCCAGGAATGTGCCCTTGGGTTTTATCTTAAAAGTCATACATGCTCTTAAATAACCTATGCCATGACTCATAGTGTTGTCACTTGTTTACACAGACAGTGGTTCTTTGTAAAGCCTACAGAATGCCTTTAATGGATGCAAAGCTTGTTATTAAAAAAAAAAAAAAAAAACGAGCAGAGAACTCAGAGGTTATAGGTTTTGTGAGGCTGTAGCCACATGCAAATTTCGGAGAGGCTGAGAAGGAGGCACAGGAGGGAGATTGTGATATAAACAGGCTGAAGTGCCTTGAGCTGCCACTGGGGGCTCATAAAAAGTGAATGGAGACTGTGCTTTGTTTGAAATATTCAAATCTGAAGGGCAAAGAGCATACAGATGCTGCATGCTTAATGAATAGGTGTTAAAGTGGACAACGCTGCTGACATAACAAACAGCCCCCATGCAGAGAAACTATCAGCCGAAGCCTATTAGTTGGACATCAAAAGAAATGGGAAGCTAGAGGAAATTCAATGTTACGATGAAGATATTAAATAATAATCTCTATATTTACATGCGTAATTACACCGCAACACCTGTCGTAAAGGAATTCTTTAAAGAAATAGTTGTCATGTTGAGATATTTATTGTGCTCTTGTAAAAAGGGGAAAAAATTGACTTTAATATGCTTATTTAAGAAAATATTAACCTGATGTCAAAAGATAATTTGCATCATATTAGCACAACTATGAGGTTCCAACTTACAATGAAACATGTAATTTTTATGCTGTGATTTTCTATTCTCTAAAAGAACACTCTGCTGATATTAACATTTATAAAGCTGAAAAGCTAAAATGATATTTTGTGTTGACTCAATTATCATTAGCTTTAACTAGATACAGGATAATAACCACAAAATTGAATAAACGTCTCTTAGTGTTTTGGACAACAGCTCAAATTGAATGTTACTGAGGTAACATTTAACGATTCAATCAAAAACTCAAAAATTACCTGGTATTTTTAGGAACATTCAGGTCTTATTTGTGTATCAGGCTGCTCGAGCTTAAATGAATGTCTCAGATTTAATCAGAGATTATTGAGAATATTAATACAAAAGCAAATAAATATATGTGCAATTTGTATGCGGCGAGCCAATAGACAACCAATCAGATTTTTTTCTGTGTTTCTCATGACTATAGAGAAATACCAACCCATTAGCAAATGAATGCTCCATTATGTTCACCAATTTTGGATCCCTAATATTTTGGGCTGAGCTGGTGAAAAGCAGTGAGTTTTATTAGAGTTTCACTGCAGAAAAACAGCTGCTGTCTGCATCCAAAAAAAAAATATAAGAAGTTAAATAAAGTTACAGGAAACAGCGCAGAACTCTCACTGGGAAGCTCCCCGAAGCCAAGGAGCATTTGTCATTATGAGCAGCCCCTCTCATAAACCCGCAGTCAATGAATCTATTGTTCATGTCAAAGTATTGATTATACTCACTTTAAGGAAATGAACAGGAAGATGAGTTCAATGAGAAGCGCCGTCACATGAAATGTAATCATCACTATCTCGATACAAAAGGCATCACTGTGCTAATGCTTCCTCGGGACGAGTGCTGAGCTATGAGATATGGTATGCTTATACTTCCTCTCTCAGACACGCCATCATATCAATAGGTTGAGATGAGATAGGTGTCTGGCCTGACCCGCTATCATCAGACCAAGATGTTATTATTTCACCAGCCGGCGCTCAACTCCCACAGACACAAAAGCTCATTACGATTGATAACTGATAGCATCGCTTCATCATGACTGGACAAAGGCCATGGCCATCCCAACAAGTCCTCCCGATTGAATTAATGGTATTCATTAAGCCCCAATGAGAGGCTTTACAGATGCTACGACCTTATCCTGCCACTTCATCTACTGGGCATTGACTGAGGTAAAATATAGGCTCGAGGGGGAAGCGAGAGGCAAAGAAAGAAAGACAGAAAGAGGGAAAGAAAGAAAGAGGTGTCGGGGGATGTGAGAATGAACCCCCGGAGAAAATGAATGTTAAGTATGAAAGGTGTTCATTTCACCAGTAGACGGACTCGTCCCCACTGGGAGGACTGGTTCCAGCACAGACTGTCCCAAAGCAGATTAGCTTCAGCTGTGCAGTGACTCGAGCTTGGCTGGACTGATGTCCCTCCAATGCCAGATTTCATCAGATGTATCCTGGAACATATGTGAGCAACATTACAGAGGAGGGGGAAATCGCTTTTTTTTTTTTTCTCATTAAAAGGAGTAACCTGGGGCATAATCCCCGCACGGGGACCCCAGACCTTGAGTTAGAGGACATCATTCAGCCGCTGCTTTAAAATCAGGACTAGCATGAACGTGCCTGCCTGTACTATATGAATCATTTACATCCATGCCCCAACAGCTTGCTAACACGCCGCTGTGCATTCGGACTCCCTCAAGCAAGCTCGAACTAGCAGCTCAGGAATACACAATGATTCTGACCCCAGATGTCCATGCAGAGGAGCAATGTTATGTAGTTAAAGCAGCACTGCACACTTCTCAGCCCACAGGGAGGGCCTGGCGGTGGCTCGGGCCTCACTGCACTCCTCTTCTCCTGATGGCGCTTCAGACCTGGTTCAAGCTTGGCTAGCTGGGGCAAATACACGGAGAGAGTTCTCTAATGGACTTGAAACAGATGTGCTTCCAAATAACATCAAATGGACTGAGACCATCCAACAGTTAGACGTAAAAGGAAAAACAAGGAACCCTTCTGGAGAAGAGAATGAACACGCCAGCATGGGACTGAAATCGTACTTCCATACAGAAGTTGTTGTATGTATTTCATAACAAAATCACACTTTGAAAAACTACAGCAGACTTTTGAAGTATTCTGTGCATCTTCTGTTTTTTAATCTTTTCACTTGTGAACTTCAGTTTACCTGCTGCCAAAAGTTGAGTCGCATTACAAGCACACATTTTAAACTTTTATCCTGGAGGAAGAGTCACTGCCAGTTTGAATTTATTTTTCACTTCTTCAACTACATTTAGTATTTTCCGGCATTGTTTAAAAACATCTTGCCTTTTTTTCCAAGTATGGGTCTCAAACTCAAGCTGAGTTGGGGTCCACTGCCAACACTGCCATCTCAGAGAGCCCCTTTACGTCAGGGAGCCGTACAAAAAAAGCATATTTAACTTTAAAAAAGAGCTCAAATATTTCAAATATGTGTAAGGATGCAAAATGCAAACAGTATTAACTTCATCTCTAATTTATCTAATTGAGTCCTTAGAATTAACTAAGAAATAAACATTTACTGTCCTCTGGCCAGACATGGTACAGCAGCATACATAGTGTATTCTATCTGGAAAAAAAGGTGTATTGTAATAGTAAAAACATTGTTTTCAAAGTGCATTGTCTTCTTCTCTTTCTTTCTGTGAACTGTTAGCCTTTTTTCTTTTTTTAGATGGACTTGTCTTTCATCATTAAGGCTCCGTTCACATAATGTTTCCAAATGAAAACAGAAAATGTTGGCTGCATTTTGGGGTTCTACATGACAGCAGTGCTAAGAGCCACTAAGAATGCTGTTTCTCTTTAAATTAAGGGAAATGCAACTTTGTGAAAACGCTGAAGCTGAGTCTCCATGTAAATGAGGGGCAACACAATCTCACTGAGCATGCACGCCACAGCCATGGTAAACAGTTTCTCTGTACATGAGGGAGTAGCTGGACAATAACATCAATGTTTGCCTCCGGACTGGCGTGACTCCCGGCTGATATTCTCCTGGGACTTGGAAGTTTTATTGTTGAGAGTCATTGTGCATGTCAAGGTCTATTATCTCCTAATCTTGTCTGTTTGTTGTCAGATTCTAACTGGCTCTCATTTCAGGCTACTTGGATTCTCCTCCTCGAGTCTGATTGCTGTTCCACCCTGTTGTCTTTCACCTGTGCCTGATTGTGTGATTGTCTGCACCTGGTGGCTGCATGATATGTTGGATTTTCCCCTGTGAAGACTGTGTTTCTCTACGATGTTGTGCCTCCGTCCTCACTTCTTTGAGTTCCTGCATTTCTTCTCATTCCCTATTCCTTTGTAAAAAGAGTTTTTGTTTCAATGCCTGCTGTGCCTGGCATTTTGAGTCCCTCACCAACTTGTGATGGAGCAACTCCAAATGTTAATATCCACACTGTCTGAAATGGACATCAGTAAGGACAATTTTCTTATTCAAAGTTGAGTCTTAATCTTTGTCTAATTTCTCTTGGCAAAAAAAAAAAAAAAAAAAAACCCAATCTGATGATGATTGCTGTCTGAAATTCAAAACAGTCTCAAACAAAAAAAGAGTGCTGGATCTGACAGGATGACAGAGACAGCATTTCAAACTTTGATGGATTTCTGTCTTACAGACAGCCAAGCAGTAAAACAAGAGCCAGCAGGGTCAGTAATGATTTATGTAATCAGTTTCATTAACACTCCAGCGGCTCTGCATGAAGAAATGGGCCAGGCTGTCCTTAAGTCAGGTGCACTTACCCTGCTTTAAAAGAGAAAAAAAAAAAAAAAAAAACACAAAATACACCCCCACAAGTTTGCGAACATCCCCAGCCACTGTCCATGTGTCTCACAGGGAGCGATAAATTGAATACATCTGTGCTTTCATTGTTGCACATTGGCCCCATGCTGTGCCTTTACACTGGATAAACTGGGTTAATCAAATGAGAGCGAAACCCTCTGCTGCGCACATTCAAGGATCTCTCCCTGCAATATAGCGCCCTCTGTTAAAAACTCCACAGATGGATATTAGTTCTTTGAAGTGCTTTCATCTCCTTTTACTGTGCATTTGAGGCACAGAGCTACACATCGGAAAAGTGACCCACTCAGTTTTCGAAATGGGTGAATGGAAAATGTTCCTGTATATACATGCAATTTCGGGTGACACTTAAATTCTGGATTGCAGGAGGTTTGAGGACAAATTGCCCAGTTGTTGAGCACCAAAGCCATACATCACTGTCAGCAGAGCACAAATAGCACTCCCCCAAGTTGAAACCTATAGTTGACTAATGAATGTGTGGCGGACATAGCATTTCTTTCATTTAGTCACAGCCCGGTGGTAATTACACAGAGGGACAGCTATCAGAGCAGCGCTGCTCATTGAGCTACAGTGGGTCATCTGCATGGAAAAGGCAGGGGAGAGAAAGGGAGGCATAGATTCCTCTGTAAACCTTTCAAGGTATCAGATTTGCAAAGGGTGTGCAATCTGCGAAAGACCTGCTAAATGTGCTTGTAATTATCGACTCAGATGTTATTAATAAACAAACACGCTGCAGGGCGAAAGGCACTCGTCTGTCACCGCTCCTCTTCTTTTTTTCAAATCTTCATAGCCCACCAGCCCTTTTGTGTTCGCCGTAAAATGAGCAAGTGAACGTGTTGTTTTTTTAAAAAGGCACTGAAATTCAGAGGTCAAGGTGTTTTATTCTGCTTCTTTCTGCTTTCTTTTCTCACCTCTTTCAGTGGGTTAAAACAGCCGCGGCTCATCTGTGAGCCTATTAATTAGTCCAATCGCGGGCAAACAGGCCTGCATTATCACTGCAGCACGACAGTCTTTCAAAGCTGAAATTAAACCATGCACACTACTGTTTTGGTGCCAAGGGGAGTAGAGATTTAGCTCCACTGGCACACTGCATGGATAAATCACCACCACTAAGAAGCCTGTAGCACTGCCATGGCACAAAAAAAGAGAGAGAAAGGAAAAGAAAAAAGAGAAAGAGGAGGGCAAATTAAATGAGCTGCTGTTTATGATGAGAAAGACCATTATATATGATGACAAACTGGCGATGAGCACTCCGGTTCAAAGAGAAACTGTTCTGCAACTTCAAAAGGAGGGGATGTCTGTCAGAATAAGAATGGAGAGGCGAACGAGGAAAATACTCTAGACTGTGTATAGCTGCAAAAAATTTTAAAGAGAGGGATTCCAAGAAATGTTTCAACAAGCCAAGGTCTCCCTTTATTGAAGGAGAAAGATGAATGGCAGAAGAAGTCAGAATTAAGCGACGGGGAGAACAAATGATGGAGGACGGAAAAAGCAGCAAGTGGAAGTGTGTGTGCCTGTATGTAACAGACTGTCTGTATGCAAAAACTGTGAATGCACTCAAATATTTCTGGCCTGGACGTGGAGTTGGAGGACTATGGTGAAAACACTTCCCAGCTTAGGGCCTGTTTACGCCCCTTAAAATGCAGATGTTGGTAATAAATCCTGCGTTTGCTCATTTATTTGGGGGACTGCACCTTGCTTTATTAAACCCATCTATCACTCAGGGCTCCTGAATCAATGGGATGCAGAGGAAAGCAGTGTCAGCACAGCGGCACGCAGGGAGAATACCAGCAGTCTATACAAAGTCAGAGGAGAAAGCAGCAAGGATGGATCAAAGCGTCTGTCTCACAGTGTGAATACATGTTGACAGAGGTCAGCGAGCTGTACGCATGGACATTATAATGGAGTTCAAATGATGTATGATTTGATAAGGAGATTGTTTGTGGTATTGGGGGGGGGTTATTTTTTTGGTGTGTTTTACAAGAAATATCAAGAATTTAAATACAGACCTAAATGCAGTCGGGCAATTAATTACATTCAATCTGCATTCAGTATTCAGATATGCAATGTTTTCCCGTATGGTGTTGATCTAAGCAAACCAGGGGTGAACGGCTTCAAACCAGGCCCATCTGGAGTCTCCCTCTCTGGGATTTAGTCTCCTGTGGCAGCGAGGGCCACATCAACCTCTATTCCACAGCTGCCACATCCACCGCCCAGCCTGCCAGGCGCTTGTTAAATAAGTCTGTCTCAGCCTGCCGACCTGAGCAAAAGGAATATGGAAGAGATCTGGCTCAGCGGAGAGAGATGAGAGAGCGAAGAGAGAAGAAAGTTGGAGAGCCAAGTAGGAGTGGGAGGGGATAAATGGGTGGAAGGCAAGCGAGTCTGCAGTGAGAGAGGTTCTATACAAGCGGACATCAAAGGCTCAACACTGGCATGTACTTTCTTTGTGTTGCAGCTAATCGGTGAGCTGATGCAGCCTCCTCTTCAGATGGAGGAAACACCAACTGAGAGGGACAACTTTTTCCAAAGAAGCTATAAGGAGAAAAAAAATCCACCATCCATCGTCCATCCTGAGCTGGGAGTGAGCTGTCAGTTGTAATAATCAATGTTCAGTAATCTGTCAGTGACTTGTGTGTCTGCCCACTCGAATCTGCTGGCTTATTCATATTGTGGATGGAGACTGGACAGAAACAAATGAGTGGCTCGTCCCTCCACAGCTGCACACTTTGGGTTTGGCACTTGGAGTCAGATTCTAAAAATGGGGATTTGACTTCCACTTGATTGCTGTAGATCAGGGTTGGCCAGTCCTGCCCTTGGAGAACGGTGTCCTGCATGATTTAGACGTCTCTTTGTTCCAACATATCTGAATCTGATGAACGTGTCATTATGAATCCTCTGTGGAAAGCCAGATACGGAGCTATTCATTAGTGTCAGCTAACAACAACGAGCGTGCAGGACATGCAGGTCATCCAAGACCAGGATTGGACTTCATCACTGCCAAAGAACATAACTTGACTTCCTTGGCAGCATTAATGAATTCATGCAGTTTACACCAAATGTAAAGCCAGTGCACTGTATTAAAGTTCATTGAGTCTAACGCCGAAATACAACTTAAAATGTTGGCAAGAACACATTTAACATGCTGAATTTGACTTTGCCTTAAAGATTTCTGTCTAATTTAGAGAGGGGATAGCAGGCCACACTGGACCCATCCCCATTTTAACAGGCCATGGGACAGTTTTGAAAAAAGAGTAAAAATTATTGGCTTCATGTTGTTATGAGAGAGGAGAGCTATTTTAGTCACATTTGAACCAGATATTTATTATAAGTACACTGTTATTACTGCAATGATGAACATAGGCACTGACACTGGTGGATTTTGGGCTTTAATGACCCTCTGAAGTAAAATTTGAAGTAAACAAGTGATGTGTGCCCTTTGTCTTTTGTCCAGTGACAAAACAAATTAGCTTTACCTCATTCAGAAGAAAGGAATCTATCATTTATCCACAACTGGAAACAATTCAGGGGTCAAAGTGATTTGCAGAAAGCAACTTTAGGAACGGGTTCAGCATCCTCCCAACTTGTTTGTCTTTACAAGTTACAAATATATGTTGTACCATCCATTCAACCCTTTTCTTTTTCATTCATCAACAAAGACAAGCTGGACTGTTGCTGGTATTTTAAATAAATAAATTAGTAGCCATGATTTTATATTTTAAATATTGGAATTTCAAACCAATTGCTTCTTCAGCCCTAACAAAACAAAAGATGTTTCAGATTGTGACACCTAAAACACAGACTTCAGCACACATTATGAGTAATGGTGACAGAGCCGGTAAAGAAGTAACCTTGCATTTGAAGGTTTGCTGGATTGAATCCCACTGCTGACAGGTTACCAGTGGGGGTCCCTGAGCAAGGCCCTTGACCCTCAGCAGCTCCCTGCTCCTAGTATGGTTAAGGTTAACTATATATGGGATAGGTTAAATGTAGATAAATTGCTGTCCAAAGAGTCTGAAAGGCCGTGTCTGTGTTTACCGAAGGGTCACCACCCACTCAGTGAGCTGGGCTCACTGGAAGGTCACCACGCACATCACGTCTGTGGCTCACACAAAAACATTAATCATCATCCCAATTGAAGTCGTATAGCTGGCAAGGCAATTAGAAGAGCCAATTATGCAATTATGACAGCCTAATAGCAGGTAATGTCAGTGAAAGCCCAAAGTCAAACACAGACATGCAACAAACTGAATCCTGAGTGTAGTCTGCAAGGATACATGACAGCTTACAACATGTTTCCTAATGACTTTGTACAAGCACTTAGTAAATATTAAAAACAAACAAGCCACTGTTATCTTATACTTCCACTTATTCAGTTGTGTCCCCGCATGTTTGAGAATGGCCTGTGAGTGATGTAGTTGAGTGCCGAACACAAACATTTTAAGAACAGAAACAAAAGCTCTAATTTTCAGGATTTCAAGGACTTCTATTGGGCGGGATAGTCTTAAGGTGCCATGACGCTCATGCATAAATCATGCAATCATCATCAATGCATATTCAGGGAGGCTGTATCGCTCTGCTTCTCTATGGGAGATAAGAGGGAGCCCGGACTGTGACAAAACCCAGCTGATTGTAATGAGCTTTTTTGTGGCTTCCTGCACTGACAAAACAAGCCTAAATTAATCATGATACGACCCTCCTACTGCGGCAAGGAAGCCTAATGCTTCCAGCGGCACACCCTGTTGTAAATTGGACCCTGAGACAGAAATGTCTATGATGCAAAGAGAACCAGCCTCCGAAATGGTTTAATTTAAGTCATTCATAGCAAATGGGTGAAAGAATATGTTTTCAATAATTGGCTTGCCTTTATGAAACATGACTCAAATGGTTGCAGTTTGTTTGTTGCACCATCTGCAGTGAAAGGCATTAGATAAGTAAGAAGGAGGGGAGAAATAAACAGCAGCAGAAATCTTAAATACCCACTGAAACCTACAGCTGACATTGCAGGAAGCAAAATAAAATGAGTGTCTCTTGGCAAGCACACGCATATATATAGTGTTCAGGAGTGACTTCCACACAGGAAAATAATATACCACATTAGATGTGCTTTCCACAGAGTGAATCCCTGAAGTAGCTTAGCAAACATTTCATCCAGAGATGAATACGTTTCCTCTAATTTTTAGTTCCAAACAAAGAAAATCCTTTAATGTAACTCACCGTGTCACCATGTGGAGGAGGCCCAAAAGCCCCGCACTGCTCATGGGAACAGTTTAGTAAATGATTCAATGCGCCAACATTTTGATTTGACATCTCTTTTGCAGATTTTGATGTGAAATAAGCCCTGATTGTCTTTTGGGCTGCCATCACAATTTAAGTGCGAACAGGACTACATGACAAACAATCAGTGACTGTTTTAATTTCATTTTAATTTCCCAAATGTGCTGCAGAAAGTCAAAAGTGACAGCCCAAAAAGATAAAAAGCTGGCAGCTGTTCCAAATTCATAAAATGTGTTGTTTATGTCTGAACTTCATCGGAGACGTAATGACATTGTCTTATCAGTTTATCCACCGTGCGAGGGTGTCCTACCGGTCAGAGACGATGACGCTGTGGAGGTTATGACTTGACGCGAAGCCAGATACGTGTCTCATCAGACTCTTTAGTCACACTAAGAACAGATGCTCACTTGCTCTATGTCTAACTGATACTTGCCTCGTGATTCCATTACCTAGAGTGCCAGAGGGCCCATGGGACAAGAGCCATCCGCACAGGAAGCCAAGAAGCAAGTGAAGGCAGGGACGAAATGAAGGCAGGTGCTGGGTGGACGAGTGCAACATGAATATATCAAAAAGATTTGAATGTCTCCTCACTTGGCAAACAGATTGCCTGGGTTGGGTGGATTTCATTCCAGCCACAGGCCTCAGGGATATACCAGGCCTTCTCATTTTAAGGCTCATCTTCCCATTTTTGCATGTTCAACACTTTGTGATAATAGAGAAACTGGGTCAAAGTCATACTCTCACATTCCAGGCTCATAATTCCAGCGGAGGGAGAACTTTTGAACATTTGCATTCAGTGTAAATAATTCTCAAGTTTGTTGAATTTAAAAAATGCCAGGTCCTCCGTCACCTGGGAAACATGAGAACCTGAAGAGTGGAGAACAAGTTCTGGGTTTCCCATCGATTTAAAGAACCTTAAACCAGTGAAGTTGGAAAATAATGAACTTTATCAAGAGCTCGTCAGTCACAATCATCACGGGCAGATTCTAATTAATTTTACCCCTTATTTGAAAACAACCACATCTTCATTAAACATGAAGGAGGCACTTTGTTAAATTTAAATGGAGTGCCTCTCTTGAGGTTATCATCAGACAAAACACTCATTCTAAGACAAAATGAAACGTTCCTGTATATTTTCTTTAAAATGTAAAAAGGCTGAAAGCAGTGGCTGTCTTTTTTAAAGGCTCATTTGATTCAGTTGGTGGATTACCAGAGTACATTCAATGTCAAACATTTTCTTTTTGCCAAGTTTTCACAACTCGTGTTTAGTATTTCAATGCGAGACTTAAAATTATTTGCATTAACTGGAGGATAAAAATGCAGACTCGGTTCAAGCGAAAAACAATCCGAAATTGAGATGACGTCCACATGGAAACCGTCAGAATGTAAAATTAGTCTAGAGGACGATCCAAGATCTTCAAGAGAAAACCAGACAGGAAACAAAAGCAGCAGCAAGACAGGAATGCAGATAAGAACCAGCACGAAGACTCAACAGGACTTAACGGGTGACTAGACAGATAATATAGTTTAACCGACTGGCTGAGACGAAAAGCGGCTTCAGACCGCAACCAAGCCAGCAAGCAATCAGGGTGCCAGCTTTGATTGCAGCTCAAACGTGAGACAGTGGCTGTGAAACGTTTGACACCGTCACTATACTGCTCTGACTGCGTCAGTAAATAAGTACTTACAACTATTAGAATTTCCATAGTTCTTTTTAAAAATAGTGTTTGCCTAATCATACAGTCGAAAAACACCGGTACATAACATCTGAGGCCACGAGACGTCGCTGTGTGACAACAGCAACAACAATACTATATCAATGAAAACTCTCCATTATTATTGTATTTGACTGGCAGCATGCAAAATGTTGCAAAAACATTGAGGATGAATGAATAGATTAGAAATATACACAGTACAAAATAATACAGTTTTAAAAAAATCAAGACGGACTCAAAGAATCAGAAAAATAGTTACTGTAAAAAAGGGAAAGAAAAA
Source organism: Salarias fasciatus (assembly GCF_902148845.1). Taxonomy (NCBI): domain Eukaryota; kingdom Metazoa; phylum Chordata; class Actinopteri; order Blenniiformes; family Blenniidae; genus Salarias; species Salarias fasciatus. The sequence continues at coordinate 10,254,880 of NC_043746.1, read as the reverse complement.
AGAAAGGAGGCTGATCATGGAGTCAGCACACACCTCCGTAGCTGGAGGAAATAATTCACGGATGTGCTCTCAAACAGCTGCAGCTGGCCGAGGCTTATTAACACTGTAGTTATGTCTGAGCTTGGAAATAATAATGCATTGCTTTGCAATTTTTTTTCACCTATTCAATAAGAATTTTTTCACTTTTCAGTAATAGAAATGCAGCAGAAAAGGACAAAGTGATACCAGCACTGCACCAAAACAGCAGTTTGAAGATTGCCAAGAGGTACAAAGCTGGACCACATTCACAGTCTAATTCCAAACAGAGCTTTTTCCTTGCACATTAATGCAACAAGAACAACGGCTTGATCCCAGTAAGCTTCATTTATTTATTTCCTGAAGGCATCAGTGTAAATGAAGCAGGCTGAAAAAAAAAAAAAAAAAACATTTTGTTCTTGCATACTGAAGTACGGCTTAGTGGTCGTCACCTTCAATTCATGAAATCCACGTTACACATTGTAGAAAGTAATAAACCTAAAATACTTACAAAATTACACTTTACAAGCTTTGATATAGACAGAAGTAGAAAGCTTGATGAGACAGAGATGGTGGGGCAACAAGACATGAGGAGGAGAGAATTTGAACATGGACACAGACATGATGGAACAAACCAGAACATCAACCAGAACATGAATCTAAAATATTTAAACAAGATATAACGTTAAAAATGAAAGACAAGCAGAACCCGTGTAGACATACAAGAAACACAGAACTAAACACACAAAGGATTACAAGACAAGGCTGTTCCGGCCAAATGGAGTCCCGGTGTGAAAGATACCTGTTCAGCCCCAGCTGGCAGCCGCCCTGCATAATGTGCTACCAATTTAATGGGCAAATGTCAGTGTATTAAACGTAATGACCTCCATTGTGCACAATAAACTGAGTAAAGAAAATGAATAAATTAATTGTCAGTGTCTTTTTTTCTGGTGTGTTTTTTTTTTCTCTCATTCAGTCCAGTTTCAAGGACTTTCTGTGGTCATCTCCTCATCTGTCCTGGTCGACTGATTGAATGCTGATGAGGCTTCCTTCCTCACCTCACAAACACACGGCAATACTTGCTCTGCAAAGAAGCCTCATGAGGACCTAAACACAGTCCATGCTTGGATACATACTGAGGGTCCGTCTTTCTGAGGAACAAGCCACTGTTAGGGAATCAGAGATGGTTTTCCCCATGATGGTAAAAACAAAGCAAACTGTAAAAAGAGAGTATCACAAAGGAAAAAGGCAAGATGACTTAAGTGTTTGACATGATATTACGTGTTTTCAGCAAATTTGTTATGTGTTGGTGTTTTCTTCTGGTCTATAGAGAGAGCTAATCTTAATTCAGCCACTGAACTCTGGTGACTTCTGTTTTGCAGCGTTATATGGAGGAAGTCAGCCTGACCAGTGAACTGTGGTGCGTAAATAGAAGAAAGGAAGAGTTGTATGCATTATCTCTGCCCTTGGACTTTTTGCCTCGAGGTTATCAGATCCAAAATCTCCCAACTGCACTGAAACTTTGTGCTAAGCTTATCGCAGAACAAAAATAAGAGACGTGTACACATCCTGTGGGCTCAATATGAGAACAGGGATGCCCCAAAGTAATTTACCCAGAATGACCTAGCACATGAATAATGCACAAAAGCCATACAATAGCACAAAAAAAAGAACTTTAATGGTTTTACCTTGCCTTATCCAAACTATCCCAAGAGATGTGACATTACAAAAAATTATGTGGAAAGCACCCCTTTCAGGGCAATATAAGCCATAATAAACTTGCTGACTGCAGTAGAAACGGCTCTCATCTCAGCCGGCAGCACAACCGGCGCTGAAAGGTACTGAACTGAAGACTGTGCAGCCGGGAAGGACACTGACAAGGAATCGTGTTTATCAATTCACCATCATCCTTTAAAAATCCCTCTAACAAAGATTCCCGAAGCAGGGGGAAAACAGGCAAATGGAAAAATAGGAGGATGTGTGAAAGGGGAAAGCAGAGAGTTGAGAGAAAGTGAAGAAGGAAAAGACTGAAAGCTCGGACTGGGCCACTGTACCCGGGGAAGACTATCGGCAGCTATTTGGATGCCACCCAGACAACTGGAGCTGTTATCAGGTTGCGGTGAGCGGGGCTTTCAGAGAGGAGTGAATGGAGAGCCGGAGCTCAGCGCGAACGGGTATTTCAAGGCTCTTTTTTTTTCCCTGTGATGATGGTGGCGTTTTAAGGAGGCCAAGCTGACAGGGCAGCGGCCGGGACCCCTGAGCCCAGATTTGCTTCAAGGAAATCTGACTGAAAGAAGGAGACAGGGCAGCTCCTGGAGCCACATTACACACATCAGGGAACAGAACAGCATGTTCAGCCAGCGATACATCGGCAAACATGCACATACAGCACTGTAAACACCGACAGTAAATCGCCGGGCGTATAAACACGGACAGTGGCATTCCTCCTCTTGCATAGATTTCCGTATGGAAAGAGTAAGTGTGGTTGCATGGAAGAAGAAGATCTTCAAAACACATTTTCAGAAAGTCATAAAATATGGATACGGCAAAAATCAAACAAACTGCAAACTACATGGGCTCTACTCAAAGAATATTACACAGAGTCGGCAGTCTCAGCACACTTCAAATGAGTGCTCACATTCACACTTTTCTACACACACACTCATGTACCAGTTGTGGCAGCTGCCGTGCAAGGTGCTCACACCACTGGGAGCGACTTTGGTTTCAATAATTTGCTCAAAGGCACTTCAATACATGAAAAAAGTGAAAAGAGTCACTAATAGGACTGGAAGTCAACCTGCTCCATCACCTGAGCCTGAGATACAGAACAAATTCAAGTTTTTAATGCACAAAGTAGAACATGGCGATGTGAAATTACCATTTTCCCCTTTGATATGTATAGTTAAATGTGCAAATACCTTAAGTTATACAGCAGTGAATTCACTTTTGACCACCTATAATTGGCCCTCTTGTTCCCATGACCACTGGAGACTGAAAACATAATTTTCATCTAACAATAATGTTCGCGAATGTGTGGAAATATGAATAAGTCTTTGCGCCAACAATGATTCCGGCTGAAAAGAACCACAGACAATGAGCGCCTGTAGCCATTCATCTTTAGCTGGTGTTATGGCTCACTGAAGCAGGCGAGAAAACCATAAGGAAGACTGGGAAAGAGGGGCTTTTTTTTTTTCCTACTGAACATTAGTCCTTGGTTCTGTCAGTCAATGCTGAAACAGCCTTTTGGACTCCAAGCTGAGTCGTCTCCTATTCTCTCTGAAATGCTAATATGGCAACTTAGTGTGCCAGCATCAGCCGTTCCCTGCCTCACATCTTTATGCTCGTGGAAGAAATCACTCTCTCCCTTATTTTTTTCTGTCCCTCTGTCGCTCACTTCCAGGTGCGCACAAAAATGGAGATGGGCTAGTTCCTCTTTTAAAATATCTACAAATGCAGAAGAAGGTCAACGATCATGTAGATTTCACATCCTCTAAGACAAGAAAAGAGAAAATAGCAGATCGTCATAATTTGCCAATGCAATGACCTTTCTTTGCTCAGCAGTCAAAAGAGACGATTTCAGGAAGCTTTATCAGTCCTGTGCATGGATGAAAGCCATTATTTAGCTGTTATTCTAAACTTCTGTTGACAGTCTTTCCACTGTTTCTCAATCTTTGCCCATGAGAATATGAGAGAAGCTACAGCTTTTGAAATGGCGCCAAATTCCTCCTGATGCAGATGTGCGGAGACGTCCTCCTGACAAATGCATCCACTCATCCAAGGGAAATGAACGTGGCGACAATTAAAAATCCTCCCGCGCGCCAGTCAAAACCAGCACATCGCGGGAACCTCAGATTTGGCCTGAACAAAGGAATCTGATGACAAAGCCGATGTATCTGAACCTGGAATCTGAGTTACTGAAGAACTCTCCAAAAAATTCCAGTCTGCATTGTGATTACAGTGCATCGTGTCTGCACTCCATCGGACCTGCTCTTTGGTCGGCTGAGCCCTTTTCCCGGTATCTATTCTAATAAGCAGCGGAGTTAATCGAGAGCGTAGACCAACACAGCTTCCCCCTGGGAGCAGCCAGGCAGCGCTGCTGACTGTGGCGCTGACAGCCAGAGAGCATTAAGCACAGGGGTACTGCCGCCCAGTGCAGGCGCTCAGTGAACCATGACGGTGTCATTTCTTTTAATAGGGCCTCTTTCTTTTTCTCTTTCTCTCATAGTCTATTTCCTCCTCTCCCTCTTCTTCTTCTCCCTTATGTTCCCTCTCTTCTCTGGTGCCGCCGACCATTTAACCCTTTGCGGCTTCCTCCTGCTCACTTTTCCCGTCGTTTCCTCCCTTTAATCCCAGCACTCATCTGCCTATTTAAAATGCAAGACGTGGGGATGCAGTTGTTGCTGAGAACCCCAACGGCGTGTGGGGAACTCTAATTGGTTTGCTTAACCTTCAGAGCACAATGAGCGGGCTGTAATGAAGGCTCATGATTCATGGCCAGGTAATAAAGCTGAAGAGGGCCGTTTACCCAACAGCACACACACACACACACACACACACACACACACGTGCGCGCCGTAAGACGCTCTGAGTAACACGCAGCTGCATATGGGATTTAACACAACATCGGGAGTGTGTTGTCAGACAGGCGTATGGTCCCTAATAAAGCCCTAAGCTATTCCACCAACAGACTATTGAAAAGCATTCCTTCTTGGTAAGTGATTTTCTTCAAAAACATGCAACCAACATGGCAGCCAGGTGCGGGTAATTTCAACGCTGGGTGCCAGAAGGGAAAATTACCGGGGCATGTGACAGTTGACAGCATAATTTAAAATCTTTCGGGTCAGCAGTTTCGCTCGTGACAGATCAAAACTACACATGTTGTTCGCAGGTTTGAGGGCAGCGCTCTCCATGCCAGCGTTCACCCACGGCGGGCACGCACCGAGCTCAGTTTCATGCAGTTTCCCCTCGCAGAGGCCTTTCGGTGGTGACGGTATCCAGTTGCTGCACCCTGAAACTTGTTAACACCACGGAGAGCCGAGTTAGCTGGTGTGTCAGCGGCGGTTTTGTGTCTGTGCGTGTTTGCGTTGTGCATGTTTGATGAGGTTTTTTTTAATGAACTGGCAGACTCTTGGTGGATATTGCTGTGTCAGGGTATAGTCTGCCTTTTAAAGGCTTCTGAATAAGTTATGATATTTGGAGAGATAATGAGATGGAGGGAAGGAGATAGAGGGCACGAAGGAGCTGAGATCATCAGCAGGAAAGTCTTAACACAAAGTGACAGATGGAGGTTTGAAGCACTTTTCAAGGTCACGCTGAAAAATTCAGACCTGACACTTTTACTCCTTAAATATGTTCATGCATCTGAATAAATAATTGCTCCGACATGAAAACTGCACTTAGAGCTTAAAGCCATGACTGAGGATTTCTTCTGTGTTCATCTTGATGTCAAGCTTAAAGAAACTAACCATATCCCAGGCAAGTCTGCAGAGTATCGTTTGTCACACAAGCGAATAGGGGATTGCAACAACAAGATGAAATAATTTTTTCACATATTGCACCAGCCAAACCCCGCCTGTATGAGTTAACAGCACGGCTACACAGTGTGGCTGCTCGGCTCTCACCTGCATTTCAAGGCCACAATTCATAGTTTCTCTGCCTTCAGCCCGGTTTGCTACAGACGCCCTGGAAATCAGAGCAGCCGTGACGCTCAGACACCAAGATGCACTCTGTCATGTCGGTGCAGTGAATTATGGTTATTGCAGTTCACTAACAGGCTCTCAGGGCTTGGCAGTAGTAAATCCTGAGAGTTTGAAAACTGTATCATTTTGGCTTCATGTACCCTGACACCTGTAGTAATTCCAAAACAAAGGTTTACTTATTGAATTAGTGATTCAGCGACTAATATATCCTGTGATGCCAGGTGAAGCCATCTATAAATAACCGCTGCCTTTTCAAGCCTGGATATAACAGACAATCTGTTTCCACCAGTCAGAGCCCATAAAGAACCCTGCTACTTTAAAAACCACATAATACCGAGACCTGCACACAACCTAGAATAAATCAAATCCAATTTGTCTCGAGCATGAAGCAAAATGTGGAATCAAGAAAAATGGGGGTTTTAGAACGGCCTGAAAGTCACGGTGACCCTTAGCTGTGCAAATCCCACTGTAAAGCTTCCAGAAGCAGTTGCGCATTGCAATTTCCCAGAGATTAAAAAGTTAGGCAGACTCAGGAGCGCGTCCTTGACCCGTTCTAATGAAGCTTATGTGTAAATTCAATAAAGAAGATCCGTCTGTTTACGTCTTGTCTATATCTGTCCGCACACTGTCGAAGAGGTGATTGTCAATTCCGCTGCTACCAGCAGACGGATGAATGTGAGTTACTGTATTTTACAGCAACTGTGGTGAAGTGCTTTGAAATGGATGTGAATTACATTTTAATCCATGACAGAGGCTTTGGTTATTGCATAGCAGACAAAAGAATAGTAAGAATCATTACTGTAATATACGTAAAATCTTCATATGAGGAATAACTTTGTCCAAAACACGTTAACTGGGTCACCCTCTCTATACTCTCCTCTAACATACAACGACTTTGACCCACCTCAGGATAACTGATGGAAGTCAGATAAAAAGATAAAAATACAACCGAAACAGCAGAATGATTGTTCAAATGTCACACTGACAGATAATGGCATAACATTTATTAAAATTATCTTTTTGAAATTCTATATTTTAACTGCTGTTTATTGAACTGTGCTGCCTTGTTTGCTGGTGAAACTATAAGTTTGACAAGATATTCTCAAACATTGTCAGATGAAAAATAACTACAAGCAGAACTCAAAATACTGTTGTGATTAACAGAGTAGATAAATACTAAATGTTTTGGACTGATAATGATGTTGATTTTAATACTGATGACTGCTGAGGAAGATCATACTGATAGAAAAACTAAAAATCAGCTGGACGTGTTCTCCATGCTCGGACTTATTGTATTGTTGAATGTCTGCAAGCTGAAAAAAAACCTCAAAAATAGAGAATAAGTTGGTGGTTAACCTAGCTGGCTCTGGGAATTGTCAGAACAAATCTCAGTGAGCTTTAGTACAGCTCCGTCTGCTGCTACCTGCCATCCAGCAGATCAGATGGATGAAACATCCCCAAAAAGCATCCAGACTCAAGAACAAGCTTTCATTTGGACTAAAAATAAAACTTGGCACCTGGAGAGGATTTTTTTTTTTTTTTTTTTTTTTTTACAATTTTGGTAATGCTGTAAATGGTACAGAATAATGTCAAAACGAAAATGTATTCCGAGACTGTTTTCTATTTTAATGATGGCATAAGTCTTCATACTCTGTGAAATTATGTTTGAGATTCCTCATTTTGGAGATGTTCCTGTTGAAATTAAATGGAGTTAATGTGATGTGCGGCTACAAACCTCTTGAAAGGGGTCACCATCACTTTCTTGATTACTAATACCTTTATTGCCAGGCCTTGAACCTCTTTCTGGCCCATAATGCAATGTAGTTATACTTCTTCAGAGGAGACTACAATCTCCAAATCACCCATCATCCACTGCTGTACTCTGAAGACACCATATGTATTTACAGACAGCGCAATAACAAGCCTCTTCAATGTATTTGGAGAAAAAAGAATAAAGAAAAAAAAAACTTTGTTTAATGATGAGACAAGAAATACCACATGCTTTGGCAGTTTTCCAATTTTACCTCCGGCACATACATCAAGATAATCCCAATGAGTGTTTGACATTCATTGTTCCAAGATCATAAATTCAATGGAGAGATTTAGTGTTCTAATGTACCCTGCAGTGGAACTCCGTTATGACTGACGGTGCTGACCAGGAAGAGAAGGCAGCTTCAGGAAACCCTAACGAAGAAACCGTGGAGAAGGTTGGTAGCATAAAGGAGGAACTGACGTGTCGTAGGGGGAGGTTCAGAAATTCCAAGGTAAATAAAGTGAGAATTTTAAAGTAAGAGTTGGGACAGGAGCAGAGTGATCGAATTGAATAACATGAGGAAAGTATTGCTCAAAGCATTATCGATATAGTGCCAAAGTTATTAGGTTGTTACATTGTGCTTTGTTTTGCATTTGTACTTTTTACCATTTTTTGTGAGGGACTCAAGCAGATTACAGTTTAACCAACCTTCTCATTGAAAACAAAACTTGAACTAGGCAGTTGAACTTACAGATGAACTAAAATCAGATCTATGGAAGTAGATTCTGCTCATTTTGTTCCAAACTGAATGAACCGAGCTCTTGTCTCTCAGTGTAGCTAAGTCACTTTTTTCTCTTTCACTTCACCTCATATTTGAGACATGAATCTAAACACTCCTTTGACTGTTTTTTTTCCCATGTTAATCTTATCTGAGACAAATTCACAACTCTTACAGGGTGCAAATAGTTGAAAGTCACTTGGATTTACATTACAGAAATGGTTCATAAATAGAAATGAAACAACAATATAAAGCCCAAAGTAATAGTTTGCGTAATATCGACATGTTTCATATTATTATAAAGGGGAGTGAATCTGTGGAACAAACTTTTAACGCTAGAACTGTTAACGAATTAACGTATTACTGAACACTGACAATAGCAGTTATTTGCACAAGAATTCCTTTTTGAATGTAATGAAACTGATGAAAATGAGTGCTTCTAAATCTATTGGAAAGTAAAGTAAAGTTAACTTACTATACTTACATAAGCTTTAAAAATATCATCAGTGATGTTCACACTGTCATAATGGACAGTGGACAGTGGATGTCATGTACAAATTAGATATAAAATGACAAAGAAATTTGACTTCAGCAGACTGGGCCTGCTGCTGTTGGGTCTTTCCTCTCTGGTATTCTCCTGGTGTCACAGCTATGCCAGCTTTGAGAGTCTTTTCTGTGGTTTTCTGAAGCCACGTTACAAGATGACTGGGTATCGCTGTCCGCTTCTTCACAGGGCAGTCTTTTAAAGTCATCAGCGTGTGAAGGTGTCAGGCAGCATTAACACTGCTCTTTGTGTTTAAAGTGTTCATCAGGTTGGAAAAAAAAAAAAAAAAGGGAGAGAGAGTCAAAATAACCGAGAATGCTTTTAAAAAGGAATTAGTTCATTTCGGGTGATTGAACCGCCGCCACTTCTGCTTGGGCAATTTGATATGTTTCTTTCATGGTGTTCTGCAAATAACTTCTTTGTAAGTTGTTTTCTTTCTCTCAGGTGAACACAACAGCAATTACTTTCAGTGGTTGGCCTTTTCACACGTCCCATTTGTATTTTTTGAGCCCGTCCATTCAGCTGTTTGAAGGAAGGAATGGGGCCGTATTGTTTAACTACAGCCATTTCCGAGTGAGAGCACTGGAGTCATTCATCTTGTGGAGTTCAGGTGAACTCACCCCATGAGGGGGGAAAAAAAAATATGAACGCTGACCTGAGCAAGAAGGTATTTTTCTTCCCAGCGGTGACTGTGCTGAGAAGTGGCTTTACGAGTGGAGAATAGGTGCAAGATTGAGGAGGACAACAACAACAACAAAAAAAAAAGAAGAAGAAACGAGTGACAAAGTGCATGGGTGGTAGTGGATGAGATGGACTGGGGTCGTTGGGTTGTCGGTGGGAAATGAAAAAAAAAAAAACCCTGACATGCGGGAGTGGTAGATTATCATGACATGATTTCACAGAGGGCTCCGATCCAGAGTGACGCAGTGGCCTGCCACGAAATATTCTCCCCATTCCAAGCCAAATGAAAATCTAAGTAAATAAAACACACAAGACAAGGAGAACAAACAAAGAGGGCGGCGGAGCGGAAAGAAGCCGGAGTGTAGATTACCTCTGGGTTCACCTCAGGTGTGCCTCTTGATCATGCTGTTGGCCTGGCTTAGAGGCTTCGATAAGGGCAGTGACTGCTTATTGAAGGTGGCAGCCCCACATGAGCCTCACAAACAAGCGCGGTGGAAAACATCCAGGGAACACAGATGCCGTAAACCATCAGCCTGGCACATATAAAGGCCCGCATAAACACGCGTCTCGCTCATATTTCACCTCTTTATTGGGTTCAAGCTTCACGGCGCATCCAAGATACACAAGTGTCTACAAGAAGATAGTCCAAGTCGCGCCTCTCTCGCTCTACCTGCTGAGGGCTACGGCGCAATTCGATGCCGAAAAACCTCAAACGGAGACATTCCTGAAATAATGGAGATGGCAACAAACCAGGAAGAATGTGACTCGGATTACAACTCGTCACAAAAGATACAAGGTGATTTTTCTTTTAACTTAAACCACACCACACGAGCCACAGACAATATAAATAAATTACAACAAACCCAGATATGTATTTGTTTTTTTTGTTTTTAAAACTTATGTTAAAATGCTGTTATTTCTCAGCTTGAGTGTTACCTCACTTTACAACAAGTCACTGCAAAACCAAGCAGAACAAATTCTTTAATTTGACTAAAGGATCACTTCTGAGAAGCTAATAAACAGACATAGTTCTCTGAAAACTGTCAGTTTTTCATTACTAGCAGTTCTTGGCTGATTGGCTAAGTGTTAGACGCTTTTCATCATCCTTATCAAACAAGAAACAGGTGTTGCATTAATAGAGCTAATAAATGACATTTGCAGTGGGCACTTTTTTCCACTGAAAAGGTATTTCCCGGAGGAAAAATTAAATCATTCATGAAGTGATTAGAAGCATGATCACAAACTTGTGTGAACCAAAGAAAGCTGAAAATTGTCTGTGTTAAACGGCACATTTTCAAGTCACGCTCACTTATTTCTTCAAGTGTAAAATATATTGATGATTGCATTAACTGTCGTGCAGCATGATACTGTTGTGGTTAGTACTGTTGTTTCACAATGACAGGCTTGGGAAGGGTGGAGTTTGCATGTTCGCCCTTTGGTTTTCTCCAGGTTTGTCTCCGTGTCTGAGTGTCTATATATTCAAGAGATAAAAGAAGATGCATGAACTCACCTTTAAATAAAAAAAAAACTGAAAATGTTTCATATTCAACACTGATAAATGATTGTTGAACTTATTCATTTTTCAAAGGAGTTGCATCAACAGATTACGTCAGATTATTTTAATATTTTATTCTAATGTTAAAACCCAGAGAGTGATTTAGTGCTCTGACCTTGTCGTAGTGATATCAGTCTGTTTGTATTCATAAGACGTCAAATTAAAGATTAATGATTTTTAAGACAATTCTTTAAAGAAAAAAACATTTTGACAAATCGATAAACTTCTGTTTTGACTTGTAACCTCAGGTGTTGAATGTTGCTCAGGATAAAGTGGTTCAAAACATCAGCTGACTGATAAAATCTTTCAATTTTGCAGTTGCATAAACTATGTTGATCAAAAGTTGTGTTTTTTTTTTGTTTTTTTTTCAATGCAGTTGCAGAGTGGTGTAGTTTGATTTATGGTATTCTATTTGGGGTTCACAAATTCTCCCTATATCAACACAACTCAAACATATGCATGTGAATTACATATTATGAAATCTAATTTCCCTGTAATTGTGAAAGTTTGAGTGTCACCTGTCCCAGGTGTACGCTGTGTTCTTCCCAGTGTCAGCCGGGGAAGGCTTCTGCCCCTCGTGACTTTAAGATTGATAAAGCTGGTACAGAAAAGAACTGGGTGGATTTTATGAAGGGAAGAGTTGTGTGAATCCCCACAGCCGTACGGCAGTTAATCATCAGCACTGTTGCATTCTGCTGGGTTTTCTTTGTTATCCACTTTGTGTGATTGCGCTGTATGTCTTACAGGTCTTCTGCTTTTCATTAATAAATGCAATTACATTATCGTGTCTCTGCTCTGCTGATGGGACTGCAGTGTAACAGACAGGGTTACTCAGAGGAGTTCTGAGGAGCTTTAGGCAAGGCAGAAAAATCCAGCCTCTTCAGCAAAACATCACCGCTAATACTTTGCCTCCAACAGTGAAGTCTTGGCACATGAAAAAAAAGTGCTTTCAGGCACAGAAACTTACATCAAAGTCTGTGTACGGTTATTGAAAGAGCTTAAATGTGAATCTCTCATTTGTGTCACAGCTTATCAAGTACATCAATTACTTACATTACTATTCTGAGAGCTGTGTTAATTAACATCTAATTTAAACATTATATGTGATGCGACAGCTGTTCATTGTCGTTATCCTCTGTGAAACCGCACTGAAATAGTTGATGTGTTTCCGCTCATTGTTTTGGTAATTTTTCTTTTATTATTTATTTTTTTATCTCTGCTGATAAAATTCTTTTTTTTTTTTAAACACAAGGGGTTTCTCATTCAAAAAAATCACTCATGGCTCTTTCTAATACTGAAGAAGGTTCATAACTAGCTGAACGGTATTGAATCGTGGCCCTGGAGGAACACTATCTCACATGTTTCAGTATGTCTCTGTTAAAATACATCAGTATCATCATCCAGTCCCAAAAAATCGCAAAAAAAAGATTTTCATTACAATCAGGTTTGTTTGAGCAGAAAACATGCAGTGCGGAGGATTGGTATGACCAGGATCCATCACTGCTATATTTTACAGCTGAAGGGCCAGACACAGCCTATCAAAAGACCAAACAAAAAACTGAAAAGACAAACACATTTTTTTTTTGCTGGAAATCATTTCTGAGTCTGCATCCTGTTGCAGGTCTGATCAGGTATGTAGTTCCAATCCGTCATGCCAAAAGAAAATATGAAAACAGAGTTATCTCCTCTGGTACTGAATCGTTTTGAGTGTTCCACGTTCAAATTGCAGGTGTGACAGAAAAGGTATATAGTGTAGAAACAAGTCAAAATCCAATGAAATTATGTAAAAATGAGCAGTCAGACATTGGGATGCCTCTTCAAAAAGTAACAAATCTGTGTGGAGTTTATATATTGTTCCACTTCATGGTAGTTATATACTTGCGTGTTCTATTTTGACGGAAGCATTTCACTTTTAGTCTGCATATATATTCATGCAATCTATTAAAAAAACTGTTGTGTACACAATACACAGTTGGTAATAATTGCATATTAACATTTATTAAATTCAAAGTGAGAGAGTCACTGCATTTAATGAGGATATTCACTTGACATATAAAGAACAATTAATATTTCTTGTTTCTTTCTCTCTCAGTCACCCCTGCTTTCTGTAAATACTATGAAAAAAACTATGAATGTAAGAAGGACCTCACAAGACAACTTAATACCCGATAAGTCTCCTCTAGAGCACACCTTAAATTATGATCTAATTTTGAATTGAATAGATGCAAAATTCAGTGTCTTTGCCTTATAAAATAGTCTCTTTCTAAGGTTTTATTACCTGCTTTTATCTCGTCTGTAGCTGATAAACAAGAGCTACTAAAACAGTAGAAAAACAAACTCTTTTACTGAACGTGAAGGGGTATTGTTTGCAGATTCCCTTGAACATAGTTGCCTTGAGAAATGGCGTAAAACAAACCTTTGCATGCTAAAAGGGCAACTAAACTCCGTCAAGTCTGTGCGGATTTAGGAAGAAAAAAAAAATCAATTAGGTTACCTGCACACAGCAGTCAGCCAACAGAAGGAAGGAGGAAAAACCAAGGTGAACGAACAAAAGCAGCTCAGTGCAAAAAAGACAAAGCAGGGAGAGAGAGAGAGAGAGAGAGAGAGAGAAAGCTGACCAATCTTGATAAGGACTCTTAAGATAGACATCCACAATGGGAGTGAATTCATCATTGTTCGGAGAAATGGCAGACATGTTCCAATTTACAGGAGATTTATAGGTGGGAAATCAAATGCCACAGGATATCAATTAGCCAAGGTTACACCTCCACAATCCAATATGCAGAAACAAAGACTTCGTCCCGAGAAGGTAATGTATGGGGTGGGGACGTCTGAAACAATTTGCTGTAATGTGTAATGGCATTATCCGAGTAGCCATGAATCACTTTAGTTCGAATCTGATTTCTTCTAATAGCAATTGAAAGTCAATTTGAATTTCAGTTTCTTTATCAATGAGTAGGAGAAAAGGAGAAATGTACAGATAGCAACTCCTTACCATCCATCATTTTCCTACAGCATCTTGAAGCAGCCGTCCTCGGCCTACCACTCAACTCTCAGTGGTAAAATATAAGAGTGCCTATTCCTCTATCATCTGGCAGGGAAAGCCTCTAAATCTTGTTATAAGCTCAGAGAGGATAGAGTGGCACACCATTTATGAACGCTGCATTGAAGCCCGGGGGACGTTATAAGAATTATTCCTGCTTTTTTCAATGCCAAAAAAAAAGAAAAAAAAAGAGCCAATCACGACAAAACCAGTTTCATTTGTCACAGGCTTTAGCGTTGAGTTGTGTCGTCTGAAACAAGGCAGTAGATAGAGACTCGACTCATTGTGATGAATTTGACCTCCAGCTCAGGGCAGTTTCACCTCCTCCTCCCCCAAAAACAAACAAGTTTGAAAATTAGATTTTGATGGAATAAATTTCTCAGGGCATTTACTTGTACTCCAGCTAAGAGAAATTAAATATGCCAAGTGGAGTGGAATTACTGAAAATGTATTTGCTTAACTATTCCCGTCCCCAATCGTCTGCTTCTGAAAGTCATTGTGCCTGCTGCTTTGGATGAGAAGCGTGGCAAACATGCTTAGGAGCAGCCCTCAGTCACAGGCCCTTTGAGGGTTACTTTGGATGTCTTTCTTCCTTCGATTTCACTATCTAATGTGCTAACAATGGAGAAATGACTTCCCAGGAGAAAAAGAGGAAGGATGTTTAATTTGAGATCAATAGTCCACAGAGAAGCTGAGCAAAGCTACACTCGCAGCTATACATTAGAAGCACTGGATAAAATTAAATTTCATTATGTGACTAAAAGAGGCCGTAGCCGTAGATTTTAAGTTCAAGTTCAGCAGGACGCTGGAATGCAGCGTTATTGATTTATGGCTTGGCAATGCTGCCCTTCAGTGGCAGCTGACGAGAAACACTTTTTTTCCCCTCCAGGATGAGTTGGAGAAATGAAGGAAAATAAAAAGTGATGCAGTGATGGCAGCAGGAAACCAAAAGAAATATTGAATCTCACCTTCACAGAGTAATCAGCTTTATGGTAGAAATATTTCACCATGATGAAATACCATTTTCTGATCTCTAAAAGTCATTCTTCTCCATTATTTTCCCGCACAATATCCAGTGAAAGCCAGCGGTTACTCAGGGTCTGTCAGATTGAGCACGTAGAGCGTGTACCCCCGTGTAGGTCAAGTGCACGCAAATGTCAGGTTTTGTCCCGGTGAAATGAAGACGGATGCATTGTGGCAATTGCCAAGAAACTAATCAAAGATGGTGATCCATCAGCTCCACCAAGTTTCAAGCCTGCTTAGCACGTCGGCTTCATCATCCCGAAGCTGAAGGACGGGCTGATGCGCCGGTTCCTCGCTCCCGAGATCAAAGTGTCTACTTCAGAAAAGCACTGAGGTCGGCTTTGGAGCTCGAAAATGTCGAAGCCGCAAAGCCACAGTCAGTCTTGTAAAAGCATTGTCCTCAGTTGGCATTTTCGTAATGTAAATGTCAAACTACTCCCCAAGTGCAGCCGAGTGACACATGTTTAGAGTGTTTGATGGTGTTGTACACAAAGTGTTGCTGAACTCACTGTGACATTGACTCTTTTCCAGGCCTGCTATCAAACTGTTCAGGCCGACAGAGTCCAAATGCAATTAAGCATAATCATGTAATCTGTAGTCTGTTTAAGAGCATAATTTGTATTACTTTTCCACTCTTTGATGATATGATTTAGTCATCAACCGCATGCTCTCTTTCAGTAACAATGCCGGGCAATATTTACCAAGGGTTTGAACCAGCTCTTCACTCAGGACCACCGGTCCATGCACCACTGCCCATGTGCCACCCACATTACAAAACAAAGCCCCAAACAAAGTAAGCCAATGAAAAATAGCACGCCCAAACCCTAAAACACATAAAACGTGCGCATAAACAATGCATCAGTGACCACCCATCTTTATTCACACTCACACAGCAGGATGGAGGTCACGAAATGTGCAATCACAAAACAGAGGAAGCAACAAACAGGAGGAGAAGAAAGGCAGTAATAATATCCTCACATCATCACTCCAAGGCTCGGATGCGCTGCAGTTGCGGGGTTTGTCCATCAGGTGTCGCTCAGCCACTGCGTCCAGCCCCCTTAACCTGCGGCCCGGACCGTGCGGGCTGGTAATTGTGTCCGGACCAATCAGAGCGGCGGTGGGCGTGGCTCCACTGTTACTACAGATACTGGGAGAAGTTTGCAGCGACCTGCGGCTGCACCTATGAGTCTCCGCGTAAATGAATAGCCGCGGCCCGAGCCGATTATGCCGATAAGGAGCCTATGACTCGCCCCTCCGTCCGATAATGGCATGCGACGGCTCATCCGCGGAGGACTTCCCGGACAAAGTGATGCCCACGGCGGCGCCCTGCACGTGCAACAAGAAGTGCAGGGGTCGGAGCAGCAGCGTTGTTTTCCTGGGATTATTCCTGCTGTCGCTGTCCCTGCACGCGGTCACGCTCGTCTGCTATTTGGATCTGCGGTCCGAAGTCAAAAGGGAAATAATCCACCAGAAGCGGGACTCAATGCTGACACTTGCGGGCAGTGACCCGGCTGACCCGGCGGAGGGGCTCTCCCCCGGACACCCGCGTCTGGACCCCGGCAGCAGCAGCAGCAGCAGCAGAGAGGGCCAGGAGGTAAACGCATCCCTAAAGAGAAACAACCTGATACATATTAATGACAATGAAAAGGCACGGTAGCTTGTTGAAAACGGCATTGTTTTCGTTCCTGACACGGAGGCTGATCGTGTTCATTCACCTCCGTCCCGTCCTCCTCCTCCTCCTCGGTATCACGGTGTCAGGTTCTGCGTCGGCTCTGCCATGGCATGTTCTCTGCCTGGGCAACTTCTTTTACAGTAGCCTGTCACGAAGTTTTGCCAGCTCGGTTTTCCAGACAAATATGTTTGCATCCGTGCGTGTCTCAGCCTCTTGGACAAGGATGCGTCGAGGTATAGGTTTCTGTCTCCTGTTCAGGTAAACACACACAGGGTGGCATATTTTAGGGGTGTTTGGGGTGAGGCATGGTTAAAAAAAAAAAGTGCTGCTGTTCAAAAAATGTTTCTTACTTCTTGATATGAAGTGCATTTCACTCACTTGTTTCCAGAGGTTGGTTCCTGCAGCCCAGCTGGACTGGCAGTGAGGGGTCAGTCCATGTGCTGCAGCAGGTGGACGGAAAATGAAGTGGATCACCAGCAGGTGCAAAGCTCCAGGGCTGATGTAAATTCATCAGGACTTAGATGGGGCAGTTGGTACTTGGAGCGGAGCCAGCCCCTCGTCTCACATGTGTTTTCTTTTCTGGCAGCGGGCTGATTGAACCTTCACTGTGTTGTCTGTGGCTTTGGCAACAGCCCCCCCTCCACCACCACCACCACCGTTCTCCCTAATTCCGTCAGTTGCAAAAAGCGCCAAGTGTGCCTCTCAACTTTACCTTCGCTCATTTAGCTCATGTATCACCATGTGTGTGACCTTTTTTTGCAGAGAAGGTGACCCCCTCAGTTGTGCAGAACTTGATAGTAACCCTGCGAAATTGAAGTTTTCCGTAATGGATGTATTTATTCCTCCACGGAAGCGCCGTGGCTCAGGTCAGGATTTCAACCTATATATTTAGTCCTCAGCGTGTCCTTTCTGTGCATCTTATTTTAGGTAGTAGTGGCTTTCCCTGGTTAAAGCCGAGTGAGATGGGCCTGGTATTCAACCCAGATGGTGACGCTTCATGAGGTGAAAGACTGTGGCCCAGCTGTAAATATTTAGCAGCGCTGTGATGCTGTCCTTGCCAGATGTCTGCATTAAACAACTCTGATTACACATCCCACAGTTTACATAGTTGGAGAAACAGGAGCATGTGGCATTTAGACGCAGCGGCCGCACTTGTTAGCTTTTCAGGTCTGTCCTTTGAAGACGCTCTTTTGTACAGCTAAAAATTGTTTATTGGATTTTTCACACACGTCTTCATCAAAGGCACTTCAGCAGCATCACTGAAATTTGATGTGATGGCCAGGTATACAGACAAGTGTAACAGAACGTGAAGAGACTTAAAAACAAAGTAAAGCAAATCAGGCATAGGAACAAACAGCCGTACCACGCAGGCCGAAATCGGACATCACAGACATGAAATCCATTGGCCTTGTCATGGTATGGTACCGATGCATCAGTTTAAACTCAGGTTACTCTGCAGCGTGGTGGAGTTTTGTTTTAAAAAAGACAAGTGGTGTGGTTTCTTGTCATGTAAGAACAGCTTTAAACACACAATTTAGTGCAAGCCTTATTGTTTTCAGCAGGGCTGGTCAGTGTCAAACAAAGATCAACCTCGATAAGCACCAGGTCTGTCAGAAATCACAGGAATGGGGAATAATTGTCCTGTTTACTGCGTTTTTGCAGTCAGACTGAACAGAAATAAAGCTTTTGCTTAGTTGAGATGAAGTTTGACTGAAGTTCTTGTAATTACTAGAAAGTTACATGAGGGCTTGCATGTCTGTTCAGTTATTCTGGCATCAAATTCAGCTTCAATGCAGATTACAATTTTCTCAGTTTAACATTTTATTAAGTTTTTCTTAATATATACCAATTTACACAGATAAACGGCTGTTGAGGCCTTTTGCTTTACTGCAGACCTGCACGCTTTATATGCAGAGTGATGCACCTGATCTGCAGGCAGAGACGGGCTCGGAGTCCCAGATAACTATCACGACTGTGCAAGTGGTAACAGTGCAAGTCCATAATCAGCTCGCATCTTACTGTAAACAGACAAGACCACTTAGAGCTTGAGTTGTGAGGCGAAGCAAGGAAAGAGAACACAAAGTAAAGCAGCAAATAAAATAAAATCAACTTTGTAACAATATAGATCTGTTTCAGTCTCTTGGGGTGTTTACAAAATTGTATTGTCTTAATTTTCTCTGCTCAGATATGAGAACACAATGGTTTTGCTGTCTAACGAGGCACTTTAACACCTCTGGAGACATAAAACATATCATCAAAGCATTGTAATTTGTAACAGAAATTCATTCATTTCTGGAATGCGGTTAGAAATTAGGTACCACTTGAGACTTCGCACTTTTTCCACGTCTTCCTAGTTGCTTCTTAATGAGAGCAGATGATCTGGCCATTTATGATCTGAGCCCGGGAAGTGAACAAACAGTCTTCACCTCAACAGGCATAGTTGGTATATGCCCTTGAGCAAGGCAGTAAATCCCAGCTGTCCAGCAGATCTGCGCTGTTCCCAACAGTAAAAATTCTCTCCCAGGTGTGTGTGGCTCTAAAACCTGCAGTAAGAGTGTGATGTAGAGCATACCGAGAGCAAGTGTCACCCTCAGTCAGCCCGACCTTCATTCACCTGATGTCAGGGAGCGAGGCGTCATAAAAGGTTCTCCGCCAACTGTTTAATTGTGCTCACTCAGATAGCGCTTTATTCCTGCGCCTAACATTTTTCTTATAACCATTATATGAAATAATCTTCTCCTCTGATGTATGCCTTCAAAGTCTCACAAAGAACAGATGCTGAAACATCTGGAGTCTAGTTAACGGCTATTAAAAAAGTCAGTTTGATGGGACACAAAGTCCTCACCAGCATACAAGCGCAGGGGCGCCCAGGGTGGGCTGTCACCCGCATCTACTTTAATTGTGACCAGTGCATGATTAGTTTAAGCAGCAGTAACGTGGAGGCACACGGAGCGGGGCGACATGCCGGGGATTAATTGGTATCGACACATGTGTCGGAGAAGCACAAAGCATAGGAGGTAGAAGCCTCAGTATTACAAGGATGCAGACTTATTCCATACGAGTCTGAATTTCTTTGACAGACAGATGGCGTAGACGC
This sequence comes from Salarias fasciatus, assembly GCF_902148845.1. Taxonomy (NCBI): domain Eukaryota; kingdom Metazoa; phylum Chordata; class Actinopteri; order Blenniiformes; family Blenniidae; genus Salarias; species Salarias fasciatus. The sequence continues at coordinate 10,235,020 of NC_043746.1, read as the reverse complement.
CCAGTAAAGATTAAGTCCAGAGTCACAAACATCTACCAAAATAATAAATTCTCAAGGCACTCACAGAATTCAGCTATGAATCACTTTGCCAGCAAGTGTTGCAACAGTCTGAGAAGAGATTGGCTGCTGACAGGCTACATTTCCCTCAGGTTGAGCTCCGCAGGTCTTTTAGATGACAATCTATGCGTACTGTTATTAAATTACCCCAAGTTATGGTTAGAAACACATGTCCTTCCAGAGAGCAGTGTCTGATAGCGACTGAGTGGGAAGAACACTCTTCTCATATGATATTTAAGAAGAAAACGCGCTGTCGGCGTTGAATCCAAGAGTGTGAATCACAGGAGTATTATAAGCAATCGGCTCTCAAGTGTATGCATGCCACTGAAGTTAGTAATGCCTGTGGAGTGGTGACGGGCACCCGGTCTGCAACCGCAGCCACCAGCCCTCAGTTTCACCCCTTCAACTTTGTAACCTCGCATTCCCAACCACAGAACTTTAAGTGATAGTCCAAAATTCAGAAACCAGCATGTCTGCATTTGTGGAGAAACGTGAGCCAGAAGCAGTGCAGCACGCCCGACGTTTGAGGAAAAAAAAAAAAAAATGCACAAGCTGGATCTCATTTTCACAATTAGACTGAATTGTTATGAATCTCTGGGAGTTTTTGGTAGTTTGAGTTCTAAAATTGGTAAGAATTCAAGCCGTGATAATAGTTAAGTGTTAATACGGCAAAAAAAAGGAGGCTTGTGATCCCAAAATTACACATCCCTGGGGTGACTGAATTTTAGTCATATCCTCACGAAGCAACAGGGAATCGCGTCGTCTGCGCACAACTGCAACCCCCACGCTTTGAAGATTTGAAAGCCCTCTAATTAATAGCATTTTTCCCTTGTGTTGAAAAAGAATGGTTTACTCAATAGTTGGCACTTGGCATACATACCAACACGTTGTCATCGTGATTTACTGTAACTCTGTGTGCCTTTGAAGGGTATGAAGGCTGTAAATGTTGTAATGAAGTGAAATGAAGCAAACAAGAGCGCAAAACCATTTCTCACAGTCGCATAATGAAAGAACTTGAAGCCGCAGCACTTTGGTAGTAGCCTCGCAGACTTGCTTGTTTGTCTTTTGTCGTTCTGCTGGAGCTTAATCTCGGGCCAGAAAATTGGCTGTTGAATCATGTTTGGCTGTCAGAACAGACGAAAGTGTAATGCCATATGCCTGAGCATACACCAAGAATCCTTTGAGAGGTAAACCCCCCCCCCCCCCCCCATATGCCAACAGCTGGAGAGGAGATGTGGAGACACCTGCACGCCAAATGAACGGCGAACGTTGCTGCTTGCAGGAACATCTGGAGGTCTGTGTGTGGATAAACCACTCCAGCACATATTCCTCCATCGAGGTGGAGTTCCCGTACTTATAAGGTCAGACATGGCTGCCAGCTGGTCAGAGATGGAGACTTTAACTGCTTTGAGCTTGCCCAACATAGCCAACAGGGGTGTTTGACACGATACAACTCATCTCTCACCCCATGACGGCGGGGGGGGGGGGGGGGGGGGTCGTCCCACATCTGAGATGAGGTATCGAAGAAACTGGAAACATAACTTTTCGTGTCTGTCTCCTCATGCTCTTTCAGTGGCTGTGCCTTCAAACCACACAGAGACCCACAAGGAGTTCACTTTGCTTTCGGGAGATGGAGATTTCTTGTCGTCGGGGTTTAATAACTATGTTTACTCGAGCGTCACAGATGGAAATGGGGAGTATGTCATCTCAGGGCAGGCCCCCATGGGAAGAGAGAGGTCAGAATTGTTTGTCGGGTAAGCTTGTCTGGTTCATTTCTAGCGGTAAATCTAAACGATACAGCTTTATTTATGAGCGTTTGATCCACGCTAAGGTGCTGCACGTGTCACTGCTTTGGACATGTCAGTTATCCAAACACCAAGCAGATGTCCGGCGCTACATACGGGCCCGTCTGGTTGTCTGTCCTCAGCCAGTGAGAACATTTATGCCTCGCACTCCTACCATTATTTATGCTGACACTCCAAAGCATGACCGAAAGCGATCTCGTATATTGTGAACCTTGACGAAAAGAAGGCTTTGGGTGGTCTCGCTGCGTTTCCTGTGCCAGGTCTCTTTGTCTATCGGATCCTGGGAACCCTCCAAAGATGTGATCACAAACTGGCGGTTCTAACAGAAAGCGACTCTGTGTTTGAAACTCTGACTTCTCAGCACGAAACTTTTCCTTGTCGGAGCCGGTCACGTCTTGAGCGTGTTACAGTCAGGTCAGCGCGTCCCACAGAGTTCATGTGAATGCGGGTCGACCCAAAACGAGTCACATAAGAACACAAGCATGCGGTTTGTCCCGCCGCTCACTCGCCCATGGGAACACCCCGCCACGGCTGCACAGCTTTTCCTGTTCCTGGGGACGAGCTCAGAGCAGCTCCATCAGATCCCTTTTCTTTAGCATTTTGTTTTTCGCTTATTCATGCCAACACTGAATAGGGCTGGGACCAGGTGCCATGTGAATGGGTATTGCTAACTACAGTTCATGTCCTCCTTTTGTATAAAAAGGTGAATTTTAGAGCAGTCGTGTCCAGGTGACTGTCTCAAACGGCAGAAACACAGACAAAAGTGACTTGGGTTACAGGATAGGTTACAGCCCCGATGGGAGAGACAATGACTTGGCCACAACTGAATGAGCCGCCTGACAGTGTCTCACATCTTTTCAAATGCCCCAAGTTGTGTCTGTGCAAACATTATCCCTCAAGAATAGAAAGGCCACTTGTAACATCGGTTTCACTCTCAAAAACTGTGTCTCATTCATGTCTTTTGTTTGCTCCACATAATTCATCTAAGGTGGTCTTGACTGGTATTAATATTCGCCACATTCCCAGTGTTCAAGCCTCAGTCTCTGTGTTTAAAGCCACGGCACGCTTGAATTTTGTGTAATTTTCCATACATAATGGCTTTTTTTTTGTCTCTGTGTCCCACCAGGAAAAGTTCTTGCACAGAAGTAGCGACTTCCACGCCACAGAGGACACCAGAGGTATAACTCAGCGGGCGAAAAGGAGTCCCGGCAATCAGCCAGAAGCAGGTGCGGTCTCATTTCTATTCTTTTCACATACAGCTGCTGTGTCTTTTAACTTCACAGCCCGATATCAGAGCTGATTGTCCTTTTACTCTCAAAACTTGTGCTCCAAATTTATCACATTTGATCAAACAATAAGCTGTTGCTCTCCAGTGCACCTGCGTCAGTCTCCTTCTCTGGCTGTGCACTGGGTGTACTGTTGAGCAATGGTTTCTGTAGCCCCTGTTTGTTTGGAGGAGATTCGTTACAGTATAAATAACAGGCTTATCCTGGGCATAAGCCCCTTCAATTTTGAAAACAATTTGTTAATGGTTTCTCACTTTTTCTTTTTTTTATTAAATTGAGTTTTTACTGCTTTGTGTTCACTTAAAGTGGCGCCACCGCACAACCTTGCAGAGTTTATAGAGCAAGAGTTAAACTGGAATGGAATTGATTATTACTTGGACAGCAAACAAGGACAACAAGGAGTTTGGGAGGGTTTCACCAATTTGAAACAGACTGTGAAGCGTGTGTAAGTTCCTCCCCCCCCCCCCCCCCCTTGTCTCAAAATGATATCGGGTCCCCCAAATAATCTTTTGTGCCTGTCAACGAAGCACTTACACACTCTGGAATCAAACGGTGTAATCAGTGGGGTCTGAAGCATCAAAACATACAACCAAGAGAAATAAAGTACCACTTTGGCGAGCCAGGTGGCCTTCTGTGAAATCCTCTGAAGGTTTTCGATAAATCTTCCAAATTGATTTATGTTAATCAATAGCTCCACAGAAGACCATATGGCCAATATGTCAGAATTTGCTTTTGTAGTTTTTGTTTAGAATCTGAGCTATGCAAATAATAAAAAAAAAAAAAAGCACAGCCTTTGAAGTTTCTTGTCTGAGTGCAACAAGTGCAGCATGATCACAAGGCATTCCAATGTCTGTGGCGTGACACTGAATACTTGGGGGAAGTTTAGTGATTGTGTTTAAATTAGAAGAAAAAACTCACCTTTGAGACTTTCTACATAAATCAGTAAAGTCCCGAGCCTCTAAACACTAATCATTCCCAGGTCTCTCCTCTGCTCTCAGCACACAGACAAAGGCTTTTGTAATCTCAGCCTTAGATGTGTGCTTTTGTGTGTGTGTGATGTGCGTGTGTTTGCGTGCGTGTGTGTGCGTGTGTGTGCACACGTTCTCGGCACTCCTAACGGGCACCAGATTCCAGATAGGGCTGCTCGTTAAGAGAAATCTATGTGGATGCATCCAGTCATTTAGCCAGAGGAGAAACACTGGCCATATGTTTGAGGGGGACTCAAACTGTGAGGTTTTAAGGTTAAATGGCCTTTGTAGTTATAATGACATGGTAAACACAAGAGCAAGCTTTCTGTAAAGGATTCCTCTGCTGTGCACGGAGCGTGCATTCACACATACACACACTCACACACACACACTGTGCATTTTTCCTTTCCAGCACTGACATAGATGCCCCACCAACGTGCATCGCATGCACACCAACACACAGGATCTTAAAGGGCAAACCCACACGCACGCACGCACACAAACACACTTTCATCTGCATTCTCCATCTGGGCTTAATTCAAAGAAAAGGATTTTGGCAGGATAAAGTATCTCTCTAATGATCTTCTCCAGTTCCACTGCCTGTGAATGCTTAAGGCACTTGTTCATACAGAGGAGGTGAAACCACACTTACAAATTACTACACTACAAGATACCACAGACTGACATACCTCCACTCCAGTTTTCAACGCACAACCTCTGAATCTGTTATTTTAGCCCGTTTAGGATACCTACACGGATTGGGTGGAATGGTTGAGACGTTATCCGAGATGATAATTGTTTGGGAGACCATTTCAGGCTGAATCACACTGTTTTCGTTTCTTTCAGAATCGACTGGAACCACTTCAAGAAGAAAAGACAAGAAAAAAGGTAATCCAAATTCAGCCTAAACCTCTTTAATCAAGCTGCTACCGGCTGCCTATTTTTGGAAGGGCGGCCATGTTCTTGGCTTAAAGTAAACATGATTTCAATATTTTTGCCGTTTCTCAAGGGGAAAAAATATATTTCATAACAGCTTTTACTCAGAAATATTTAATTTTAGAATTTACACTGATACTTGATAGATTATTTGTATATACAAAAATTTTTGACTGAAGGGAAGTGAAGCCACTGTCAACCATTTTTGCTTCCTCTCTTTCTCTCTCCAGGAAAAAAGCGTTCAGTGCCAGGGCCCCCTGGTCCCCCGGGTCCACCCGGCCCACAGGGGCCACCGGGCATCCCTGGAATCCCGGGTATTCCAGGAAGCAATGTTGTGGGGCCCGCCGGGCCCCCCGGACCCCCTGGGCCACAAGGGCCTCCGGGCGCACAAGGTCCGGCAGGTATAAAACTTAAAATAAAATTTGCTGAGATAAGTGAGGCTGCAGCCAAAGAGCTCTGAAAACCAGTTGAAAGATTAGTTTCTTAGATTACAGCGTTTCCCTGCATGCAGACACTTTCCCACACTCGAAGGGGGCTCAAGTTGTCAAAATTGATTAAGTCGTTGCCTCCGCAGTGAGAGAGTTTCTGATGCGGGATGTCAAACATCGTGTGGAACAGCAATCTTTCAGCTCTGTCAGTGTTTTTGTTTTAATTATCATCACTCTTTTGTTCCTCTACAGTGTTGAAGGCCTTGAATTTTAAATTTGCTTCTCTCTTTTCTTCATCCAGGGGTTGCCGATAGGACCAAAACAAAGGAATTCCAGGTAAGAGTATGTCACATTTATATTCAAGTTTCCGCCTGCTCAGTGTTGCTGAAAAAACACTTTTGCTCCTGTTTTGAACCGTCACAAGAGATCTTTTTTTTTTGTTGTTTGTTTGTTTGCAGCCTGCAGTGGTTCATTTGCAAGGCCAGGAAACAACCATTCAAGTGAGAGAAGGTGGGTTTTCCATCCAGGCTCATTCACACCATTGGGTTTGACAGGAAACAGCAGCCATGCATCATCCTTGCCAATGTCCTTTGTCAAACACTCGGGTCTGGAACTCTGTAAATGGACGCGTCTGCTCAGCCTCAAGTTACAGTAGAAACAATATGAACACTATAGATTCTTTTCCATGCAGTCTTCTCTCATGCATTAAAAAATAAGGTTTAATATGCCATTCTTTTATTTATTTATTTATTTTTTTTTTTACAGAAGGTGATCAGGTTATTCAGTCAGACAGAGAATTTTGATGTTAATACCAGTGTTCAAGATGATACTGTGGAGGAATACGGGTGTATATATCTGCCTGGAGTCAGAAGCTGAAAGAGCCTTGCTGCAGATTCAGATCTGATCTTTGAGTAGGTTTATTTTGACTCTCTGCCTCTTTGTGTGTTCACTTCTGTTCAGACCTCTCTCAAGGCGTCCTAAAGAACTGGAAGATGGTGTCCATCCATCACCGCGTCTTTAAAATGCACTCTCGCACTGGGCAGCTGGAGGTGCTGTTGGACGGTGTCTACTTCATATATAGTCAGGTAGAAGTGAGTACGGTCCTTGACGTAACTCTTTAGATTTACAAAGTCAGAAGAAGTGACAGCTGTTCTTTAGTTAAGCTTGGAAACCTGCCTGCTTTGTTAAGACATGAATGTTTGAGTTAATATTTAAAACCCTCTCCCTGTGGTTAAATGTGAGGCTTTATAATTCTTTCTCTTGTTGGCTACTGCTGCTAAATGTCTGAATAAGCATTTTAAGTGACCCTGTGAACGTGTTTTGACAGTTCCTTGTAGTCTTATGTGAATTCTCCGCCGCCTCCCCGCCAGGTGTACTACCTCAACTTCACTGACATTGCCAGCTATGATGTGATGGTGGACTCCAACCCGTTCCTCCGCTGCACCTGCAGCATCGAGACGGGCCAGCGCAAGTTCAACACCTGCTACACGGCCGGGGTGAGCCCGCTCCGCGCCGGCCAGAGGATCTCCATACGCATCGCCCACGAGTACACACTCATCAACATGACCAACCACACCACCTTCCTGGGAAGCGTCAGGCTCGGAGAGGCTCCATCTGCTGGACAGAACGGATAACTGCACAACCACCGGCCCTCTGCAGAAGTGGAAAAGTTGCTCAAAACGGTCTCACGTGTCCAGAGTCACTAAGTCATCACCTCCTGTCCCATGTAGGATTAATCCATTGATTTGGAGCAGCTTTTAAACCCGCCCCTCTCGAGGGGAAACTCTGTGTTATTAAAGGTGAAGACCCCCCCCACACCGTGGGTGACTTTGCTCACTTCCACATCTGTATTAAAAAGGAGAATATAGAGTGTTTCCCTTCCATTGGTATCGATCCTGTGCAGAGAGAGATAAGCCTCAACGAACCAAATGTCCTCATCAGACTAAAGTATCTATTTATAGTCACCATTATGAGTCAACACGCCCAGCATCTCTATAGCAAAGGAAGACATTGCGCTGACAGATAATTAGTAATTACTTTTTTTTTTTTTTTAAAGTGCTGTTGAATGACAATCTTGTATCTCCAAAAACTGTGGTGATCTGATATTTTTAATGAATCTGATCATCTCAACAGTTTTAGGTGGTTTAAAAAGAGCTTATTAGCTCCACCTGTTCCAGGGGTATAAAAAGAGATTATATAAATGCTCAAAGCAAGCATAAAGGTATCCCCCACAAAGCTAAGAAAACTCATAAAAAGTGGAGTTGTAAGGTTTTTCACAGAGCAACAGCACTTCGTTTTTTTTGCGCACATTTGCACTAATTACAGCATCCCTGCAGAATATCAGTGATATGTTTTGTTACAGTGCTATTGTTCAGTTACCTTATGAATGAATCCATGTAGAGAAATGATAGCTGTTAATACACGTCTGTACATACTGTATATAAAATGGGATATACTTTTGTAAATGGAGTTGATTGATGGATTAAAATGTTTCATTTTCTGTCTGAAATGCAGTTGTCTGTCTTTTGTGTTTGTGCAGCTGGTAGTGATAATTTATAGAGCTCAGACTTCTCCTTCACATCGCACTAAGCTGGCACGAGTACTGACAAGAACAAATGATGCTCTATGAGCTCGGCTTTTTTTATTAAAATGTGGCTCTTACACGGACTGCAAGTTTCACAATACACTGCAGAGTTGGCCGTGATTTTCATGTGATCTAAACGAATAACAGCTTGACAGGCGCAGAGAAGATAGTTCCTCATTTAGAAAACTAATTTTGAAACTGAATGTGCAGGTTTCCGGAGTGCACTGATGTGTAACCTCGGCCGTTTGAGCAACTTGGGGACATCCAGTCTGTAAGTCTCGCTATGCTTTATAATGCTTTATTATCACTAACGGCACTTATGTTTTGTCTCAGCCTTTTCCTCCTGCACAGAGCCAGTGTTTTAGAAAATGATTTTCGCAACCTCCAAGGGGACGTAATTCTACAATTAAATCAGCCACGTTCTGAGGGAGTCAATGGGAAACGGGCCAAGATGTCTAAAACAAGGGAGGTATGTCACTGATTATGCAGGATGGAGTCATCTTGGACATTGTACTACTGAGATTTATGCCATTAGTGAGTACTCAGAAAGCATTGCAATAATAAATACTATCTTAATGCTTTGTTTTCTCTTAGGACATAAAGCCAAGTGTTTTCCAAAAAGCTCAGAGTTCTGTGAAGATATCTTCTCGGAGAGTAAAAAGGGAACAGAGCAGCTGCAGAGGTGGGTTGGAGCTGAGAACTGAAAATATGTCCATTAGTTACGGTCTAATCTGGTAGTGAGACCTTAAACAGTGTTTGCACAGTTAATAAAATTAAAGTATTATATTTATTCCCCTCTCTAATGCCAGCTCCAACATCATTTCTGCAGTTAAGAGCTAAGACTAACAAACAGCCAGTCTTAAAAGGTAAAACTAAATTCAAGTCTTTGGCTTTAGCACTGCACTGTCTGCCATTGTTTTGAATAAGTGTATCTCGACTTTCCCCGTAGGAAATATAACAGCGATCCCTTGGACTGTTTCTCTGCAGCAAGGAAATACGATTTCACTAAAGGAAAACAGGATTGTTGTCCAAGACGATGGTTATTACTTGGTGTTTGGACAAGTATTGTGTCACCCTCACTCAAGCATAACTAAGATGATATTGCCCATAATTTGTTCCAACTATTCACTGATGTTCTGCTTAATTCACAGGTCTTGTTTGAGACTCCGAATGAAGTTATGGGCTATATCATTCAGAGCTGGGGATCCATTCAAGCGGGGCCGAGAACAGAGCTCTTGTGCTGCCTGCAAGACATGCCCGACGAAGATCCCGCCAACACGTGCTACACTGCAGGTCAGTGAAACACTGCTGCTGCTGCCACTGGTGGTTTTTTTTTTATTGCCTTTGGATGGAGGAAAACAGGCTGTTTTCACTCCTGCTGCTTGTCAAGGCTTTGCCCTCATCACTGCCGTGCAGACATGGGGATGGTATCAATCTTCTCACTGAACTCTTAAAAAAAAAAAATATGAAAGACATAAAAATAAACTGTCTGGCTAAACTGAAGCAGAGCAAGCTCACTTGTCAGTTTTTGATGCCTTGACCTGCAAACATTTGATTCTTTTAAAGTAAGAAGGAAAATGTTGCCATACGGGACATGAGGAGATCAGGCTTGAACTGCTTTTACCTTCAAAGTCACATGGAGACGAATTTAATCTCAGGTGGGCTGTACCAGTAATTTGATAGACTGATATTTTATAACAATAAGTGCCAAAAATATGAGAACATTCAGTTATCTTCTTTCTAAAACAACCTAATATAATCAATTTATTCAAAAGTGAAGTGCAGTTTTATTCAGTAAGATCATCCCAGATTGGCTCCCATGGCTGGCCCTACATCTTGTTTTCGTTCACCGGTTCAGTCTGATTGAACGGTTTGTATCGTTGCAGGCACAGTGCGTCTGTTTCAAAACGAGGAGCTGGAGCTCGTGATCCCGAACAGGCCCTCCGTCCTCATCTCTTTGGACTCGGAGTCGACGTTTTTTGGTGTCATACAGCTCAACTGATAGGAGGCAGAACGAGGATGATGAGCGAGCGGCTCATTGCTGCAAGAAGCTGAAAGTGACTCTGACTCGTGTGAGGAGAGGCTGATAAAGGACTGAGCGGCAGCAGCAGGAAAAGCTGCTGGGGCTTGTTATTAACCTCAGGAAAGTGTCTCATTAACTTTTTAAAATTAACTGTTTGTATCATCTGTCATTTTTTCCCCCAATCATGGAGCTTTTAAATCTTTAAACCTATCACTAAGGTAGTGTTCCTAAACCGCCAACCTCTCATCTATTTTTTGCTCTGTACACCTCGCCAGGAGCTTCCCTCCTGCTCCACCTCCACTCTGTCTGCTTATTTGTTCCTCTCATCTATTTTAGAGTGGTTTCCGGTTTCCAGAGTGTTGGTCAGGAACAAACACAGCCATGAATTTATATCACTCAGTAGGTGTTGTCTTTGTCCGCGGCGCTGTTGATTGCATCCTGTTAAAATAAAATCGCTGTAACCAAAAACATCTGCTTCAGAATTCTTAACACATACGTCATGTTAGTTGCGCATTAATCTCTATAAATGCAGGTTTTACCACACAATCTCAATCTATAATCCCTCGTTTTCTAAATTAGAGGGTCACTGTTTGTATTGTTTTTAAAGCCTGATCGAACGTGACGTATTCGTGGTTGAGTGTTTATCATCTAAATATAGTATCCCGAATGCCTATCTGGTGTCCACAGCTGTTTACGCTCGCCTTTTTTTTTTTTTACATGTAGCATGGCTATGTGTGTGCGTGTGTATGTGTGTGTGAGCGCTCTGAAAACAGCAGAAGTGCAGTGTAACAGCAGCAGAAGAAGCAGCAGAGGGAGAATGATCCGACATATGTTCTCTAATCTCCTACTGCTCTGGTCACTCAGCTATGACCTTTATAAAATTGGACGCACAGATGCTTCAGAGGTAAGTTAAGTTCAACTATTCCAATGCAAAACTTCATCCAAATGAGCTGCTTTCACCACCATTCACAAAGTTGGTGGTTTAGTGATTTTTGAAAGATTGTTAAATCCGTGCTACAGGTCTCCATAATTCACTTTTTGATTATGATTAATGTTCCTTTCATTTCAAGGAGCAGTCCTGGAACAACCACAACCTTTCGACTGTCCCGCTGGATTTGGATGCAAGACTTCGAAGTCTAGACCTGTCCAATAACTTCATCAGACAGTTGAGCACACTTGCTCTGCCATACTTGGAGCAGCTGGACGTGAGCAACAACCAGCTGGATCTCATCTCCGAGGGGGCTTTTGAAAACCTGGCTCGACTCGAACGCTTGAATTTGTCCAGAAATGAACTGAACAACAACCTTGGCAGCAACAGCAAAGCCCTCCAGAGTCTCAGTGGGCTGAAGAATTTGGATCTATCAATGAACGGTTTGAGTAATGACGCAGTGGAGCTGTACCTTAGAAACAAGCCCTCCCTTGATCAACTTAGGATGACCGGTAATGTTTTAACAAGACTTTCTCCCAACCTGTTCAGGCAGAGCAAAGGCTTGAGGACCATTATTATTGATGAGAACCTGATATCAGAGATAGATCAGGGGACATTTGAGCCTCTGAGTCAATTAGAGACCCTGACTCTGGCCAAGAATAACCTTGCCTGTATTTGTGATTTCAGATTATACCAGCTTAAGTATCTAAACCTCAGCAGGAATTCAGTCGAGTTCTTCGTAACACGCGAAAACGACGAGCTGTACAAGCTGGAAATTCTTGATCTGAGTTACAACAAACTTCTTTACTTCCCGGTGGTTCCAAAATTTAACCATCTGAAATATCTTCATTTGCAGAATAACATGGTGGGTAGCCTGACTTCAGAAGCTACAATGGTATCAGAGGCCAACTCTCTTTATCGTGAGATTGTGCGTGAGAAAACTGTTACAAAAAATAACTTGCACTCGATCTGGAGGCTCATGCCACTGATTTACATTGACCTGAGTTATAACCACTTCACATCATTCCCAATTGAGACTTTGAGCCTCCCCTTACCCTTGGAAACACTGAATTTCAGCTATAATTGTCTGCAAAACATCAACTGGGATATTAGGAATTACAGTGATCCGGGATCATCTCTTCGTCAGCTTTACTTTCACTCCTTGAAGCACCTCGAACTGAAAAGCAACGGACTTGGATATATTTCTCCCTTTTTTCTCAGTGCACTCCCCAAAATAGAGACATTAAATCTACAAGACAATTCGGTGCAGCCTTGTTCTTCCACGCAGCAGGAAAATCTTACCACATCCTGTGTGGAGTTTGAGCAATTACAAACACTTAAGCACCTCAACCTGAAGGAAAACAACATAAAAATACTCCAGCGAAACACTTTTCAGAGGACGTCTTTGGTTTCTCTTAACCTCGCAAAAAATGTGCACATGGTAATGCATGAGGGGGCACTGGAGAGTGTGCGAGCGTCGCTTCAGTCTTTGATTATCAGCGAGATAAACATGAGCAGCGCTCGTCTCTCTCTGCCCTGCATGCCAGGCTTAACCCAGCTCAACGTATCAAACAACCACCTGGACACGTTGCCCAGCAGCTTAAGCTGCTCCTCCCTGAGAGGCATCGACATGAGAAACAATGACTTCAAAACTTTAGACCAGTCGCTGATTCACAACCTGTCTGCACACCTCACAAACATGTATGTCAGTGGAAATCATTTCAACTGCTGTGACAGCGGATGGCTGACCATCCTAAACCAGACAGAGGTCAAACTGCATGATATCAGTCAGACTGAGTGCTTTACGAGTGTTGCAAGCTTCTTCATGAGCGAATATCTGGAAAACCCTCCAATGTATTGTTTGGCTCATGTAAACGCGCAGGGAGTTCACTTTGGACAAATGATCGTAATCTTCTTGTTTGTGGCTGTACTCTTAATTGTGCTCATTATGTTCACCAGAAGCCTGCGCTGTGCGCAAAAGTCTTTCATCGTGTGATCTCAACAAACTGTCTTAACACATTTATTTCATACAGGGGAGTCAAACTCATTTCAGTTCAGGAACCACTTGACAGACTCTTTTAATCTCCAATGGCTCGGACCAGACAGGCGATAGCATCTTAACCAAAACATAAAGTTCAAAACTTTCACTTCGTTCCAGCACAAAGAAGTACGAGTTCGTGTTCAGTTTTTGTAAATCTTATATCATCCAACTCAAATGTCTTTTTTTTAATCTCATATGAAATCCTTCAGGCTGCAGTAATTATCTTCAGATTTATAACAAAGCTTGTAACAAAAGTCCCTCATTACTTGGTCAGCACGGCTTCTGTTGCCTTCAGTGTACTTGTGTTCACAGTTGCTGTTGAATGAATGTCTTTTTTTTTTTTTTATTTTCACACTTTTGCACATCTACACACTGGTGTTAGCCAATGGGCCATATGTCTGACCCCCCTGATTTAGTGCATTATTTTGTACATATGCATAGAAGTCCTATCATTCAAACAAGCGCTGTGTGCTCAGTGAGAAAATGCAGAACAAACTGCAGTTCCCAGAACAAAACGCTGAGGATGTGTCACTTTGTATGACTCATTTTGTTCATCACACAAATGTGGCTCAAAGAATAAATAATAAATAGGTTTATTGTCCATATGCATACGGGATTTGTGAATTATCATGAAATAAATAAGTGTTGTGATGTTTTCAAATATATTGATGAAAACAACAGCTGCATATGAATAAAATGTGTCAGATGACTTGCTTCTGTTGATATCCCTCATTTAAACGATGCCCTCTGTTCACTGTGGGATTGAAAGGAAACAATTTCAGTTCCTCCAATTTCCTGTTTTTGTGTTAAGCAATTTGTTCCACCAGGCCATAAAATACTCCCTATCCGTCTGTCAGGGCTCAGCCTCACTCAATAAATCTGAATGAATTTCAACTTACTGGGGAAATAACATCGTCAGTGAAGAAAATATGGGTGACGATTAAGTAACATTAACAATATATAAACAAATGTTTCATTTTAAAACAAAAAGCAATGATTCGGAAATGTGTATGGAAAAAGCCAAAGGAATTAAACTTGGGGTTTGGATTTGAAGCTCAGAGAAACTGGAGTCTTTTTGTAATGTATGCCATCAAGCTATCCTGTTACTGTCTTTCTGTTGCATTTTTCGATTCTTTCCATTACCTCTTCCCAGAGCCAGCCTGATGATGCCAGTGCCAAAGCTCAAACAGTCAGACAGTACATTGATCTGGCTCTTGAGCAACTAAGGAAGCGTATTTTGTTGCCCCACCCACAAGTTTTGGGTATTAGATCAAGTAGCAGCTTGACAAGTTCAAGCAAAGAGCAGTGGAAGAATAGGACGCTGTGTAGGTAGCATTAGGTGTGAAGTCAAAGGAATGCAAGTAGCAAATCGTATTCATTCTTCTACTTGGTGGGTAATGGTTGGCACTTAGGCGTCAGCGGCACCCAGTTTGTTGGCACATTGCAGCGAGTAGAAAAAGGAATAAAAAACCTCACTGTCAGTTTCTGTCTGGGAGCCAACGTGGTGACTGACGGCACCTGGTAGCCCAGAAGGACCCTGTCAGAATCCCAAGGGCCTGTTTTTAAAATAGCAGTCAGTATAGACAATTTGATTTGAAACTGCAGTTGTTCTGAATGCTTTTAGCAAGTGGCATTCACCATAGAATTTTATCCACAAGTTCCTCTATTGGCACTGACGTTGTTATACTGAGAATATCATCCAATGTTCTCTTTATTCTGCCGTCAGTTCGTTTTGTTTAATGTTCCAAAATATGCTAACCTGCAGTGAGAGTTGTCCTAACAAATGCATCATGCTGCTTCCCCTAACATATTATTGGTATCAGAACACTCAAGAAAAATTGATGGCAATGGTCCACGATTGAGAAAGTCCCCAGTTCACATGAATTTATTATCCATTGCTTCTTATCTTTGACAGAAAATAATATTTTGGTTGTGTTGTGGAAACAGATTGTCAGGAACTTTTCCAAAGTTGTGCACCATAATTACTTGTAAAGTCATGCAGGAAATCGATCTGAACCACATATGTGGTGAGAAGTCCATTTGCCGGGTCTTCCAGCAGTATTCATTTTGACACAGTGTCTATCAAATGGTCCACAGATTATAAATGACTTCCTCTTTGTCTTGAATAGACATACAGTTCCTCCATTTGATATCTGCATCACAAGAGTGACTGGCATATCCGACAGTCTGGCTGCAGCCCAGGAAAACTTATCCTGCTTAAAAAATACTGTAGAAGAAATGTTCAGTGGTGGGGATACATCTATATTGTCCTCAAAAACCCGTGCTGAAATGCCAGCGTATTATTCAAGCATTGCGTAACTCAGTGGGGAAAGTTCTGTAGTTTTTACTCCACCACAATCCTCTGGCTTCTTTAGTAACAATTTTTCATGCCGATGCAGTTTAGTAGAAACAAAGTAACTGACGTATGAGCTGCGAAACATTTCCCCAACTCCCTGACCAAAATAAAAATATTTAAATACTCGGTGGAGCTACCAGGCAAAATGCATTGTTATGAAGCTGACAACGTGTGTGTATTTCTGACCTCATGGAAAGCCGACTTTATAAACATACACAGAATGTGATGCAAGAATACGCAAGCAAGCGGTGCAGATTAAAAGTGTTTTAGAAAGTTTACAAAGGCTTTGTGGGAGGCGGGTGATCTCACTCTAAGTGCTCCACTCCTTGCAGTTTTTATATCCATCAATCTCACCACTCATCAGTCCATCACAAGGCCAACGCAGAGAGACAGATTCACACCTACATGCAATGAGTCACGACGTGAAATAGAAAATATTTCTTTTTCTTAGTTTTTTCTCTCTTTCCCTCCTTATAAATATGAATGTGTGCAGGTATTTTTTTATATCTACATTTTTTTCCCTTTCAGGTGTAGGGATAAGAAGATTTCACTGCATACTAGCTACCCAAGCATGACTGTGTACGAGCAAGAAGGAATCTTGAATGTTGAACATGATGCTTTGGGTCTGTGGGAGTGAACCAGGGGATGCGATAGATCAGTGATTAGCAATCTTACCTCATAGTAAGAAGCTTGTGATTCAAGGTCATGTTTTCTGCAAGTGCACGGCAGGTTTTCCTCCACAGTCCAAACGCAGGTTGATTGATGATGGTCTGGATGTCCATGTGTGGTTTCCTGTTTCAGCACAGTGTCCAGACAGAAACACCATCAAGTGTGGGAAGAACCGGAAAGAAGAGTGAAAGCAAAGCAACCTGTAAGTGCCACACATTAATGGGAACTTCAGCAACAGAGTTAGAAAGAATTTTCTGAAAAAAAAAAATCTTTGGTGTCATAGTAGAATGAAAGTCAAGGTGGCAAAGAGTGAAAGGTTTCCAATAAATTTTAGAATATTAATTATTTCTTTTTTTTTAATTGAAGTAGTCATTTTCATTTCAGAGTGCAAAGAGATAATTGTGAATAATTGTGAATAATTGTGTTTTTTGTTTTTTTGAACATGGAAAAAAGGAAACATATTTAGATTTTCTCGTTGTTGTCGTTTTGCTGTTCAATGTTTTATATTTATGTCTTTTGCTTATAGTCTGGTACTATGTTTAAATGTTGTTTGTGTTCAAAATAATAATAATAATAACTAGAATTTGGCCCTCGGAGAGTGCATACCTCCGCCACCGCTCAAATCAGTCACCAACAACAATAAGAACACCATATATGATCGGAGCAGAGTGCTGCGGCGTGCGGCTCGCGGACCGGAGCGGTGTGGTGGTGCGGCACGGTGCCTGCATGCGGTGTTGGACCGGGGGGTGGGGAGGCGCGGAGCGGTGCGGAACAGTGCAGTGCCTGCATGCTTCGGGAGCCGTGAGTGGGGTGCTGGATGGGCACCCCCACCTTTAATTGTGGGTCCCCCCCCAAACCCTGGGCCCAGGACAACAGAGCTGTTTGTCCCCCCCTGTCGGCGGGCCTACCCAACTATGTCAAAGACTGCCCTATCTCTCAATGATAAAGAATCCTTTAAAAAAATCCTGGATCCAGACAGTGATCCGGATCACCACCAAAATTGTATGGATTCTAAGTTAGCCCAAGACCCACCTTTCCACAAAGTTTCATTGCAATCCGTCCATAACTTTTTCCTTAATGTTGCTAACAAACCAATCAACCAACAAACCAACGTGATTACATAACCTCCTTGGCGGAGGTAATAATAAAAGAAAAAACTACCAAGCATCAGACCAGCAATGAAATTAAGCCAATTAGCTATTTGCTGTTGCTGAATGGGGACCATTGAGAGTAATTGATGATAAACCCTTGAGACAAAGCATTGACCACTTTTTCCTGTCATTATTTTAACTTGCATGGTGATTTCTTTTCTCTTGTTCTTCTTCTTTCATTTGAACAATGTAGAGACTTGAGGTGGTGGAATGGGTCTTTTTATACACTCTTAACTTTTAGGCTTAATAGTTAACATTTCTTGTATTTGAAGGAGCAAGGCATACCTGACTAACACTGAGGTTTAATAACTTCTTTCCTCCAATTAAAAAAAGGGAGACTTTGGGTGATAGGTTGTTGATAAGGGAGTTTTTTTTCCTTTCCACAGTCACTCATGTGCATCTGTTGGGTTAAATCTATTCTGTGTAAATGTGTCTAGACATGACTGTTGTAATTGGCGCAATATAAATAAAGTTGAATTGAATTTAAATTAAAATATGACCGCAAGATGAAGTCTCTTCTGTCACTGACAACTGAAAAAAAAATATTTATTTAACCTAAACCAACTCCAAGAAGCATAAGAAGATAAAATGATGTAACTCTGCTGTTGAAGCTTTGAAGGAAATGCAATATGGTCTTAATTGGTAAACTAGTTGCAGTTAGCCATTAGCTCGTTAGCTAGTTAGCCGAAAACTCCCAGTAGAACCGAAGAAGGAGAAGGAGAGGAGAGGAGGAGAAGGAGAAGGAGAAGGAGAAGGAGAAGGAGAAGGAGAAGGAGAAGGAGAAGGAGAAGGAGAAGGAGAAGGAGAAAGAGAAGGAGAAAGAGAAGGAGAAGTGGCCGACCTTCAACCGAGGCTCCCGGACGCACCATGGCTGCTCAGGCGGTGCTTGGCCGACAGCTGACACAAACCCCGTTTATTTCAGAGAAAGTGCACCTAATATACAAGCTGCTGTTGCTGGAAAATGCTCGAAATGCGGTGGAAGAAGATCTCTGCAACTTCACTAAAAAGGTAACGCGAGATTGAAGTATTTATCCAGCAAACTCGCCTCCCACATGGTTATATCACTCCTGTGCAAAATGTCATTTGACGATGTGCGGTGATATTTTAAAAGTTCGCTTTTCAACCATGAAGTACAAAAAGCTAAAAGTGTGAAGTTACTTTACTTAGAAAAGAAAACACGTGAGAAGCTCGTAAAGTTGCTCCCAGACACTTGGTCACAAAACAAGCAAGCAACATAAAACATAAAACAATTTTCTGTCTATTAATAAAAGCTTACAATTATCCATCAGTGGTAGTATTTTTCATTTTGATGTTGAGTTAAGATTATTTAACTTTGTGTTAGCTTTGAGCAAATGTGGTTATTTTAGTTTTTCAACGCTGACAGACTAATTTTATGAGCAATTAGACAAGCTTCGATGAGGTTAATGATTAAAACTCTTTTAATGTGGACCATCTTTCCTCTTCTTCCAGGCCTATGAAGAAGTTCAGGGTTTCTTAAGCTCATCTTGCTCCAGCACTGACTTCACTGATCTCTCCAAAGGTTTGGATATGAAATGTCAAGTAATGCAGAGCCTTTCAGCTCTGTTAAAGGACTTCACAGTTGGTGAGTTGACATTTCATCATACAGTGTTTTCCTGCTTGTATGGCATAGCAAATGTTTTATCGAGGTCATCTCGGAGAAATAACCTCGGAACTACTAGCTGAGGATTATGCTTAATGCTGTTGGATTTTAGCAAATAATATCCCGCAGTTTAAGTTTATCTACCTTTTTCTTTCTTTTCTTCATAGAGCCAAAAGTTGATTTCCTACCTACTGTCAAATATGAAGTGAGAACAAACCAGCTTCAGCCACTTGAAGTTAAAAAGGTCCTGATGACAGATGCTGTCAAGTTTGGGCCCAAATCGAAGAGCTCTTTCATGGCCGGCTCCGTAACCAAAGTGGTCCAAGTGCTTGGAGCCACGCTGTCCCTTCAGCAGCTGAAACGTTTCTTCACCTCGCAGCCTGCCGCAGTCCAGCAAGATGACATGACCGGCACTATCTCATCCAACTTAAACAGCGCTGTTTTGACTACAGACTCTTGCAGTTCTTCAAAGACAGAAGAACAACAAGTTGAGTGTGACGAGGACGGCCAACCCGATTCAGGGACTGCTCCACCTGTTATTACTCAGAGGCGAGAGATTAGTGTTGAGAGGCCCCAGCTACTACCTCCTATACAAGTTATACTCCCAGAGATCAGTAACCCTAAACCCATGACCATGCTCCCACCGACAAGCTCGGGACGGGAGGGCGACGTGCAGGTGCACCACCAAAAACAAACATCCAGTCAGCTGCTGCACTACCTCAAAAGAAAGCCTGAAAACATGGATGCACAGGAGGCGTTTGTCATGGAGCGGAGTAAAAGCTCATACAGTTCACCTGTTATCAAAACGAAGAGCGACCAAATTAGGGATGTTGTAGCTGATGACCCTGCAGGTACTTTGCAGCAGGAAATTAAAAAACAATCAGCAGATTTCAGATTGAAACAGATCGAGTCCAGCGGCCCTCTGACTTACCAGTGTGCGCTTATGACAGAAACTGAACTGTGGGATATTGGGGAGATCCTCATCAATGACTTGCATGAGGGATCAGAGCCTCGCCCGCCTGTGGATGATGACTACCATACTCCAACTACCCAGGTGGAGACTTTCCATGCGAAGAGTCCCGACAAAACCCAAGGTTTTGAGTGCACAGAAGCTAAACATGAGGAGGTTTCAGCTGAAGCCAAAATGCAGACATTCAACAGTGTAAACATTCCCCAATTCGTGATCCGGAGATTTGAAGAGATTGAGGTTGTGGTGTCTCATATCGTGGATCCTGGGGACTTCTACATCCAGCACGCAGACTCCCCTGAGAAGCTGCAGTCCCTCATCAGAGAGTAAGTCATTCAACATGTAGCCCTAATCTCCTGTCTGGTTTTTCTCAGGTTTTATAAAACCCTCACTGATTCCACGATCACATTTGCAGGGCTTAAAGAGCCATTTATCCGTTTTGTTCATTACTGCTTTCTTTGTAGATTTTTTTTCTCCTCTCTTTTTAATAATCCACATGTTCTGGTTGTCATTATATTTTTTTCCCTCTTTTGCAGCAGCTGGAAAGCCAGTAGTTCATATGCTGAGCAGAATTGCATTCCAGACTTAGGAACACAAGTAATAGGTTGGTTCCCCGAGCAGGAACAATTTTGCCGGGCTCAGGTGACAAAAATATGTGGTGTAAGCAGAGGTGGGTTTATTTTTATTTATTTTCTTTATCTCAGAATAGCTTTACCATTAAGTTCCTCTAGGTGGTAGCAGTGTCACTTTACCTGACTGTTGCCACTTTCAGCCTCACTTGCTGTTTTTTCTCATTTGTTTCGGACTGAAGACCAAATTGCCAAAGATGGCGCCGGCCCTGCGGCGTCCATCCAGGTGGAGGTGAAAAGACTGGACCATGGCGACACTATGTGTCTGTCACTGAGGAATGTGAAGGAGCTGACCCCTGAAGTGGCTTTTCTGCCACTTCAGGCTCTGCAGGTTTCACTGGCGAATGTGAGTGTCTCATATAATCCACATCACCGACTTCATGGTTTTCCTCAAACCTTAAAAGAACAAAAATCTCCCAACGAACGCAGCTGTTGACGTTTTCAGAAACAGGCCTGTGATGCTCCTCCTCGGAATTTATATACATGGAAACGGTTAATAAGCTACGCTGTGAGAGTGCAGACTTAATTACTTGCACTTGTCCACATGATTAGTCACAGCTTATCTATTCCTCAGTGATAAAGGAAATGAATTATCTCAGTTCATGCTATTTTGCGTGTGTTTCCTTTCCCTCAGGTAACGCCCGTGAATGGGAGCCAGTGGTCTGAAGAGTCGCTGGCTTGGTTCAAAGCGATCACGCTCAACAGGACGTTCTATGCCCGTTTGTTCACACAGTCGCCCAGAGTCACAGTCGAGCTGTTCTTGGAAAAGGGAAACCTTGCAGTCATGAGGTAATTAACATGTACAGCCGGATATCTTTTTCTCTTTAATTTTAACAGAACTGTAAATGACTAAAAAGTAGATCGTTTCAGATCATGTTGCACATTGTCTTTCTTGATTCAATTTTTTTTTTTTTGCTGATAATTCTTGAAAAGGCAGAGGAGAATCACACAAATCTGTTAAGAGGTTAATTTTCCTTATAAGATTGATTTGTTAGTACGTATACTGAAGATTAAAGACAAGAGTGCCTGTTAAATCTGAAAATGTTTATTCCTCATTCTTAAGCTTACAGTCAGTCATTCACTTTATTTAAATAAAGGAAAAGTAGTCTTTAAACAGTATTCCTCAAAAAAATATGAACCATAGAAAGCAAAGATCAAAATAGTAAACGGCAAGCATGTTCAAGGTGAAAGTTTGAACACCTCCAAGCTGATAGTTGCTGCATCCTCATTTATTAGTAGGAATAGTAGGATAGTAATAGTAGTATAGAATTGTAGGAACAGTCTGGGGAATCGAGCACATTTCATTTCACAGGAAAGAAACTGATGCTCAGTCGATCACAAAATTGAAGATGAAGTCGGTGTTTTACTGATCGTTGGCTGCAGATCTTCACTACTGAAAGAAATCTGTTTGAAACATTGTGACATACATCTTTACCATGTGGTGAAGTCTTTGTCAGTGTCTTTAGGGCTGATTTGCTTCACCGAGCATGCGATGCTTTACATCTCTGCAGGGCCCAGCTCAGTCCCCGGACTGTAGTGTGCTATCAGCACTCCGAACACTCTTCACAGGTCCTGGGTCTTTCCACAGCTCAAGGACTCAAGGCTTGAATAGTTAAAAAAAAACAAAACGCAGCTCTGTTGTGAAGCGACCTCCTGTGAACCCTGTGCCGCATCTTATCAAACATCTAATGAAAGCTGAAACATGAAATCCGTAGAAGACATCATCTAAACCTGTGTTGTTTGAGAACTACAGGGATAAGATTGCCTTTGAAGAATGAGTAGTAAATTATTAGGTGAGGGCAAACCTTTTTTCCCTGCACTGTTTTCATTTCTGCCGTCTCTTTAAATATTGGGCTGAGCCCATAATTCTCTGTTTCAGATCCCGACTGTAACGTGATGTGGTTTGTGATCCATATTTTAGGAGAGGTGCGTCACTTTCTCTGAGACTGGCTCAAAACGGGCACGCAGTGCACGACAAAGTGAAGAAGGCAACGGTCATGAAAAGAAGTAGGTACAGCGAGACAGTTGTGAGGCTTCTACAGCGGGTGGCAGTAGAGCTCGTCCACAACAAGCCGCTCGCTTGCTTTTCCTCAGCACTGTCACTCGAACTGAATTGTCCTGAATTTTGTTTTGCAGATGCCGTTAAGCCCTGGACTCTAAAATAGGACGGACCGGGAGAAACACCTCAAGAAGTAATTCAAAAAACAAAGTGTGTGCAGCGTTGTCAGTTGTTGTTTTGTTTCTCTTATGTCTAATAAACATCCTTGTCAGATTTGTAGATTGAGCACACGCATCTAAATTCAGTGAAAAGTTCCACTTTGACGACTTTAACTTTGAATTAAAGTGACACAAACTGCTATGATAGAGTTAATAAATTCTATTCAAATGTAAAAATTAATTGAAAATGGCTATTGATAATAGAGTATTTTGATAAGAGTTGCCATATCAGTCCCATTAAAGCTAAGAGTGTTATTTTGGGGATTTCTCCCTTTAGAGCTCGTGTTTGTGATGCAAGTTGTTTTTGATGATACAGTTAATTAAATGATTGGTTTAAAAAAAAAATCATCATTCACTGAAGTAATTTAACATCCTCTCTGTCAAGGGAAAAGCTCACAGATACCTGTTGTTACTGGGTCATGTAGCTGAACTTGGTTCTTTTGTACCTTTTCTACATTTTGCATTGCAGCACATTCAGCTGCAACTACAAAAACGATGCCTAATGACTTGGAATTGCTTCCTGTTTGATGGCTAGAACTTGAGATTGTCTTGTAGAACATAGTACTTTAATAATAATTGACTTCCAGAGGTTTATCTAGCTGTGGGGATATCCCAGCTTGGGATCCTATCTGACTGCAAGTGAACATGTTCTGTAGTGTATCTGATACTTACATGTGGGCACAGAGTTACTTTGCTTTCTTTTTTTGAAATTGAGTTTTCTTAAAATGCTGTTACACAGGACTTCCTTTTAACTCTTATTTCCTGGGTTTTTGAAAAACAAACAATTTTAAGTAATTTGAAGTCAAACTTTAGATTGTTGGAGTACCTTTAAAAAGACAATTGTTTTGTTTGTTCGTATTGCCTCAGTGTCTCTTGAAAGTGCTTTCTTTTTCTTGTTTGGAAGCCAAAGAGGTCCTGCAGCCTTGGTTTAATAATTTGAGATTTTATAGTGGCCGATCTGTTGTTTGCTGCCATGCTTGTCCGCATTCGAAATAAAAGACATGTTCTCTGCAATTGCACCACATGCCTCGTGTGTTCCATCTGTCCGGGAAATGCAAATGAGTTTTAGTCCATTCAAAGAATTACCAAGCCACCCCAGCCCTCCCACCAGCCCTGTCATAAGTGACGCAGACGTGCTGATGGTACAGTGAACTGCTGCAGATCGTTTGATAGTGTCCAACAAGCAATCACATTGTGCTTCCCGCTGTGTGAAATTTACTGTTACTGTAAGCCATTCTTCCGACTGGAACTTCTGATCAGAGCTGTAAAACCTCAAATTAGATGGCAATGCGGGGATGATTTTTATCAGGATACAAGTTAATCTAACAGCCTGAGGACATCACAAACGATTGAACATGGCGAATTTTGTCAGTGATTTAAGATCTGAATTGTTCTGCTGTACCTAAAATTATTATAAATGAACATCTTAGGCTGGCATAGAGTGGCAGCAGGTCGCTCTCTTCTTAGCTGACAAAAAAATCGTGTATTTTCTGGATGAATTTGCAAACCTGTTGCTGGCTTTCAGTGCCTGTGGCTTAGGTCAAAAGCTTCCTTCACTTCCCTGCTCTGCCAAGGACAATAAATAATGTGGCAGGCTGAGGCCTTTTGTGTCCACACAGATTCCTTCATTTGCCCCGGGGTAGGCGGAAATCGAGGCGTTTGATCTGAATTCTAAAGAGGCTTGTTGCAGCACAATAAAGGGTGCCATTGTATGTAAATAGTTTATATAAGAGCATATGACTGCTACGGTGCAGGGCAGTGGCTAGTGGCGGAGGAATGATTAGCATTTTCCGAACGCATGGTGTTCTCTCTCCAGCCTTCTGGCTCGCTAAAAAACACAATATTTTCATTCATTTCTTCCCATTTTGTACACATTTTTGTGTACCACCACAGCAGAAGGTAAAATACATGTTCTGTCCTTTTGATCCTTTTATACTAACATCCAGGGAGCGGAGGGGTTGGGTTCGATGTGGGTGATGGCTGACATACCCTTGTGCCTTGAAGAATGCTTGGAATGGTTATGGCGACATTGCCCTTATACCCCATGTGTATTTGTATTAAATCTTCCTCAAAAGAGTTTGACAATTTCAGAATGTTATTAGCCACATCTGGTATCATATCAAACATTCACTTGTTGAAAAAAGAATAGAAAATCTCCAAAAAAAAAAGGGGAAAAAAAAAGCGTGCACGTCTTGGAGGAATTTGTTGGCATTCTGTCTGTCTGCAACTGGGCGGAAGGTCAGTCTTGGAGTACAGTATTAATACAGGGTGAACGAACCACGTGGTTCACCAAATGTTTCGCAATTGGCCTCAACCTGTTGCGTCTTGTGACGGCGCCCGGCAGCAGGCCATCGCCCCTGCTTTTATATGGCCGGCGAGCGGCTTGGCAGCGTTCGTCTGTTGTTCCTCACTCTGCCAAAATCCAGCTTGATGCTCGGATCACACCTCAAGATGGTCATCTTTGGACCGGGTGCTGCTTACGCCGCTTGCACCACCGGCTGAGCCTGGTAAACTCTCAAAAAGCGAATGCTATGTTTGTCGAAATGGCTAGATTTTTCATAAACTGTTTGTAGGTCTTAGGTGACATATCTTGGTAATAAAATTTACTGATAATTTTCCGTAATATTAAATCAATCAGAGATGGAAATCTGTGAAATCTAATTTCTTTCCTCACTGATGTTATTTTGTTCGATTTTTTTTTTTTTTTTTTGCAGACCTGGAGGCAAAAATGAACTGGGGTTCCTTTTATGCCGTGATCAGCGGCGTAAACAGGCACTCGACAGGCATTGGACGTATCTGGCTCTCTGTCATCTTCATCTTTCGCATCCTGGTGTTGGTGGTCGCCGCGGAGAGCGTCTGGGGAGATGAGAAGTCTGGCTTCACCTGCAACACCCAGCAGCCCGGCTGCAACAGCGTCTGCTACGACCAGTTCTTCCCCATCTCACACATCCGCCTGTGGGCACTCCAGCTCATCCTGGTCTCCACCCCTGCACTGTTGGTGGCCATGCATGTCGCTCACCGGCGACACATGGATAAGAAGATCCTGAAAAGGGCCGGCCGCAGCAGCCCCAAGGAGTTGGAGCACATCAAGAACCAGAAGTTCCAGATCACAGGAGCGCTCTGGTGGACATACATGATCAGCATCATCTTTCGGATCGTCTTCGAGGTGGCTTTCCTCTACATCTTTTACTTGATCTATCCCGACTTCAAGATGGTGCGATTGGTGAAATGTGACTCATACCCTTGCCCCAACACGGTGGACTGTTTTGTCTCCAGACCGACAGAAAAGACCATCTTCACCGTGTTCATGCTGGCCGTGTCTGGAGTGTGTGTGCTGCTGAACCTGGCTGAGGTGATGTACCTCATCGGCAGGGCCTGCAAGCGGTGCTGCCGCGGCTCGGAGGACGAGTCCAGGGGAGCGTGGATTAGTCAAAAATTGTCCTCCTATAGACAGAATGAAATCAATCAGCTGATAGCAGATCATTCGCTCAAGTCGAAGTTCACTGTGACCAAAAAGAGCCCAACTGAGAAGGATGAGAGATGTTCTGCTTTCTGAGACTTCTTTGATACTGATCATCCGTAATCACACTTATCCACGGAGTGTGTTCATAAATGACATGTATACTGTATATTTAAGACTTTATTTATGTTATTCTTTTCACTTTTACTGACAAAGAAAATTGCTG
Source organism: Salarias fasciatus (assembly GCF_902148845.1). Classification (NCBI taxonomy): domain Eukaryota; kingdom Metazoa; phylum Chordata; class Actinopteri; order Blenniiformes; family Blenniidae; genus Salarias; species Salarias fasciatus. The sequence continues at coordinate 10,208,668 of NC_043746.1, read as the reverse complement.
ATTTTGTCAAAACTATTTAAAGCCTATAAGGAATGATCATAGCAGAGGATTTACTTGTTTTAGCTCATTTACTACAAATTGGCTATAGTTGACAATAATGTATGATCAAGATCGCTTCGAATTGTTTGGTTTTCTTTCTGTAATTCTTCTTCCAATTCTTTTATCAACTGTACAAGAAGCAAGCTGTCAAGGTGGGATGATTGCTCGAGTTAAATTATAACTGAGCATTGTGCTTTCCTTTGTTGTTGTCAAAGATGCATTGTTGCTGCCTGACAAGGCTCTTCAAAGTGAGCTTTTGTTGAAATCCAGCCGATGTGGCAGGTTTGCGTGCTCAAAAGACCCAAATCACTGCCAAAACAGTCGTTTTCATAAGCTGTGATACGGGGGAAAAAAATCAAACCCAGAACACAGGTGTCAAGCGTAAATGTTAAGGGAGTTGTTTTGCATTGTAAAGGTTGCTTTTGGCAACGAACTCCAGGTTTTAAATATCACTTTCCTATCATCACATGTATGCACACTACAGCAGATTCCTCATACTGGCCAGTGTTTTTATTGGCTGCTGTTGCATCAAAAATGTAGCTTTGACAACAAAGAAGATGAATAGATTTATTTTAAACATGTTGCGTTGGGGTTCTTTTGATAAAACTTTCGTATCATGTTGAGATTAAATACAGGGTGCTGCCATCTGAGAGATATGAAAAGTTGCATTCATATAAACAAATTTAACTTTTTGGAATGAATTTATCTTGAATGTTTTAGTGTATTTAATTCAACTTTAGAAAGGGCGAAGTGTGCAAATCCTCTAAATAAAAGCAGATTACTAAGGGAATTAAATAGCTGAATGGCTGTTTGAATGAATGTTTAGGTTTAAAAACTAAGCCTCTTTATACCACATTAATTCCAGTGGGAATCAAAACTAGCACAGCTGTGGGAGGGAAAGACATTTGTGAGGAATGACTTGTAGCTTTGAGATAGCAACAGTGTGGTGCTTACATTTTACTGCACTGTCACTAAGATGAGGTTTGTGCAGACAGCTATGATCATTATGTAACTCGACATATTGCAGAGCATAAAGGATGGTGCTAAAAAAACAAACAATTTTTAAAAGGGTGTACAATTGTGGTCATACTGCTCTGACGCGTGTAATTATTTGAAGAAAAATGCAAAAGAAGAGTGTTTACCTCAAATAATTGTGCTTCTTTTTACCCAGTCATAATGACACTATTTATCACAGTACTTTAATGAACAAATCAGACTATGTGGAATCAATGAAAAGGCAAGAATAACTTCTTCTCTTTCTGTCTTTACTTGTCTGCTGGCTCATGACTTTACAGTTCTGTAAATCCTTGTACTGTCGTCTTGGACTCATTCGAGGATACCACCTACTCGCTTTCTTGCAGCTTCTGTCTTGAAGTTATAATCCTCTGGGCTCTGATAAATGTTTGAGGTTGACCCACTTTTCCACAACAGAAATACATCACTGCCATAAAGTTGCACCTGTTCCCATTAACATTAGCATGCTCTATTATTCAGTATCTGGTCCTGAAAATGCAATGTTCCATCATGCAAAGGCACACGCAAACTGCATGTCATAAAGATAACATTATTTATTTTTTTGTTTGTTTTTTTTTTGTTCATGTAATGCATAAAGAAATGCATTTTTTTTCTTCTTTTTTTCAATTTACATCCAGGTAAACAATCCACATTGTAGAATGGGATAAAACTGTATACAATGTAAAGAAATAAACTGTCTTTCCATTGGGCATTATTTGAAGTGATTGAGTTATTCTTTTGCTTCAAGATGTGGGTGACACGACACCTCTGAGTAGTTTCGAATTGAATCCGTGAAAAATATTCCTCGTTCGGACGCCAGAATTTGACCTCGCCCTTCTGTTATTTAGAAACGGAACTTTTTCACTGACTTGTCTCCTTCCTGTCATTGTGATTTGTGACTTGAGGATGCCAGTGGCTGCTCATCTCCAAATCGTACCCCCTCCTCCCCAAATGATAGGAGAGAGACCCTTGTGCTATATTTAGAGTCCTGGAACACTTGTGTCCAGACAGACTTAAGCAGACAACCCCATTGGCCAGCTGCTCCGTCACTCACCGTAACAAGCAAGTAGAGGGGCTTTGACAGTTTACATTAGAGTGTGGGCTATGCCAAATTTAACCATGGTAAAGGGGGTGGGGATGATGAGGGAGGGGGTTGAGACAGGGCAGGTCGGACATGGTGTGTGTGTGTCCAGCGGGTTACGTTTGTGTGCCGTGGCCAGCGGAAGACCCTCAGGATCCTGACTCCTGTCCTAAGCTGTTGTTTGAAGACAGAACACTGAGTCAGGGGGTTTCGCCAGTGTGGAACAGAGTTTGCAGCCGGGGGGGGGGCACTTTTCCTCTCCATTCAAGGGCATTGCTCAGGGCCTTAAGATCAGCGATGCACTGAGGCCTGTCGGCGAAGCAGGGCCGCCTCATGGACCCTCTAAGACGTGGAGAGCTTCACCACATGGGATGTATAAGTTGACAAGGTGGCTTTGTCCAGTAAAGGTACGTTTTCACCGATATCCTGTGAATCTACCGGTATGCTGACTTGCTTGTTAATTTAGGGAGTTTAGATTTCACCACAGGTTGAAACTTGTGACCAATAGTTGAGTTGACTCCATAATCTTGAGAGACTTCTTTCATGAGTCTCCTTAAAATTCTTTTTGCTAATACAGGAGGTCTGCACAGTCTACCAATGCTGGAACATACAGTTTGTTCCATCAATTCACCTGCCACAAGTCAGCCGTTACTCACACTTCATTCTCCTTCACAATGGCATACTTTGAATTTCCTATCCGATTTCCCAGCAGTATATCCATCCGAAGAGGAATATATTTTTAACAGTGTGTCACAGGGGCCGGCAGTACCAACATTACTCAACTGCTTCTAATTCGTACTTCTTCCACATTTGCCCGGTGTTTGATTTCACCCCGTGTGGATCGTGTTGCTATGGTTCAGGTCATGAAGGCCGGGAGCTGCAGAATCATGACTGAACCCTGCCTTCCCCCTGTCCACACTTGCCAAATATATACTCTCCTAAAGTAAATATAATCCTGTCTGCGCACACGTGGATAAGGCTACTACCTGCTCAGCCAAAGCGTCTCCCACTTGGGGAATCAGTTTGTAGCTTGGCTCCTTGGATTCTCATTTGTGCTGAGCTCTGCTGAACTTGGTAAGACATTATGGAGACTTAGCCATTTTGGAACACTCAAGCTCACTTTAGCGTCTGGATTACTTTTATTTTTGTCATCATACGCATTTTGCCTTGAAGACGAGTCTTTATATGAGTCACACTTTTTGGTGAGACTGTTTTTATAACTCTGACGTCTCTGTAACCACAGATCTGACCCTCACGCCGCCATGGGGGACTGGAACCTGCTCGGAAAGCTTCTTGAAAAGGCTCAGGAGCACTCCACTGTGGTGGGGAAGGTGTGGCTCACTGTCCTGTTCATCTTCCGCATCTTGATCCTGAGTGCTGCGACAGAGAGGGTGTGGGGCGACGAGCAGTCGGGCTTCACTTGCGACACCAAGCAGCCCGGTTGCGAGAACGTCTGCTACGATATCACGTTCCCCATCTCCCACGTCCGCTTCTGGGTGCTGCAGATCATCTTTGTGTCCACACCAACGTTAATATACCTGGGACACATTCTCCACCTTGTGAGGATGGAGGAAAAGCAGAAGGAGAAAGCGAAGCTGAGGGAAAAAGAGCTTGGACAGCATTCAGACAAACAGGCCCTCATTGTGGACGGGAAGCAAAAGAAGGCTTTGATTCGAGACGACAAAGGACGGGTGCGCCTGCAGGGGGAGCTGCTGCGCACATACGTCTTCAACGTGATCTTCAAGACCCTGTTTGAGGTGGGCTTCATCGTGGCCCAGTACCTCCTGTACGGCTTTGAGCTGAAACCCATGTACACATGTGACAGATCGCCCTGTCCCAATGTGGTTAACTGCTTCATATCCCGACCCACCGAGAAAACCATCTTCATCATTTTCATGCTAGGAGTTGCCAGCGTGTCGCTTTTCCTCAACCTCGTAGAGATTTACCACTTGGGCTTCACCAAGTGTCGCCAGGGCATCACCTTCAGAAGGAGGAATCAGTCCCCTGAGAGCATCTCCCACGAGCCCGGGGAGGCTGCCGTGCCGTTTGCGCCGAGCTACGACGACTACTTCCACGGACACCGCCAAGTGCAGAGCACCTACCCGCCCGTACCCAGTTACAACCTCTCCCCACTGTCTGCAGGAACAGACTCTTCCTTCCACCCCTACCACAGCAAGGCCGCTTACAAGCAAAATAAAGACAATCTGGCGGTGGAGAGGAGCAGCAGCAAGCCAGAGGAATGTGACCCGAAAGGAAAGAAGGGAGCAGGATCGGTCCCGGGGTCACCTACGCAGGCCAGGCCCAGCTACGGAGCCAAACACAGCAACAACAAGACTAGAATAGACGATCTGAAGATATGAGGAGGTTTATGTTTCTCGGAGGGGTCTTAAATTGCTGTGAGGCTGATCATATGCTGTTCGGAAGCATTCATACATACTGTCCTGACTTCCCTCTTTAAGATAGCATAGGTTTGACTCATTCCAGCCTGGAGGGGACTGATATTTACGGGGCACATAGAGAGGCCGCAAGTATACTGTGATGTGGACCAGACTGACGAGGTTCGACAATAACAGTATGAAACTTTTCTCTTCGTGAAAACACAGCTGTCGTATTTTTCTTTATTGGATTCTTTTATATTTTGAAAGTCTTCATGGGATTTCACAGTGTAACATAAGACTGTTCTTAAAACGCTGTTTGTGACAAATGAGTATTTTCAGTAAATGCTGGTTGGTATTGGCATTTTCTAAATTGATTTGATTTATTTAATGTATGAATTTATCCTCTGAGTTGCAACTTACAAATCAATCAACAACAACAACAACTGTTTAGCTCTGAATTGGGCGTTTTTGTGTTTTGTCTTCCGAATGTTCCAGATTAGCAGGAACTTGTTCGGCATTGACCTGGCCTTGTTTAAAGAAATCAGATAGGTCAAACAGTTAAAATTAACTTCCCCACCAACTGTTTTCAGGTCAGCGCTGAGCATCGTTCACTTGCTTAGACTTGAAGCGACGAGTTGTGCAATACCTGACACACATTGGAACTGCTGTTTCTAATTCCAGATTGCACAGAATAAGTTGCACTGGTCTCAGGAGCTCCCACATTTTGTAATGCCTCTTTCTAACCCCCCCCCCCCCCCCCCCCCCCCTTTTTTTTATTGCAAAAGCCAGCAAGTACATAATGTTAAGCACATTGTTTGGCTTATCTGTATTTGTGTTATTTTGTTCCTTGTAAAGCACTCAGTGACAAACTGCTTGAAATAAACCTGTCTTAAATTTGCACAGTTAGCTGTTTATTTGGAATCTCAGTAATATAAGGTTTAATGTTGAAGTCCTGAATTTGATCTTTTAAACAAGCTCAGGGGTTAAAAGGTTAAAGTGGGTTGTCTTTCATTTCCATGTCCGGTAGCTCTGACGCACACCTCTCTGGTGAATCTGTCAGGTGTAAGTTGAGTCATCGGGCTCTGCATGCCAACATGTCCGTATGTTAAAAATCAGCACGTTCAAGTGGGAATAAACACGTCATGCGTGAAGTCTTTGTTGTCTGCATTTCCAGCGCAGCATGAACATCTCACCGGTGCCAGGAAAGCTCGGCACACATGCACCTCCTGGTACGAGAACCTTGAAAGTTAATGACATAGCATGTTCATGACGAGGGAGAGCCGTCATCCCTCTGGCCTGGTACCTTTACAATTTCCTGTCAGTGCTTCGCGCGTCAACTCGAGCAGCAAATCAGATTTTTCTTACAGTTTAGATGTGTGAAAAACAAATGAGTTCAATCTAATTTCTGGGCACGCAAGACTGATTTTTGTGTGTTGCGTTGCCAGATACAATATGGCTTAGATCTCCCATATGTTATTCAAGACAACAAGGAACCATGCAACAAGACAAAACAGTCAGATGTGTAATCTGTAATATATGGCTCCACAATAAATGAGAAGATACTGATTTTTTTTTAAATGTTATAGCTACTTCTTGTAAATGATCGTGAAAAATGGAGGTCATTGTGAAACACAATAAAGTGATCATCTTTGAGAATGGGGTTATAAGTGTTCCTGAAATGATGACAGATGAACCGATATGAGCGATGACTCAGAGGGATATCCAGCACTTTGAAATGAAATCCTCTTGTGAAGCCAGACTTTCACATTGTGGTTGCATCAGAACATGAAGAGAGCGTTGAATAGACGCACTGGGTGCAACGTCCAGGGTCTCCAAATGGAACGGGGCCTTACATTTTTCCCAGACATTTAAAATATTCACCAAAGACACAAAACAACAAAATTATGACAAGAATCGACCCTAAAGAGATGAAATGGCTCGTAAAAAAAAAATAAAAATAAAAACTTCATCAGCTCAAACGACTCCACGCCCATGCAGCTTGTGTGTGCAAGGTATTCTCTATGAGTTTGGTTTCTTGATCCATGGCAGGATAAGGAGCATGCCATCCACACATTTGCTCAGCATTTATGTTTCAACAACAATTTTTAACCCCAGAAGGGTCTTTTTTTGAAGTCAGCAGTCTAATCAAGGAAAAATCTAAACTAATAAAATGGAAATAATTGCTATCTGCCTGACACTTGTCAGACACAACAAATCGATTTTGGGAAGCAGAGGATTAAATTAGCAAGCAAACAGTTACCAAAGTGCATGGTGCAAAAAAAAAAAAAAAAAAAAAAAAAAAAGACATTGCAAAGCCCTCAGGTTGAAAATAGCTGGCCTGAGTCCTGAGCAGGTGTGTCCAGGGGGCCATTGTTCCATGCACCCACATTACTGGAGCATCGTGAAGAATGTTCAGCACAGTCCGGTTGTTGGTCTGATCTCTCTAGGGAGATATCGTTCAATCGGTGTAGCATGGATTGACGCAGTATTCACAGTCAAATCAATGAGTGCGGGCTGCCCAGACCCTGAGGTAGCGAAGCAACCGTGAACCAAAACATCTCCACCTTCGTGCTTCACATTTTGTTCCTCTGAAAAAGTGTTTGTGGTCTGCGCCAAACCTGTCTGCTCCGGCTGTGACAGAACACTCCATCTTTGATTAGTCTGTCCGGAGCACATTATTGCTAAAGGCTTGATATTTGCCTTACGTGTACGTTCACTGGCAAAACTGAAGCCTTGCTTTAATGTTCTTTTTGGACTGCACAGACATTTTCCTGGATCTCCTCCCGTGCAGGTCAGGCTTGTGTGATCTCCTCCTGACTGCAGATGCATTTAAGGTGACACCGACAGTTGCAGAAGTTATTTTCATACCCCGTGATGATTTTGTCGGCTCTTGGAGACTTCATTTTGTATTAAACAGTCTAGTCTTGGATTTTCAGGCCTTCCCAGAAAATCAAGTTCAAGAACAACAGCAATGTTTTTTTTTCTACATTGTGGAATTATTGGTATCAGACTATTTGGAGAAGTTTTTAAATCCTTTTCCAGAATCACAAGCGTCCATAATTCCTTCTGTTTTTTTAACACCAAAGCAAAGAACTCACTGGATTTCTCAAGATTTCAACAGACAACTTCAAATTATCTTTCCCTGTCAACTTTTTAATTATCTACACCAAACACGAAACATGGATTTAATTCTGATGTATGGATCGGAGGAGTATTGGTGAGCATCCACAAATTTCCTCCTGCTATAGTTCGACCGGACTGACCCAGCTAAAAGTGGCAACGAAGGGATCAAATGTTTCCATTTGATGCTTCATGTGAAAAGCATCTGATGTGTATCCAAAGTATCTAATGTGTCAAATGCTATGCAGGTGAGTTTTTACTTTTGGATTATGGGGATTAATAACAAATTCACGTTAAGATAATTTGGATGAAATTGCTGTACTTTGACCTGTAGCAAACTGGCCGAGTCATAAGAGTTAAACCTGAGAATACTCTCTGTTCCAACTCATCTTCATGAAGCCTGGTAATCCTTCATATCGGTGTGTTTAAAGAGAGCTGCAGGTTTTCTCCGGGGGGTTGCAGCAGTGGGGAACATGAGGGGGAGGGGAATGCTTTTTTCCTTCCATGGTTTCTTCCATTTAATTATTAAAAAAACAAGCATTATAAAATGAAATGCAGGAGAAAACTAATATCTCAATTAAATACATTTGAGAATTGAATTCATGGAATAGAGTCAAATTAAAATGCAAGACCAAAATCACATGAAACATTATAAACAATTACTTATTCTAATTTTTATAGCTGAAAGTACACAGTCAATCTGTTTACTGTGTATGGATCCCAACAGACATGAACAAAACTATCTTATAATATGAAGCACATAAGGAAATGACTATGACTAAAGCCTGTGTGAGTTGGGGGAGAAACTTACTTGGGATAAATAAGTAAAACTTAATGCCGGCGCTGTTTCTTTGTGTTGTTTTCCTCCGAGCACCTGAGCAGAGTTTCATGGGAAATAACAACACCGGGCGACACAGCAGAGAGCCGCTCTGGCTCTGTTTAATGGTGGATATGATTTTATGTGTCCAGATGAGTTACTTTATCACTCTGGCCTGTTTCTTCCCTGTGGCAGCGTTCCCCTCCCAGCTGCTGCACAGTGCTCTACTGCCCTCTTCCTCCGTCTCCACAGAAACACCAGGACCCTGTACCGGAGCTGCTGGGGCTCCATCTGCTGGACGAGGCCCAGGGACATCGAGGAGACACTTTCCTCAGACCTGAATCACTTTACATGTCGCTGCATACAAACAGTGAGCACAGACATGTGTCAATCTGAGTAATCTAGATTATAAAGTATGTGCACTGCAGTATACAAGCAGCCAGGCCTGGATGTGTGCAGATTATACCAAATAAAGTCCTCCAAAGCTATTGTGCGGTGTGTTTTAAATGTGTCTTAAAATCTCTGACTCAAGTGACTGTTCTGCGCTCTCTGGCCTGTTTTTCATCGCTCTGACACTATGCAGCCAATCTGCTAATGTGTGATAAACGACAAAGAGCCCGAAGCAAAGCCTGCCCTTGCACCAACTTTGCACCGCTGCGAGCGCGAGCTTATGAAATATCAGCCCAAAGGAAAACGGGGCGGGCGGGCGGGGGGACTTCTGATGTTTGCTGACTGAATCAGTCTGATCGCTTGCAGGCCTGTCACCTCATTACCAACACCAGCCTCTCCTAAACTCGATGCAGGCTGCACCGCTCCGAGCCCAAACGGGGCTGAAGCCAGAGCCGAGGGAGCCGGTGAAGGAGACTCACGCGACACACAAACAGGAATCAGCTGCTGACATGGTTTCTGAGGCAGAAAACATCGTTACTGCCTGGCATGTGTCACTTCTCATCTGGGATTCTTTATTGCTGTCTGTGGGAACTGTCTGCTGCCACCATGTGACAATTTAGACTCCCTGCAGAAGTCGAGAAATGGGACCATTGAGCTTGTTCCGATTCTATTCAGCCTTTATTAAGGGGAGAAAAAAAAAAGAAAGAACAGGCCCAGCACCTTCAGATGTTAAAGTTTTCCTCTTCTGTGAATGCTTACCAACCGCAAAATATGTGTAAAGATAAAAATCACATTATGCTCCTCTGGCTTCAAAGAGGTTGGACTAAGTGATCCATTTTTATCGTTTCCATTGTAACATTTTCTCACAGCTCATCCAGACGGCTTCTTTTGTGACAGCTGAAGTGGCCTCTGGGATAAACACTGTAACAAATGTATTCGTAACACAGAGCCCATGCTCACAGCTCCATTTCTGTTTGGAAAGACCTATGAAAACACGCAGCAGATTGAGTCATGACCACAAGCGCGTTCCTTATTTTGTAAATAGAAAAAGTTAATTCAAGATATCGTTTACTATCTAATTTGGTATAAATCATCCCATTGCAGTCAGACACTGGGAAGGGGTTTCACTCCAATGATTACAATCTTGCAAAGAAAAACAATGCAACAAATACTTGAATTTAAAGTTTATTTAAGCAGTGAGTCCTTGCATCTGCACCACATCAAAATCTACATTCTCAAATTGAACAATTGTTCTACAAAACATTTTTTTTTTTTTTAAATACACTTATCCTCATTTGACCTTGCACAAAATACATAACACAAGCACAATCAATCAGACATCAACGAACTCCAAAAGCACTCACAGATGAACGGGATCGCTCCGAGGAACAAGACGACGTGGAGACTTTGCTCACGAACACAGCAGGACAACTGAAGCGTGTGATTTATGTCAACGTTGGGGGTCGTGTTTAAATGTGTTCGACAAAAATCAGAAAATGTGAAGTTACCGATACAGTCGCATGGATGCTCTGAAGGGTCAGACTGGTCAGACCATCATGGAATAAACACTTCATTTACACACAGCTGACATTATTCCAAGTGTGTGTTCACACACGTACATAAGGGACACGACCCGAGATATTTCCCAGCACAACAAAGTGCTTACTGCAAACAAACTCGCAGCACTTGGAGCTTCAGACAGAGCCCCCCTTCAAAACAGGGGTCGCCCGACGTTAAACTGGTATTTTCATGGCGCAAAAGGTGATTCAGTCGCAGAGCGGGGTGGCAAAACACGCCTGCAGCTCACAGTCCCTCATTCCAGGGGAGAATACAGTGGTTTCATGCTCTAACTTTGTGTTAAAGCCTGAGTGCTGACCAGACATTCTCACATGTCTGGTTTGTAGATGGAGCTGTTGTAAGATGGGGGGGGGGGGGGGGGGGGGGGGGGGGGGGGGGGGGCTCTGTGGATCTCTGCCCGCGTCCGTCTGTGTCTCCTCCGGTCTTAGCTGATAAGGACGTGCCTTAATCGTGTTTGCCCTTGCCTTTAGGCGTGCCTTCGTTCCAGGCCACGTAAACAAACAGGGCCAGCACCACATGCACAGCGAGCACCGCCACGATGGCTGCGTAGAAGTAACTGTCGGAGCTCGACATCTTCATCGAACCTGAGAGGCAGAGAGGAAGAGGAGGAGGAGGAGGAGGAGGAGGAAGAGGAGGGTCAGTGAAGACAAGAAGCAGAGCTACATCAAACTTCCACTGACTCCAAACTCATTTCAAACTGATCTAATACGCTTCCGAAGAGGAAGAGCACTGCGGGGGAGACGTGATAATTGATGCCAGGTTATAAAACTGTTTTGTTGTTCTGGAGACTATTAAAATTTTGTTAAACATAGATTCACTAAAAGATTGCAGATAATTTCTTTGAACTATAATCACATTCAGGATTTATTTACATTCTATTGTGGGAATATTGTTACAAATAAATATGAAAATGAGTGCGAGGCTCACCCTCTTTTCTAAAATATTCTTGTTCTTGACAAACAGCGGGTAAAATAAGTACTGAACACGCCACCATTTCTCCCAGTAAATTTAATATTTCTGAAGGTGCTATTGACTTAAAATTTTCACCAGATGTTGAGCAACCCACACAAGCACAGAAATCCAACCGTAGGTGTCCATAAATAAAGCAGGTGCAAAAAAAGCACCAAGTCAACACACCAGCTGAACTCAATCAGTAATTAGAAAACAATCCTGCTCCTCATCAGTGCAAATTCACATCAGCTGGTTCAGTCCCAAATGACAGCCTGTAAGAGCTCTCTCAAGATCTTTGTAAAGTTATTGTTGCATTAGAAATATATTTACTGATAGAAATGCTGATGTGCTCAACCCTGATTCCATTCAGCTGGACCTTCACTCGCTCTTACAGGCAAATAACTGGAAGGATGTGAGTTTATATATGAAATGTGATTTTCCAGATTGGTGATACTCAGTGTCTGTATTATCAGTGGAAAATCGGTAAGATAAGGATAGTATTTTTCTCTTTCGAGGATAAAAATAATGACAAAAAGCCACTGTAGAACCAACACAAAGAACAACTATGTGTTTGAATAACTGAGTTGGGTTACCGCTGGTTCTGCTTGAGAGCTGAACTCACTGGCCGGCATTGTCAGTTGCTATCAAGTCTTCACGTTGCCACTAGCACATACGTCAGGCCAATAGCTTGGGGAGATTTCGGGTGGGGTTTCACCCTTCATGTATATAAATGAGCGGTCACAGGAATGAAAGCAACAGAGATATTTTAAACGGCGAATCACAGCAGCCATTCGATCGATTTAGTCAGCGCTTCTCCACCATGAAAGCACATGGTGCAGCTCTACTCTGAGCGTCTACAGAAGATCAGTGTTCCTAAACAAACATACGTCTTTGCGTTTTAAGCCACAAGGGAAATGTTATCGACTTCATCTGCAGCAGACTCCACTGCTGTGAAACTAAATGAATGATTAACTAAAATGACCTGTGGTATTTTTTGATCTTGAACATTTTGCTTTTTTACCCCATGTGATCGCTCTTGTTGAGTGTATAGTTGTACATTATTTTTCATTTAGCTTTCTGCTGTTTTGCTTGTCTTGTTCTGTCCAGGAAGGCACATCGATAATATCTGTTAAATCTGGCACAAAGAATTTTATTGGGGTTTTCTCTCCCCATTGCATCTCTTCTTCTCTTTCTGATCCCTAACGTCAATGATTAAAAAAAAAAAAAAAGAAAAAAAAAAGCTGATATCACATCTTTGTTTATGGTGATATAATAAATACCACAAGCCTCCAAGCTATCTATACAGCATCCAAATAGCAATATTTTATTACAATTTATCTGTGACATTAGCATGGTAATCATCAGTGTTAAGAGTTCAACGTGCTTGACACTAGATTAAAACAACAACTATATCAATCCCAGAGGGAAATAAAAAGTACAAACTTAATAGGGGGACTGATGGCTAAATGTTAGAGTACAATGAAAGAGACGCTATCAGTCTTGATAAGTGTGTGGAGGAGGTTGACTAATAAACTGAAAACACAGAACAAACAGATTTAAAAATACATTTAAAAAAAAAAACTTCGGGGAACTTATAACGCAGGGCAGAGATATTAAGCATATTAAATATATCTCATCAAGCACTGGTGTGATGAAGTGGCAAAGAAGATGAATGAACTATTGAACATTTGTGCATGAGACTGAAGATATGCATTTTAGAGCGAAGTCACCAGGGGTTTTAAATTATAAGACCAATCTTAAATGAAGATTCACAGTGAAGAAGGTTCAGGTTCAAATACTGGCGCCTGCCTGTGCACATTTAGCATGGTGTGTGTGTTTGTGTGTGTCCTCCCACACTCCAAAAAACTGCATGTGAGGTTAATTGTTGAGTCTAAATTGCCAATAGATGTGAGTGTGTGATTGCCCTGTGATGGACCGGTGACCTTTTCGGGGTGTATCCTGCCCTCGCCCAGTTAGCTGGGATTGGTTCCAGCACCCTGCGACCCTGAACAGGATAAAGTGGTATATAAAACTGATTAATAGACGGATGTTTGACTACCCCCTGTTAGACCACCATGAATGTAATCTAAAGGGGCTGAAATGAAATGAATGGTCAACGACCTTCAGATGGACTGTGTGACCATGTTCTGATAGATTTAAATGTATTTTTGAAGTTGACATCAAAGAACGAGGAAGCCCAAAGTGAACAGTGTGAACTGACTAGTCAAACAAACACATTCTTTGTGGTGATAAAAACACCACACAAGCCTCACCCTCAAAGATGTAAGCCTTTGAAGCGAAGTACAGTCCGATGGGCAGCGTGACCATGAGGATGGTGAAGAACAGCAGAGTCTTCAGGGCTGAAACCAGGGAGCTCTCATTCCTGCAGAGGAGCACAACTTGGTGAGCAAGGCGGGGAGAAAACAGGGCAGCGGGAGAGCATCTCGCTGACGTGAAGAAAACGATGTGAGGTGTTTTTTTTTTTTTTTTTTTTTTTTGGGCGCATTCAAATGCAGTCCTTTATTTACTGTGTCACTTGTTCAGGACCAAGCGTTCAAACGGGATGAGCTAAAGCAGCTAGGTGGCTAACGTTAGCTGACAGTCTATTAAAAGCAGTTTTCTCACCCTCTGAAATACGCTGGCGGCGCGGCCGAGGCGTCCGGAGATGCTCTGACTGATCCGTCCATTGCTGGGCTGACAGGAGGAGAGAGGACGACACGGAGAGTTAACCGCTTTTAATAACAGCTTATGTTAGTATTTATCCTGTCAGTGCTGCATCGCTTACTTCCTGTATTGTCACGGGATCATCACGTGACGAGAGTTGACTGGGCAAGTATCGCGAGATCACACTTCATGAGCAAAATAATAATAATATACATTTGACATGAAATGTCAATAAATGTTTTAGTAAGAAATAAAAAAAAAATTCTCATGAGAATTTTTACACAACATTATCTTCATATTTAAAAGAAAGACTTTTGTTCCTTCTATGAATAGAATAGAAAAATAGAAAAGAGCAGAAAAAGTCAGAACTAATTACCATTTCTTCGAAAATGTAAATTATTGTTTTCATGTAAATTTGTTACAAGGTGCCAGATAATCCCATGAGCCAGAATGGATGTCTTGGAAGGTCAGTTTTGGTCCGCACCCCGCTGGCTGTATGTTTGACACCCTTTCAACAACAAGCCTACAGATATACATGAATCGTCATAAGGTCTTCCACCGCACAACCTCAAGAGAGTAAAAAAATATTTCCACAAAATCTTACTAAATAGCAAAAGCAAAGATTTTTTTATTTTCTCCTGATGCAATCAAATAAAATGTACTGCACACCTTATACCTACACTTGTGCTGTCAAATGTATTCTGTTCTTGTTTATTTGCTTTAAAGTCCCTTGTTTCAAAACACAAGTGTGCAGTCACATGCCCACAGCACTGCCTCTTCCTCCCATTCCCAAACAGACTAAAAATAGCAGTAAAAGGGATGGATTGAAATGTGCATGTTCATTATTGAAGGATCATTTGTTGCCATCTAAAATAGCCTGCATCTTTGGAGGAAAGAGCATGATGTGACATAACAGCAGCGTCTTCTGTTGCACTACGTGCACCTTTCACGTGTACCATATGTGTTTGCACTGAATAATTCAACACTGCAGAATATTTCTTGTTTAATTGCTAATGTGTCAGAAAGTCATTTGGGACCATTTCGTGCCAACTATATGCATTCAGTATGGTGGTGGTGGTGTGGGCGTACTGGCTGTGTTTCTGGTGGAAGACTTTCTTACTGAGTGTCACGAAGTGGCACTTTCTGCTCTAGTTGGCTTTGTTTTCGTCGGTCTTGAGCTGTTCAGGTTCCCCCAAAACACATTTGATTTAAAAAGACTCTCAAAAGGGACCAGCTGGGAAAACTAAGAATAATCCAGTGATCTGTGTTCACAATGATAGACAAATAAAGAGAAATGATTCAGTGAATTGTATTGTTTTCAGATATTCAGTTCAATTTAATTCAATTCAATTGAAACTGGCAAGAGCATCTATTTTCTTATCTTTCCAAGATGTTACAGTTTTGAATTGGTACAGGGTATGACGCTGTGTCCCTCGAGCAAAGTGTTTACCAAGAGTTAAACTTCAGGGAGTGAGGTGTGGAAACACAATGGCCGAAGCTGTTGTCTTAGACATCTATCTAAGCAAAATCAATTTTCAAGAAATATTTGATTTGTGTTATGGTTTCTTCATCTTGCTTTTCTTGGCTAAGTTAAATACACTTCATTACACATGACTATTTGATTTTCCACTGTCAGCAAATAAAAATATCAACATCTGGTTCTTCTTCTTACAGCTGTTAAGCTTTTCAATAAAATCGCATTCAGTTTGGCAGTGAAGAGTTTTGACAATCATCACATTGTCACATTTATTTAATTCTTTTTGAAAACAAGAAACAATCAAAACAAGGCCAAGGACATAGTATGTTGAATTTCTACACTTTATCTTCAAATGACTGCCAGTCATTTACCAGAGCTGCATGTGAGAAGCGCAGAAGCAACTGGGGGCACTGAATAAAGAAATTAAAGTGAGGTCTGGCTCCTTCTGGAGTGCCTTGAAAACAAGTTTCATTCATTCACAGTCACTTGATCGTATGACAAAGTGTTTTCCTTTTTACAGCGTGTGTTATTCTGCTTCTCGCTGTAGCTCACCTGTAAAAATATAGCCGTTGTATAATTCTTTATTCCCCCCCTTAAATTCAGCCGAGCATATTTTGTTAAATGAGTCTTCATTGGAGTTCTGTGACTGATGACTCACACGGTAAACCTTTTGTTTTTCTTGCCTAGATACACAAAACCAGTCAATCAGTGCTCATCATCCTCCATGTTCAACCATGTAATAAAGCTGTCAGTCGGATTCATCCATCTCCCAAGCTCACACACCCATCGTGTTTATGCTCACCTGGCTTCTCCAGCAAACCTGCCGTAAGTTTTCAGTGTTTTACAGCGCAGAGTCAGGGAAATTTATTCTGTTGTGCGTCACATTTCTGCAGCATGGGACGTAATTTCACCTCACTTTTATGAAACCATGAAATCGAATGTTGGTTTTACGCCGCTTAATGCATACTGGGACAGTTTCTCACAGGAAAGGGTTGTAATTGACAAATGTGAATCAGTTTTGCATTAAATTCACATGAAAGTAGGTCATTAATACACAAACATGTCCATCATGAAAATTCACAGTAAATATCTAAACAAAGATATTGAGTAAAAGACGTTTACGATTATCACAATATCACAATATGTCAGGGCTGTTTAGGGAATCTTTCCATCACAGGGTTCAGTCCAGGCCATGTGGAGTCTGATGGTCTCCCTCTGCGTGTATGATTCTAATTGAGCTTCCCACAGTCCAGAAAATGCATCTGAGGTCAACCGGTTGCCCCGAGTTAGTCGTAGGTGTAATTGTGTTTGTCTCTGCTGTGTGGTGACTGGCGGCCTGAGAGTGGAACCATGTTCTGCCAGCTGGGATCTGCTGCAGCCTACGCCCCTGGACTGGATGAAGGTGGGGGACGGATGGGTGGATTTATTTATTCTCAGCTCAGGTCCAGCAGGTCTGAAGTGAAGATAATTCTTTGTTAAATCCAAGCTGTTCTGACAGGCCATTTCAAATGACCAAAGCTTTAAATGCATGTTTTAGGACTGTGTGAGGAGACCAGAGTACTTGAAGAATACACAAACATGCACGGGGAGAACATGCAATCTCAACTTTCTGAAAAGTTTGCATGTGAATGTTTTCTTAGGATAAGGGTTTGCAAAAAAAAGAAAAAAAAAAAAAAAAAAAAAAGTGGCCACTCATGAGACGGGATGCGACAGGACGTCTAATGTTAGTCACTGTGTCAGTGTGAGGACTAATCATAAAATAAACACTGACCTCTTTGCATAAACAGGTCAATTGAGTTCTTCCAAAACAAAATAAAATCCCTCCAATCCGCTTCATGTTTTATTTTCTTTGTAAACCAAAAATTTAATTAGATGTTTTACTGCGGCGCACTTCGGGAATAGACCGTAAACCCCAGCAGACGGAGCCCCGTGCTACACGCATATGTTCACCCAGTTATGGTGGGATTGTGAATTTTAATAAAACAACCGGCGCAAAAATAGAAGACTGACAAAAGTCATGTTCTCAATGGAATAGCAATTTGTATATTTAGTCGAGGGGTCTGTCAACGCAAGTTCAGTACACGGTTGTCCTTCCTCGTGCATTCTGACCTTTCAACTCCTGGAAGTATTTCTCATGGCTCCCAGCGTCTGGATCGGCCTCTGGCACCGTTCACGTCACCGCCGCTCTTCTCTTCCATGTCAAACGTGAGGCCCTCTTCGCTCCACACCTGTTGTTTTGACCGGCCGACGCGGTGCCCTTCAGGAAACATTTAAAGTGTTGTAACGGGGAACCGCTGCTGTAAATGAAGTTTCCACTTGAAGCAGGAGTCAGAATTAAAACACGGTGAAAATAGTCGGTGCTATTCATAGCTGGATCATATGCTGCATGTACGGGAGGGCGATTTAGAGCATTCACTGATGTCAACAAGTGTTTTCCTCTTGTTGCTGCTCACTGCTGTACGAGACACAGACCTCTGTGAGGTCCTGCTGTTGTAAATGAGTTCATTCCAGAAAGAAAATCGACTTCAGGACTGCATTATTGGAGCCAATACATGTTTTCATGTAGGATTTTGGTTTGAACTCAGTGTCTCAGTCTGGGTTGTTCATCGCAACAAACATGTTTTTTTTTTTTTCCAATTCTGCTCATAATAAAAGAGAAGAGCAAAGATAATATTTCCATAAAATCTATTGCAAACTTTGAATAGAGGAGAGCAGAAGTTCCTTGGTTCTTTGATAGACTTTGGATTAGGCTCTCAATATTTCTGAGCCACTGAACAATATATAAATCTGCCTTTACTTTACAGGTTAGGTACATTCAGTGGAGGGTGATGTGGATCTACATCACTCTCCTCTGCTCTACTGTTTTCACAGGCTGAAAGTCCAGTTTCATGTGACCAGCAGTTTGAAACGTTGAGATTCATAGACAATTAAAAATATGGGGCACTTGTTTGTTGTAGGTCTTTTAAAGTGGACCACATCTGTTACAAACTTTACTTTGTCTTCATTATATCAAGATTACTCTTATTTGTTCTGAACATGTGATTTTTAACCTCCACTCTTTCTTTTCTTTTTATTTTATTATTATTATTTTTTTTTAATTATGATGATTTCCAGTAAAAGTATCACAGGAAATAAAGCATGTTAAGAAAAGAAACATACTCCCCTCTGGTCTCTTCACAAATCACTCTCTGGGTACACTAAACTTTCCTCAAAATAACTCGTAGCCTTTGTCATATTTATACTTTATCTGTGGTTCAATATCAAAATACATCTTGTGTAGCAACGTATGTCCAAAAAAACAAACAGAAAAGGAGTCTGGGAAGATTTTATGAGTGAGAATATCTCAATGCATTTCTTCTTCTTTTTTTTAATCTATGACTTAGTCCACAATAAAGTGAATTCAAATAATCGATCCCAATTTTCATTCTTACTGGGTTTTTTTTACAACACCTAAAACCCCCTCAGTGACCCACAGCCCATCGGGACACATCACATGCATGAGGAAACGTACGGCGTTAACCCCCGATGCACAAATCCATTAGGAGGCTTGCTATAGTAGCAGAGACCCCACCGCTGTAAAATGCAGCGATGTGCAAGAGCTGTGAGAATTCCTCCGTGCAGAGTCAGATTATGTCTGTCTTCATCCAGCGGGTGAGAGAAGTGCCGCCGTTGGGCCATGTAACGCCTCGGCGATCATCTTTTCTCTGTTAGCCACATTTGTGGCGGAGTTTTGCTGCCGTGGAAGTGATCTTCATCTCTCACAAACTGTTTCTTTGAGGACTGTGGAGGGGAAGGAAAAATGGACGAGTACGGCTTCATGGCCTGAGACAAATTTCAAGTTTATGCCTTGTTGAATTTTGCAATAAATACTCTGTGACAACAAATGAATACTGCAGCTGCCTTGTGGAAACGCAAAAGTCAAGAGAGGTCGTGGCGCGATTCGCTAGGTGAGGACAAATAATCACCCTCCTGCTGGGTTAATTTTCTTGCCTCACAGAGAGAATATGACAGCTTTTAACCTAAGTTAGAGCCTGTTAAACTATCCACAATGCAAGTCATGAAGTAAATATATTCATTTTGAGTTTTCGTCCAAAGGAACAAGCAGTAAGAATGAAGCATGATGGGAAAAACTAAATAAACAACTCAAACTCCCCAATCATCGTCACAACCTCCTGCAGCAGAGAAGCAAAAACAAATAATAGAGCTGAAGCAACCGGAAAACTGGGCGACTGTGAAACGGTAAAACCCTCCTCAGAAACACCATGTAACTCACAGTGAGACAGAACCAGAAACCAGCGAAATGAAGAGGTGAGTTATGACGGATCTTATGGTGAGGGGCGGCTTGGATAGCTCACGCTGTCCTTGAACATAAATGTAAGAAAAATGTCTTCACAAGCCATTGCCCTTCATATTAAATCACGGGCAGAATGACAGACAGAGCGTAGGTGAACCGCTTGACTGATTCCCCCTGAATTGTGTTTAGGGTTTAGAGCTCTGCCGCAGATATTTTTTTCTCCCCTTCTCTACTGTCCACGCATTCATTACAAACCAAACAAAAGCAAATTGAAACATTATGCTTTTAATGAGAGCTTGTGCACTGAACTAATGACCCTTTCCTCCTCTGTCCTTTTTGAATGGACGGATAACACATCCAATTTTCTTTGGTAAGTGAGGATTGACTCAGTGGGCCAATTAGCGAGGCTGATTTCTTCGGGAAATCATAGAAAGGGCCAGGCGAGCGGTTTGTGTGCTATGATAAATTAACTATTTCCTGGTTAATAAAGGTTTCTTTGAATATTTTATCGTGCTCTGAGCTGAGGTAGCAGGCAGACCGGTGAATAAAACCTACAGGTGGAAAAGAGAAAAATGCTTGAAAAATGAGAGGACGGGAAGTGGAAGGTGAGGCGAGGAGGAGGAAGGACGGCCCAGCCATCCGTCTGTGGCTCTTTGGTGCGGTAGAATTGACGCTGTCATTTTCCCTCAAGCTGCTTTAGCCACTCATCTATAGCTGACCTTGCGCTGGCATGTGGGCTGCCTCTTCCTTCCACATCAGAGACGCTCGCTCGTCAGCAGCCGAATTGAACAGTTTTGTGCCGTTTGGTTGCCCCGCGACTCGGCGGCACCTGACTCCGCGAGACAGCTCCAGCCGCCGTGCCGAGCCAAGACTCCTCATGGATGCATCTCTAATCATCCGCTGATGGCTTAATTTAGTCAGACATCAGGCGGCCTCTTCTGGGCCCTAGCTGCAGCAGAGCGCGGCAGAATACACAAATAAGACAACGCGTCTGTACGCGAACGTAAACGGTTGTGAGGATATTTTAAATCCCCCCAATTAGACGCTGGGAAATTTGCAGTCTCATCACATCAAGAATGTGTCACATTGACACGCCGGTGCCTCTTCCTCTGAGGTGAACGGCTCAAAGTTTGTTTGGTGGAAGCTACGCTGGGAGGCTGTCAGAGCTCATCTCAGGGAGCGTGACATGTGCCTGGGCACACTTGCACAATCACAGAATTACATCTCTCTTCCCCTGATGTGTATCGTGTCCCCCAGGCGTTTCATAAACAAGGAGTTTATCTGTTTGTCTTTTGTCCGTCCCCTTTTCAAAAATTAGCAGATTCCCGAATCAATAGGGGGTTTTAAAAGCAACGCCTCGGGCCTTGGGCATCTCAGCCTGACAAACACGCAATCGGAACGGTTTAAAGGCAGTTTAGTTAATACTGACTAGAAACAGCAAATAGAATCAATTTTGAAAACAACAAAGCTTGCATTTTTCTTTGCTAAACAAAGCCTGTTACAAGTTTCTTCTCTTTTTTTTTTTTTTTTTTCATTTTGGATTGAGGGTGAAGCAGCAGCTTCCACAATCTTCCCTGTGTCTTCACACAGTGTGTGTTGTGCGTGCATCATTGCTCAGAAGACAAGCCCAGGGGCGAAACACCAACATGGTACATTAGTGAACCGGCAGTGACAGAGAGCCTGAGATATTCCAACCCACCAAAGATGAGATTCAAACCTCAAGACAGCTTTGACTGAAGCTGGAACATGCTTCAAAGTTGGCACCTTCCCCAGTTTTAATGCCGGCCACTCAAAATCTAAACATTAGCAATGGATTATGCCGAAGTGGTTCATACTGTGAGTGAAAGTGCTTCGGTTTAAATCTAAAAGTAGATCACGTGACGCACTGAAAGGAAACAACAAAGCTGGAGGCCTTTCATCATTAATACTGTATTTAAGAGCACCAAGACACTGTGGTAATAAAAAATACATTAACTTTATTTCCACTATGTTGCAGATGGACTCATAATTGATCTGTGCAAATATGCAGAGTCATTCTCATGCACATGATGTACACATGCTTGGACGTGGCTTCATAGATAAAATCTCACACCCTGGAACACAACAAAAGGCTGTACGATTTGGAGTGGACTGCTCCTGTGGAGGATTAATAAAGAAACTTTTTGTATCTGATAATGACCCGGATCAGCTGGTAGCTTATCTCCGGACTGTTTTTTTTTAATTCTCCGTCTTAACCAATTTGCAGGCCGATCGCTGAGCGGGGCGTGAAAGAGAAGGTCACAGCAGAACACAAAGTACTGGTGATACAAGCAGTGCTTTTGTCTCACGGGACGAGTAGTGGCTGAACAGAATAGCACGAGTGTCCCTCTTCAAGCGTGGTCGTATCCTTTAAGACACAAATTCGAAACACAAGTTGAAAAGGCACTGGGTTAATCGTGGCACACTCTCCCAGTAAAACACAAGTTTATACATCGACCTCTGCTACGTTGTTGTTCGTCACCGCCGGCGAAGGTTTGCTCTTGAGTCCCTCGGTGGCACACCTGGAGGTTTCCACCAGGAGCAAACGCGGGATGCAGACGGCAAGGAGGATCGTCTTGTACTCTTTGCGAAAGTTTTGGTTCAGTAACCCGTATATGATGGCGTTGAGGCAGCTGTTG
Organism: Salarias fasciatus; assembly: GCF_902148845.1. NCBI lineage: Eukaryota > Metazoa > Chordata > Actinopteri > Blenniiformes > Blenniidae > Salarias > Salarias fasciatus. Next base: position 10,186,208 of record NC_043746.1, on the reverse strand, counting down.
AAGTACGCCATGAAGTAGCTGGTGACGAAAAGCCACTCGGGTATGTTGGGCGCAACCTTGACGGGGTTTATAGCTACGGCCAGGCCGATGAGGTTGAGCGGCGCCCAGCACACGGCGAACAGCACAAACACCATGAACATGGTCAGGAAGTTCCTCACGTCGCTCGGTTTCAGTTTGGTCCTTTGCTCGGGTTTCACCCGATGCTTCACCTGGATCACCAGCACCCAGATCCTCATGTAGCAGTACGACACCACCAGCAGCGGGATCAGGAAGTGAATCACCACCACCGAGATGGTGTAGTACGAGCTGACCGTCTGGGCGAAGGTGCAGGAGTAGATGCGGGGGTCGTACTGCAGCGAGCCCACGAAGAAGTTGGGCACTGTGGCGAGGGCGGTGAGCAGCCAGGTGAGGCCCAGGTAGCAGCAGGTGTTCCTCAGGCTGTACAGGCGGTCGTAGTGGAGGCTGTGGCAGATGTAGCAGTAGCGGTTGATGGCGATGGCCGTGATGTTGAAAATGGAGCCGATGACGCTCAGTCCCATGATGAAGCCGCTGGCCTGGCAGTGCAGGTCCCCCATGGTCCAGTCATTGTGGAAAATGGCAGTGAGGACCAGAGGGTAAGGGTACAGCGCCACCACCAGGTCGGCCACCGACAAGCTCACCACGAAGATGTTTCCTGGAGGAACAGAGTCGACGATTAAACACAGACAAAAACGCTGCACGCACTCAAATCCAAAACGTGTCTGGAAGCTGTCATACAAACCGGATAACCCTGCAAGTTCTGCCCCACAATGGGAATTGTATAGGTTTTTCTATTTTTTATTTTTTTATTTTTTTAATTAATTTTTAACAGTAAGAAAATGTGTGTATCACCACTGCTGGGTAAACCATAAACAACTGAAATCTCCCAAAAATGAGCATTTGCATTAACGTTTTGCTATGCAGACAAATATAAAACACTAATCATGAAACTATCAACTTAAAAATGTAAATTTTAAGAGAAATGCTGAAAATGATAATTTAGAATTAGAGCAGAAACTTGCTCTGGTTACCTCAGAATACTGCAGATTGATTTACAATAATAACCCACATGCTTTTTGTGTCGCACGGGCCATGCTGCATTTGTCTGTGGTGTGTTTTCAACCGTTTTGACCCAGACTGAAACTGAAAGGTAATTACCATCTACACCACTCCTGACTGGAGAAAATAGAAGCTCTTAGAGAAATTCTTTGAAATAAACCAGGTCACTTGAGGAAGCACTTTGACTTATCAGCAATAAAAGAAGGACTTGGTTGTTTCCTCTGTGGCTCATTCGAAGCTTTGCTTGTTAGGTTGCCTTTACTTGCTGGTGGGAGTCGGTTTATCCTTTAGTCCCAGACTTCAACATCTAATAAAATGTTTGCCATTGGATTTGATAAAGACATCCGATAATCTCCTGGCTTAGTGTGTGTGTGGTGTGTGTGTGAGTAAGTGTGTTGTGAGCTGTAACACTGGAACAGAAGGCCGGTGGTCATCACAACTACTAAAATCTCATTGATTAAGAAAAGCAGAAGCCATCAAATGAATACGAGTAGTTAGTGTTTTCCAAAGTCCGTACTAGATTATACAAATTGTGAAACCTTGGAGAAATCAAATCCTCTGGCGCCTCCTGAGAGCTCTAACTACAACTTAACATTTTCTTCAGGATCAATTAAGAGAATTCAGTGAATTAGTCCTAATAAAGATATCGACGTTATTATTGGATGGACAGTGTGGCGGTCCTTTGCTCTCCTGCCTCCCAGTGATACCCGCGGTTTGATTCCAGGCTCAGAGCTTTTCTGTGTGGACTCTGAATTTTATTCAGTCCTCGCTTAACTGCCAGCGGGGATGATTGTGTGGTTGTCTCTCCGAGTTGACCCCTGTGATTGACGGGTGAGTGGTTCGGGGTGTAACCTGCCTTTCACGCTTTGTTGGCTGGTATAGGCTGCAGCAACCCAAATATAAAAGATTGATGCATGGATACAATCACACAGCTTCATGCTGGAGGTCAGCGTTCACGCACCTCTAAAAAACATAAAGTTAGCAAACAGCAGCAATGGACCCTTCTCATTTAGAACCAAACTATATATACATATATTTACTAAACATTAACCAAACTAGCACTGCTCACATCGCTGCTTTTCTGTCTAATCCCAGCTGTTTTTCTTGATACTGGGTTCTCCCACCAGATTCATGTTTTTTTATCTAAATATCAGTTTCTCGATAAATAACCACGATCTGCCTCAGGGATGAATTACAATATATCTGTCGATCTCCTGACTTTTCATTGAGCACCACTAACAGAATATAAAAACATTCATGTCCAGATTTCTGCAAATCTAATGAAATCCATTCATTTCATTTGTTGGCTGTATAAATGTGCCCAAACCACACACAAAAAAAGTGCAAATATAAAAGTAACTGTGAGTGCGTGCATGCGTGTGCATGTGCGTGTGTCTACAGTCCATTTTCGGGGCATGTTTATGCTAATACAACATTTTAATCAGACTGTTGTTGTTTTAGAGCCCCTGAGAACAGACAGTGCAACACTTAGAACACGCGACTGTAAGCACATAAAACCATAAAACCCGGGACATGGCTGATTTTAGAGTCAGATTACGTCCAAACAATTTCCTGTCCTCCTGGAGTTGGAGCCGAAGCCGGTTTGACACTGGATCTCCTCAGAAGACATGAATTATAGAAAATGACGTCTGATATTGTTAAAGTGCAGCTGTGCTGGGTGGGAGGAAGAAAAAATATAAATCAATTTGTAATGTTCTGTCCGATAAGATAAATACACGATTGAATTAGTCCTTTGCAAAATAAGCATTAGTGTCCCATAAGGTTTACGTGGAAGTTGTGCAATACACTGCAACACATTTTATCTAAAGATTAACTCTCCATATAGAGTTTGTGCATATACACTGCCTGAGGGAAACAAAATACCTTAATGTAGATTTAATATTCTATATCACTGAGGTGATTGATAATACAATAGTCTGAATACAAGTTTGTGATCCGTCTCAACCGTGGCCCAACAATCAAGTTCTCATGTACCGTTGTGTCACAGAAAGAAACATAAGTAAACAACCTGGATGGGAATAGATGTGAAGTGTCTCACTTTCCCAGTGTTTTGTGTCAGACTCTGAGGTGATTCCAGGGTTTGTATAACATAAACAGCCCCTCTGAAGCCGAAATGTGAAGGCACAAGGCTCCGGCTCTGCCAGACAACAGCTGAAACAACAGCGATGATTGGCAGATATGATGAGGGCGGATTTAAAACACATGTTGGCCATCAATCCTCGCCATTCAAAGTCTGTTCTAATCCCTGCACCCCTGGGACAGCACAACTACACTGTGTTGTTTAGCAACCAATCTAATTTTAATTTTCCTGCCTGAATCATTATTGTCATTATACAATGTGAGAAGCATCAGTGTATTTTGACCTATCGAAAGGTCCAATTGTGAGGGATGTTTGGTTTTTTTGTTGTTTTTTTGTGAAGGAAGACAGAAATCTAATGTTGATTTCACATTGTTTCCACCGACCTGACTATTCACTCCTCGTTACCACAGCAGCACGGGCCATCTCTTAAGCCTGCTGAGATAAAAATAAAAGCATTTGTTCTTCATCCCCGAGTCAGCTCAGTGGGCAAATCTGTCAGATTGTATTTGTGATGCTCCCCGTGCTCGCCGTGTGCATTTGTCATTGCGCAGGGGTTTGATTCCTGGCTGACATCATGCGCTCCAGTGTTATCATGTGTGCCGGCCGGACGGAGACACGCTCCAGCCCCGCCGCTCTCTCTGGCTGAACCCTCTCTCGCACTTACCGTCAGGAGGGTGAGGTAAGTGCTAAACTGCGGCCGAGAGGCCTGCCGGCGACGCGGCCGGATGACGGCCTCCCTCTCGTTGGCGTCCGGCGTTAAAACATTGGACAGAACGTTACCTCCCCCCCCCCCCCCCCCCCCCCAAACCCGTCTAATTAACCGACTTGGCCGACCTGATTCTCATCACACCCAAATCCAGAGCATTGAAACAATTAGTGTTTTAGTGTAAAACAATCAAGCAACTAAAATATTGTCTCGCGCACAAGAATAGAGCCGTGCCTGCTGACACGTCTGGGGGCGATAATTAGATCAACCGGCGCGAGTTGGACAAAGCTCAACTTGAATACTGAGGGGTTACAGGTCATCAGGGACACACTGTGGCTTTTTACAGTTTGTTCTGACAAAAAACTTTCTACCGAGAAAAACGGTGCATTTAATTAAAGACTCCCCGGGAAGTCGCACAGCCTCCCAGTGTAGTCCTCCAGTGTATCCCCCTCCCTCTGAGGCAAACACCACACTGTAGGTAATGAAACATAAATCAAAACAGTGCAGCAGAACTATACGAGCATCAAATCTTCCGTTCGGTGTTAAGATGCGATTTGCTGGGGGGGGGAAATGGGGTATCTACCCTTCCTCCAGTCGATGTATCCCCTCTGTTGTCGATCTATTTTTAGAAGAGGGAGGGATGGAATCCACCTCCTTCTCAGACTGATTATCCTATGCCAGCAGGCCAGACGAACACAACAAATATTTGTCCTTTAAAAACCCAATAAACCAGGACTGCCGGCTCTCATGCATTGACAGTGAAACTCGCAGTGTTTACTGTAAAGATCACTCCGCAATCTCACGCTAAGCAGCGACTATTTGTTGAAGCTTTTGCATTAAAATCGAAAGTCAGGTCAGTTCCTATATATAGACCTGTTCAAGACAAATTACAGTTGTTTTGTTTTATGAATTTAACGTCTTCGATTGATTTACAGCTATTTTAGAAATAAAACTGTGTTTAAATTAAATAAATATAACTTAAAAAGTGCAGAGAAGCACAAAAAAACTCAACCAACCTGTTAGAGAAAATCCTCAGTGGTTTGTGTTTTCTCTATAAATAGAAACCTGGATGTGTGCTAAACTGTGTGCCACGTGCACAATATAGTCATATTTATGGCACACTGCTTCATTTTAGATGAATCGCTCTAAACACTTAAAAGAACAATGTGGGAAGTAAAAAGGGACTTATGCTGGAGCGGGAATGGGTGCATAATAAAGAAGCGGGTGAATGGAATAAACAAGCAGCAAGACAAAACAAAAGCCTGCCAGCCCGGTTGGTTTTCGCATGGCTGTGTGCACAGGAGAATCTCAGGGGCTTATGTTCTTCTGTCAAAACCCACAGTCTGCATCCTCTCACTCGCACCACACACCCCGGAAACGTGATATACTACGCTTTGATTCACCCGGCTAAATTTATACACCTTTGAAGGGAAGATGAATTCCCAAAACCGTGTAGGAGGGCTGGCATCTTTTGATTCCAGCTGAATGTCAGCCGCACGAGGCTTATTACTACAAGTCCGGATCCCAGATTAGTTCACATCGGACTTAGTCATGTTATCATGAATAAGCAAGGAAAACCTTTTGGCAAGGACATTAGCAGTGATGAATTAGTAGTGACGACTTCATGAACTCGTGTTCAAGGGACCAGAGATTCTTCTTCTTTTTTTTTTTTTTCTCAGGATTTTAACATTAAACTGTCATGAGCTGCCCATGGGTGACGCGTCTCGCTATGAGCCTGGCCCAAAACATCAGCGTCGTTATCACCAATCAGACCCCCGCAGTGCAACCCACCCGTGTCGGAGGAAATAAGGCTCACTGGTCCTGGGAAAAACTGGACCATCGGGACACAAGCAGAGTCTGGTGCAAGGGTGTCTCGCTCGTTCAGCGTCATCTCGGAAATGTAGGAGGAAAATGCTAATTTTAGCGAAGATGCTCCTCGTGCTCCATGTAAGCCTGCGTGTTTCAGGAAGGTTTCCGTCAGATCGTTTCACAATAGAAGGTCAGAAAGTCTTATTCTCTCAACAAGTTCAGAGTCATCCCTCCTCTCTGTCTTTCTGAATCCTCCATTTTTTTTATTTTTTAAAGAAAAAAGTTTTATTCACAACTGTAATACGCATGATTAAACTCAGCCCAAGTCCATCCTCAACTCCACACACACACACCATGACCCAGCTCCTGACACGGTGGCACAAACTACACACACATGCGCACACTGGCGCGCTCGTTCATCCTGCCCTCCATCTGCTCGCCTCCATCCCTTTCTTCTTCTCCTCCTCTACGTCTCTCTCATGAGTACATTTTGTTGGTGTATTTTTAGTATGGTTCACCCCTGTGGGACATTAACACCACATTGGCAGCGCCGGAGTTCCATCCTGCACAGTTTTGAAGATGCAGCGAATAAATCCTATTAAATCATCACATTCAGGGAAAATAAGATGTACCTATTAAGTCAGAGCTGCAATCGTATTATATTAGGGGACAAACATAATAATTCCTGCAGAAAGAGGCAGCTTCATGTTGAAAATTTGACGATGTCCACGTGTGTTGTTTTTTGGGAGATGTTGGATAGTGGACGGATTTGTTGAGACAAATCCAGTGTTTTGAAGTGAAACGTAGCAGGAAGGTCCTGCTGCTGTGTTTCGGGAGGGAAACCAGTGGTGTGACTGATGTGTAATGGAGAGAGGAGATGGGATGCGAGTGAGTCACTGGATCCAGCAAAATACGAGTCTGGGTGTGATTTCTACTCCTGCATATCAGAAACTGGAGCTTGTGAGGACATGAGTAATGCTGTCATTTGATGCTGCACCTCTCAGCCCTTCGCAAAACGGCCGTCTTGCACAGAACCAATGGTTTTTATTTTTGATTTTTGTATGGCACACAGATCTTTTGTAGCCGTTTGGATTTTTTTTTTGCAGCCGCGTCTACGCTTTCTTTAGTGGAAACTCTGTATGATTAAACTTTCATACAAAGGAAGCCGGAGCTATAAATAGCTTGTTAAAAACTGCAAGGAGATTGTTGACTGTAGTTGCAATATCAGTCACTTAAGGACACACTTAAAAAGGGCTTCAGGAAGGAATCCGCGCTGCAGCGAGAGACTGGAGCGGACACCCCGACACTGAGGAGGACTCTGTCAGTCAGTCCAATTAGCGCAGGAGAACAGTGACACCAGGTCTGCAATCAGTGCGGTGTCCACCGTTCACCGGCATGGGTTGGAGATTTCAAGACCATTCAGCTGTGTCATTTTTGCAAACTGGATAATCAAATTCTTCTCCGGGCCCCCAGACTTCTTGCCAAACTGCTTTTGGCTAATGAACACAGGAACACACTGGATGTCTTATGTAATGTATTTGAAATTGTAATTAAAAGCTCATTATTCCAGACATTCACTGAGCTAATGCCGCCGCTGCCCCGTTCACATGTTCTCATTAGCATGATGTTGTGATCCCAGAGTTTTCCTGAGCATAAAGCTGGCATGGCCTTTATGGAGCTGCTGAGTATAATGACCATAGTGCACGTTCTTTGTTCTTCAAGGGCCACCCCCCCCCCCACAAAAACAGCACATCAGTGTTCTGTTCCGCTTGGTGCTTTTCACAATTCAAAATCATGAGATTTGGTCTCATAATTTTAAATTATGATCCTTGTTTCTTGTGATTGGAGAATAGAATATGCACTATGTGTTTTTTTTACAGCTCCTTCTTATGTCATTTGCCCTGCAGGGCGTCAGTAATTTCTGCTGAGACGGTCCTGTGACCGGTTCCTCTATTCTTTTGTCGCTGCTGAAGTTTATCTGGTCCGACAATAAGAGCATGCAACAGTCTGTTGCTTTATGTGGGGCATGAACTCAATCACAAAGACACGCACGCATGCACACACACACACACACACACACACACACACACATATATATACACACACTGGGCAAATGATAATTACATACATTCAGAGACCGTGTGAAAGCTGAGTAAACCTTGCAGGTTTATGCTGTGGCGTTCACACTTATAGCTGGAGAAAAGCTGAAAAAGTGTTACTTGGATTCAGCTACTTGTTTTGTATTTAAAAAAAAAATCTACTTGCTTCTTAATATTACTTTGTTTCTCCACTAAAGTGTCCTTGAGAAGTTTTATTATTTTAATTTGCTTGTGGGGGAAAAAAAACTTTCAGGCAAAAAAAGCTCAAATTGTCTTTTATGTGTTTTGTTTCAGCTCGAAAAGCAAACATGTGCAACCAATAATGTGATATTAAAGCTCTGCATCTAAACAAAACACATTTTACATTCCATGAAAAGCCAAGAATAAAGAGCTGTGTTCATTAGATTCATCCACTTCCGTCAGGGAGTCCCTGCAGCCTCAAAATGAAACTATGGACATTTTCACCACAGAGGCTCATGACTTCCTCTTCGATTGAAGAATTCACAGGATTATTACTTGTTAAATTAAGATTCTCAAATACACTGAAATGTATATATCTTCCCTGTTTATTCCTTACATAATCTAGCTTTAAAAACATGGTGGAAAATGAACAATTCAATAATAAAAGGAAGACTGCCTCGACTCAAGGTTTACTGAATTTAGAACCTCTTAATTTTTCTCATTGTTATTTGTATGCAAAATATCATAAAATCCCACATTAATTCTTTGCCAGTTCCTTTTGTACATGCATGACGTAGAAATCAGCCTCGTCAGATTCTGTTAATGCATGTTTCAACTTATCCTCTGCAGGATCTGAATCCTCAGTTCACAAACAAACAGAACATGTGAAAGTCAGACCAGCCTTAAGCTGTAAATTTAAAGCTTCATCTAAAGATATCCTATATACACCAGTTAATTTTGAACTGTTTTGCACGTGATATTCTTCAGGCAACAGTGTAGGTAAGGCTTTCCAAATAAATGGAGGTATTGGAAATGACAGGAGCTCATCTGAAAACCGCCAGAATCCAGAATGACGACCCTGTATTCACCAGGACAAATGGCATGAAGGTTGGTCTTAATACATATTTTTCTCCAGCTTCTCTCTGCTGTCAGTGGCTTCAAGTGTAGCCGGATGAATGATGTTGTGTTTGACATAAAGCCTGTGCAAAAGGACACAGGAGGGTACATAGCAGTGTTTCTCACCTTGGCTGCTCATGGGACACCACTAAGTCCCGATATAAGGAGGGATGTGATTTATCTGGGATGGGAAACCCAAGGATAGAGCCAGATGGAGAGAACAGGGTGCCATCATTCATGAAGAAATATGAAGTCAGATATTCAAGCCTGTGGAGACTCCATCAGTCTGAGACTGGACGCCTACACGAGATAGCAGCCTGATTGTCAAATAAGAGGGTCGCACGTTAGATTACATAATTATTGTCATGAATGGAGAGAGGAAGAAACTTGGACCTCACATGCCTGTCATTGAGAAAGAGTGCTGTTTCTATGAATAGAGCCAGCTGTGGGAGAGAGCTGTCTGGAAAAATAAATATAAAAACATTTCAGAATCGACTGAAGGAACGATTTTTCCTCTCTCTCTTGGCGCTTTCTGGCGTTTATTGCGCACTTTCGCCAAACATCCATGATTTATTTAAAGCAGATGACAGGTCCGGACCACCTTTTCGCCACTTATTTGCGCCTCTCACCTGCATTCCTCAGCTTTTTGTTCCTGTACACGGACAGGATCACGAGGACGTTGCCCAGGATGTCAACCACGATGGTGAAGATCAGCACGCTGGCCAGCGCAGTGGACACTCCGGGAGAGGACGCGCTCAGCCCGCCGCCGCTCTCATTCCGCGAATAGTTCGACCCGTTCACCTCCTCCACCTCTAGATCCATCTCCACTCAGGATGCGGCATCCATGGTGGGGACACTCCAAAAAAACAAACAAAAAAAAAAATTAAAAAAAATAAATAAACAAAAGGAGATATTCAAAAATCCAGAAGGACTTCAGAAGGAGAGAGTCTTGAACTTCTTGGGGAGCGAAGCCTCACTCCTCCGCCTGTGGAGCAGCGGGAGGACGCGAGCCCTGTCATGGTCGGAGGAAGAGAATTGCACTTTACGCACGCGGAGACGCGACGGAGAACAATGTCTAAAATGAAAAAGATGTGAAAATCTCGAATTTCACAGCGGTCCTCCTCGTGAGCCGCCGAAGCTCCCGCCGCGCGCCGCTCCATTCTGACAGGAGCGCTCGTCCACGGGGCATGTGAGCGCTCTCCTGTGCGTAATGGAAATGCGAGGATGCGAGGCTCACACACTCTGGGCAAAGAGTCTCCTGTTGGTCCCGAGAGCTCTGATGAACACACTTATTCTGCTCAGCTTTGCATGCAGACAGTAACAGACCGAAGCGTAGAAATTGGTCAGGTTTGAGAGTGCGAGCTGTCTGGAACTATAAATAACCTTGCGTGCGTGCAGAGCCCCCCTCACCGGACTACACTCTTTTAACATCTCATGATCGGAGTCCGTGTGGGGTTGTGGGGGGGAATCGTGGCAAGGAGAGTGTAAAGCTTTTACAAAGCTCTGCTGTTCACGATTGTGGCGTTAAGAACTTGTCACAGTTGGCTGTGTGACCAATCTTTATTAAAAACAAGGAGCCTCTTTTGCGCAAGAGGATGGCGCCTTCATGTGACCAATAATGACTCTCACAGTGAAAAACGAGCCCATAAAATAAAGAAGGGGAAAGCAAAGGATAATGTGTTACAACTAAGAGAACATTATTCGAGATTTTGCATTTCTGGTATGATGTCAATCTCTATAATCATTTCATCTGGCACTTCTGAACTTACAAAGCACAAAGATTTTTTTAAATATGAAACATATTGAAAGAGGTCAGGTTGAATTAACTCGTCATTTGTAGAAAGTTTTCCTTCATTGAGCCAGCTGGCGGTGAGAGGAATGATGTCAATGGTCTCACCAAAACTCACATCTTGATTGATCTGACTGAGGTAACCCAAAACCCAGACACTGAGTTTACAAGAAGCCTGGGGAGGCTATATATTTTTAAGGAGGTATTAAGATTTTACAAGCTGACACGTGAGAAGTTTGGCAACGATTTATGCAATCTGAAACGAATCAGCATACTTTATCTTAAATGAAAGCTGGAGCTGATTGAATTTACTCTAACAACCGTTACAGGGTGTCTTTTTATTTATTTATTTATTTATTTATTTATTTATTTATTTATTTATTTATTTATTTAGGTTTTTTGTTTTTTTTTTTTGTTTTGTTTTTTTGTTTTGTCTGATCTGGAGTAGAGGTGGCCCAAATAATGTCTTTGGTTTGAGTGGATCTTTAAGTGCAGAGTTTGCATGTTCTTCCCAAAGGTGGTGGATTCTCTCTGAATACTCCACTATCAATACAAAAAAAAAAAAAAGCACTTGCAGTTGATTGGTTCCTCTTGTATTTCCGTGTGATGGACATTTTGACCTTTCCAAGACCCTGAAATCAGCTCGCCCTGAAACCAGAAGAGATGAAGGGAGGGAAAGAGCTGCAGTTCCCACCCTGGCACCAATGGGAGGCTTTGCGTATGTCAAAGGGAAGAATGCAAACTACACATGGCAAGGAAATTTAGCAGGGATTTTATTCTGTGTGTTTGACTTCACAGAAATCTTTTGAAAAATAAGATTAAGGGCCCACTGCCTTTCAAAGAGGGAACTGAGGGGAATCAAGCTGACTGATCTGATGAAAATCTTCAGAATGTTCTGCATCATATGAGCACAACGCCGTGATCATATGACATGCATTGACAGCCTTAGTACCTGGGACATGTCAACTTTTCAGTTACTATTCGTGTAAGCTGCACAGGTCTATTGAGCCAACGCTTAGCTTCAGCTTCCACCAAACAGGAGCCGCATGAACCATAAACATCACTGGATTCATTGTGATGCAAAGCAGAAGAAACACTGACACTGATGAGATGCAGGCCTTCTTCATTAGAAATCATCTGAATTTACAGCTTTGGTATTGGTTTCAGGGTTGGTATCATTCTTTATAGGGAGAGTAATCAGATTGTGTTTATTGTACGCCTGACCACTGGAAATGATGTCCTGTGATGTCCTTGCTGTGGTTTCAGAAAGCCACGGGGGAGGGAGAGTGGGCCTGTTGCAGCAGTGAGAGAAGACAAGGTTAAAGGCGACAGAGGGCTGGCATGTTTTTATTAGTGCTATAAAACCCCGTGGCTGTATCTAAGCATTCTTATGTCGTGTTTGTCATGTGTACGTTTACATTAGTTTGTCTCTCCGTTGATATATATATAAGAAAAAAATGTGTACATATATTTGTTTTTGTTTTCGTGTTTTGGATGGATTTAGACTGATATAACAGGACAGTTTGATCAGATTGCCTTTGGTGAGTGAAGACTGAATGTTTGCTCCACTTCGGACGAGAGTCTGACCACGGGGACCATTTTTTAAAACGCATATTCATTTTTATTTCCATCTTTCTTTCAACAAGCAACAGGAGAAAAAGAAAGCCAAAAAAAGTGTATGCCGTAGGATGTGTGCCAAGACAAACAGGCTAATGACTCGAGATGGCATTTCTATGTTGATTTATTGCTTTTACATCAGTGACTCAAGTTACTACAGCTGCCCTCCCATTCCCTCTTGAAACTGCACCCCTGATATCAGATGTAAACACAAGGTTAAATTATTTAAGCCTACAACTGCACAACAGGGTAGTGGTTAGCGCCCTGGCATCAAATCTGGACTCCAGGCCTTTCTGTACTGGGTTTTCATGTTTTTCCTGCATGTTGCTATAGGTGTTTTCTGGATTCCTCCCACTTTTCTGACCCATACGCGTTTGGTTTTTGAGTGTGAATTATGAAATAGTTTTTCAGTGTCACCCCCCCCAAAGACGCACACACACAAACACACACTCACACCCTTTTTTCTGCAAGATGTAAACAGGTCTGTGCATGGTCCGTGTGTTTGACAGGGGGATGTCACGGGTTGCCTGTTTCAAATCTCACTGAAAGGCCGCTGAGCCAGACGTCACTGCAGTCACAACTTAAACCAATCACCTGAGAAAGAATTAAACTGTCTTGTCATGCGACCAAAGGAAGACAGAGTCTGGCCATTTCATGTAGTATTTATTATGATGATGTTTTGTCAGATACCACATGGTGGTGTAGTGGTTCGTTTCCTCCGTGCATATGTAGATTTCCTCTTTGCACTCAAGGTTTCCTCCTCCAATCCAAAGAGATCCTAAGTTTTTTCGATGGTAGGAATAATAAAAAATGTGAAGCTGTGCAGTGGTGACGACCCGATGCCAGTGGTGTCTGAGCATCCTGTCAAAAGCCTGGGCAGATGGTATAATGCCAGCCTCAGGGGCAAAGACCAAGAAGAGCAAAAGGCAGGACATCATCAAAGAGCTGGAGATCATCAACAAGACCCCTCTGCCAGGGAGGCTCAAGCTGTGCTGTCTGCAATATGGACTTCTCCCTCAGGTAATGTGGCCACTCTCAGTCTACGAGGTCCCAATAACAACTGAGGAGAAAATAGAGTAAATCATGACTTCTTATGTGAAGAAATGGCTCGGGGTCCCACACTGTCTGACTAACTTCAGTCTCTATGGCAAAGGGTTCCTTGAATTGCCTCTTACGAGTGTCACTGGAGAGTGTAAGTGCTCCAAGGTGAGACTCCAGATGGCTTTAAAGGACTCCAGAGACCAGATCATCAGCAATCCTGCATCTCCTCTACTAACTGGATGGAAATGGACACCGTCCGAGGCGGTGCTCAGGCCGTCAGCCCTGAGGCACAACAGCACTGTAGGGCATGCCCAGCAGGGACGAGGAGGCTTTGGCCTGACAGCAAGTAAACCAACCGAGTGTTAGGTCTCAACATCAGAGAGGGGGAAAATGATGGTCAAGAGGAGGCTGAAAACCGCCGAAGGCTGTCTCTCTTGTCAAGGAGGCAGTAGGACCTGGAGAGGAGGAGGTTCAGCTGGAGGGACCTCTGGGAGACAGAGGAATGCAACGTCAGCTTCATCATCAGAGCTACAAATGATGTGCTTCAGAAGTGCTCCAGAAAAACCTCCATCAGTGGTATGATGAGGACCCAACCTGTGCTCTCCGTCCACAAACACATCCTGACCACAGACAACTAGATCAGTCTCTGAATGGAAAGACGCAGCCAGTGAATATAGACCAAGCGGAAGAACCCTGGCTGGGCTCAACAATCAACAACAACAACATAACGTACTCAATATTCCCCCCCAACCCCATCCCCTACTTGAGCACCAGGTCAAGGTATGCAGTCACCCTGAGTGACTCAGGGAAGACGACTCCTCTGCATAGTCCTGTGGGTTGTTTATCTTAAAAACTCGGCGATCACCATGATTGATTGACAACGGGACATAAGTGCAGGGTTGATCACCCTGTAGCTGGCCACCTTCAATGAAGGTGTCTAAATCATGGTCTAAGTAGTAAAAAGCTGAAACACCCCCTGATTCAAGGGTATGATGACTATGATGACTCCTCCAGGGATTTACATCCTTTGTATAACTGAGATAAAGCTCCCACGCCACTTTCAATGTCAAAGCAAGCCTCATGTGAATAAATCTATTGGCACTAAAGACAATTTTCCATCACGTCTCGTGTTCATTGGTTCTTATGATGACCACTGAAAAAAAATGGCCAGTGAACACTTAGAACATTGGGTGTGAGGAATGGTGCCTTTACTAAGTGACGCAACTTTTTAGAAGAATTATTAATGTGTTCATTCATGTAAATCTAGATCTTTGAAGTTATTTTTGAGATTCACTGGGTTTATTTTTATTGTCTGAAATAGTTTTGATTCATGGGAAACGTATTTGTGGGTTGTAGTTATGAAAAGCAGTGTAACTCCCTGTTTGTGTTTAGCACCAAAGTCAAATAATCAAATACTACACATCTCAGCATTATCCTTCAGCTTGACTGATATTCAAAGTGCAGCGACATCTGCCATAAATTCTGCCCTTACAAAGGTAGTAATGCTCAACTTTCCTAAAGAACTTGAAGGGTGTTTTAATCATTTTCACTTTCAACATTGTAATTACATGTTTGGGGTTTTTGGTGTTGAGGTGAAACGCATCACATGAACATGTGTTCAGAAAAAAATCAGAATGCAACAAACATTCAATCCCCTGGAAAGTGCTTCATGAAGCATCCTTTCTGAGAAAGAGAATCCGTGTCAGAGGTGAACAGTTATTTTCCTCCCTGCAGAGAGAAGTAGGAGAAGGAAATGAGACATAATAAAACAAGAGCATGTTTGTGAGGCAAGAAATCAGGAACGTGCTCCTCCAGAAGGGAATATAGATGCAGAAGTGTACAAAAATAGATCACAGACACAAGAAAGAATAATGCAGTTTGTGAAGTGCAGTAGCGACAGAGATGCATGCATCTATCCGTCTTTCATGCTGCCACATGCAACTCGATCACAGCTGACTTATGGGTGAGGCAGGTTACTTCCTTGACAGACGGCCTGACCATCACATGAAAAATACAAAGAGACAACCACGTACATTCGAATATCGCCGATTTTGTGCCATCAATTAACCCAGCGCTTGGTTTTTGAACTGCCGCATGAAGCCAGAGTACTGAGAAAAGTGGGAGACAATGACGAAAGCTCTGAAAGGCCCCTGAGTTCACACTCGAACCAGAGACATTATCATTGTGAGGCAACAGTGCAAACCAGTGCACATTCACACAGCCCTTCGTTAGTGCTGGAGGGCTCGGAAAAGAGGCTCAGCACAGCAGAAGTTTGGGCCTGTAGCAGAACACTCCAAAGATGGTTCAGAGTCATCTGAACAAGCTTAAACTCTGAGCTTAGACACATTCGTCCTGATCTTTAAAGTAAAGAGGACGTCTGTCCTCGGAAACCAAAGCGGTCGCTGGTTTTACCAGAAGAGCCTGACAGCTGAAAACTCATCCCCCAACTGTGCAGTGGAAAGTTTCAAAGCCACAAATAAGTTTCAACTCCGAAAACAAATACATCCTTTGCAGCGTGAGACAAGAAACCTCTCAGTGTTGCCTGTCAATGAAGACTTTTTTCATGGCAGGATGATGGGAGGGGAGCGTGTGTGCTGGAAAGTCAATACTTACGATTGATAAAAATCAAAGAATTTGTAGGAACTGTTGATGACATCCATTCCCAAAAGTTGAGACAGTCTCCTGCTTATACAGTGAAAGGACATCCCTCAGTAGATGTCGCTAGGAATTGCAGATTCAAGCTTTTTAGTTCCACAAAATCTCCCAAACCTCCCGACTGAAAACTAACAGTGTGTAGAGAATTGACTCATGGTCTGATCTACTTTATTGGTTTCCAGAAAACAGATTTTAATTGCGTCTGAAACATCAGAGAAATATGATTCTATTTCCTCTTCTGCCATTTCAAAAGGACTTGCTGAAAGCATGGGTTAAACTCAGATGTATTTAAGAGTTATTTCTTCATACCAGGTACAGGGAATCAAACCTTTATTTGTGTCTCCCAGTCAGGTTGCTGTGACACACGAGCTAAGCCGTGTGGGTCTGTCTGATGATGGATTCACTCATTGAAGTTCATCTGAAGTCTCAACAGTTAAGTGGCCACATTAAAAAAAAAAAACAAAAAAAAGCATGATTAAGTCCATCAGTCATCATTAAAGTTTGATTTTCTAAACTGAGTGACAGCAGCTTTTCAGCTTTTAATTGTAGCTGCATTATTGGTTCGACATAGTAATCAGTTAATCGGACGTTGATGCTCAAAGTGCTGCGATTAAAGTCACGCCATTAAATTTCAGCAGGGTGACTTTCCGGTTGGGTCTGGACCGGTGCGTTGGAGCCCCGCTGCCGTCACGAGATTCTGCTTTGTTGTTGCTCAGCAAGAAACTTCAGCCTATTTCCTCCTCAGGATGCGAGAGGTGCTGCTTCTTGGAGGGGATGCGGGGAAATTGTGCTGAACGAGGCCCGGACCCACTCGGCTGACGCTGGGGAAGGAAACTGCCGTCCGTGTAACAGTCAGGTCGAACGCAGTGCAGAGTCTGCAGATAAGAGCTCCTGCAGCTCCAGGCCCCCCGTTTTCCTTCCATTGTTCCTTTTCAGCAGAAAGTCAGCATTAAGTTGCCAGTTACAGATTTATTTTTTTTCAAAAATGTCTCATGTTGGTCTGACGGTTTGCTACAGCTTCAACCTTGACCTTGAAAACAAATCTGGGAAAAATATTACCTCAAGGTCAGTGGGATCATAAAACAGATCAGATCCAAGTTTCAGCAAGAATTACACTACCAGTCATAGACTTTTTATTAAAATGTCATGGAGAAAAAGACAGGTTCATATTTTACAAGCAAAGTTCATGAATCATATCAGTAATGTTTGATTATCACCCTAAAAATATTGTCTTGACTTTCAAAAAGTGCTGGTATATTGATAGCAGCTATAAAGATGGGCCTGATAAAAGTCTTTTTGCACACTTTCCAATGAAAAAAACTGGATCAAATATGATACTGGATGTACTTTCCTTCATAACCTTTAAATTATTACACACGCTGAAGTGGAAAATATTTGTTCAACGATCGCGCTCTCAAAAAAGTGAAGTATGAAACTAGACACACTTTGATCAAACTTATTTCATTTTTATTCATCTTTCCATGTGCAAAAACCTGATCCCTCCTTCTGTGCTTTCCAAAAAAACTTTCCACACTTTTTTCTTTCTCTGAACACACAGTTACAGCCTTCTCTCTACTTACGGTAACAGCTTTCATTGCATAAAATTCAGTACGCGTGTGCCTGTCCCACCTCAGACCTGCACTGCTGTACATTAACAATATGGCTAGAATTGTTCGATTACTTGGACACATAATGTGACAAAAAAGAAAAAAAAAAAAAAAGAAATCTAAGGCACTAGAAGTCATAGATGATGGTCCGCGTATTCTCCTGAAGCGCACATGAAACCCGGACGATGAGACGAAACGTTCACAGCAGGACTCTCTGCTCAGTAAATACATCATAGGGAGTATAAAACAGCTGGAGCGCATGATTCATGTCTTCTTCCCCGCTCGTATTGCAGTCTGTGTAACAGCTTCATCACAGTTCTGAGCATGAAGAGCGAAATGTCCGTCTCCAGGTATAAAAAAAAAAAAAAAAAAGGAAATCGGATAGGCACAATAACATCCTGGCTGGGGGTCGAGATCCACGTCCAGCGGAGCCTGAGAGGGGTCAACGGGGGTCACCTGCTCGCCTGCGTCAGAGCATCACGGCCGATACGTTTTGATCACGTCTTTGATCGGCCTCCTGCAGATGGGGCAGCAGGCATTGATCTGTCTCTTCAGCTTCACCCCGCAGTCGTTGCACAGACACATGTGTCCGCAGGTGTAGATCACCGTGTCCACCTCCTGGTCGAAGCAGATGGTGCATTCTCCGTTTTTCCCAGCAGGGGGCAGCTCCGAGGCAGACAGAGAGGGAGAGGTGGGAGGACTGAGGGGGGAGCTGGGGGCAGTCACTGGAGGAGGGAGGAGGAGGAGGAGGAGGAGAGGAAACGCATGTGAGAGAATCCAACGGGCCAGAAGTGAGAGCACAAATACAAACCGCTCCGTGTCTGAGGTTTCAGTCACTGGTGTGTTTTGAGTCTTTGTCATTAACAATGTCAATACTATCGCCATCAAACGTTTATGACCTGAGAGCAGCACCTGGAGTTCATGTCTTTGAAAACTTACTTTCAACTGAATGTAATTTTATAACATTTTATTCAGTAGGAAGTTTTTTTTGTTTTGTTCTGTTTTTGTTTTTGTTTATTTGTGGATTTTCTATTACGGTACTCCCTTTGGAGTACCGTATTTTAACTTTCCACGCTTCCTTGAGTTTTTCCTCATGAATACGTTTTAACCTCAGGGGGGCTCCAACACATCACACATGCCAGTGACAATATGGAGCGATGGTTGTGGGTTTTTTATTTTATTTTCAATATTAAATGGTAAATTCTTATAATTACATAGAGCTTTTCACACTGCTACAGCAGAGCCCAAAGTGCAAATAATATTCTAGTCATTTTACTTTTATATAAAGTCATTATATTTCATCATCATGCTTTGTTAAAAAAAAAACCTCGAGTTTACTATTAATAAACAACTTAAAACACCCCAAACTAAACATGGCTCGGTCTGAACCTGCATATATAACTAACTTTTTCCTGCAAAAATGATTGTTTGTTTGTTTGTTACCTCTGGAACGTGTACACTGCTGGATGTGGGAAAGAATGTGTTCTTTTTATGTTTGAAACTTGTCTGAAAGACAACGGAATCAAACATTTTTCACTTTTAACAACTAATATGTTGTAAATGTCTCATTACAAAGTAAAAAAACAAAAAGTTTATGAGAGTTGCAAATTGTTGCAACCTGTTTATTTGCACACTTCAAAAAGCCTCAAAAGTACCTATTACCTGTAATTGTAGAGCACTTTTTCCACTACTATGAAACATCTTAAACATAAAAGTTGTCCTCAAAGGGCTCGAAACATTGTCCCTCAAACGCAGAGCGCATTTCTCTCTCACGAAGCCATCTCACTTCCAAGCCACATGCAGTGGTCTTGTGACGGGCTCGACATAAATGGTGACATTATAGCGTGACGCCAGCAGTCGGACACTTCACTCACCCAGAGAGGACTCGGAGGCGGAGGAGGATCTGTTGACACTGAAGGCCAGGTCCGAGTCGCTGTCATCCGGACTGCTGCTGCTGCTGCTCTGAGACGTCGTTGGGGACGTGGAGGGAGGGCTGGACTGCACGGTTCCTGAAGATAAACACACTTTTTATAAATAAAATGGCAAAACTTCCTGAATGATTCCGCTCATGTGGCGCATTTTAAAGGTGGGACGCAGACAAAGAGTACATTTAGGAGGAGGCGGGGTGATTTCAGCACGCTGTGTCCTTGAGCTGTTTGAAAGTATCACTGGATTGTGAGGCCGACCGGTTCCAGCCAGTCCGATTTGATATGCATATTTCTAGAGGGATATGTAAAGTTGTTTTCACTGGCGGATAATATTTTTGGAGCAGAAACATCTGAAAATGAGGCCTGAGATAAGTGGGAGTTTACAGGAGATGGGAGTGGGACTGAGG
Source organism: Salarias fasciatus (assembly GCF_902148845.1). Classification (NCBI taxonomy): domain Eukaryota; kingdom Metazoa; phylum Chordata; class Actinopteri; order Blenniiformes; family Blenniidae; genus Salarias; species Salarias fasciatus. The sequence continues at coordinate 10,166,295 of NC_043746.1, read as the reverse complement.
GAGTGGGACAGAGGGGTCACAGTTCAGAGCTGAACAGGCTCACGCAGACATAAACTACTTAAATGCATTCTTTCAGTCTGGGAAAAAAGTCATAATTGCGGGGGCGGCCTCGAGTCGACATTTATCATTTCAGTACTGAAAGCAAAACTTTGACATTTGGGAAGCATGCTTACTGTGCTTTATGGCACAGAGCTGAGCACGAAAATCAAAGCTAGTCTCATTCTGTCTGATAAACATGCTCCAGTCAGCAGCTCCACACTTATCTCTGAGCAATGAAAAGGAAATGCATCTCAACCAGAGCTCATCTTGAGTCCGTCAGACTACTATTTGTACTGTTGGTTTGTCACGATGCGTTTGACCTTTCCTTCATTCTTTCATCGGACTCATCTAAAGCTCAGGGTGTTCACCAATTTTGCAACTGATAAAACATCCAACCAACTTCTATAATGCTGTATGCAACTCTTTTGGGACTGTGGGAGAAAACTAATGCAGGTTTCTCATCATTTGATAGATTGTGATCTTAGCTGGTCACTCTGATGTGTGTGACGTGTCCGGGGTTCAGGAGGTTGACGCTGTCACAATGGGGTCCTGGTTTGAATCCACATATGGGCTGTTTGGCGTTTACATTGTGCCTGGACGGGTTTTCTCCAAGAACTTTGCTGCTTACCTTAAATGGTCACTTCAAGCTCGCCAAGATGTGTGCAAACTCCTGTAATTGTTTATTTTTCTGTGTAAGCTGTGTGACGGATCGATGACCTGTCCTGGATCTGTTGGCTCTCACCCTGCGTCGGTAATGAGCTTCAGCCCCAACAAACCCACTCAGAGTGAGTTCATGCTGGATTGCAGGTGGGATGAATTAGAACTAAGATCTCAGTGTGAATTTTACTCGTTTATCCAAGTCAGGGTTGTGGAGCGCCGGAGCTGAGCCGACTGCGGACTGTGACAGACTGTCACACACACTCAAATTCATGGCAATAAACAATTTACAGTAACTATTTAGCCTCAACTACATGTTTGCATTGATGTTTTCAGAATTAAAATTCATGATTAAAATGAATATGGATTTTAAAAAAATGTGTTTCGCAACATATTGAAGGAATCAATCAATGAGTTATGCACAGTTGACCCTGCAGTGAAAGTATATTCCCATTTGCCCATTTGAGAAATGTTGGATTTATCAAGCAGCAGCCAATATAGGCTTAAAACGAATAACAGCTACAGTGGTTGGAGGAATTCTTTCAAACCCCACATCACCACTTTTTAGAAAATGTGTAGCTCCAACTGGCGTTAAGTCAAGTTGCAACACTCCAAGCAAATTACCAGATTTTGTACAACCACCAACAGTTGAACACAACTGTTTTCACATATGAAGTCATTATGTCCAAGACCTGCATGTATTTGTTTGTTTCTTAGTGTTTTCCTAGATGAGACCAATGGTGTCATCTAATTGCAATAATAGCACAAATAAAACTGTAACACTCGAGGAATTTTTGAGCACACAAAGTGCTTAAAAGTCAGGTTTCAGTTTTGAGCATCAGGCCTGTTTTCCACTGAACAGACTTACCGAGTATCCTGAGTCTGTTGATGGCCCCGTGCAGGGTGAAGAAGGCCCACAGGACCTGAGAGGAGTCGACGCACAGCAGCCGGCCTCGTCCCACTCCGTTCACGCCGTGATGCACCTCGCCGCCGGGCAGCAGGCTAAAACTGAGTACGTCTCCAGAGCAAGGCATGGGGAAGCCCCTGTGCACCACCCAGTACTCTTTGCGGTCCAGGAGAACCTCGGGGTCCGCCGGCAGGTCCCCGGCGTGCAGACTGGCCGGGTCGCAGGACGTCAGGCCGAATGACAGAGCGCCGAAATAAGGCAGGCCCAGGTGGCCGACCTCCACGTACAGAGTCTCGCCGACGCGCAGCGGCCGGTCGCTGAACACCAGAGTCCGGCTGCTGTCCAGAAAGTGTATGCAGGCGGCGGAGCGATCCGCCGACAGAATCACGTCGGAGCCGCGGACGGGGTGAAAGTGCAAGTCATTGTCCAGGGGGGACGGGAGGCTCCGGACCACCCTCGGGACGCTGAATCCAGTGGAGGCGGACGAGGACGGCGTGGAGGAGGAGGAGGAGGTGGAGGAGCAGCAGGGGATGAGCTGAGTGTAGTTATTGAGCTGGAGGTTGGCCATCTTGGCGGCGGCGGCCTGGTTGTTCTCCAGCTGGTTGTTGCTGTAATTGGCGGAGTCGTGGCTACTCTGGGGCAGATAGGCACTCAGACGGGCCGCACTCAGGCAGCTGGATCCCACACTCTCTGCAAACGTGCTGTCTGTGGTGGAAAACACAAAACAGACAAAGCATGTGACTGGGGGATTGAGTCATAGTTGATCCATTCTGTGAATGCTCAGGTCTCTTCTCACATTGCTGTTTTTGTTCCTTTATATCTTATTTTTACGCCAATGACACTGGTATCAATGGATCAATAACCTCTGAGGTCTTATCTGTGATACTCGGGAAGTTTTGGAGTCTTTCTTCTACGTATTGAAGCCATATTGCAAAAGTCTATTAAAAAGTCCACTAAAGTAACTTTCTGATGGTTTATGGATAAATATTTTAAAACTAAACGAGGAAAAGACATCAAATATTCATGAATAAGCAATTGAGAACTATAATAAATACCAGTCAACTGACAACCTCATTTCTGCAAGGCTCACATTAGGAAAAATGACCTGAGGAGCAAAGCTTTCTTTCATTTTGACATCATGAAGACATGAATTTCATTTTCTAAAATGAAGGTAACACGGAAAACGTTGAATTAATGGCCATTGTTTGTGATATTTTTAAACAACAGTAACAGAGTGTGTGCGACTTTTTTGAAATTCCCAGGTGTCTCCTGGTGACGTCCAGCTTTAGATCCACTCTGCCATCAGGTCTGATAACCAAGTCATCATTTATTGCCCTGACGCCTGACTGAGTTAGTGGATCCCATCCAGCACGATCCCCTTCAGAATTACGCACTGGATATAAAATCATTTCACTTTTTCAGGATCATTTATAGATAAAAAACAGCCTAATACAGTTATGTTTTCTTTACGATTGAGGATGTGCGCATTTTCCTCCATCTTTACCTTAAAGTAGTTCATCCCACAGTCACTGACAACAACCAGCTGGTAGGCAAGGGACTGAACAAGTGCTGGATGATTCACGTTGGCACTGAGAGCTAAAGGTACAACCCTGTGTTTGTCTCTTTTTGTGATGTTTATTGTAGAGTTAAATAAACTTTCCATCTTGTGTCATTCGCCAGTTTATTTCATTTCACTTTTCTCTCCTTTCTTTGATAATACAAGTCCTGTAAACAGCCACAGTCTGTATGGAATTCACAGCACGGCTGAATTTTTCAACGTTTCAAAGGTTGACATAAACAAGCCTGGCATTAGTAGTCCTCTGCTGATTTATGATACATTCCCTTATTACTATTTCTAGTGATGCTGGAGCAGCTGAGTGCATTGGCCCCTCACCAAAGCTCCTGGGATCTGCCGTCTTGACCAAACAAGGCCAGAGCTCCTGTCAGACTGAAGATAAACACTCCCAGTGAGTGGGAGAGGGACCCGCAGGGGAGAGGGTGATGGAAATGGACACAGTGTAAAGAGAGAAAGTGACGCCGTGGCAGGAGGAAAGTGTTTAAGAAGAAAGAGGAGAGTGATTATGAGGTTACAGAGCCAGATGAATGGTCGACAGTTGTTTGTTTGGTGGCGAGGGTTTTGTTTTCTCCACAATGGCACGAATCCGTTTCGCCACACAGATCGACGAACGTTTGAGTCATCCGGGGCTGTCCTGCCTGATCCTGAGAAACAGGCCCGCGGCGACGCAGCGCTTTGTAGCACAGCTGCTCTCTGAACTGAAAGCAGCTCCTTAAATTAGCTGTGAATATGTTGACACTATAAAAATATGATCTTGAGGTTTTGGGGTTGTGAAAGCTGTGGCAAAATGCATGACTATAAACGGCTGATGGAGTTGATTTAGGTCAGAGAAAGATCTGTAACTCAGGGCTTTAATGGGTGTTGGCGAGTTTGTTCACTTCAGTTAGAACAAACTTTCCTTGCTCGGCTCCAAAAACCTGGGTGATTAAGGAAGAGCGGAAGCACTCAGACAGTACGGTAGATTTTAATAAAGTGCCTACCCAGAAGTGTGACTTCCTGAGTGATGCCATAGATGTCTATGATGGCCCAGAGCGGACAGCCGATGCTGAGCCCACAGTGGAAGAGGATGGGCTCGCCTTCATTGATGCTGTAGAAAACCCTTCCATGGCGATCAGCCCAGAACGACAACACGTTGTCCTTCAACGCCAGCCTCTCGGGCAGAGCTTTGGCCCAGTACCCGGGCCGCGTCACCAGGTCAGGGCAGGCGTACTTGGGGATGTCGGTCGAAACTAGTTCGCTGGGGTCCAGACTGGTAAAGCCAAAGCGCAGAGCGCCGCTCCACCCGGTGTGCACACCAGTCAAGCGAAGACGCACCTGAGAAACACAAGGTAAATCTCACTTTCATTCCGAGTTCTTCTCAATTTTCAAGTGGGATTAAAAAAAACCAACCTTCTCGTAGAGGTGAACGGGCCGGTGGCTGAACGTGATGCCGTTGCAGAAGCTGTTCTTGCGAGTGGCACGGCGAAGCTGACCGTCCAGCCGGATGTTCTTGCCCTTGGCGTGCGGGTGAAAGCGCGGGGACTCGACGTTGATGCTGACCGGCGGGGCAGAGGTTCTCCTCTCCACACCTGCCCCATTGCTGGGCAGGGTGTAGTACTGCCGACTAGCCACCGGGCGGGGGTGCAGAGTCGCATCTGTGGGTGGAGAAACATCGAGGGGATTCAGAGAGGGGGGGAAAGAAGGCCATTAATGATTCAACTAAGTTGGAGGCTAATGTTGTATGAGAACGGCAGATCTGCTTTTGTGTGACTCAGGCAAGGTCAAAAAAGCAATGTTCGCAGCTGAAAGAACAGATCTGCGCACAATATAACTTGTTTGCAAGTAACCCGTGGCAATTGGTTTTAGAGGGCAGGGGGCAGTTATGTAAAAGAGCCTCGGTCGCTCATTCTGAAACACACAGACACACACACACACACACACGCACACACACTTCCTTTCCCATAATGATTACAAAGCCCCTCTGCTCCTTTCAGCAACCACATAAAATACTCCCCTTTAGCATGTAACCCACATTTACAGTATAAAAAGGCCGACTGTCCCAAATCAGTCTTCACACCACATCCATATGGGACATATTTATATCCCAGAAATAAAACACGGTAAATTTAGATGAAATCCCTGTGCATATATGACTGGGCAACATTAAATAACTCAGTACTGCCCCAAAACTAACATAGAAATGTTCAATGCTAATATTAGGGCCATCACACGGGAAAGAAAACATTTTTTTTTTTTAAATCAGAAAGCCAACAACAGACATGATAAGTCTTCCTCTTATTTATGGGCTACGCACACACACACACAGACACACACACACCCCTGGCCTAAAGCATAAACAAACCCTGAATAGCCCCTTTCATTCCTTCATAGTTATCTTCAGAAGTGGAGAATGAATCACACGGTGCAGAGTCACTATAGAAATACCCAAATGAAAGGCTTAATCTCAATTGATCTCATCTTCACAGGAGTCAATGTCCTACTTGGGAAAAGAATTTGTTGATGAGCCCCGCAGAGCGAATGAAAGAAGATGGAATGAAACAAAACTGGCTGAAAGTCTGCCTAATTGAGTCTCAGATCGCTCCGGTTTAATATTAAAGCTTTACGATGTGTTCATGGTATGGATTGGCTGAAATTCAGAGGGGAAGGCTGAGCTTTCGCGGCTCTCAGGCCACAGTGATTACATTTTCAACAAACACAATAACTCAGTGAAATGGTCCGCAGTACATTTACTAAATTAGGCATTATCACTGATTATATTCTAAACTTTGAAGCGGCAACGAGAACATCTGTAACATCTCAAAGGATGTGCCGCTTTCTCTTCTCCTCTGAAACTGCTGCTTTTGAAAGGACAAAAAAAGAAACATACGTTTGCTGAACGGATTAAGAACGTCGTGGAGCTTTGTCTGTCGACCTTTGGGCTCACAGACTTACACACTGGGAGTGTACTGTAAAAAGACCCATAGCAAAGCCTGATATAGACACTCGTTGGCCATTATTAGATGAAAGGCATAGCCCGACAGGTCATGCAGCGAGAGCCCACATAGCATGCTCAACGTTAGCACCTCTCATGTTTAACCCCTGATAATCTTTAAAACATAGACCCAATGATCCTTTTTAAACCCTAAATGTCACTTAAGAAATGTTTGCGCTACTCTGCACGCAGCTCTCGAATCTTCCAATACTTTGTATGCAGACAAAGGTAATCTTCTTGATAACAGGCCAAAGAAAAAAAAGTTTAACCTGTTTGCTAAGTCAGCAGAGTGTCTTGGATTGAAAGAGACAGTAGCAGAAGATTGCATCATTGCTTGTTTTTCAAACATTATCTAATCTTAGAAAAAAATAATGGACTTATTAACTCCTGTGGTGTAACACAGCAGTGTTTCTTTGCTTCCAAGAATTGTTGCAGCCCTCTACTGTGACCTGCAATTTGCCAAAATCAGTGAGGCCAAACATTGGTGGACACACCCCGTCCCTCCAACACACAGACGCAGAAGCGCTTAATTTCAAAGAAAATGGATGTTTTAAAGATCTAATATAGGTTTTGAAAAACCTCTTAATCGTTGTTGTTGTATTCCGTGCAAATCTAATATTAATTTCTGTCCCTCCGCTGAGTGGATCTAGACCCCACTTCTTCTATAGAATACTCTATTTACTGATTTATTTGTAGTTTGTTCATATGAAAAGCAGATCTAACAACGGTAAGGTCACACCAAGACACTAAGATATCGCAACGTCACCGCACTGGACATCCATCCCTCGCTTTGAAACGTGACGCGGCGGAGGATGATACAGCACATGTACGCTTCCTCCTGCGGTTGGTTTAAGTTTCGCAACAACAATAACATTTGTTGTCATGGCTGGTATAACAATCCTGTTGTTTGGATTATGAATACGACAGAATGTTAAGTAAAGTCTCTGGGTTTTAAAAACAAAATACAGTGTTTTGCTGACCCATCCATCCACCCACACCTCTTCACACAGTCTGTGGCTCCGAAACATGACTTCCCGATCCCTCTGTAATGAAATTGTGAAGGAAAAAGTGCATCTCTGTCTTGGCCTCAACTGTCAAACTGCCACAAATTGCTCTGTTTTCTTTTGCTTGTCTATGTTTTGTGTATTCTGCTGTCAATTTCCAATTTGTGGCCACCAAGCCTGTCCTTCAATCGGATCTGTTACTGGTTTGTATCCCAGACAGTAGGGAGATAATCTGAGCGATGGTAATCTCTTTTCAAGCCCGGATAATCGAGATCCCACTTTCTTTCAAAAATGCCAGACAAAATATACCAGAAAACATAAATAGATTCCAAATACACAATGTGTTTTGGTGAGTAACACTGAACATAATAAACTTTGTTTACGAGACAACTCTTTCTAAAAGTACATGCCACCTTGGAGAATCATACTATTAATTTTAACTATCTGTTGTGACTTTCTGTTCTAATTCTCATGTTGAATCAACAAATTGAAAACATACAGTACGTTATTTCCAGCCTCAGTTTATGTGTAACAGATTCGTTTCAACGTGCAGCTGGAGAAAATACAGATGGTTGGAAGAATTTTGAGGTTTGTAAATGACCTTGAGAGACACATAATATAAGTGAGTCAAAACGAGCCTATTTTGCTCGTGATGAAGAGCAGGTTGATGTTTCGTGATGGTTCAGCAAACCAGGGCGGTGCCAATAAACTTGGATTATGTGGCTGAGAAACTGTGCTGAAGCTGAATTGCAGAAAAAAGCGTAAAAAAAAAAAAAAAAGAAAAGGGGCGGATTACCATAAGAGAAAGGAAAACACACTGTGGCTCATCAGCAACTGATTTTAAGGATCAGCTCAGCTGATTGCTTTTACGCTGCTGTTGTCAAAAGACAGCCAGCTCACAGTATATCTGTGACCGCGAATGAATCAGTTGCTTTAGAAAACACAGCTGGGTGACGGACGCGGAGTCTCTCTGTCTTGTCCCCAATGAATGGAAAAGACCAAATACATACAATCATATGACTGCACAAGACACGCTGTGGTGCCAAGCAGAGCTTTTTAAAATTATGTGCATTCGTCAGAGTTATCTTTGGCCACAGGACGATCAGACGCATGATTTCGTGATTTTTCTTTGTAGGCTTTCAAACGGTAAACTTTTCACCGAGCTGTCAATGAGTCAGTGGAGCTTTTATGTGTCCTATGAGACTTATTTCTCTTTCTATAACATGGCTGTTAACTTGTGGGAACAACAACACTCAATGACATTTCTTGAAGCAGTGTGATCAGCGAGTCTCACATCTTCTCCAGTTTGCCAAAACGAGCAAAAACAAGACTGTACACCATAAGATCACTTATAAAACCCTCCTATATGATATTCAGTAATGATCTCTAACAGACTCAATAAAAGAAGATATCTTATATTAATCCCGTGCTGATGGAAACCATACAGTGCAAGCAGTAGGACCCACGCTGCTCCTGCTCCTCTATGACTAAATGTTCTCAGGCCAAACCCTACGTCAGCTGCTCTGGTGGCAGCAACCACATCTTCTAGCCAGCGAGTGGGTCTGCTGGGGGCGTGGGAGTGTGGCAGACATTAAATCAAAGTGATATGGGGAACTGATTATCAAGTATTGTGCTCTGGGTGTCATGGCAAAGTGGCTCAAAAGTGGGATTCTGAGAGTTGGTAATGACAGCTTTATTCCAAAAACTGGAAGCTGGCAATCATGTTGCATGCAAGAATAAATCACTGGCAATCACTTGAGACACTACTTCATAGAGGAAAAGCGCAGATATTTAAAATTAATGCAGATTATCACTTGAAAACAGTTGCATATTTCAAAAGTGTAAACTTTTGGCTGTGTTGATCTTGTGTGTCTTCATGTTTTTTGAAACAGCTGCCTCTGGTATCAATAGTGAAAGCATTCGTTTGGTTTTTTTTAACTTCATACAAGAACTGCACAAAAAAAAAACACAGGAAATAATCATTCAAGCATCCGATCAGTCACTTAATAAGTAATGGAGCAACGAAAATTTTGAAAACGAGCAAGTATGTAAAAAAAAAAAAAAAAAAAAAAAACGGTTTTGCATGATGAAATATCAGAAGATGAAAAAATAAGCATGCACTTTGTGCTGTAATTCCACATAATTTGGACCATGCTTGTTTTTCAGTAGATCACAAGTTTCCTGTGTTATTCTTTCCTTTTTTTTTTAAGGAAGTGTATAAATGCTGATTCTCAGCAGCCAAACTGATCCATTTGTTGAGGATAATGCTGATAAATGTACCTTTAGACAAATAAAATAATTAAAAAAAAAACTTTTTGGTGAAGATGCTTTTCAGAGTGATCTTTCATCATGTCATCAATAGTGTGATCATTCGAAAAGGTCGCTGAAGAAGAGAAATAAAAGTGAAGAGTGGAGGCGCGCGGCAGGAATCACGCTCAGCTCCCCCGTGATGGGAAGCGCGTCTCCGCGCGCAAGTAGGACAAGACATGTGGATCTGCTCATTACCGAGCCGCAACGGACCGGGCACTTCACAAACAGCTTCACGGAGGAATCAATACACAACGAGTCTCACCCAATAAAGGCTTCGGTGTCGTATTCCCCATTATATCCACAAATTCCTCGCACCGGCTGACAACTTAATTCCGCTGGCAGCGTGTCCCTGTCCATCCATGTATCCTCGGGTTGGCGAGAGTCGGTCTGGAGGGAAGAGCGCCTTCAATTTGCGATGTGCCTCCCCGCCGGAGCACGGACACGCTCCTCTTAATGTCAAGCCCGAGCCGCAGCGACAGGCAGGCAGACACCTCCAACTGGCGCGCAGCAGCCCCCTCCTTTCTTTAGTGTAAGCTCCCCTCTGCACGACTTTAAAGACACAGTGAGCTGAGATCCCTCCAGGAGAAGCATCACACGGTCTCTGAGCAGCAGCTTCCAGCCAACTGATACTGTCCTGATGGAGCTTAGTAGTTTTTAGGGCAGACTAAAAGAAGGGTGCATGCTGCAAACTTTGACAAGGCCACACTGTCAAACGCATGCTGGGATATTTTCATTAGTGTATATATATATATATAAAAAAACACACATAGCGTAAATAGAAGGGCATGTTTACACCCACGCACCAAACATGCATGTCTAAATGAAGACAGGCTTCTTGCACCCTGGATTCTCCACGCCCTGAATCTTTTCCGCTCTAAACAACATCAGAAAAAAAGAAGATTGTAAAATGTTGATCATGCTAGCTACACCCTTTCCCCCAACCCAACTGGAAACCACATCCCTTGCCCGGAGGGTTTTAAGTGTGGCCCCCTTGATTGTGGGCGATGGACCTCCTCATCAGGACAATTTCAAGAGAAGTGCGAGCCTATGCCGCCATGCCAAGGAATGTGGCGGTTGTCACCTCAAGGTTAATATTCTCCTGGTCGCGGTTCGCCCAGCCAATAGAAAATGTCTGTGTTGTAGAGACTAGGCCAAGGGAGGAGTCATCATACAGCACAAGTAGGTGATATTGATCTGAATAACACTCTCTAGATTTGATCGATAACTGAATCTGTTAGTAAAATCTCCTGAACAAATAGAGGCCCATTACTGGGGAGGTGATCGCCCTGAATTTACCTCGCACTCATAAAGGAATACGCACAAAGATAAGGACCACACTTTTGATAGGAGTCCAAGCACCATATGAGGAAATCCCCTTTTTTTCCCACCCTATCCTCTGCCCTCCCACAGCCTTGACAGTTGGGCTTCTCTCAAGCTGTTTCCTGTCTTCTGGACCGCAGCGCTCTCTGAGGAGCCGCGGCCTGCAGGGCTTGTAGAAATGAGACGTTGCCGAACAGAGAGCAGGGACCCCGTACCTCGCAGAGTGGAGTGTTAAAAGCCGCGTGTCACGTTCTGTGAGGAGGAAATGGAAATATGTGAAAATGTTAATGTGTGCAAATTATTCCCAGTAATTGTAAAGCACGGGGCTGGCTTGAGTGGCTGGTGTTGGCAGGATGGCCGCGCCGACACGATCCATATGACAAAGAGGGGGAGGAAAGCACTGCCGGGCCTTCAGCGGCTGACAACACGGTCACCCTGCATGATCTAATTCAAATCGAAGGCGGACAAAGTCTCGTGAGCAATGTCGTTTGGGTGACGGCGGACTGGAACTAAATATAACACCAGGACAAAAGCGTTTGTTTCTCCCTGCTCAATGCTGTTTGTTTGAGCAGGATGTGGTGGCTCCGTATATGAGCCCTGGGTGAATGTTGTTTGGGGTGAAGCAAAGCAGAAGTGAAATCGGCCTCCCTCCTCCACCGTGCGCTCCCGCGCCCATACCTCAGAAAGAAAGAGCTGCGACTGCGACGGGGGATTAACACAGGAAGGTAGTATGAGTTTGCAATGAGCTCCGCAATCAAGCCTTCCCTGTAAACACGGCGGCGCAGCAGTAACAAGTGCCGCCTCCCCTCATGGCCGCTGTGCTGCTGGAGAGCAGGACTGTGGGGTGTTAATGAAAGCATAATGATTGCCGAGCTGATTTTATTCCAAGGAAAAGGAACGGTTCCTTCGGGAACATTCTCGGCGCAGTCATTTCAGAAGCTGTGGGGCGTCTGCGGAAATGTTCAACGCTACAAATAGAGTTTTTTAGTCGCTGGTTGACAATCTGAGAAAAACAGTGACTGCAAAGAACCTTCCTCAAACAGATCGCTTCAGTGCCAGTGTCCCGAATATGATTCATGCAAATGAAAAAGACTAGTGTTTCTCAACTTATTTTCCTCGGCGCATCCCCAGAATATCTCCAAGACATGCTGTGGACCACCTCTCAGTTATCTGGTCTGAAAAACAAGGATTACAGTGAGGCCAAATGAATATCACTCATTCAAGATGAAATCAAGAGGTACATTCACAGCCCTGTTCTAAAAAACAGCCTTATATTGTCCCTCTTTAATATGTGTAAATCTAATTCTGATAACCTCAGAGCCGGTCGGGCCTTGAGACTGCCCTGTGATCGCTGGCGCCACTAAAGCAGCTCCTGGACTCCTGCTGTTGAGGCTGTCGTCCTATTTGGACAGGAAAGGAAAAGAAGGAAGAGAAACGACAGTCGACACAGCTCAACTGTGTCAGTAGAACCACCTCAGCCCCGTCACGTGGTTATTATTCTCACCATGACAATCATACTTCCGTCTCCATGACACCATCGTCACATGAACAGTTTCTTTGACTCACTGTTTGATCTGCCTTAAATGTGAGCAGGTCATTTCTGTTTAGAGAAGAAAACCAAACTGCCTCTATAGATGAGTACAATAATAATTACGAGCCTCATTTAAATACAATGAGCAGAGGAGCAACAGCTATGTCCAGTCAGGCTATTGGTGCACATCAGGAGGAGGTACGTATCTAAAAAAGGTTATCTTAAACTGCGCTGAAAAGATTAACTCATCTGAACTGCTGTTGGTGTGTGTCAGTGAGTTTTTTTGTCACATGTTCTTGCTCACATGATTAAAAAAATCAGCATATCTATTCAATTTGAGCTGGATTGATGTAGAGGTTACGTACATCACAACGGCTGTCAGGCATGTGCTGTGTTTACATGTTTTCATCCAACAACAGATTTAAATCATGAACTTAACACTGGTATCTGTTAACAACTGGCTTTTTTTTTCACAAAGACCAGACACTGAAATTCCAGTTCTGTAAAAAAAAAAAAAAAATGTCAGCACAGAAGGGCTTGCTCATTTTTTGTCCAGAGATTTGTGGAGGAATCAACCAATCCAGGCCTTTGTTCTCAAAGTCCACTTGCAGAGCTGTTTTATGTTAACCTGGCAAAAGCCATATTGACATGTGCGGCAACGAATTGCTTCATATGTCAGGATTTTCGTGGTGTGTGAGAAACAAATACCGCGAGAATTCAGCTTGCTGGCAAGGTTAGTTTTATGTTACTTGTAGTTCATGATCGAATTTCAAAGACAGAAGATTGCATTTCTTCTCCATCTGTTATTTAGTGAGTTGTAAAGAATCAGATGCACATATTTAGATTATGCTTGACAATTTCACATATTTCAACTGAAATAAAGACCATTTAAGTTCTGCACTGTTTAGGTCTTTTGGTATTTCTACTCTCTGACTAGATGTTAAAAATACTAACTACTTTCATGGCATTGTGTCTAAGAACCAGCTGAATATTGTTGCCTATTACAAACAACAGACCAAGATGGCAAAATGAAGTATGAGTGTATTCTCCATTAGCCGGTAAGACAGGCTGCGTGTCTGCCGAACTGCAACACTTTGATGGTTTTTTTGAGGAAATATGATGCCGCATTTGGAAACATAGTTTTGTTTTCTAGCACAGATGTAACCTTAGTGAACATTTTACTGGTTGAGGTTCGTCCTTTCTTAGATGAGCGCAGCCCATTTCTTTTTAAATGCTCTGACATTAAACAGGACTTTTGAAAGGATCATCATCACAGGCATCGTGATAACAGGTGGTTCCACCTCATCCAGTTAAGAAACAGTCTGCACTGTTGGCTGACAAACTCATGAACAAACTATACTAAGATAAACGTCTTCGTCAGTGGGGGATTTCTCATATCCTGTTTATTTGAAAGTCTCAGTTTTTGGTTTAGATTTTTTTATATTGCGGGAGAGCGACGTGCATGCAGCACACACTGGAGCGTCTGGAGATGTGGAGATGGCCTTTTCCAAAAAAAACACCAACAGAAATAGGTTTAGTTTAATAGGATGCAAACAGAGATGCTTTAAAAGATTAACCACAATGCGCACTGTCCTCCATCTGCGATACGGCGATTTCACAAGAGCCCCCACAGTGAATAAACTTATTTCCAGAGAACGAGGGCAGACACGCCTCGTTTGCTCCAGGAAACTTGGCCGGCGGCGGCGAGGCTGCTGCCATGCAGCGCGGCGCGGTGACTGGTCCTTGGACGGCAGAGTGTTACATTTGCAGTACTTTAATTCTCTTTTAAAGATTCGAAAGCAGTGCAGAAATGCTGAGCAGATGGCTGCTTGGGAAGGTTTTTGTACGTGGTGGTCTCAGTATCAGGGGAGGGCGGCTGTCCAAACCCCAGCCACTGATCTAATGGACGAAGTGAGTCATACCCACCTTCGACGTGAACACAAGCATCTCCATCAAACACACATGGCCCAGCACAATGAGCCACATTCATACAACAATGTTTTCCCGGTCACCTCTTTTCGTTCGTGCACTGTTTTCTACAAGAGCGCGTTCACATCTGTTTCCAATGTGTGCTCCTGTCTTTTCATTAGGTCGACTCCTAGAGCAGGCCGTTCGGAGTCAAGCACCTGCTTTTCAAAAAGCGCAGCAACAGTTCAACTACTGCCAAACCCATTGTATCAGTAAAACATCTCTCACGTAGATGATGAAACATGCTACGCTGAAAAAGGGTTTTTTATTTAATCAAAGCAACGGCGTAGCGTTTTTGCCTTTAATTGGAGCTATTTTAGTGGGAGTAGCTCACCATGTGCTCGGTGCCCTCACAGATTGTTTTGATTTTCAGAATCCTCAGATCATAGGACCGAATGCTGTGGTCGTCTCAAGCAGACAAAATGTATGCATGCTCGGTTTCGCTTCTGCAATTTCAGAATTTCTTAAATTAAAAACACTGCTATAGAGGGTGTAAATGGCACCACCGCCGATCAGGAACACCACAGTGATTGATCATCTGTGCATTGTTTTGTTGTTTTTTTTTAATGGTGGTTGTTTTACGGTCTGATCTTCATGTTGAGTTAAAACAAAACTGTTTGATGCTTTTAAAAAAGCAGAGTGTGGCTGCTATGTCTATGGCATTGTCAATTGCATGACTGACCATCTATACCATAATGTTCCCCTCGAAATCCATTTCAGAGATTTCGCTTTAACTCGACATTTCGCTTTAACTTTACAAATAGCTTGACTTTTTTACTAAAGTAGCCCATTTTTCCCAAAATAATGTTACCGAAAAGGAATCGTCATCTGCAAGTAAATTTTTCACTGAACCTACTTGACCCACAAAATAATATTTATCTGAAAGTAACATGTGATGAGTTATTTTCCTGCAAACAGTGCAGTGATTGTTTACGCACTTGAACTCAGGCCTTGTGATTTATGCATCATGTAGCTACCTGAAACGAAACTGGATTGTCATGTTTTGTTTGCATAAAGCGTGTTGAGATAAGGTTTATTGATGAAGGGTGAGGCTGTCACCTCAAGTGATGCATGCTTGGCTTGAATTACGCTGAAATACGTTCCAACTGGTAAAACAAGACATAACAAGAGCAGTGTGCTGTAAGTGAATGGGGATGATCTAATAATACAAACTAATAATAATGCTTAATGACTGAAAAATGAGGAATTTCCACTCCTGTCTTCTATTGAAAGAGTCTCAGTTATGGAATTATGTAACCTGCCAGACCCTGACATTAAGTGACCCTCCCACACATTTTTTTAAATTGGCTTTTTTGTTTTTTTGTTTTAAATAATTGAGGCTGTGTTTGAGCTTTCTAAAAGACACGACACTGTCCGTAAATCAGGGTCGCTCCTTGCTATGAAGAAATGCATTCTCAGTTTCTGGTGGAGGAACATGAAACAGCATTACGGCTCCACTAAAATGTTGTTTTAGGCCTCTCTGTCAGTGGGAGACGTGCTAAAAATGGCTCTTCAATGCATTTAACCAGATGCGCGGACAGTGTTCTTCCTCCATCTGTTCTATTGTCTCAGTGTTCTCTGGGATGAGGAGCGGATGCACCACCGAAGGAGATGCAGGAAATACTCTTGGCCCCAGAACAACGTGGCCAGCTTCTCCTCGCCGCTCGCATAGTGGCTTCAGATTTAAGAGTATCCTAAGTTGGCAGTAACAGGTAATCTGTTACGTGGTTCCAGTTGCTCTATTGTTTTTTTGAGCATCCGAAGGCAGAATGACTGTTCCTCTCAAGAATTCAACCTTAATTTGTTTCTTTTTTGGCTTTCATCTTTTAAAAGCGGTGACTAGACAGAAGTGTGTCTGATGTAGTGGAAAATTCGCGGAGTCTTGCTGTTGTCGGAGGACTAATCAGCGCTCTAACTAGTCTCCGGACTCCGGGTAAAGAGAAGCAGGAGTGCTCATTGATGCTTCTGTCAGGCTCTTTGTCATCTTCATCATGACTCAGCAGCAGGTTTTCTCAAGACAGCCTGCCAGGCACCGTCCATAAACAGACATTTTGGTCTAGTATTAAAATTTACAAGGTAGAGCTGAATATATTTAGTCATTACTTTGAAAAAAAGTGGTAAAAAAATTAAAGAAAAGCTTGTAAAGATTAGTGGTATATAATGCTAAATAAAGGGGGGTACGTAAATGTGCAGCGAGTTTGTGTGTGTAACTGTATAAATGATTTTAATGGGATAATCTTATGAAGGCAAGGTGGATGATGTTAACCCGCAGCTTTTCACTGCTGCTCCACAGCTGGAAAATAAAAAAAAAAAAATAAAAAAAAGTCTTGGGCTATATTAACATTAATGCTGTCAGGCACACTGAGGGAAAGCAGTGAATTCTTGTGGGAAATATTAAACAACAAAACCTATAGTTACGAAAATCCCAATTAAGGCTGTTAACATCATTAGAATTTATGACACAGTTCAAAAGGAAATTACTTCCCAAGCAATTTAAGGCTTGTCAGAATTTGCCTTCAGGCTCCCAAATTCTAACCTCTAAATTGCTTCACCCTCAAATATTCAAGAGGGAAAAAAAAAATCCAAAAATCTCATTAGAGAAACGAGAGTGGTTTAAGGGAACTGCTGAGCAGCTCAGTTTGGGGCTTTTTAGCTACAAGCATTACACCACTTTAATCATTTTCTTTATGCTTTTTTTTTCCCTTTCATGTGTTTATCATATAATGTGATTTTTCACTAAAGCTACAACAGCAGTTTATTAAAGTTAATGTTCCTGAAAACTGTAGTTTTTAACCTCATACTGTTAACTGCATGTCATGTCTGTGAGAAAAAAATGTTTCTTTACATTTTTTTTTTACAGCGTTTTTATTTATAATAGGGAAAAATCTCCACTGGTGATTCCTTCAATTCATGAAATACCTGAGAAGATGGACAAATGGGCCACACCTATCAGGATAAAATAATAACAGGCCTGAATATTTCTAATATGTTGCTAGAGGTAACAAAATGTTTACGCACCACCCATGGTGAAGCAGACCTTGACTGCTGGGGTCTCAATGATCCAAGGGTCATGACACAAAATGCTTTTGCTATTATTACCCTGCGCAATCTCCATAAGCTAAAAAAGACATTGAAGCCCGGTCTGAGCAGACGGCGCGGACAAAGTCTGAAGTTCAACGGCAGATTCCAGCATTTCCATGAAGGGCAAGAAGTTGAAGAACGACAGCCAGCGGCCGTCACGTTACATACAGGATACCGGTGTGTGCTCCTGTTGTCTCGCAGCACGAAATGAGAGGGCATGTAGGGATAACAGACAGCTCCAGGTACATTACATAATGGCATATTTCCTCCCAGCTCGCCTCTTTCCATTCCTCTGCAGTGGGTATCCGGAGACAAGAGAGGCCTGAGCTATGTAGGGAAGCCTCTGTAACCCTAGCTTTCCTCCCCAGTGTTTTTTTTCTGCTTGTCGCCCCCTCTCTGCCCCACATGTGGGTTCAACGGCAACATGCATGCTGCTTTGGCTCCAATTTTACAATAAAACCCAGAAACAGCTCCTGATCTGCCCACGTCACAAACCAAGGACTCCAATCCGAGACGGACAACAGAACGTTTAATTTTTTTTTGCAAAATTTTAATGATAATCAATAAAATATATTGTTTTGTTGTTGTTTTTTTTTTTTATTTAATTGTTTTAATGAAATTTCTACGCTCTGCATTTGAAAAAAAAACGACTGTAGCACAAAGCAGTCACCGCTCGCTGGACTGTGCATCATGAAGGACATATTAAAGACCCACTGGGGGGACATAAGTCAGCCCCGTCCCTCCAGAGCTCCACACATATGAGTCACCCATGTCAACTGTCATGAAAGATTCAGAGGCCACCCGCCGCGCCGCACCGGGAGGTCCAATAGTACCCCGCCACTCCCTTTGGTGTCAGGGGTGATTGTGAGGCCCGCAGCTGTCTTATGTTTTATATTTAATGAAGGCGAGCAGGCCTGTCTCACTCCGTGCCAGCAGTCATGTCGCTGCACTTGAACGGGGAAGAGATGGCCGAGTTTAGTTAACCGATGTAGAATGAACTCGCACATGTTGTGCTTCCTATCGTGCTGAATGGAGGATTTTGTTTTATAATAAAAGAAGATTTTCAGCACTTTTTTCGATGCACATTTTTACCTGTTAACCTTGCTCTATGCCAGGAGATCATCCCAAACGCCGGTGCTCCCTCCCCTCCTGCTTCCATGGTGCTCGCTTGTTGTCCTTTTGCCACCATGCGTTCCTCCTCCACCGGCTATTTTAGAACGACGCAGGAACATGCCGTCACTGAGATATTCTGTGTTTCTGTGCGAAGGGTCTTGAGCTGAGGCGTGTCTCCTGCCTCGGCGTTGACCCGGGCGGTGCAGGTAATCAAGGTTCGTCCAGGTCTCCAGGGAAACGGCCGCCATCCAGCGTCCGTTTCCATGGAGCGGCTTGAAGCCGAGCCGCGTACCGACTCCATTCTGGGTGGATGCCCATCAACGAGCACATTTTAGAGGTTCTCCTTCTACTCTCACTTCAGGATCAACGATCCGACAGCATGGGAGTGAAATGTACAGGATCACAGCTCGGTCCATCAGGAATGATGAAACCAGGCAGCAAATGAAACAGAATCATCAAGGCTTTCCCATTTCAGCACTCACAAAGGAATGTCACTTTTTTTTTACTTCTGGATCATTTATCTTTTGTTGTCAATGATGTAAAGATGAACTTTAAACGGAGAGCACAGTCGGAAAAGTGACGTGGTAATGAGAGGCTTTGTTTGCTCTGTGCTTCCATGTTATCATTATATCTCCAGACAATGCAAAAGAAAAATAAGCAGCGCGCACGGTGAACGCGCTCTTCTCAACTGATTCGCAGCACTGTGACTGCAACTGAACCAGGAAGCTGGGACAGATAAGCGGCAAAGCGCCGGGCCTCTTCTGTTTTCTCATGATTCAGATCAGCTTTTTGGCCGAGTCCCTCAGAGTCCTACACCAAAATAAACAGATCTGTATATTTTCTTATACAAAAAGTTAAACAAAACCTCCTACAAATTCAACATTTTAGAATGAATGTTTTTTCATGTAAATCCAAGATTAGATTGCCCATTGATGAGGTTTGACTACAGCGCCAAATTACACAGAGCCACTCTGATTTATTCAAAGTAAACTCGTGCGATTTAATGAAAAACGCAGAGGAACTGATGGAATTTTAATGCAGCTGGGTGAGCGTCGTTCCTCTCTTTGACCTGAAAGTCGCGCTGCCAGTACGTGGTGTTGTTAATCCCAACGCCATCAGGATCTTGCAGGCCTGGAACGTGTCGGATTGGATGCTGCCCGCTATCTGCAGCCTCACTCCGTAGACAGTCTGCATATCGGACATCAAAGACAGCTGCCACGGAGAGGCATGAGCCAATGCCTCTGTAAGCTGATCCCGTGTCTGAGAGCCTTCGAAATGTACAGTATGCAGCTAATGAGCTCGGACAGGTAAACAGCAGGGCCCAGGAACAGGTACGGGTTGCAGTTTTGTAACGTGTCCTCGCCCATCCGAAAAGCTTGAAAGACAAAGCGGCGTGTGCCATAAACACCCCTTACGTAACGGGATGATTTCGAGCGGGGAAACGTCACGGTCAGTTTCACAGACACTCGCTTCACCTTTAACACTTCTACACCGCTGAGTGCTTCCGTCCATCTGTGCCCCTTTTCCTGCCCTCCGCTGCCATCGGGTCAAATCTCCATCGCTGCTCTTCGCTCTAACTCGTCTCCCTCGACTGTGAGTTTTAAAGTCCTTTTTTTTTCTTCTCTCTCTTTCCCTCATTATTTTCCTTCCCCCTCCTTAAAGCTAATCTTCCACCCTCCTTCCCACCCCCTCACCCTCTTCCTCCCTCCCTCCCTCGCTCCTTGTCATGACATGGGCCTGTGACACGTGTGGGAAACTTCTGCGGGGCCCCTGCTTCAGACGGGACACTGATACACTGAGAGTGCTGGGTGACGAGGCTATTTTAGGAACTTGTAAATATGAGAACTTCCTCTCCTAAAGTATATCTAATATCCCGGAGGATTATTGACAACAAGGAGCAATCCGGAGGGGAAAGATTCAGCAACTTTATCACTTATTACAGCTTCCTCCGGGCCAGGGCTTTTCAAAGTGTGGGAGGAAAGGCCCCTGCTGACAGGGCTTAAACAACAATGAGATCCACCCTGAAAATTCTCATGGCAAGCAGCAGTTTGGAGTTTTTGGTTGAATATCCTGCTTGTTTAATACTGTAAGTCATTATGAACGTAGCCACAGGCAGTAAAAAGCAGCGCTCCTGCAGTGGAGAGATGAGCTTGATCTGAAATAACAGATATACAGCTTTTCCGATAAAGCAGCACAATGATTTTTCGAATTGTCTCAATTACACCTGCAATGTAACCACGTTTAAAAAGCATTTTTGCAATCTCAAACTTGTCTTTTGTCCAATTATTCCTTTAAGAAAACGAATTACAAGTCCCAGGACTGTGAATATGGCACTCAGATATGAGATACCATCTCAAGCTGTAGCTGTTTGATCTGCTTCCACAGGTCAGGTCACAGTCTGATAATGAGAGCACATGGATGCATCTGGCTCACATTTTTTTTTAAGAGCGTCCAAAATTAGTTTGGAACAGAGAGAAGATATGTCAAGGAGTAAAACGGAGGAGGAAACATTATTATGCAGGAATTTCAGAAGAAGAAAGTGCGACTATGATTAGGGAGATCATGGGATTTGCTGCCAGCAGTAAAGATGGAATCAAGGATGGACCAGACTCAGAGTCGCTCCCTCTCACAGTTAATGAAATGTGGAGGGCGAATTACTACCGCTGCTCCTACAAGCCTTGTAGAATTAGGATTAGAATTGAAGTTTATTGTCATCACACATGCAAGCAGAGAGTCACAAAAAGTCGTCATTTTAAAGCCGATTTACACCGAGAAAGGTCATTAAGACAATAACACCACATCACAAAATGAATTCAAAACCGTTATAGTATTATAGTGATGATAATTATCAATAAGAGTGAACGATACTTATGGTTTATTCATAAAAAGAATCCAAATCCAAATGAGCGCTTATAATTTGAACCAACTTCTGTCACAATTAAAGATTTTCTGTCAATAACGTTCATTTAAGGCTAAATACTGAATATTCAGCAAACTGCTGATAAAAGAACCACTCGTTGTATTTTCTTTCTTTCTTTTACACACACACACACACACACACACACACACACACTCAGTGAAACAGCCTTAAATAATTAAGAGGGTGTTAAATGACGATACTCAGCTACTTGATTGTGAAAAAAGAAGACCGAGGTCTTTGTCACACTCCAGAGGACACACTCGCTGACTGAGACTTGTTTAATAAGTCCACCGCAGAGCATCTGCAGCCAGGATTGCAACACAGTGTTGCATATCCTTGGATGTGATCTGAAAGCAGCTATTTATTACTCCCTCTCATCCTGCCTGAAAACACCCGGCCTGGCCGATGGGATCAGATCCTCCACTGACCTCATGGCTCCCACGACCATAGTGGCAAACAACACTGATGCTCACAGCAGCGTGGCAGGTACCACGACTCCCCAGAGAGAGGGCCTTCACATATAGGAATAATGAACCCCAGCGGACATTACACAACCACACCTGTTGCTTGAGGCAACAGGACATAACTAGAGAGTAAACATGTGTCAGCAGCACCGTGGCGTCAGTCAACAGGAGTTTACAGCAGAACAATGGCTGTCTGAATGTGGAGCGTCTTTGGTGGTGACCTAATACAGGAAGAAGCAACATGATGGAAGATGCAGCTTCGCTTTGGCAGCGAGAAGTCAATGAACTCATCCTCACACTTGCCAAGTCACATCCTGAGGCAAGGATCCCTTTAAGGGACCGTCCCTCCGTTTGGGATGGATCACTGTGAGGTGGTGGCGCCACCTAGTGTCATTTCACTGGTATGTATCGAAGTGGTTGCAGCCTTCCTTCCACTAACGTTACAGTAAAATGTGCCTCTGGTTGATGAGACACTTTATGTCTCTCTGTTTATAAAATCCGCGCTCCACTAAACATCTAAAATCTAAAATCTTAAATGACACTCCACCTTTTTAAATAATAGGTCTGGATTGAAGAATGAAGCTCACACAGTCACAACGTGGAGCAGGAGCTGTTGATGAGCAACAATGACAAACAGGAGTATAAATAAATAGAGGAAAAGACAAGAAACAGATAGAGGGGGGAATGTCCACCAGTGTGTAAACACACGCAGTTTGTTTGCTTTGTTTTCCTCCAGATTACATTAGTTGTTGACCGGCGACTTCCTCGGCTATTCTCACAACCATTTTGTCTATTTCTCATCACCCCACAGGGGTCTGGGAAAGCTCTGACATGGCCTCTGTGAACCTGACTCAACCGCATGGGGCTTAATGCGGCCGTGTATGAGTGACAGGCATTTCCTGTCAGCCTAAAGCAATAAACAGCAGAGCTCAGCTCAATTAAAACGTCGTAAAATGACTCAGCCTGTGTTACAGGATTAGACAGTTGGGCAACAGAAAAGACACAAATAGGAAGGAAGTGATGGGGATCAACAAATACATGTGATTGGAGCCACATGTAGCTTACGGGAGCTGATGCTGGTTAAGAGACCAGCTGGACAGGTCACCAGGTCACAGAGTTTTTTTTTTTTTTTTTTTTTTTTTTTTGTCACTGCTTACCATATTATACATGTTTGTGGATTATGAAAGAATGCTGGGGTTCCCGGAGAACCCACACAGGCAAAGAGATAATGTTCAAACCCACATTCACATCTACAGGCCATTTTGAGTCACCAATTAACCGCAAACACATGTCTTTCAGCTGTGGGAGGGAACATGATGAGGAAACCCACACAAGCACAGGGAGGATGCGCAAACTCCGAACGTCAACAGATGGATGGAAGTGATGTACAGTGAACAGAATGACCTAAGAACAATAACAACTTGAATGTCATGTCTTTGTATTTATCCCCTGTAACTTAATAAATAAGTCATCTTTGTATTTTTTGCACTTCACTGTACTTCAATAATCTGGTGTCTCTTTGCTGAAGAGCAGCTTTTCTGTTTTTTGGAGGAAAAGTACGACTTTACTCCTGACCATACAGTCCCACTGTCAGTAACACCACCAGGCTGTGTGTGACGGAGCAGCATCTTCAGCCAAACCTTAACCGAGCTGCTGTCTCTTTGTCACTGTTTATGTTATTTATGTTTCTTCTTCTTCATTTTTTCTCGTTGTGAGTTTCTATATCCTATATAAATACAGAAACTCCTAAGTTTTATATATTGACATTTAAGTAATGCTGTGTGATTCTTAAGCGTAACCAGTATAGACACAATAAATACAAGACAAAAATAAAAAGTCAATCAATTAATAAATGTTTAAAATCTAATTAAAAAAAAACAATTTAAAATGATTATTAAGATTAAGTTAAATACATTTTAATTTTAAACAATTTTCAAGAATGCATTTCATTTACAGGTGAGAATAACCAAGGTTAAAGAAAGTGTTAGGAAGAAAAACAAGATACATCTTAATTTAGAACACAATTATAAAATAATGAACTGAAGATACACTAAATCTACATGCCCTTTTTCCAGGAACAACTCATTCTGCTGAGCTCTGAATTGATAATTTGTAGCTTTTGTAAAATAGACGACATAAAGTAGAAAATAATAGAATATATCTTACCCTCTTTCTTAACTTTCTCATCCTTGCTGGGAGGCTGTGGAGAGATCAGACCAAAGGGAACACACAAGTTTGAAGACTGGCTGCTTCCCATAGTGTTTCCACATCAACAACTTCACAAACTAAGTGAAACGACAGTTAAACTGAGGATCTTCTCTCGGTGTCTGGTCTTTTTCTGCTGCTGCTACTGTCTCAGTAGTGTGAGTGTGCTTTTATTGAGTTCTTTTTTTGTAGCACAAATTCCCGCCTGAAATTTGAAGATGTGTAAACATGAGCACGTGGCCACTGTTGTTTATCCAATAGTATCCAGCCTCAGAGGCTGAGAACCGAGATGTGTTTGCATTCTGGGAGGAAAATGTGTGTGTGTGTGTGTGTGTGTGTGTGTGTGTGTGTGTGTGTGTGTGTGTGTGTGTGTGTGTGTGCACTGTGGACCGTTAACGCATGTCGCTGCAGCCCACACTGCAGTTTCTAAAAAGGGAAAGTGGGCGTGCGATTAATGATCCTGTCCTTGAGAGGTGAACGCCAACATGCAGCCCTGATGTTTGCAGTGGAAAATTACCCACAGCCTCAGGTTACCACACTCTGTCCAGAAAGAAAACTGAATAAGTGGAGACAAAGTAGAATAAATAGCTTGGACAATCCTTAAACAATGCTTTTACAAGCCCGAGGGCATCCAGTTTATTTAAGACAGCTGCCTCACCGTCCTGTGGTCAGGGAGGCTCCTGACCGGTGAGCGAGGTCACAGGTGAGCGCTGTGAAATAAATGGAGGTTGAAATCACATTTGCCACTTCACAATTTCAGATTGCTGAGACACACTGAGCATTGTGCACCAGTGCAGGGAGCACGCAGAGGCTTCCGTTCACCGCCACTTGGTTTCAAGTATCAGCAATACAGACTTAAAGTGGTCGCTGTGGCTGTTCAGGCTGGAGTTCAATATTTATTGAAGCAGTCCATGATACTTCAAATTCAGTCAAATCACTGTGCGCTTATTTCATTTTGATGCGTATATTCAAAATAAATGTGAAAGGTAGATAAGCCAAGTATAATGTCGATGGAGAAATGAAGTAGCAGAAATGAATCATCAAGTAAAATAACTGAGTCAGACAAGTGACCACATTTGTTAACCTGCTAATTTCCTTTAAAGCGGTCGTTGTACAAGATTTCTAGAATTTAATGGATCCCTTCTGTATCTGATTATATGCGCTGTGCAGCTGAAACCAGAATAAATCATAGTTTTTTGCAAAGAACAAATGTTATTGTGAGACAGCAGCAGTCAATAGAGTATATCAAACAAAGATTAATGCATAACCTTTTGCTGTTCCTCAGGGACAAATCTTCTCCAGGTTGGAATAGTTTTAAGAAATAAGACATGAATTACGCCACTGACAAAAAGTGACAGATATTCTTCTTTCAGGTGAAATTTCAGGATGAACCTAAAATCCACTATGACCTTTACAGGTTAACTCAATACGACTTTCTGCAAACCTTTGAATGCTCATGTTCAACTGCTCAATGATTTTGTTCTCTAACCATTAAAATTCACAGCTGGTGTTTAATCCAAGAATCCACCAATAAACTTCCCGGCTGGATTACAGATAGTATTTAAACATTCTTCCTCGTCATGCTGCTCATATTTTGACATTGTGAGACAAAACCACACTTAGTATTTAATCCAGTTGTTTCAACAGTTTGCTTGAGATGAGGAAATCTAGATCACGCTTCTCCTCAAATGCCCTGATTTCATGATGTAATGTCTCTGGAGCATGAACTTTATAAGTTTTCCACAATTTTCAGTTGAATATCAAATATCTGTAGCTTGTTGTGTGCCATATTTGTGATTTATGTAAATTTTTATCACATATAAATGGCATATCATTCCACCTATTTACTTTGATAGTCAATTTAAAATTTCTAACATTCATGTATTTCAATGTAACCCTATAAAGTGCTCGTTGATATGTGCCACGTTTGCTTTTATTATAAATGCTAGCTTAACACTGTGGTTTTTTACTTCTATTGCAAAAGAAGAAGAAGATGATGAAAAACCAAAAGCCAGTATAAGTTGAAACTATGACTGTAAACACCCTCCAAAATATGAAAAAGCATGTTTTCACACTGGAAATTCAAAAAGCAACCGATTAATGCCATAGTCTGAATGATTCTGCTGTTGTTTTCTCCCTGATTCACTCATATCAGTGTTGCCGTTTGAAGTAGTAGTAGATGATTAACTTGAAAGAATATCGGTCTCTCAAATGGTCCCTTTCCCCCCTAAAGCACCGGTCCGAGTCCCTCCATCAGCAGTGTTACTTATTAACAGCACCGGTCAAAATTTAGCAATTTGAATTTGAAAGTACCCTCTCTGACCAATAGCGGTCCATCAAGCCGCTCAGCTCATCCAGCTCACCTCAGCAGACTCCATCAATGGGACCTCAGAGTGTTTGTTGACTTGCGGTTCAGATGTAAATGGCTGCAGGAGAGAAGCATTAGG
This sequence comes from Salarias fasciatus, assembly GCF_902148845.1. Taxonomy (NCBI): domain Eukaryota; kingdom Metazoa; phylum Chordata; class Actinopteri; order Blenniiformes; family Blenniidae; genus Salarias; species Salarias fasciatus. The sequence continues at coordinate 10,139,782 of NC_043746.1, read as the reverse complement.
AGTCGAGTTAAATGATTCCCTCAGTCATACTTGTGATAAGCGCCTTTGTGTTTGACTGTAGGCTCCCAACGAGAACATTACACAAACACTTCTGTGAAAACAACTGGGCCTTTGAGAAGTGGATTACTTTCACTTTATGAGCAGGGTGAGTTGACAGAGCCGTTTGGAAAAACTGCCCTGCTTTAAACACTTGCTTGGAAGGCTGCAGGGAGCTTTTGAGCTTCATTCCCTCCTGACTGCACAGTCTTCCTTTAGATGGCGCTCACTCACAATAAACCAGGATGGAAAAGTTTCCTCTCAAATCCAGAGATCCTTTCAGAATATCCTGTCTCAGTTTACACGCTTTTGATCCTCCTCTGAGGCTTTTGTCATCTCTCAATTTATTGCTCCACAGGACACATTCTGTGTTTTATTAAATATCTGTTTTTCCCACACGAGGCCAACACATGGGTTTTGCTGCAGTTTCTTCACCTCAATCAAAACTTGAGCCCCATTTTTGTTTGCCAACAAGTTTTTTTTTACTTTCATACAAGAAGTGACAGCTGCAGTAATGCCCCAAGTAACACAACACCATCTGAGTTGTCATCATTTTCCAGTCATGTGGGAACTGCTGCGCTTCATAAGCTAACCTTTGTGTGCATATGTGCTGAAAAGGGTCAGAGTTTAGTCCCAGGAAGTCTCATGCCTTCGCCCAGGGCCTCCAATTTATGCATTTGATACCACTGCCTTATTTGAGCAGATAGCTGATTCTTTCCTGACCTTGTTTGCTGCAATTATTAATGACAGCAGGCCTCACAGACAAGCGGGTCCTGCTCCTGATTTCACCGGGGCAGGGCTGTTTTTAATTTCTTTCACATGAGTTATACGGCATTGTCCTCGGAAGCATCCACTTCTTATCTGAGAAATGCTGATGTCGGTCCAAAATATGATGGCAGAGTTGGATCAGTTTGGCGTCTTCCTGCAGCTTTGTGATTTACAAGCGCACATACGTATGTATGCTCCCGGGGACTGACATCATTCAGAGTGCAGGCAGGAGGAGATGCCAAACATTCCTCGAATACTCCACACAGGATCTTGCTTCTGCTTGTGAACACAACCCCGCATCTCCAGTGAGTGGAAAAATACTGACCCTGTTCAGCGTCTGTGGGCTGAATGGAGCGCAGAAGAGACTAATGGCCGACAGACATCTGGCCATCACTCAAACATATGTTGAGTTTTGTGTTTTGGTTTTGTTTTGCGATGTTGCCTAGTTTGTTCTTTCTTTTCTTTTTTTTTCCCAAACACATTGAAAGATTGATACTCATTACAGAAAAGAGGTTGACTTTATGCTAAGCTGCAGTTCCCCTTTCGGCATTACTTAATAATACAAATAGGTTGTCAAAGGAAGGGAAACTGCTGGCAAGGAAAGAGTCACTTCACCGCATGTCCTGACATACTTTTAGCAAGTCTTATATCGCGTCACAGATCTGGCCTTAACTGCTCTTGTCACGCAACTGAAACTTGTCGAGAAGAACTTTTAAGTTCTTTCATTCGGAGCAGTTTGAACAAAAAGTCAAAACACAAACTACCTTCTCTTCTGTTTATGTTTTTTTTTTAATACAAAAAATACCAAAATTGGTCTCTTTTGCATCAAAGTAAAATGCTCATCCTGAAGTTTCCATTAGATCTTGCGCAGCAGGTTGAGGCTGAGCAGACGCAGAGATTAGAGCGAGCCACCTCAGCGCTGCAGCTGCCTGGGCTGGATGTTAGCGGAGCGTCAGTCACTGTTACAATCCTCTTAAAGATTTACTCCAGGTGCGTATTCTGCCATGACATCAATGTGTGGACTAAATCTTCTCACCGGGGATATTGTGTTGTCTCTGTGTGAGAGACGTAATCCAGTTCCAAGGTGTCGAGGTGTAAACCGGAGGCAGAATGACGCAGCACCGCTCACCCCCCACGGGGATAATATAGAGGACTTTTGCACAAGTGGTCCAAAGATTTGGAGGGTCACGCAAATGTGTTAAAAAATTAAAAAGTGGAAATAAAGTTTTTAATTGTACAGTTTATGTATTTCCACACACTGTTGAGAAGAAACTGGGGTTCGCTGTCTTGCCCTAATGCAATGTAGCACATGAATGGGGGATCAAACTGAGGACCCTGGGACTGGAAAACACCCCTTCTTACCGACTGTGCTGTATCATAGCCCTGATCTGCTCCGACTGTCATTAAAGTTTTTCACTTATTGCACAATATAAAAAACAAAATACCTCTGAAAATATTTTTGTTGACCTGTTATTTTATTCTACTTTTTTTGTAGAATAATTATTATAAACCAGGAGACAAAGACTCAGTAGATAGAGACTTCAGTAGAGAGCAGAGACTCAGTAGATTGTGAGTTTCAGGCAGTCAAGAATTGTTGGTCTTTTCTTCATCGATGTTAAATCTTTGTTAACGTGTCAGCCAAATCATGGACAGTATGATCATGATTTTAATATACAGGATGTACAACGCCCTCCAGAACTGCTGTATCGTGGATTAAGAGAGCTGACTGTGGTTTTGGAGGTGACTGGTGTGAATTTGTGTATCTCTTTATCTATTTATTCTGTGAGTAACTTTCTGTGTCATGGACTAGTAACCTATCTAGGTTGTAAGCCATCTACTGATCTAATTTTTATTCACCCTCAACTGCAAGGTGGATGAAGCAAATACAGAGGATGATTATCTCTACAGTCTCTTCTTTACTGACAAACTTAACAGCATGAAGTGAATTGAGAAAAAAACTCATTCACTAAAGAATGCATGACTTGGAAGATCTTGAAATTATAAGTGAACACCAACAAGTTGTGCAGACTGGGTCTGAACCAAATAATATAAACAGGAGGGGTGGGCTTCTGTCTCTTCCTGTCCTGGCAGCAGTTTCTGAAATGTTATATAACCATTGTTTTCTTGGGATTGTGTTAATTAAAATGACTTTGAAGTTGAGTCAGAGCTCAGTTGCTAAATGAGACAGCCAATTGACAACTCGGTGAAAATGACAGATGACGTTAGAGTCAGTTTCGTCTGAATGATGACTGAATGTTGGAGGCTAATGTCAAGAAATGCGGGCATTTTAACATCTGAAGCTCTCAAACGGATCAGGCAAAGTTTGAATTTCCATTAAACTGTGTGAAATACACATGTTGTTTGACTGGGTTTTGTTTTTTCTTTCCAGAGAAGGTTTTTATGGGAAGTTGATGGTTTTAAAGGGATACTTCAACATTTTGGCAAATTGGCCCATTTAACGCAATTCCTTAGTCATTTCGAACAGCGTACTTACTTTTTTTGTGAGGGCGAGCTGTTGTTTATTCAGAGGCAAGTTGGGGAAGATTTTCGGCACGGACACAATGGAAGTGAATGGTATTTTTTGTTCCCCCTGTCAAACTCATCAAATACACAATCCAACAACCCCAAAACACTTTGGTGGACACGTTATAATCTGCACATTCACTACGCTGTGGAACACCAACAAATAATATTGTAGCGTTACGACACTGAAGCAAATACTGGGAACTTACTTTTTCTTTTGAAATCACTACGCCCAGACGCCATGTTTAGTAAGTAGTTCCGTCTTAGAAATCTTCGCATAAACAACTCAATCTCCTAATTTTGCATTAACATTTCAGAGCGTAGTGAATGTGCATATTATAACGTGTCCACCAAAGTGTTTTGGCTTTGTTGGATTGTGTATTTGATGAGTTTGACGAAGGGAACCAAAAATACCATTCACTTCCATTGTGTCTGTCCCGAAAACCTGCCCCGACTCATCTCTGAATAAACAACAGCTCGCCCTCACAAAAAAAGTAAGTATGCTGTTCGAAATAACTAAGGAATTGCACTAAATGGGCCAATTTGCCAAAATGTTGAAGTATCCCTTTAAATCATAATCATGTTGCCTGCAATTATCAAACTGTCAATGTTTCATCATCCTTTTTGTTTTGATAATTTATTCTTGAATAAATAATGAATTAGAATGATGGCGGGAACAGTGAAATGCCCCTTGAAGGCAGCCCGGCGCCCACCGCCGACGCCGCCTCACACTTTGAAAAAGCCCAGATTAAGAACATCCGCATCAGATCATGGAAGAGGCCCGACGACTTGAACACGCACACACACACACACACAAACACCAGCGCCCCCCTCCCAAATGCAGGAAGCCTCCTGACACAATGGGCTGCAGGGTGTCTTGGGGATCGGGGTCGGGGGGGTCAGGGGGGTCGGGGGGGCGGGTGAGGGTGAGCTACACATATGTCACTGAAATCACAGCTTGTCTGATGGAGCTGCTGAGATAATGATTGAATGACCCTTCGGTAATTGTTTTTTTTTTGTTTTTTTTTTCCATGAAAACAATTCTTAAAATCCTTTTTTCATGCAGAAAGCTGAACATACATTATGGAAGCTTTCTCAATTTCATATTTTCATTTTCCCCCTGAGCTTCATAAGCACACTTGTTTTCCATTAGTAGCGCTGAGGGTGTCATCACCTCCAGAGGAAGCTCGGTCCCTTTTTTCTCACACCCCACCATGGGCAACAGCCAATGTTTTGACTCATTTGCAAGCCAAACATATTCCTTTCCCTTTCACGGCTATCTCTGTCCCCACCTCCTCATTATCGCGCCGGGCCAAGGACACAAGGCCGGTGCTTGACTGAGCCCTGAATGCTCTTTAGTTGTCACACTTTTCCCAAACGCCTTGCAGCTGCTCCTATTGTGGCCGTGGAGGGAGGGCTCCTTGGCTGATTCTTTAAGCCTCCTGCTGTTGCCCCGGCCTCGGGTGGGTTCACAGAGAAGGAGTGTGGCCCAAACAATGGCTGACGCCATGACATCATGCCTCTTGTTTGGGTTAAAGTCCTCATGCAGATATATGATCGGATTCCATCACATGATGGAACACAGTGCAGAGGGTCAAACAGATTCCAGATGATCAATCACTACTGGCTTTGTTTTGGTGGTCATAATTGCATCTTTATCTCTTTTGTTTCTGTAGAAATCATGGATAATTATTAGCCAATATATAAATAAAACATGCTTTTGGCGATCAAACAATTTGGTCTACTTTAATGATCACATATCAAGTATTTTATGAGAGAAAGCTTTGTTAATTATAAACTATTTTTTTAGCAATTTACAGCAGTTTACATTTCAGTAAAATTTATGGACAGGTATATGTCCAGATTTGTATTGCTAGTCATTTACATTATATCAACTAATAAATGTATTGTTTTTTTAAATTTCAAGTATGTCGACCTCATAATGCTAAACAGCCTATTTATTTTTTGCTTCGTGTGTAAAATGATGAGTACTCTTAGCTGTAAAGATGAACCTATTCCCTGCATCTCTATTTGCATGCAGTTGAGACATGCAAATCTGCTTTCAGATTTTTTTGTTGTTGGCTCCCCGAGTAAACCGGAAAACTGAAGTAAGGAAAAAAGAGCAGATCTGCAAATGAGTACGAATAAAAAAAACAAATGGGGTTTATTCAGCAGTATAAAAACAACATTTAAACAAACATTTTGCAAAAATAGATATAACAAATATATTACTTTAGTTAATAAATATGTCAGAATGCAGTCAAAGAGGACTGTGTGGCCCCAGATTTATCAGTTCTTTTAGGGGGTTCTGTCCAACTCAGCGCTGCGGTACACAGTACAGAAATATGAGGTATTTTCTGGTCGGCTTCCCCAATCTGTCAGGATCGTCAGGGTTTCATGGTTTCTTGAAAGGTATTCGCTTTTGAAACTGGCAACCTTTTCCACTCAAAAAAGTGAACATGAAGACTCCTGCCACGTCTCTCTGAGAAGAGAGGGATACATTCATTGTTCTTCAGACAACGGTGTAACTTCCATGCCATGTTTTACAACACATGCTTTCTTTGACCAGTGCAGAAAGCAAAAAAGGACATTTAAGAAGATTCCTGAGACAACTGTTAGCCCTCTCCATTCAGTTTGCTCAAAAATGATTGTGATTATCAAAAGCAGTTGCCTTCATTAAAAAAAAAAAAAAAAAAGAAAAATCAGTCCATTGAATAAAGATTATTCATAATAATTTCTACACAAGACTAACTTCCATTCTCGGCTCTTTCCCAAGTCACTTAGGGTTGAAAATGTGAATGACTTTCACATTTGGGAGGTTCATCGTCAATACTGCCTGATGGTAATCATCATATCTCCCTTTGACAAAGCCAGGCCAATTAGTAAAGTTTGGCCTGCAGATCAGGAGGGTCAAATGAACTGACCCAAACAATAGTACCCATTCCGTCCAGTGACACCAGCATCACCACCACGAATGGATAAGAGTCAGGACCGTGATTTGTGAAGCGCTCAGTACAGTCATTAGAGTGATGCACCTCAGGTCCGAAGCCTCCTCAGCAGCTCGGGGAGGTGGTGATGGGACTGTGGAGGAATGAGAGCTGGCCCGTCGAGCTGTGCACGGGGATGGAGACGGGGAAGTTGAACACCGTGTTGCTGTTGCCGATGGCTGGACTGCCCGCCTCCGACGAACAGGTGGACGACGCCAGGACCTGGGACTCGAACTGGAGGAGCTGACCCATGAAGCTGAAGTTTGGGGAGATGATGCTGCGGCGCTGCTTGACAAACTCAAAGGCCTCGTCCAGCTTCACGCGGTTGGTCCGCATGAGGTACGCTAGGCAGATGGTGGCGGAGCGGGAAATACCGGCTTGACAGTGCACGAACACACGGCCTCCTTTATTCCTCACTGAGTCTGTGGAGAAAGAGAAAGAAAAATTAGTTCTCAGTTCTCATCAATGAGGTGACAAATGTGGCATTGAAGATAAAAACTCAGCCTGTCACAGGAAACCATAAACCCAGAAGTCTTTGCAACACTTTCAGTTTCTTTTTGAATTGAATTGCGCTCATTAAGACACAGGAAAACAGTTAATAGCAGTGCGGGGTGGGAGTTTGTGGGGGTGATTCCCAAAGGAGGCGGATTGAATGGACAAAGAAGGGGAACAAACCCCCACTGGGGGTATTGATCTGGGACGGAGGCTGATGGAGTGAATGAGGAGAAATTGCCTTTTGTTAGGTCAGAACAAAGAGTGGCGTGGAGGGGGCCATTCACCACGGCCAGCCAACCTACTACAAAACTAGTTTGGGGCTGCCGCCTCGCGATTCATTAAAAAGGGGGAGGCCGTCTTTTTTGTGCGCCTGAGGGCTGGAGATGATGTAATCGCCATTATTGTGAGGACGGGAGCCTGTGTTGAGCCAGCTGGTTGATTTTGGAGGGAACTTTTTAAAATTTAAATCCAGCAGTCAAAGAGTGAAGGAAAGGAAGGGGGGGGGGGGGGGGGGGGGGGGGCCTGGGTGTATGTGTTGCTTCCCACCAACGGGCTCTGGAGGTAACAGCTGTGACAGGCGCTCGTGGCGAGCAGTTGAGGGGGTCAAGATGGAGCATGTACTCACCGATAAACTCAATCGCCTCATTAAACCACGAGCTGATATCGGCTTTGTGGTTATCCTCCACGGGGATGCTCTTGTACAGGAAGGAGTCCTCGAAGTGGTTGGGGCAGTTGGCAGAGACATTAATCAGAGCGGTGATCCCCAGCATATCCAGCATGTCTTTTCTGGATGCATGGTAAGCACTACCAAGGTACAAGAAAGGCAAGATCTCCACTGGACCCCCCTAAATAATTAAAAAAGAAACATCACTGAGTCACATTCAGAGCATCACAACCATGAAATAAGACACACAATGGTGTACTGTTGCTGAATTTGTTCAAGTATATATTGATGTACAAACCTGGTCGTATAACGGTGTATTGCATGGACTGCAGTTTGGGTCTGCACTCCCAGGGTGGCTGGAGTTCAGAGGCAAACTGAGACCTTGAGGAAGAGAAGGTTTGGTACACATCTCTGGATACTCTGAGGAGAATGTATCAAATCCACCTGGAAAAAGGTTCAAAAATACACACTGATCAGATTACAGAGTAACACATAATCAACATTTTTTTTTTTTTTTAAGGTGCCTCCTAAATAAAGAACAACTGCTCATGGGGCTATTTTGGAGCATTGTTTACCCCAGCACCAGCTGGTATGGTGACAGCTGGAAACTGCATTTGTTGCCCCGTTGTTAGGAAACACTTCGAGCATTGTGTTGTGACACTTTTACAGAGCAAAAAAAAAAAAAAAAAAAAATGTGGGTTTCCTCACCTTTGAGAATAAAAATCCTGTCTCCACAGCGGTCCCGGTACAGGGCAGCGACAGCCAGCATCAGGGTCCCGTCCTTTTTCGCCTGGCTTAAGTCCAGACTGCGGTCGTCCAGCAGCACCACGGACTGGTACTCCCCGGACAGGAGCCGGCTGCGGGTGTCCTCGTTCGGGACGATGTGCTCCAGTCCCAGCCCGCCCCTGGCCCTCCGGCGCACGATGGTGCTGAAGCGCACGTTGGTGGAGCCCGCGATGTGGGACGAGTTGAAGGAGAGAAAGGAGCGACAGTCCAGCACCAGGCAGCCCGGGACGTCGCCCTCCAGCAAGGCACAGAGGGTCGCGCAGTCGATCGTGGGAACCTCCATTATGACCATAGTAGTACGACTGGATAGAAATGTTAAATCCAAATGCATAAAGTTACGGCGAAAAATACTCTCTCCCAAGATCACAAAGTTATGTGTGAAGCGCGAGGCCTTTGTTCCGATAGGCTTGTTTAAAAAAGTAAAAAAAAAAATAAAATAAAATAAAAAAAAATAAGAAAAGCAAAGAGTTTTAAGATAGTTTAAGCTGGTCCTTTCTTCTTGTTTAGTGTATCCGGTAGACGCGGTTCTTTTTTCTTTTTCTTTAAGTTATAAATATACAATTTGACAGTGAGTAGCTTCTGCTCGTGGGCGCTTTGAAACCCGCTTATAAACCAACTTGTGAATGAGAGGCTTCGGACGTCAGAGCGCCGCCCCTTCCTGGCGCCCTGCCAACGCGTCCTGCTAACGTCATCACCGCCCCGCGTGCACAACTGGGACATTTCTGTAACGTACCGCACGTACGCGGGCACGCGCTGGTCGCCACTTCAACGTGAGCGCGGCTGAAGTTTCTTTCTTTCTGTCTTTCCTTCTTTCTTTTCTTTCTACTTTGATTTCCCACACTTTTCACTCAGTACAAATCTTTAAAACTTCTCAACAACATGATAAATACAATTTTCCAATCAAAAACTAAACCAAATATAGAATATTTTAGATCGGTCGATCGATAGATAGATAGATAGATAGATAGATAGATAGATAGATAGATAGATAGATAGAAAAAGCCCAAATCCCAGTTTTGACAAAAGCTGTTGACTATTGTCAAAATAAATAAAGTCTATAAAGTACTTTAACTTTTAATGTTTAACATCAGCTGAACTCTCCACTCAGTTCTTTATCTTTATTATGTTGTAAAGAGGAAATTTGATCCCTTAACTGCTAGTCAAGGTCGTTAGCATACTTTTTGTGGTGACAGAATATCTTGGCACTTTACAGTATTTACCAGAAAGTTGTAGTAAATATCCAATTTAGCTTCTTTGAATTTGGCCTTTTTTTTACACCAGTGTCTTCATATGCAGCCTTACTCACCTCTCAGTTACAAAACTGATAGTAAACCGGTTGCAACCAGTTAGTCATACTGTCTCTGTCCAAAAATCATGAAAAAAACAAAAAGCCACCCACTTCATGTTGATGACAGAAGTCAGTAGACACCAAAATAGTCTAAATGTTAAGATTACAACACAGTGACTTGCTTTCGGTGTGATAAGAGCTAGTATATGTCAAATCTATATTAACACAGCTATGCAATCTATGTGTTTTAATCAGGTGAATTGTGTTTTTATTTACCTTAGAATAGGACCTATTTAGTCATTTCCTGTTTTACTGAGGGCGATCACCAACACGATGATAGTTTCAGTTTTGTGATCAACAATTTTAGGCATCTATGTGAATTACTTATATGTCAGCAATTAAGGAATTTGGCAAAATTTCCATGATGTTAGTGTTTAATTAGATTCCTATTTTGCCTCTTCACCTGAGAGTTGACAAATAACAAGATAATAAGTAAATATCTGCCATGGGCGCCATAAAAGTTTATTCTTTGTTTTTATTAGGCAGCGGTACATAGTGTTCAATGCCCCGAGAGCAAAGGCCAACCATAAAAGTTAATCACTGTATAGAAATCTGAAGTCCAGTAAATTTCCACACGCTGGGAACCAAAACAGAGGTATACCAGGAAGACAACAGCAGATGGAGATCTCCTGACCTGTTTGTTTCTTTCGTGACCCTAATTGAACAGATGGGTGAGGTGTATATTTTCCCGATCATGATCAGACTTGTTCTTTTTCTTCTTCTTTTTTTCATATATAACAAACATTGTTGGAAATACCCTATCTATTTGGTTTGCTGACTCAGAAGAGGCAATGCTGCTGTCTCATAAAAAAGGAAGCAAAAGAGTAACTATGGATAGGCACTATTCATCTGTCGAAGAGGGTGTGTTCACATCTTTTGTTTTGAGAGTGAACAGTAGAGACACACCAGTGTTGTGGTGTTATGAAACATGGCTCAAAAAATAGGTTGTGTATTAAAGCAATCACTTGAAAACAATATAGCACACATGATTATTTTATAGCAAAAACTGGTCCATTAAAGTTTATGTTGTAGGATTTATTCCTAATTCAGGACTTTCTGGATTTTTAATTCTTTTTTCCCTGTAAAGGAAGACAAAAAATGACAGCTGTGTTTCTTCAGAGAATGTTTCTCCAGTCTTTATTATTAAACAGGGCACATAAAAATTGTAGAAACCACTGAACTGTCCCAACTGGTTATGTATGTATGTATGTATATAATGAAGAACAAGATAATGGATAATGTTTACAGGTGTAAACTTTATGCTGTTTACATCTTCACTGGATCAGGCTGACACTATCGACCATGACGTCATTCTCACTTTACTGTAACCTGAGTGACTTTGTGGACTTTCTGCCCCGGGTGAACCCACATCTGTGCTGGTTTGTTTCTGGTGTTTTGCTTCTGGCAAAAAGGAAAATGGATATGCGATGTGAGAAAGGAAGAGGAGAGGAGGCGAGGGGAGGGGAGCCAGCTCAAAGTACAGAAACTGAACCAATCACAACACAGTGCAAAAACTTTCTCGCCGGCTTAACCTCACACTCCCGTGAGATGAGTCAACTCTGAGGCACATGCCACAAAGCAAGAATGTTACACACTATATGGAGGAGGAAGGTCAAACGGGCTCTGAAAACAGTCTGTACCCAAACATTTTGTTCGAATGTGTGTCATGAAGTGGCGTGGAAATGGTTGGGAAAGATGTCAGACATGTGATGAAGAGATAAACAGAGACAAGCAGCTACTAGAAAGGTGACTTAGTGAAGCAACTGTACTTGTTTATCAAAGCACCTGTCTTTGCTTTCTAGTACAAGGAGATTTAAAATGTTATATAAAGTGTGGCTGGCTCATGCCATGCGCATGAACTTCCTTCCTGTCACGATTAGCATCAAAAATTACCTAACTGACAGCGTTTCACAAAGAAAGACTCAACTTCTCGTGGTAACATTTATCTTTACAAATGTCTTCCTGGATACACAAGTTAACATCTGTACCATCTGTGACAGAACATTAAAACCCAGCTCTGAAAATAGCCACTGAGTTGCTGCTCTGTTTTTGATTCCCATAATTAGGGCCAGTAACAAACCATAACTGTCATCCAGAAGGAGAAGTGAAACATGAGGATGACAAAGTCGCTTGCAGTTCAGTCGGCCTGTTTACTGTCATCGTCACTATGGGCGACAGCTTAGCCATCAGTGGGAAAACACAGGATCTATCCCTTTTCTTTTTTTATGGTTATTGGTGGCATATATGTTTTGCTTCAAGCCGATACCACAAAAATGATGCAATGGGAAAAATCCTCACAAGATGGCGATTATGGAGTTTTTCTGGTATCATGTTTTCTTTTCTCAGTGACAGCAAAAAATAACAGATCTCACAAATAGATTTAAACACCCACATACATGAAAGAGATTACACTTTACATGATATTCACTAGAAGATGCATTTCTAATCAGTCGTTAGTTTAAACTGGAGGCCATAATCTAACATATCAGCAAAATGTTGCCATTTCTATATTTGTGATTTCTTCATAAAACTATTCATCATAATACATAATATGCAGTTCTTTTGTGGTGGTTTAGGGTGTCACATTTTAGTCAATAAATAGATATAATTTGTCAAGACCAGAAGAGTTGACTGTCATCCATAGACATATGTATAAGGACATATATTTACATTTTATTACACAATATATTTTGTTTTCTTTAAAGTCACATTATTTTTTTGTCATTTTTGCATTAATCTGATGTTGTGCTCCTAGATTTCATTGAATTAATGTACTTTTAACTTCTTTTTATTCACTTTGAAAAAAAGTTTCTACTTTTTAACATTTCAGTGTTGTTTTACAAATTGTGTCTCAACATGTCTTGAATTATGTCTTGTTCTTGTATTTGTCTGTATATTTTTCTGCTCTCTGTTATTTCAAGCAGAAGCAATTATTTTATTACTGCAATCCTTGAATTCAAGATTGTCACAGTAAAGTCATATTGTTTTTTTCCCCCCTCTTTTCAACCGGGATAAAAGAAAAAAACACTGGGACATAGCTGTATCAGCATTGTCAGGTAAGGAAAATACTGAAAAACGTCATTATATAAACACAAAAAATTATTTATTGCATTATTGGGCTTCGATGAGGTAAACCTTACATGTGCTCAGTTTGTATAACAAATCATAAATCCAATTTTACTCACAGCAAAGCACAGAATTTGATTTCACTTAATACTATATTTTCAGTATTTTTTGACTCATTTGTTTCTGTTGCTTTTTTTTTTTTTTTTTTTTTTAATTAATTATCTCTGTTTCTGCTTTTGTTATCTGATGGTCCGCGTGAACGTGCAGCCTCCTCTCTCAGGTCACATCCTGCTCCGGCTCCGCTGATGATGCGCTCGCGGAGGAAGGAGAATCACAGGCACGAGGAAGCCGCTCTCAGCCAATCACATTCTGCAAAGCGTCCTAAGCTGACGTCAGCCCGGTACCGATGAACAACCGGTAGTGTTGAAGGGAGCCGTGTGGCCGCTCGCTGTTTGCAGCCCTGTTCGCTTTAAACCCTGCGGTCAAACGCACTAGCGCCATGCCTTTCGATGTGAGGAGGTGAGTACGAGTCTTTGCTGTCTTTGTGCTCCGCCGAGGGGAGAGCGGTGGCGGTGCTTTTCCAGTCTGAATTAACGGCGGCTCCTCCAGCATCGCCTGCTAATGAGCCCCTCAGAGTTGTAACTGTGTGGCGGTTCACGTCTGCTATGAATGAGCTCCATTGTCTGAGAGGGTTTTTTTTTTTTCCTTCTTCTTCTTCTCTTGGGTGAATGTGAGTGGATGGAGGGATGCTCAGGTATGGTCACAGTTTATGTGGGTTTCCCTCTCTGCGCATGTGCAGATTTACCCATCCCACCACCGCAGTTCAGTAGGGCAGGGGTCCTCAAAGTGTGGGACAATGAGCCCCCCTCCGCAGCACAGACCTGAAACCATGAATTCCACCCCCCCCACCCCACCCAAAAAAAATCTCTTGCACATGTTATTGTAATTAATGAATTAACGAATCATCATTGAGATTCCCTGACATTGTTAATTATAACATACATGTCACACATGCAGCATTAGGTCTTGCTTAAAGCAGGTTGGACCCCTGAAGTTGAAACGTTCCTCAAAGATTTCACTCAAAGTATGCAGATTTGCTTCACTGATCTGCTTCTCCTCTCTCAGTACATGTATATATAAGTATATGGTGAGTAGCCTACATACACATGCACAAAAACAAAACGTGTTTGAGATGTTTGAAGCTTTCTGTGTTAACCTGATGGAAGTAGTCATCACATGATGCCAGCAATGCTCAGATAGGTGTTGCCATTGAAAAAATACTCAATTACGAGAACTAAAGTTTGCAAAGAAAATACTCCCACACCCATTACATGCACAGGGCAGAATGGATCCATACTTTTACTGTGATTATGCAAAATTCTAAGTACGAAATCTTAATTTTGGAGGAGAAATTGAAACTCATCAGACCAGACAGTGCTTTGTCAATCTTCTGTGCAACAAATTTTATGAGATGATTGAAACTAAATGGTCACTTTTCCAGTTTTTACTTGACAGGAGTGGCACCTGGTTTGATCTTCTGCTGTTTTAACCCATCCCCTTCAATGTTCATCAGGCTTTTGCACACGTTGATAGTAATAAGTGCTCTTGCCTGTCTATCACCTCAAGCTAGTTTGACCATTCCACTGGGTATTTTTCCTGGAGGACCGTTGCTGAAATCATATTTTGCTTGCGCTATTCTTTGTAAATCCAAGAGATGGCTGTGTATGAAAACGCCAGTGGATCAACAGATTTTGTATAGTCAGACCAGCCCATCTTTCTCCATTAGTCATGCTAATTAAATCACCTTTCTACCCCATACTCATGCTCACAAATGAATGTTTTAATGAAAGCAACTTCACCTCTCAAGTCATCCGGTTTCATCAAGTTTTCTCATCAAAAGTGAAAAGGACCAAGAAAAGACATCCCATTAAAGGTGCTGTAGGCAGGATTTTGCTAGTCAATGCTAATTTTTCTGTATTTTCTTTGGATTAAATGTTAGAGTATCCATTGATAATCCTTTAGGAGTGTAGCATAATTGCACTACCGCGAGGGCGCAGCGTTTCCATCTGTCTCTGTTCTGAGCTGAAAAGGAATCTCGACAGCTCCAGGTATCTTTGACCAATCAGAAGAGCCCCTGAGGCTCTAACCGTGATTGGTCGAGGGGCGTTCGTCGCACGTTCTTGTAGGAGGGGCTTAACTTGTGTAAGGGCGTGATGTCAGAGAAAACAGGACAGGATTGGCTGTGCTGGGTTTCAAATTGCCATCTTAGATGGGTCAAATTGCCGGAGATGCCGAATCCTGCCTACAGCACCTTTAACTTCTCCTACTGCTGTGCCCCTCCTGGTACTCTCTGGGAAATTTAAGGCCACCAAATAACTAGGTTAGGGTCACCCAGTTAGACGTAAAGGTGTTACCTGACACATCTGATGACATGGTTTAGGTTTAATTACACTTGAAAAACCAGTAGTGTCTGACTAATGCTTAGGAATGGGCCTTCACCTCCCCCAAAATTATTAAGAGAACAATAGACTAGAAGAATTTGGGACATCTGATGCTTAAATACTAGATCAGAAAAGACACACCTTGTTAATTGCATGCAATTAACCCAGGTGTGTCCAAACATCCTCTTTTTAACTTCATGCTGTTGAATAATGTGTGTTAAAACACAGTTTCAGTCATGGGTGCAACTTCATCTAATTTTTGGAAAGGGAGCCAAACTTTACGCAGAAAAAAATGAGCAATCAATGAGGAGACTCCAAACCCGCCATCCAACGTTGTTGCATGAAATGTATATTGAGGTAAAGTCAGTGAATGCATTGTGTGATGGACCTCAAATGCTTCCAATGTTTGGATAACTAACCTCAGCACGAGCTGTAAGTTAATGGTGCTCATTAGAAATATATCTTATATTGTCAGGAAACACATTCATTTCTTCTTTTAAAAACGGTGCTACATTGTTAAATACCAGATAATTGTTGGATGAGCAGAAGAATTAAATATGTGGTTTGCATCTGAGAACAATGACAGATTCACTCTGTCAATGCAATCTTCCAATAAACCAAACAGAGTCAATAATAGACTGACATCTGCAAAGAAAATGCGTAGCTCTGCTGCTCAACCCACAAGTCCATTTAAATAGACAGAAGCATAAGATATATTACAAAAAAAAAAATCAGTGTTACAACAAAGAAATAAGTAGTAAAACACAAATGGTCTCATGTTTTGTGCTACGATTATATGTATTGTGTAAATATTTGATAGAAACATTGCTGTAACAACTACAACAGATGAAGCTATTGGTTGCCAGGTCTGAGTTTATTTAATCAGAGTTGCACATCTGGCTTTCGTAAAAACTCACACAACCAGTAGTGTGATCCAAAAGTCATAACTGCTTTATTTGGGTTTAGACCTTTAGGCTACATAGACTTGACGCACAAAAACCACAGCCTCGCAAGATAGTCTGTGAAGCAAAATGCTGCCTCGTTTCACTTGGTAAGTTTCTGCTCTTTCTAGAGAGAGACAAAAAATAGTAAAATATTTGACTGACCTGTACCATTCTTGAAAGCAGATACATGAAATTGATTAGCTAGTTAAGACTGGATTTGTTTTAGGTTGTAGTAGAACGTACAATCATTAAGCTATTGGTGTTTTTTGGTAAATATTATCCAGTCCACATGTGTCCGATTTCATGTCGGACAGTAAAATTGCATAACTGTCGGTAATATATGAAACAGGAAAACTTAGCCATATTAAAAAGATCAGATTGACCACTAGTCATTATTCACCTTTGATATTGTCTAGAAATGCCCCAATAATCCCCTTTAGATCTTTCTAAGTCCGAACATGATGTCTTTTTTTATTGGTAGGGTGAAACCTTTGTACTCCGAAGAAATTAGGAAAAAGGATCAACTGATTCAGCATGTTTTAACTTGAAGACATTTGGTATTTTACGCTGGAGTCACGGTGTTAGTGCCACTTTGCCTGAGGGGGGTTTGACTGTCTCGCCTTGACAACTGCAGAACACGGTGCAGCATACAGTTTCTCAGAAATCTCTCTCTCTCTTTTTTTTTTTTTTTTGTATTATCATGACCTTTTGGCACAGTTGCTGTAGATTTGCTGGCTGCATATCCATCATATACAGATCCCGTTCTTCATCCTACAGGTGCTATTTTGATTTGAGATGTGGTTTCTTGAACTTCATGTTTAAAAATAGTCTTTTTTTTATAAATGCACAGTGCTTTTTTTCCCCAACAGTGTATAAAAATCTTTCACCCTGGATGGGTCACAAGTCCATCACAGACGACAGACCATAGTCAAATAGATCAATAATGAAAATGAGCATCTGCTTTTGTACTCAATCAAACTGTTGGCCGTTAGTCAAAACTTGATTGTTCTCACAGTGTTCCCAGAGACCACAGCCGCGCGGTAACGGCAGGAAAACGTACCACACAGGATGTGGTGACATGTCCGATCAAGGCAGTGATACAGGAGATGACCTCTCGTGCTCGGCTGATGTCCGCATGTGTCATTGTGACTTGAAGTGCTGATCAAAAGAAGCCTGTGTCGCAACCGCTGGAAATAGCTTGATTGACCAACCAGAATTTAGGTTTCTTTAGCTCACAAACACGAAGGCCTTAGTCATCAGTGTACCAGTGTGCAACACCTCTGGTTACCGTAGATTACGACATCCTCGTGTTTGGCATGTATTCCCAGAATGATGCGTTATGTGTGTCTTTTCTTTTCTCTTTTTTTTTTCTCTTCCAAACCAAAAATGACTTGAAATGTACATCGAGTTTCACTCAGTGTTTTCTGACTTCACCAAAAACCCACATTGTGGTTATTTTTTCCCTTTTTATTTTCCCTTGCTTTTGGGTCACAGTGTGTATTCATGATTTTTTTTTTAGATCAGTGGATTATTTAATTTTTCATTTAGTCAATAGAGAAATGAGGAATATCCCTAAGTTGTTCTCACACATTTGTCTTTTTACTGTTTTTCTCAGAATTTTCTGAAATATTATAAGTATTTAAAGTACATAATAAAGGCTAAATACCAATCAAGATTGAGTATAATGATTTTGACATTTGGAAAGTAGTGGTCTAAAAGTTAAAATAGTAAGTTTGTGACTGGAATGTCGATATTTAAATGTCATTGTCTCCCATCCCACTGATGGTTTGGTGGGAAAAGCATTCAGCTTAACGTGTGCCAAGTAAAACATGCAGATCAAGATTAACTGTAGGGATCCTCAAATGAAGCAAATAAAAAACATCATCATTTTGAGACTATTTCTGTACTTAGCATTAATTATGTTATCTCACCGATTCAGCTGTTCTGGTTTACAGCTCAAAATGTCCTATTATGCACAGTCAAATTATATTAAGTCTCATAAAGGACTGAAGAAATCCGTTGGAATTAACAGTTTATTTTTTCCCTCCATAATAACGAGTCAAAGAATGTTATGGCTGATAAATAACAGTAACTGTTTGTGGAGCCTTAACAGCAGCATGATAGTGTCCATTGTGTGTATTTCTTGTGTTTGTGCCTCAGCCGCTTCAGTTTTTCCTTGGACGTTCGTCATCTGAGAATGTATTGGCTTTCAGCTGTGCTTTCATCAGTACAGTAATTTCTGCCCTCAGATCAGCCCCAGTAACATTAACGTCATCCAGAAAGGGTGAGCTTCTGACGGGACGGAGGGAAAAACTGAGAGGCTTTTATCTCTGGGGTTAATTGACCATCCGAATATGTCATTTATTGACACAGGGAGGTTGATTGTGGACTAACCTGATGATGCAGTGTGTGTGTTATGTGATGGTTAGATCACGGTGACTTCAGAGCGCCAGCCAGGCCCTTTGCTTCTTCTGACAATGGCCGTAACCGTATATCCCGATCTCGACTCCCAGCAGTTAAAAGAAAACCTGCGTGGAAGCGAGGCATGTGGGCATGTGTTGCTGACAGGCTGCGATGTGGGGCGATAAGACGTGAGAACCCTGCTCCTCCGTGATGTGGGCTTACTCAGCCATATACGTAGAGTGAATGCACTACCAACTCACCGTGACTCATTGATGAGAATCGGTTTATTTAGTAAGATGTTTCCTTGAAAGGCTCCTCTGTTCCTTCATCTGACGCCGTCAAGAGGGAGATGCTGGTACACCATGTCCTCACTAATCACCAAACATCGCTTTTTATTTTTTTTTAACAGAAGGTTGGGCAGCATGGTGTGACGGAGGGAGATGTGTTGACTGAGATTCAGGAAATTACAAACGTCAGCCGCAGACCGATAGGTGAACTCTCAGGAGTCAGCTTTAATATTGATGAATACGGAGTGTTCTGAGGAGAGGAAATTAGAATACCGAGCTCCCAGTCAATCAAAAAAGCACGCAGAAGATTGAACATGTAACAAATCAATACTGTTTTATCCTAAATGTTGATGCATTAGATTCTAAATCATTTTCTTTAATCTTAAAATCACGAGTTTGATCACTACTGCCATAGAAAGTAATTCTGTATTGAAGTAAGATTACGTCAGTTGGGCTGAAGTGTAATCAATGTTCAAAAAGATTAATAGCTAAAATATTTTAAATTACTATCTCATTAAAATTACAATGAATGAGTAAGTTCTTCATGATTAAATTTTATTTATTTATCGTCATTTTGGGTTATTGTTGGTCTGAATGTAGCGATTAGTCACCTAACTGGAATTAGTCATATCTTACTCACGTTGAGAGTATTTCTCTTTCCTTTTCCTCTCAAACTTTTAGAGTTTAATGTTTTGTCATTTAATATCAGCCATCTTTTTATTCTGACATTCAATCAGCTTTTTATGTGGTAACTGTGCTCATGTTTTTCACATGAGCAGAAGTACAGTTAATTGTGTAGATGAAGGCGATTTAAACACACACACACAGTTTGTTAACGCCAGTCTTCAGCAGGGGCACAGAGCAAAACTATACCATTTATTGAATGAAGCCAACAAAAACCTGTCTGGACTGAGTTTAATACAGTAAGAAGTTACATTTGAAGTTTTTATTCACAGGGTTTTTTATTTTTAGACTCAAAGAAGGGATGTTGCCAGTCGATACTTACTGCTTCTTAAAAAAAAAAAAAAAAAAAAGTAAAAGTTATTGCTCTCATTTTCAGATCTGTTGACAAAAAACACAATTTCCCAATCAGACCCGTTCCTTCCTCTGAGTGAGGGGATGTGAGGTAAAAGTTGAAGACAAGCCTCAAACTGCTGGGACAATGTAAGTCAGAGTGACATTGCAGATCCTTGCATTGACAAACCTCATGAGCCTAAAGCGCCACAGTGAAGTCACAGTCCTGTGAAGAATAACACTGTGGTTTAGTGAGAACTTATTTTTAACTGAGAAAAAAATAAATACATCCGTTATGCTGGAAAAAGCATTCAAAGCCAGGCTATAAAGCGATGTAACAGTTGGCCTCCATGTTCACACCAGAGGTGGAGGGGTAGTGACGTTATTCCAGACTGCCATTCGAGTTAAATAATCGCATGCCTCTTCATTATAATGCAATATTAGTGCTTATTTGGTTTTCTTCATCTTCTTTATTAAATCAGACTCATCAGTTCTCAGGATGTGGGAGTGCGTGTCTTCATGTGACTCCTCGGGATTTTCAACGGCAAATAATCTGGTTATATGCTCCGTTTTCACTCTATCGTATCATTTGAAACACTTAACCTTATAAGTAGAGTGAAAACGCAGTGGTTCGGCTCTCGCTGATAGCATCAGGTGTAATGTATACCTTGTAGTTAGATCCAGACCGTCTGCTGAGCATCCAGCAGAGACTATTTACAGTTCACATCCGCGATCAGATCAGATCAGATTCCCTCTCACGTCTCCATTGACCAGCTGAGGGAGATTTTCTTTCCTTGTGCGTGTTCAGATTTAGCAGTGGGGAAACTGCGAGTGCTAAAAATATACATTTGTGCTCATACAGCAGGGATGAGGACTTCTTTGACTGTTCATATCTGGTTTCTTTTCCAACAGCCACGCAACTGCAGTCAGCTGTTTGTGAGATTTCATTTTCAAAATTCAATCACAGATGCGTCTCACAGAATCAGCATAATCTACACATTTGTAAAAGAAAAAAAAAGTAATCTAAACCTCAGTAATATAAATCATCATGAAGTTGAATTTAAGATCATGGTTATAATAAAAGACAGAACCTGTGAAACTTACATCAATAGAGTGCAGATATATCCATATTTTTGACGGTTCAACTTGAATTAGAGCTTTTTATGGAGAATAATATGCTCCTTTGTAAGTTTTAAAGTTTAGATATGTACGTAAAATGGACAGAACAGTCTTTCAATACTCTAGATCTGATTAAACCGGAGACAGTCTGAATATGAGGAGCAGACATTCAGCGTAGCATCACTGACATGCTTCACAGCAGCGTCGCGCCGCCTCATAACTGTTTCCAACGCTGTGAACGACACCAGTAGCTGTGAACCGACACAGTGCTCATCCTATGGAAATCTAGTTCTCTGTGCTTGAACATGAAGTAGAAATATACAGTCAAGGTTTGTAATTCAAACCAGCCGAAGCTACGCTCATGAAGAAATACATCAACAGACATTTTATTCAGACTAATGTGTGTTGGTGTTGTTTAAAATCAGCACTGTTTGTGTTTGTGGAGATAAACAAGAGGATGAAGTAAATAAATCATTGTTTTATATGAATTGGGCTCAAGCTCTCGTTCTGGATTTCGGCGTGTCTGTTATCGTTTAAAATCCAATCTAAATCTCATCGGAATTCTTTTCTTTTGGGGCAGTATCGGGTATAATCGGCTGTGTGTTTTTACAGATTACATCACATAAACATTTCAAGATTTGGCCTTTTTCTAACTTGGCCACTTTGACCACAACTTCCCCGAACGGCCCGTCGTGTATTTCTCCCACAGGACAAAGTGAAACCGTTAAAATAGACTCAGACTGGTGGAACTTGACCAAGCATGAAGGTTTTTCGCTGTGCTCGGATTTTAGTGCTTATTTAAAGAACGCAGAAGTCTTATTTTTCCTCTGTTGGTGAAAGAAAAGGCCTCTCCACCCCTGAGCTCCTCAGCTGTAAACCGTCTGCTATCAGAGAGACAGAATGCTGAAGACAGGGAGGCTGGCTGAGATGTGAAGGATCCAGGAGGAGATAAAAACAAAAAGGAGCGAAAGCAGGAGCTGAGGTAAAACAAGAGCTGCGGCGAGGTCAGTGCCCCGGCAGGAAGGCCTCCCTCCCTCCCCGCCTCCCGCTTCCTCCCCCGCCCTGCATTGCATCAGCTGTGATTCTTTCTCTGGCAGCTCTGGCTGGAAGAAATGTGAACAGATGTGAGTGTTTTGGAAGGAGAGAAGGAGAGTGAGTGTGAGAGGGGAGATGAGAAGGAGAGAGAGAGAGAGAGAGAGAGAGAGTGGGTGGAGGGGTTTGTGTGTATAACGATGGAGTTCGGGGTCGAAAATGTTTCACTGCCCGAAAAAGGACATGCGCAAGAACGGCCGAACCTAAATAGTTTTGCTGTTGAGTATCAAATTTTTTTTCACCCCCTCTTTCTCAGCTCCTCAGTAAGGCCATGACAGTATTTCACAAGAGCAGCGCACAGTGTGTCAGGTGGTAATTATTATTTCCATCCGAACGCAACTCTGATTTACCCAGCATCTGTCCCGTTCCGATCCCAGTTACGTAAAATAATGTTGAGGTGAATATGATGGCATCAAAACTGCAGCATGAGTCTTCACTGCTTTTTCACTTCATGTAAATGTGCCGTATTGATCACCCAGTAAAATGAAATTATGTGAAGTTGTGATTCTTTTCATTGCACCTTGTGTGTTTTTTATGCTGATGTTGTGTTTTCCTCTGCATATGTGGACAATCTGAGACTTTTTCTTGGAGTCGGGTCATGATTAACAGCTCACATCCAGGGGAAGAGGTGTAACCCCGCAAAAAGTGTGTGAGCGAGGCATGAGTGCGCTGCGGTGAACCGTCTGGGTCTGTTATGTGTGTGATGGCTGCTGTCCAGAACTAACATTCCACCTCTCCTCTGTAATATCGCACAGCCCGATGGGTACAGAATGTGCTGATTTTCTCAGCACGTAGTGTTTACTTTTGCCTTTTTTTTTCTCACTCCCTTTTCCCTTTTTCTTCCTGTCTCTTCTTTTCAGGTTCGATATCTACAGGAAAGTGCCGAAAGATCTCACCCAGCCAACATACACAGGAGCTTTCAGTGAGTAACTCTGCTCCCACAATCCCAAACTGATGTGCCTGGTGATCTGTGTTTCTTCTCTAGGAAGACATGTTTCGGCGTGGAAGCAGAGAATGAAGTAACTTGTTGAACACTGTTCTAAGCATATATTAAGTGTTTTAAAAAAAATACTCTAAGTCATTACACATCCATATAGGTTGATTAAACTAAATGCTCCTTGCTAATAAGAGAAGGATAGACTTTTTTTAATTAAAAATTCGGTAACACTTTACTTGAAGCCCCTCTTTATAACACATTATAAGTAGTTATAAACACTAATACATGATCACAATGCTTTATAACTCACTATACAGCAGTATACAGCATAGGATTAAGGTTAGGGTTAGGGTTAGGGTTAGGGTTAGGGTTAGGGTTAGGTCCTGGCATTGTGATCATCTATGAATGTTTATAACTATAGCTACACATGTTATAATGGCATTATAATGCTTTATGAATGTACTTATAATGTGTTATGCAGGGGGGCTTCAAGTAAAGTGTTACCAAAAATTCTTACTGGTTTCATGTTAGAGTAATAGTACTGTACTTTTACTGAACTGAGTGGTTAATAATGCAACACAGAAACACCGGGAAGAACTTTAAGCTCAGTGTCCTGCTGACACTTCAGCTATGAAAATCAATAAACCATATGACTGGAGGACAACTGACGTTTCAGCATGGAAGCAGTCGATGAAATGTTTGGAATAATCTTAATACATTTAATGCATTGAAAATGTTCAGTTGTAACATTAAGAATGAAAGCATCCAGCTGTCAAAACAGAGCTTTAGCTTCACCACCTTCAACTTAACTTTTTCTCAAAGTCAACATACCCAGAAAGCTCTGGTATTTTTATTTATTTGAATGCCACTGATTCTGCAAGTTAGATTTATATTCTACAAATATGAAAATCTATAGTTTTGAGAAATGTTTCGCCACAGTCATCAGGTTTTATGGTGTGCTACTGATGCCAGATTATACAATATACTGTATTTATGTGAAATTGAAATTTTAACAAAGCTGCATGGTGGTGATGTAGTTTGCGGTCTTGCATCACAGTAAGATGAATTCAATCTTGACACTTTTTATTTGCGTTTAGAGGATGGTCTCTCTTTTTCTCTCTTTGTGTGGTTTTGGACTGCGACCTGTCCAGGTTGTACACTGTCTCCAAGACTGGAGTAAAACGGGGAAACAAAATCAGCCAACTTTCATTCAAATAAAACCGTTCAATCAGGGAAGTTAGCTGCCTTGATTCTAATTCTAAGTGATGGTATTTCTGTTTTTTTATTCATTTGAAGTCGCGTCTGCCTCTCATATTGAGCCGTGTCGACACATCCAGTCACTCTCCGACAGGACTGGTGCTGCAGAGCCAGTTGCTCAGTATTTAACATTCCTGAGGAATGTGATAGAAAGTTGTACCAGCTCGAGGAGCCTCGCGCGTGTTGAGGCACAGCTAATGATGGTGAAGTTTTGATCGCTGTAATTCAAGTACCTGCCTGTGTCGGCGTCCTGACGGAGACGCGCAGCGGTACCTGTTTTAGCTCAGCAAGCATGATCAGAATGTTAACGACGGCCTCATTCATCACCGCGGGCGCCTCAGGAGTCATCAGTGGAAATATTCA
Organism: Salarias fasciatus; assembly: GCF_902148845.1. NCBI lineage: Eukaryota > Metazoa > Chordata > Actinopteri > Blenniiformes > Blenniidae > Salarias > Salarias fasciatus. Next base: position 10,115,252 of record NC_043746.1, on the reverse strand, counting down.
TGTGTTTTTTTCCGGGTTGGCTCATGTTTTCCTGCCTGTCATCAATCAGTCACTCCGTTTGATTGATTATTCAGCGGCGAAGCACAAAAGACCAATGACACATTCATGCCAATGAGTTATATTGTCATACCAGTCAATTATTGATCAGCGATGACAGTGCAAGGTAAAGCAAATGATTGACCTCGAATAAAACTTGATGTCACAGTGGAGAGAAGTAAAGCGGGCCCTACATACTGAGCAGTTAGGAAAAGCATTTTAACACCTTCCTCGATGACGGGGAGCTGCTAAAGATATACACCACATTTCCACCCAAGAAAAACTAAATGGAAGTCCTTCCTGTTCACAGTCAACTCCCTTCCTGTCTCCATCCACTGTCTGGGCTCGAGGGCATCGGGTTGATTCGGACATTAGGCATGAGTTATTGCTCCATCCGCTGCAGGTCAGCTCACAATCCGGCCTGTGTGGTTCAGAGGCGAAAACAAACCGACTCCCCCCTTTTCACAACAGCTCAAATAGTTGACCCCATCTGCTTTTGTTCTTCTCTTTTAGGGGCACATTCCTCCTGGTTCAATTTCGATGGTGTTCACTAAGAACAATGAGCCTGTTTTTTGTCGCAGTGGGCACTTCCAGCTTAGGATTTGATGGTTTTTAATTCCGTTTCTTTATGACTAACAGTTCCAGTAGATTACAGGTGTACAACGCAAAGCAATCGGTAAATCCTTTGAGGTGAACAAAGGTTAACAGAAAAATGGTCATAAAGAAAATAGAGAGCAAAGACAAACAAAAAAAGTTGGCAATGTCAGATTCAGGAAAAGGATCGTGGATAAACAAACTCCCACATAAGACCTTTGGATCTTGTGATTTCCCAATAGTTGAAATGCAAAGTGTAAAGGTTACTTTATTCAAATATGTCTTGTTTTTTTTTAGGGCTGACAGAAGCCTTCTTTTCACTGTCTCGGTGTGACTGCTGTCTGTTCTCTGGAACGTTTATATTTACGTTTTGTGAGAATACACCTCAGGCAGAACGTTAACTGTTTAAAAATAAATGGCACATCTGATTATGAAAGCACAAGTGATTTTCATGGCTGATTCACGGTGGGCTGATCTCCCATTCTCTGTGTCACGCTCCTGATGTGTCAGTACTGCCGACGAGCTTAGGTTTATACAAAAGCCGCGCATGTTAGACAGTTGTAAATCACTCGGCTCGTCAGTATTTCCACTGCGGACCTGTTGAAGTTTGAAATCGGCTGTGAGCCTTTTTGCTTTAATCCTTCACAATCCTCTTCCGGCAGTGTGACCTGCGAAGCCTGGGAGGAATTACTGTACAAGTCTGTAGATGATCTTGAATTGGTGACCTATGTGTCATCGTGGCACTCCCTTTTGTTTGTTGGTTAAACATTAACTTATGTAAAGCCTCCACCAGCCGCAGGTTCAGCCACAACATCCTGCCCGCCGCAAGGTCATGTGACTGTGTGATCCTAGGAGACGGTTGCCACGTAAACACGCCTCACCTGCTGAGTGAGAGCTTTCTGACCGTGGCGCTCGCCATACCAGATAAACCACACTTGTGCAGGAGCAGATCAGTTCCCTCCATATTTATCTTTAGTAAACACATGACAGCGTTTTATTTGAGCCTGGCTGATTATTTGGACACATGAAGCGATACAGACGGCCGGACTGCCTCGCCTTTTAAGCTCAGACTTCACATTTTGGCCCTGGAGTGAGCAAAAATAAACTTTTTTTAAAGTGTTGAACATTTTGAGTTTGGTTTATATCCAGCTTTAGGGAAGCTGTCGGTGTGAAACCTTGTCTTAAGAAACCTGAAAGGAGCTGTTTTGTAGTGAAGCTCAGCATGAGATCACCTCTATGAAAGGAGATATGCTGTCATGGCCGCCTGCTGTGCTGCTATTTAATGTGTAATTACTGTAGGAGGGTCTCTGAAGGCCTGCGTAATGGCAGGACTGGCACCGCCAGTAAAACCACTATTTAGGGAAAATCTCTGCGACTGCTGTGCTTTTATTAATGTCAACGACTTAGGTCATTCCAAGAGACGGGGTTAGTCCCGCTCATTTGCATCAGTGTGCAAAAAGCGGGCGTAATGTGAGATTAATGTAAAAGAGGCGGTGCATGCGTCAGGCCCGCAGCGATCTCATTTCAAACTCGGTGTCCTCTCTAACTTTCTTTCCTCTCTCCCCACAGTTTCCATCCTCTGCTGCATCTTCATCCTCTTCCTCTTCCTGTCTGAGCTCACTGGATTCATCGCCACTGAAATGTATGTACCGAAGCGTCCGTCCATCCGTCCGCCTTTTAATATCCTGCCGCTGAAACGCACCGCTCCACAGGCTGGCGCTCACACACAGGGACGAGACGAGAGGAGGCATCACCTTAATCATGAATGTGAATGTCTCCGTTATGAGTTCTGCCTTGCCGCTGTTGGAACCAATGAATGGAGTCAATTTTCGCACAGGAAATTGGCTCTGGGCATGCGTCAGCCTCTTGGCAATGTCTGTCTAATAAGAGACGACTCGGAGAGGGTGTGACAGAAAGGAAATTACACTGACAGTGATACACAATTGCTCTCTCCCCGGCAAATTGGCAGAAAATAAATCCCTGGTCGGTGGAATGTTGAGCAAGGGAAAGCTTATGAGAGTAGAAAAGTGGAATGTGATGTACGATACGTTTCTTTCCGTCTCTTTTCTTGTGTTTCTAATCCCCCTCTGCTCTATTCCCTCCACTGCAGTGTAAATGAGCTGTATGTGGACGATCCAGACAAAGACAGCGGTGGGAAGATAGATGTGTCGTTGAACATCAGCTTGCCCAACCTGCACTGTGAATGTGAGTATAGAAACATGGAAAACACACTTCTGTTCTTTTCTTTATCCAGACCCACATTCCCCTTCTACATTTTCTAAACACGGCTGCCATGTCTTGTCCTTTTAACATGGCTCATTTGCAAAGTTAGTCATGTGTGTAGATGGCATAAATGGAAAATGTCATGCTCCATAGCAAAGGGACAAATAGTGAGCACGTACAGTACAACGATATATTTATAATAGATATGGATTGTAAGTTTATGAGGATTTTAATTCAATATGTCAACTTCCATTATGATTATACATGGAATTAGTGTTTTGATTGTTGCTCATACGTGATTATAATTCGTGCAATGTTTCTTGCTCAAGTGTCCTGAAGTTCAAGTTCAGTCTTCTTGCATTTTCACCCCTCACCCTGTTCGAATGTGTGTAAAAGTGCATTTAAACTGCTGATCTGTTGAAATGTCCTAAGTAAGTTAAGTCCATTCGCCACAAGAAATAGATTTCACTCAAATGAGAACTGAGGAGCCTTTAAGGTAAATATATACAGAATCATTCTAAAAGCTCATTAAAAGACTGATCACGACAGGAACAGAAGTTCCTTCATCTTTTAGTCCTGCATCTGGCCTTCAGATGTCTGTGTTTAGAAATAAACAGCTTGAAGTGTCGGGTGTAGGGGGTCTTATTCGCAGACCTCATTTTGTTCAGGTCAGAGAGGTTTTTAATACCAGCGAGCTTTCTACACACTTACAACACAGTCTATTCTTAATCCTGCTAGATGAAAGTTCAAATCAGCAGGCTGAAAGTAAATGAAGACTGGATAAAACATTGTCATTAAAGTGGAATTCACATTGAAAGCACGGCGCTCTCGATAAAAAACAAATCCACTGATGAGCCTCCGTACAGAGACTCCACGTGGGCAAGTATTTCAAAAAGAAGTGTTCCCCGCTGTTTGTGCTGGTTTACAATTTCCAAATCTTACTCTGAACTAGCCACAGATAAGACAACTGATTTATTTTTCCATTAGCCACATTTATAAACAACTGTGGAGGCTTACAATAGAAAATATTACAAGAACGGTTCGTTGTAATCAGATAAAATAATAAAAACAGAAATCAAATTTTTATATATTTGAATAACAGTCTGGAGTCTTGAACCCATAAACACCTGCAGAACGTGGCTTTCTGCCCCAGTGATGCTTTAACAAGCCTGTTCATGACACTTCTGCATGGAAAAGTCAATATATAAGCTGCATAAAGCTTCTGTTTTCTGTTAATTTACCAGGCTGAGTTGTGACACACCTGTAGAAAACACTAGAAAAATCCCTGCTTTGTGTGGCTCCTCTTTCTCCTCGTGCCAGACAGCTGTGATCTGCCTCCGGTGTGAAGTTGCCTCTGATGGCCCGTCTACTGTAGCCCGGTGTCACGGCTGTAGAGGCAGGGCAGCTGAAGCGTGCCAGGGCGCAGAGCCGTCACCGGTTATTTACTCCTCATGACTCCCCACAGAAACTATGCCCAGTGACAACACACACACACACACACACACACACACACACACACACACACACACACACAGTCTTGTATTTCTATCCTTGTGGGGACCGTCCATTGACTCCCATTCATGTCTAGCCCCTAACCCTGACCCTTACCCTAACCCTAACCCACACCACAACAAAGCCTAACCCTAAAGAAATGTTTTTGCACTTTTACTTTTTTCAGTAACAACAACATGGTCAAGAAAACACTGTTTCTCCTACTTAGGACCGGAAAAAGGTCCCCACAAGGCACGTCGTTCCACGTTTTGCTATCCTTGTCGGGACATTTGGCCCCGACAAGGATAGAAATACAAGAACACACACACACACACACACACACACACACACACACACACACACACACACACACACACACACACACACACACACACACACACTTTCCCACACACAGGCTTTATGTTCCAGCAGCCCAGAAAACGCACATTTACTCACTTAAAGCGATACCCAAAAATGGCAAAGCTAATAAATACTAGCGTCAGAATCAGATCCAGATATGAGCGATAGTCTTTGGCTTGCTCACACACAGCTGCGGCCCACATGTTTAAACAACCTTACTCCTGGCATGCCTGCATAAAGCCCGACCCGTCTTTTTTCTAATTAAAGCTCCTGATGATTTGTCTGTATAGCGCTTTTGTTTATCTGCTGCATTTCAAACCGCCCACACTTCATGTTTCTCAGCTTGTCGCCCTGTGAGTTTATATTATATATGGGTCCAATTTCCGGAGCTACAAGCATTTCATCATAGGGCGCTCTGCATTTACACCCCTTTCTCGTATTTATCTGCGCTGCTGTTCCAGTGTTCAACCTGGACCCCCTCCACTGACCTTCACGGACTCGCCTCGTCTTGATTTGTTACTTTAATGGGAAAAAAAAAACCTCACAAACACATCTTAAAAAGGAGAAAGAGCTCTCTCTCTCTGTCTGTGTGTGTCGGTTTGTCTGTTGTGCAGTGATATACTTTCACCCTGTATTCTGAGCTCTGGCTACAAGGGGAGGGGATGCAAACTTGTGTTGAATGTCAAAGGTCAGACAGACGGCATGAGGACCATTTAGCACAGATCCCCCCCGCGTTCCTCTGTATCTCTCTCTCTCTCTCTCTCTCTCTCGCTCTCTCCTGTCACTCTCTCCGGCTGGCGAACATACGACACAGGCAGTTTCTGTAAATAGGCCACTGCCAGTGTGCCAACACATGGCGGCCTGTGGGGAGGGGGGGTGTCGGGTCAGGTAGGGGGGCACACTTATGTCTTGATGGAAAAACCCAGACAGGAGAGGGGGCAGTGGGCCTGTGGTCTCTGTGAGGACTTGTTTACTTTGTGGGTCTCTGCAGTGATACCTGTCCTTTAGATATGTTTAGACAGCAGGGGAGTCTTTCTTTTATTTGTTGGTTTTCTTTCTTAGAGCATTGATTATCAATTATTTAAATTCTGTGTTATGATTTTGCTGACTGCTGTTGCTTTGAACACACAAATGAACTTCGGTTCAAATAGCACAGCACTTCAAATAAGTAGAAGTTTATTGAAATATGAAACTTGAAGTCAAGTTTTTCAAACCTTTTTTTGCAGTTTTCTGTTCAATAAATGAGCATTTGAAAGTAGTAAAGAAACCTCTGCACCAAAAACACTTCAGTTTGTAACAAGCCAAAGAAAGTGTGCATTGTTTAGCTGCTTTTTGTTTTTGCCGTTTTGGTGCTTAAATCTCCTGCTGTGTTTCTCGTCTGCTCCTCAGTGCTGGGTTTGGACATCCAGGATGAGATGGGCCGCCATGAGGTCGGTCACATCGACAACTCCATGAAGGTCCCCCTCAACGACGGGAGAGGCTGTCGCCTCGAGGCAGAGTTCACCATCAACAAAGTGAGAAATCAGAGAGAAAGAAGATTTATCTGAACATGCTGTGTACATGACTTCCTCTGTTGCTGTGTTGCTTTTTGTGCTCAATGGACATTTTGATGCATTCGTCATCGGGATGATGCTTTGTAGATCACACACTTTTGTACTACAAGATGTGATTTGTGTTTGGTTTTGCATGGAATCTGCCCGGCCCCCGCTCCCGCTTTCTTCTCGTCCAAATTGAGTTATGTTAAATGGGGAAGCTCTGTTCTGGGATTCAGTCGCATCCGTCGGTACAGTCCGGGGCCTGTGAAGCTCTCTTTGTCCCTCCTCCACCTTGTGCGTCAGTCTTTCCAGTACATTTAAAATGATTAACCCAGCAGTTGGACGTTTAACACTCTCGCTCACAGAATAGCGATGTGGAGGAACATTTAGTTTCCAACCAAGTGTTTGTGCATTCGGACACGGTCATTAGTTAACTGAATGTGATGCAAGTGCTTGTGCCGGTACAAACGTAAACTCACCTACCTTTATGTGTGTGTGTGTGTGTGTGTGTGTGTCTGCAGGTACCTGGAAACTTCCACGTATCGACACACAGCGCCACAGCTCAGCCCCAAAACCCTGACATGACCCACACCATCCACAAACTGGCCTTTGGCGATAAGCTCCAGGTCAGGACATGCACCAAAAACGCAAAGCAGAGCTTTGAAAAGGATAAGATCTCCAGTGCGGAGACGGACTGTGCTCATGTCTCTGTCTTTTGTCACACAGGCACAAAAGGTCCAAGGAGCCTTTAATGCTTTAGGAGGGGCCGACAAGCTGTCATCTAATCGTACGTATCCCGGCCGCACATGTGCTCGTTGTTTCCCCTTTGTGTGACTTTTACATAAGGCGGCCTGCTGACACAGGATGAGGCACTGAAATGAGACACCTAGTGGAGAACGCACGACTCCGACCCGAGTGGAAACTTGATTCACGAAGCCGTCGGAGCATCTCGAACAAAACGCCTCCACATTTTTGTGTCATAATCATAATAAGCGCAACTATTTCTGAACGTTGTTTGTAAAGAAGCTGTTTTATCGATCGTAACTTACTGTGTCTCCCCCGCAGCTCTGGCCTCACACGACTACATATTGAAGATTGTACCGACCGTGTATGAGGACCTGTCGGGCAAACAGAGGTTCTCCTACCAGTACACTGTTGCCAACAAGGTTCGAGCATCTCTGCACGCTTCTTATTCCTTTCCCATGAGATCATCCTTTTCTTCCTCGAGCTGTTTTCGTCACGGCGGCGGCGTTGACCGTCCTAACATATGGCCGAGGCATGTTTTTGAAATGTTAATTCGTGCACTCACCCAGAAGTAAAAGCTCACCCCCGGTGACTGGAAACACTCTCTAGATGTCAACAAACCATAAACACACTTCCTAGAGCTGTGTTGACTGACAGCTGGGTTTGGAGTGTGGAGTCATAACAGCGCAGGTGAGCGGTGGAGCGTGGAAGACGAGGGCCTGAGCAACAAATTCCAAAACCCAGATCCGGTTTGTGCTCAAGCTGCAGCGACACTCTCAATAGAGTGTGAATTATTTGAACTTGGATAAACTGACATCACTTAACAATAACTCAGCCTCCTTGAGATTGCTTCATACAAGTTTAATTCAGCTCAGAGTCATCTCAAGAGAATGACCTTATCCAAAGAAAATTCAGTGTATGACTCATAAACACCACTGCTATCACTTCAAAGATGAAGGAAATGACTTATTACTCCATCATAATGATTGGTTTTGAATTTTATTGACTTCTCTCATCATTGATAACATCAGCTTTTCTGATAAAAATGAAATTAAATGAGTTTTGTCCTTTTCTTCCTCTTCAGGAATATGTTGCTTACAGCCACACAGGGAGAATCATCCCTGCGATCTGGTTCAGGTACGACCTCAGTCCCATCACCGTCAAGTACACGGAGAGGAGGCAGCCCGTGTACCGCTTCATCACAACCGTGAGTCCATTCACGACAGAAACACACCTCGTATTCCAGTGAATGTATTTAAGTTGAAGTCATGCCCTGAGCTTTAGCCACTTAAATAGGTCAAATACAGCATTGTGTGTGCAAACGATTAGCAAGCATTTGTTTGTCAACATGCCAAACTGAAATGGATAAGATTGTCAACAGACAAAATAAAAAAGCATTTCTATAGAGAGTAGAATGTACCGTATAGCATAGATTTTCATTTTGGAAGCAAATGTTGGCCTTTCTTTATTTGTTGCTGACAAGTGTTTCTTCATTGTGAAATACATGACCCTAAAATGTCACTCAAAGCTGAAGTCAGAACTTGGCAGTCCTGCATTTCCCTGATAAGTAGTCTGATATTTCCCACAGGAGATAAAAGGAGGATCAATATTGGCCTTTGGTCAGGTGGGCAGACAGACGTCTGGCTCTGTGTTTGCTGAACGTGTAGAAGGGCAACTGCTGCATTACTCTATTGTTGATAAAGTCTTATTACAGAATCTTTTTCCCTCTCGTCTCGCTCTGCTCCTGAGCCCAGTGGCTTTTCTCTTGCAGTCGCCCATAAGAGGATTTTGAGCGTTTTATCTCACTCCTGTCAGGAAGGCGAACAGCCGTCACTCTCAAACTTCCCCCGTCCTTTCTGTCTTCCTCTGCCCACACTTCTCACCTGGTCAGTTGGGGGATTTTGGCCTCATCGAGCAGGTTTCCTGCTGACTGACCATGAAGTCAGGATTTAATTGGCTGTCAGGGCGATGAGCGGCGCCGTTATTTGTCTTTGGGGCTGTTTAGCTTTACTCTGACTTGAGGCATGTGCGGGAGATGACTGTGCGTATAGCGTGTGACGATGAGTCAACGCTCAAGATTGTGAGTCAAACTTCAGGGCTGTTTTCTTTTTTCCAGCACATGCTTTGGTGTCAGGGTAATGTATTATGAAAAAACATGCGGAGGGCCAGCTGATATTGAGTCTTTTATGACCGGAGATGAACGCGTCACAGCTCTGAGAAGTAGAAACTGATGGTTTGACTTCTCTCTTGCAGATTTGTGCCATCGTCGGAGGGACCTTCACGGTCGCGGGGATAATTGACTCTTGCATATTTACAGCTTCAGAGGCCTGGAAGAAAATCCAGATCGGAAAAATGTCCTGAGGACTGCTCCCTACCCCTCCTCACATTTTATTTATAAGTCCAAAGTTGTTAGCCTGTTAGCTAAATCCAGTCCGGCTCCGACCCAGCTTCCTCGTGGAGAACGTATCAGCGTGACCGACGAGGAGTCTCCAGCTCTCGATATAGCTACCAGGCCACACGGCATCGTCTCCTTTACTGAAGATCCTCCCCGGCTCCATCTGCTCCGGCGATGTGTGGACGCTTGACTGCCACGTGTCTGCCTTCCCCGTCATCAGCGCCGAGAGAGGAGCGCTCATCTCGTTTGTTACTGTGGAGATGAAACCTTGAGTGCTGGAGGTCAGGATCCAACCTGCACCTGTCCTTGAAGGCTGATTTTTTTTTTTTAAATGAAGTTAAAAAAAAAGAAAATGAAATCTGTGCTGTTTTAAATTTGGTGCTAACACAATATTCATACAATCTCCATGTACAGATGGGTGGGAAATTAAAGAAAAAAAACTGTGTCCTAATTTGTTGTTGAGCCAACATAAACAGCTTCAGGGCTTCTTGATATTATTTGATTCTTCTTTTGCCATGTTACGAAAGGTGGAGACTTTTTTAGAAGTTGGTCCAGAATCCCATTTTTGTGTTATTTGTTTCGGCCTGCTGCTGTGGAGACCGTAGCATATTATTGGCGTCATATTTGCCCCCATTGAATCATCCAGAAGCATCTCTAGCCCGGTGGATGAATGATCCAGCAAACAAAGATCAGAGTTTCTGAACAGGTTCACACTGGCTTTAAATCATCAAACAGAGACACAAAATTCTCCTCCAGGCTGTCTCTGACCTGAGTCAATTAAAACAATACATTTAGAATTTAACCTTTTAACGTGTTTGACCTGGATGTCTGTTGAGATCAAACCTTTTTTCCTTTGTTTCCCCCCCAAGGAGTTGATGAAATGGTGCAATAAAGGCAATCAATTATAAAAGCTCACAATCAAGACATGATAAAACCATTCCCTTTGAGAGTCTTCCATCAAATAACGTGGTCGATGATCTTTACAAATCACCCCAAAGGGATGAAATTCTGAAGCTTTCTCCGTGGAAACAGCAGATCAGAAGCATTGATTCCATCCCAGCCCCACACATGTAGTGCTGCGACCTCAGAACCAACACGTCTGTTCATCAGTGAGACGATATGATCGGCACATTGAACAACAATCCACCCTCCCTCCTGCGACTATCAGGCATCCGTTGGTGGAGTTTGTACTTCTGGCCGTACTGTCCCTTGTCTTCACTGTGTTGGCTCCCAAAACTAAAAATCTCCACAAGAACACTCCTGGCTCATAGTAAAGATTGAAGCAGTTATTTTATTTGTTTTATGATTTTTTTTTTTTTTTTTTTAATTCTTGAGGTTGCCACCCAGCTGCATGTTCTGTCGCAGGAAACTGTGTCATTCACAGGTAAATTATTTCCTGCTCACTCAGCCTCTGACTTCGTTCCAAAAAGGATTTTCTCAGCCAGCTCTGATGTTAAGCCAGCACACCGATCTACCTGTCTTCTGATTTAATCAAAACTGCAAAAAAAAAAAAAAAAAAAAAAGATTATTCGAAGGTGTTTGGGTTTATGAGCCTTGTGCACATTGAACTGAATTCTGTGAGGGTCTTTCCTTTCTTCAAACGGTCTGTTAACGTGCATTTAGTCCCACCAGTATTGGAACTGCGTGCCTTTTGGTTTACATTTCCAGTTTTATCATCGTGTCTCATCCTGCCAATGAAAGCAGCTGCCTTTCATGCATGTTTCTTTTTACAGTATCTATGGATTTTTACCATTTTCCTTCAACACTTTACCAAATCAGCTTTGTGCAATGTCTGTAGTTTCTCCTTTCTTCTCAGTGACGACAGAAATATGGTGAATGTGTTTTATTTTTAGTTTGATTTCTCCGCACGGTACATGAATCTGTTTTTCCATGAAGTTGTAAATTCTAATGAAGGTTTGGTTTTCTAAGGGAAATCTTTTGTTGGTCTTGATGCTTATTTTTAACTGATAGGGTATTAATCATGAGCCTCAAACCAAGTTTTTCTGCACTTATTTCCAACCGACTGTCGATGTACTTTCCCTGTGGTGTTACGTGTTCTTCCAGAGGTGACTGTTACTTCTTCAGTGTTCCTTCGACGTGGCTGTTCTTGAATTCTCCTCTTGTTGGATGAAGTTTCCTTCTGGTTTCATGTGCTTGTGAGTTTATCAGGATGAACTACACACAAAACTGATTTTTTTTTTTTTTTTACAAGCTACAACTTTATATTTCCATGTCTCAAATGGTGGAAGGAGTTGGTTTATTTTATAATAAAAAAAAAAGAAGTTTCATATCATTGGGTCCCATTTTGTTGAGGGAACCAGAACACGGTGTGAGCTGCTGTTTGACGTGAAAACGTCGGCTCTCGGCACCACATCAGTGTCTTCAAACTTTGAGCATGCCGGTGTGTTTTGTGTGAAGTGGACTTTACGCCCCAGACGCTGCTCATTTCCCCGGCCTGGCCGCCGGAGCCCACACCCTGCAGGGTGTCATTTGTGATGCGCGCCAGTGTAAGAGGCGGCTGGGCGTTCGCAGCTATCATCATGCTTACGTCCAGCTCTGATAAGAGGTGCTTAGTGTGACTCACTCCTCCATTCGCCCTACATCCCCTCTGTTTACCTCACTCCACTCGTTACTTGTCGGCGGCGCTGCGTATCCAAGAGCATCCACCTCCGCCGGGTGACACAAGTACCACAAATATCTGTTGCCTGGGACATGTCTCCCTCACACCTAAAGCTCTGCACTTCAAAATTGTAATTAGCAGAAATAATGACAGATCCAGCCGTAGCAGTGCAGCAATTAAGGATTTAACCCAGACACAGGATACATTCCTTTATTCCTTTCCATGTGAGTCACAATTTGTACAAATAATAGGAAGAAATCAATAGAAAAAAGATAAAAAATATAAATGTGTGAATAGAAAAATGCATGTTTTTGTCATAATGCTGCCACTCAGTGGCTGGTTTGAGGCACTTCAGGCATGTGCAGTTTAGTCCGTTTGTGAGGCAGCAGCTCGAGAGGAGAGAAGGATTTTGAGATGAATAGCTCTATTACCTGACTGTGACAAATACATGACTACATGTCAATACCTGCGCGTTATCAGGGTTTACAAATCCCTTTTCTGTCTTTGGGCGGAGAGCGGAGTCAGCGGGCGCCCGGCGACGAGTAGAAGTCGCAGAAGCCGTCCTCGGACAGGTGGCCATACTCGTTGTTGTAGAAGGTCTGACCCGACAGCTGGCTGAAAAAGTTGGGACGGTGCCGGGAGCTGCCGGTGCCACTGATTTGACCCAGGGAATTGTGGGAGGCCGTCAGAGGCTCTGTGCTGCTGCTGCTGCCCATTCGACTGAGGAAGAAACAAAGCAGACAGCCGTCAGTGCTGCTAGTAAACACTGATAGAAGTGTTAAACACTCTGAACACTGTACCACGTCAGTGTTCAACAATATGATGTTCTGACAAGAAACTCTGGTGATATTAGTCAAAAAGATAAAGATTCTATAAGGAATTAGAAGGTAGTTCATCACATTCTCCACCTAAACCGTTCAGACAAACAGAAGGAAATTCATTGAGACTTTCTTGCAATATCACTTTGAGATCGCTCTGATTAATGTTTGACCTTTTTGCCAGCAGCACTTTCAGTAAAAGTGCATATTTGGACTAAATTCAAAGAAATGGAAGGAGACGGAGCGTCAATAAGAATGAGTCATACGTAAAAAGGAGCAACCTGAAAGCAGAGCTTCCCACAGAGTAGAAATAAAAGCAACAATAGCTCAGACTCTCGGCATGAAGTCTCCTTCTACTTTTTCAACCAATCTGGGATCAAGAAAAAACAACATGACATATAAGTGTGTTTTTTAGGCGACAAATCCTCCACATGTAAGTTCTGTTTTACTGCCAACTTTCAGTTTTAATTTGGAAGTATTTACATCTAAATTAAGGGAACGGTGGAACAAATGCAGTTAATTTTATTGTCCCTCAGCTTTAATTGGACAAACTGGTAAAATCAATAATGAAATTGTTATTTTCATTATTTGGCTGTAATTCCTGGACAGTCAGTAACCTGCTGGTGCTCCTCCAGGCCTTTGCTGGTGTTTCCCTTTCAGGTTTGTCTTCTATAAGTTAAATAAATGCTCATCTGATTCAGATCAAACAAGATGTGAACAGTAAAAAAAACAAAAAAAAAAAGTAAACAAAACTGTTGGTTGAATGAAGCAGTGTGGAGCATAATCATGGATCAGTTACCAAGCAGCAGAGAAAGTGTGTTTTCTCTATAAACACCCGCTCCACTACGATCGCTGCAGGCCTCACTCTGACCCTAAAGGTCAGCGCGTTGCTTCACAGGGAGCAATAAATATGCATCAGTCCAAATGTCAGGCAGTGTGAAGAGAGCCGTCCGGGCCCCGGCGCTCCTGCGAGCCACTCCCAGCCTCCACACACACCGCTCCGGATCACAGCTTTCATACGATTAACCTTTTTGAGGCGGCTCCCCTGTGGCTGTGCTCCAGTCTCTCGAATTCCTCCGAGGCCAGAACCATCCCGCTGTCCGTCTGGCTGTCCTGGGAGGAAACACGGTTTGATACCATGTCAATTCAATGTCTTCACTTGACCTCCCAACTATTTTAGGTTATTACAGGAGAGCAAACTTCTCAAAGCCCGGTGCCATTAATAAAAGGTCACCAGCCAGTTCCCATTATCAGAGGCTGATCAGAAGATAAAGAGCTGACCTGCGGAGCTTTCTGCTGATGCATCTCCAGGGGAAACTCTTCAAATGTCTTCACTCTGGGCTGACACGTCTTCGACGGCCCCACAAACGCACAGCCAGCAAAAGGAACGCAGTTATAATACCTGGTCAGGAGGTTATCGAGAGATTATCAGAGCTGTGAGGAATTACCGCTGACAGAGTGAGCAGTAATGAGACAGGAAGTCCAGGAGCCGTGACTCAAACAAAGAGGCGGACGTCATCTTAGACGCATCAATGAAACTATGTAGTGCACACAGTGAAACAAACATCCGGGCAGCTTCTCAAAAGCAAAATAAAAACAAATGTGTCTTACATCCTGAGGAGAATGAGGAAGTACCTTTTGCACTCTAAACACTTCCACAGTTAAAACATCTCCATGAACAGGGTTTTTTTCAATCTTCCCACTATAAAGATTAAGATTCTCTTTGTGCTCCTTCATGCATCTTGTCCTGAAGAGGCTGAAAATATGTAGTTCAGATTATTAACTGGACATCTAAATGAGAAATAGCTGAGCATGAGCGCCACCTGGTGATGAAGTCAGTTGAATTTACAGTAAACATTGCTGCTGTGTTCAACAGGGACCAACAGAACTCACAAAGGTCCTTCATAGCAGGGGGGGGTGTAAAGTGTTAAAGAGTGAATTCCACTTCACAGAGCTTTAAAAACATTGTTTCCTGAACTTCACATGATTCCTAATGTCCTCTGGTACCTTGTGGGCAGCGTGTTGCATGCCAGTCTGAAGTCCTCCTCAGACGCAGGGCGAGAGGAGCCCTGGGAGAAACCATCGTCCTCTGAGGACTGGTTCAGAGCCGCGTCTTCCTTTCCCTCCTGAAGAAAACCGGATCAGTAAGAGTCAGAAACCGCTCACAGACCAAAGCCGAGACATGTCAGGGGTGCTCTTCCTTACAGGCAGACCGTTGTCCTGCAGCAGATCCCCCAGGATCTGGACCAGGGCAGGGAAGGTGGGCCTCTCGGTGGGCTCGCCCTGCCAGCAGGCCAGCATGATGCCATATCTGCCAGCAGAGGGCGCACCGTCACAACAAGACCAGGCCTCAATCAACACACAAATCTCCATTCAGTCTTATTCCCTGTCAGCTGAATGACTGACATGTGAGAAACACTGAATGACTTTTACTGATCTCTGAGTGGGAAATGTAAGGGAGCTGTCCTCACATTTCCGGGGAGGCAGTGTCCGGCGCCCTCATCCTGACGCCATCTTTCAGCCGCTTACAAAAGTCTTCATCGATCTGCACCCCTGGGTAAGGAGATGCCCCTGGAGCAGGACAAAAACACACAAATCGATGCATCAGCTAAAGAGAGATAAACGCTCTGTGTGTGTGTGTGTGTGTGTGTGTGTGTGTGTGTGTGTGTGTGTGTGTGTGTGTGTGTGTGTGTGTGTGTGTGTGTGTGTGTGACAGGGAGGAAGAGTCTCATTGCTTTGATAACCGAACAAAGGATAAACTGTAATTGTTTCTGACAAGAACAGAAATGCATGGGTGCTTTTAAACACTCTTTCTCTGATTGTAAATAAACGAGCGTCTCTGGCTGAGATAAGAATGCACATGCAGATTTTACCGAGAGAAAAGATTTCCCAGAGGAGGACTCCGAACGACCACACATCACTCTGACTGGTGTACACTTTGTCAAAGATGCTCTCCGGAGCCATCCACTTCAAAGGCAGGCGAGCCTGAGGGAGCATTAAAAAAACAGATGGACAATACTCAGCAGTCGTATAAATAGAAATGACACCTGCCAATACATTTTATCATCATGCTGGTGGTCAGAAACAGAAGCACGAAGGTGTTCCTGGTGTTTTGAGGAGTTAATAGAAATGGATAAACAAACCCAGGAGGTGAAGTCTGGGTGCAGTGAGCGTGGGGGTGCCTTACGTTGCCTTTCCTGACGTAGTCGGGATCTTTGTATATGTCTCTGGCCAGGCCGAAGTCACAGATCTTCACAATGTTGCTCTCTGACAGGAGAATGTTCCGGGCTGCCAGGTCTCTGTGGATACACTGAGGATACACACAGCAGCGGGCATGCATCACAACGCTGCAGACAACTGTTTGTGCCTGTGTGTTGTTTGCATGCACTGTTTCCACCTTGTTTTTGTGTGTTATTGTTGTTTTTCACAATGAGAGAAGTGACGACGTGATTTGACTGAATGAACTTGAGCGTTATCAGAACAGTTTCATTTTTGAGTGTGTGTCTGAGCGCTGGGCTTTGTCTGAGACCGGACTGGTTTTGGTGTCATCACCGCACGAGACATCAATCTCAAATCTTCACAGGACTCAATTACATCAGCGCGGCCTGCTTTACGTCTCACTATTCATATTCTCCGGATCTGCGGTTTGCTTTCATTTCTCTTGGCTCGGTTCAAAAGTAGGAACACGTCTTTCCTCCCCTGAAACAATTTGTTCAAACCTCTGAACAATTACGTTGTTGTTTACAGCACGCTGGAATATTCCCTTAAATCCATCAAACTGTGTGTGTTTTCGGCACATGTGTGCTGGAGTCTTCATTTTGTGAAGTTAACCACACACGCATGGTCGGATGATCAAAACTGATGAGCTGATTCTCAGGGAAATTGCTAAACTCCTCGCAATCTTCAGACATTTCAGCCTTTTGGAGCATTCGCATGCAAATTTATACATTCAGGTATTACAAGCTGTAATACGTAAATATCAGTGACATGAAACATCTGAATGTCTTAAATTTACTTAAGTTACTAAGAGCCCTTAGCACTAAAGACACAACAAGATTTCTTTTCTTTCACCGGTTCTTTGTCCAAACACTCGGCAGACTGTACAAGAAATGCGTCAAACTGTGCAACAGGCCAAAGTTTAATAGACTAAAACTCTGAAACACAGCGACTTGGAATGACATCGGGCATTGTGCAATCTTCTTAAAGCACTTTATTAAATTAAATTGCCTTTCAGCAGTTTTGCACTCTCAGATCCTGGTTGCTGTGGTGCCTTCATCGGTCGGGAATCAGAAACATTTTCAGTATGGATTATGATTTTGCCCTTAAATCTCTTCTTGCTGCCTTTTGTTCTTGCTGCGTTGTGGCGTGGTGTTTGATGTTCCTGGCTTTGGCCTGAAGATGGAAATTAGCTCTGGCAATGAACCTGCTGTATCGGAGATGTATAGGTTCATTAATATGTGGTGTCCTTGTTATTAAAAAAGACACAACACAATTTTTTGGTTTGTGTTCATGAAAGAAAGAGTTCAAAAACACAAAAACAATAATTTACATGTATCATAAATATAATAGGTTTACTTGCACTGTTCATCTAATCTATTCTATCTGTATCACTTGGTAAATGTATGTAGTAATGTACATTTTTTTAACACCATTTGCGGCTGTTTCTTTTCGAACCAGCTGAAAATAAACACGTGCAGAATACATTTCACAGGATGCTGCCGTTTTAAATTCAAGCCAAAGGTCTGAACTTAAAATAGCAGAGCGATAAAACCGCAACCCAACAGTTTAGAGCAATTACCAAGGAATCAGGATGCCTAATGAGACGTTAAAGATAAGGTTTAATCTAGTTATTTCTAGCAGTATCAGAGTGACAAGTGGACTTAATTAAACTTCCAGAGGAAGCCTTGTCTCTCCTTTTGGAGGCGATACCTCACACTCCACCGAATTAACATCAGATTAACTTTTTTTTTTTGTTTTTTCAACAGAAGTACACTGAAACTTTTCAATCAGTGCTGCAGATCTTATAGAACATCCCCCATGGTGATAAGACTCGGTTTGTTTTTCTCTCATCTTTAAAGCAGTGATGTCCAAACATCATGGGAAGGTTAAACTCATTCCGCTACCATCCAGATCTGCGCGAAAACACTCCGAACCACTTTATAAAACCACGAAACAATAAATCATTATGACACTGAAAAACCGAGCTATAAATGCCTTTCCATCTTTACATTTGCCTTTTAAATCACACACTGACGCACAAGTCAGGCAGCGGCAAACCTGCTGTGAAAGGTACGAAAGAAAGAGCCAACAGATTGATTGACTACCGGTTCCACCTCTTAAATACAAGCCTTTAAACCTTAAAGCTTTAACGCTAACCTTTAATGACAACTGGACATAATCTATATGCTCGGTGTGACGGTGCAGTGGTGATAACAAACCTTTCTGGAGGCCAGGAACTCCATCCCACGAGCAACTTGGAAACTGTAGCATATCAGATCTTCTATAGTCAGAGGAGTTTTCCATAAGTCATCCACTGTAGAGAGGGAGAGAGAAACAGAGGGGAGGGGGATTTTCACAGAGAGAAAAGCATCTAATCTACATTTTATTGTCTGGAAATGAGGCAGATCACTTACTCTCACGGATGGATAATGACTTACTTTTCTCCACAGCGGGACTCTTGTTAGGCGCGTCGGGCGGCGGACTCTGAGGACCGGTCAGCGGGGAGGAGGAGGACGGGGCGGGCGGCCGACCGGCCCTCGGCTCCATCTGACCCGCTTCGATCATCCGCCTCACCTGGCTCTGGGTTTTCGGAGAGCGATCCTGAGAGGAGAAGTGACTCAATGCAACACCCTTCAAAATCAGTCAAGGAGCAGTTACCAAACGTCTGTGCGGCAGGTCACAGAACTGAGCAGAAAACACCAAAGAAACAAAGTAAAAAACAGAGAAAAGCCTGCGCAAACAGGAAAAGGACGTCATGTGGTGAGAAAAAAGCCTCGCATAAAGGCCAAAACAGGCATTAAATTAGTGATTATTGCTTCATTTTTCTGCAGATCTTAGATACCCTGTATGGGAGGAAGAACTCTCGCTTGGCTCGCAGGAAGTTGGACAGATTTCCGTACTTGCAGTATTCCACAATCACCATCAGCGGACCTGGTGATTACACATTATCACATCTTTATTTCATTTCATCATGACAGCGCCGTTTGACAAAATGAAGCACAGGTTACACTTGATAGAAACCATGCAAATGATTTCTGCTGATTGTCAAGGAATACATTTTTTGGGGCTGTGTGTTTCAGCTTGATTATTTCCTGTCTGAGATTAGCTGCTCGGGCTGCTTTTGCTTAGGATAAACACTTTCAGATGTACAGCAACGTGCTCGATCGGTCAATTCAAAGAATAATTCTTAAAAGGCAGCTGTTTTACTCTTAATTTAATTTGCAGTTAAAGGCATATTGAGCCACAGTGGTTAAAAACTGCTGCAAACGGTTCGTAAAAAGGAATTTAGGAACCCAGAATAAGACAGTAATGATGGGTTATGGTGACAGGACAGCTGACAAATGCAATCATCTTCTTACAGAAACATTTAGGTAAATACATTTTTTTTTCCCAGCTTAAGCTTGTTTCCCAGCATTCAGGATCGCAGCTAAACGTGCCGCGCATGTGGTGGGTGTAACTCCGTCCTCACCATTCGGCTTGGTGCAGGCTCCGATCAGGTTCACCACGTTCAGGTGGTTTCCGATGTGAATCAGGATTTTCAGCTCTGACATCAAGGCTTTGTGCTCGCTGGCTGTAGCCCCGTCTGCAAATCCACAAAGTCACATTAAAACCATGAAAAGCATTAAGAACACGTTGTTCTTTCATACGCACACCTCCTAGTTCGTTCGTAAGTTATTGTCATGACAGCGACTTCTGACAAAAATAGCAAAGCTACTTCATAATACGCTGTGAATAATTAAAAGAGTCAATTGTCTCCTGTAATCAGGCCTCTCTAATTAAAACGCAGACAGCTATATTATTGTAATGCTGCTGTGGCACATTAGCTGAGCTGTCAGCTTCTAACATCTTACATAAAAAGTAATAAGCCAGTTAAAACTCAGCTTTGAGAGTAATTCCACACAGAAATCAGACGGATTAACTTATCTTTCCTCCATTTACTGATATAAAGATGTAATTACAGGGTAGTTATGCATAATTTCAGTTTAAACACACAATTTTTGCTGATGAATTTGTGGTAAGTGTGAAGAGAATCTATCACAATTATAAAATATGCTTGAAAACGTTCGCCCTCACAAAAGGAGCAGCTGGAAGTAATCCCTATTTTCCACATATTAAACATCTGACAGAAATCCAACCTTTTTTTCCCCCATAATTCCACACACACACACACATCACATACAGGTGAAAGCAGATGCCTTCACCTTTGAGCATTTTCACAGCCACGGTGTCCAAATTTTTGCTCTTGGTGACGCCATAGATTGACGCTTCGATGACTTTCCCAAAGGCTCCGTGTCCTAAAACCTTCCCTGTGTGAGAAAAAGAAGAGAAAAAGAGCGAGAGAGATGTATTAAAAAAAATAAACTTGTGTTTACGGATCTACGCTGGGTTCGTTTCCGTCTCCGTGGAATACACAAAGAGGATGGATGCACATGGCATTCCCACAGACAGGAGGGAGGCATTAGAACACGACTGGCAACATTTGGAAAAACAAATGTTGCCCACAAGTTGCCGTGGAGGAACAGATGCTTCTCCTCGGGGTGTTTTTAGAAAAGCTGCTCTGGGATCGAGCGCAGACTCAACACGGGCGCTTTACTTGGCAGCGCTGCGCCCGTGTTGGCGGCGATCCAAACCCATGCCATTATGGATCCTGGAAATGGAAAACTAATTTGGTTTCGTCCGTCCGTCCGTTCACATCTTTCTGTCCGCGCACGCACCTCCCTGTCATCTGCTTCCTGCAGCCTGCGCCCGTCCTGCTCTGGAGCTACTCACCCAGTCGCAGGCGCTCCCTGGAGACTTCCCACTGGGACGAGTCGTAGGGCAGGTAGTCGCACTGCTGGTCCAGCGGCACCTCCCCCGGGTCCATGATGATTGACAGGTAGCCCGTCTTTATGTCTACCGGGTTAACCTGAGGGGCCGCAGACAGAAGGAGCACCGCGAGGTGAGGAGGTGGGAGATCAGCACGGGCCAATTATGCAGCAATACTAGAAAGAAAGTGTCGCACAAAGGCAAAACGCACGAGCGGCGGAAGAAGGAAAGGTTAGAGGGGAGAAGTGCAATAAGGGTATTGTGCAGTGAGGAAGAGATTGCCGTCCAGTCTATCAGTGGTGGGTTTTTCGTTTTTTAAAAAAGAGTAAATGGGAAACGACAAAGAAAAAGGTAGCAGAGCTTTTTGTTGAGCTGAAGGCCTCATCTGTGTTTGACTGGCAGCCATTGGCAGGAGGAGCGAACAAATTCCACAGCGTGAGCTGTGGCGGTCCCGAAGAGAAGACCACATTACCATCTAATTAGCTGGACTGCTTTTTGGCGTTTATGCTCTTGAGCAGAGCCAGCCGAACACAAAGTGGCACCCAAGGCGAGAATCTAAATGAAGCAGCCCCCTTCATCTACGATTTACATACAATCACAATAGATACACACATTTAAATAACATAACTGCAACTATAAACAAAAGTTATAAAACTCATTTATACAACTATATAAAACTATGTAAACAAATAAATTTTGCTTGAGCCAATCTTTTGCATTTTTCTTTAGTCCCTCCTTATTCAATTTTTAGTTTAATTTTGAAAACATTTCTGCAGGACATGAGTCAGCTCCTCCTGATGTTTCCCCATTCACTCAGAATCTGGTAAAATATTCATATTGACACCTTCCTCCATCCGTATCCTTCATCCAGCCTTCTCTGCTATCGTCATGTGTAATAACATTAACAGGGCGTTCGAATCAATGTGAGCTTTTCCATTTTAATAACCTGAAGATGATCAGATAAAGCTGCCTGTGCTACAACAGCCGATGTAATGGCCAAATGACAGATGAATAAACATGTTCTACACCACAATAATTCCAGAAAACATAAAAAAAAGAGACATAATATCCCTCATTTCCTTTTATACTGTTGACCAGAGTCAGTACTGCATTGCAAAGTAAAAGGAATGTAATACACTACTGTTGGCTGTGATTTTTTTAAAACATATAATATAAGTAAGACAGGTAGTTACATTTGCTGAAGATTAAACAGCTGCAGAGCTGCTGTCTCTCTGAAGGATCTGTTAGTTTTCCTCCCTGGTGCCAGCATTAAAGTTACATCCCCAAAATAAACATTATAACTTTTATAAGAGCTGTCTGCATATTAGTAATTTATTCCAGTTGCTTATTTATCCACTGTTTTTTTTTCTTCAAGAGTAAATGTGAAGAAGTCTTCAGACCAACACAATGCTGACAGCTCTGCTAATGTGCAGCAACACTAATGAGATATTCTATGTTTGAGTCGTTTTTACCAAGGAATCACACATTTCATGTCTGAGTCATAAGTAAAGCGACTTTACTACTTTTTGAAGACGTAAGACAACTATATTCAGCTATTTTTGCTTCAAAATTGCAGACAAGCTGAAAATGAAAACTCTCCGGTCATGCTTTTAAAGTCAGCTTAACTGTGAGAGTGGAGAAGGTTGGGATAAAATGTAAGTTTTGTCATGAAATTAGTGAAGAAATAGGAGGGAGACACAAAAATTTGAGAAAAACAAACCATAAAAAAGGACATGGTGAGTGGAAAACGAAAAGCAGCTGGATACTGAGTGTGAGCATGAATAATAGTCCTCACTACAAGGCAGACAGGAGTAATTCTCTCAGAGAATGATAATTACAGACCGTGGGGTCAAAAACACTGACCAGAGGCTGACAGACATGCTGTAAGTCAAAGGTCGCGAAGCTTGGTTCACAGGCTGTTAGTTTCTCTCATAAAACGGACGGTAAAGAGCGGCGCCCTCTGACCCGCTTCACATTGCAGAAGATGAGGATGAGCAAGGCCCAGAAGAAAACAGCGATCACTGCCGTGCCGATGAGGATCACGATCTCCACGCTGGCCTTATCGCTGGAGCCTTGGCAGAACAACAAAAGCAGAAAACAAGAACTTGGAGCTGAAAGGGTTTTTTTTTTTTTTTTTTAAATCCTCATATTAAAGCTTTGGGTTAAATGACAGTTCTGGGCGGACATTAACTCATTTTAGCCGCCGATCCTTCCAGGACTGCCCGCAAATGCACTCAATTATTCATCCTGATTATTAAAACGTCCCAATAGCCTGCGACTCTGAATTAATGCCGGAGAGCGACGCAGAAGCACAAAGGATGCAGCCGCAGTGAAACGCTGCGCGAGGTGAATAATTAAAATTTGAGACCTGCACATTTTACGGGTGACGATGTGGCTTCAGGGGCAACTCTGATTTCAGGCCCGAGTGCACTTGAAAAAACCCGTCATCTGTGTGTTCGCCTGTCTCACCGATGACCCTGACGGCTGCCGAGGAGTGGACGCACCCCCGCTGGTTGCAGGCGGTGCAGGTGTAGAGGCCGGCGTCCTCCTCGGTCACCCGCTGGATACTGAGCGTGCGGTTCGAGTCCTGCAGCTGGATCCCTGCGACGGAAAACACAGGATTAACTCCGACGTGCACAAGGGCACTCCAGCCCCCGCCTGGGCGCTTCTGAGGCAATGATTTTTTTAACTTATCGTCACTCCCTCACCCCTCCCTGCTGTTTCATAATTCAGATCGCTGGGTTTCAATCCCGAGGATCGGTTTATCATTTCGTTTGTGTGGAGCCACATATCCCAGCAGCCTCTTGGAGCGGGGCCCAAGCCTCAGGTGTCACTCAGACCCATATTGACTCATCTCACCCCCTCATCTCCTTTAGATGTTAAGATGCACACTGTGAAAGCTAATGAGCCTTGACCAACAGCCTGCAGGCCTGTGTGAGTGTGTGTGCGTGCACGTGTGTGGGCGCGTGTGGGTGGGCGTACAGCAAACACATAAGTATGCCTGTCACTGGCTGCTTTTGGCATGTTTGTTCACCACTAGTGTATATAGACAGACCTGTGTGTGTGTGTGTGTGTTTGCATATTTGCTTTTAAAGGAGAACTTGATACATGCCTTCAAAAAGTGCAACATCTGCAAAACATTATTTTGTTTAGTTATTTTTTTTTTGCTGTGATGTTCAGTCATTGCCAAGCAGATTTTAATTTATGCTCACTTTCTGAGAAATAATAAACGAGAGATGCAAGTCCGGCCCAGTTAAATCCCAGGGGGGCAAATTTCCTCAAGGACAGCGGCTGCGCTACAGCATATGGCCGCCGCGCTGGCGGGCGGCTGTCTGTGAACCTGAGTAGGTGGATTCATGCTACCTGACATTTGGTGGAGAGGCTGGTTGTCTTTGAACCAGGAGAGGCGGGGCACGGGTCTCCCCTCCGCATCGCACTCCATCCGCAGAGACTCGGTCACATTCACTGTCTGGTTGGTGAGGCTGTGCTTATACCAAGGTGCCTCCAGGGCTGTGAAGTGGGGCGGGGAGATGGGAAGTGGGGGGGGGGGGGGGGGGGGGGGGGGGGGACAAACGCGAAAGAGAGAGCGAAATGGACATTACGACTTGTAATATCAACCCGAGGACTGTAAGCGTACATGATATTTTAGAACGGATCTCAAAGGATTAGGAAAAGGGCAGGAGATAGAAAAAAAAAAAAAAAAAAAAAAAAAAAAAAAAGATCTGGACCTGCATCTGTCCTCCAGGCGTTAATGCAAGGTTACACAGCACAGAACATGAATGAGGCATGAATTCCGGCCCGGAGCGCTGCGGCTCTGGCTGGTGTCACTACATATACAGGAGTATCGACGGTCTGCAAACAGCGGCTTCTCTCTCCATCATGTGTGGATGTGGGTGACGGGCTGCGTGGGAACCGCTCTGTGAGTGTGTGTGTGTGTGTGTATTTTTGGGCTTCTAAACCAGCTCTGGTGTGTGTGTTCCCACTGCTGGAGCCTCTCTCTATAATAAGCGGCGGTTGGAAAGACCGCTGTCTGGGAAGCTTTCGCTCCTCCAATCGCTCACCTTTGACAGAGATGTTCCTGTACAGGCACTGCTTCTCCCCGCTGCGCCTGCTCTGAGCCTCACACACATAATGACCCTCATCTTGCAGCTGTATGGAGTGAATGGCAAAGTCCGCGACCCAGCTGTTGGAGGGCTCCTGGAAGGAGAGCCGGCCGGGGAGCGGGTCGGCGTGGAGGTGCAGGCTCCCGCAGTCCGGCTCCCGAGGCCTGCCCCGCTCGTCCAGCAGGGCCCGGGGGTCGAGGCGGAACCACTGCAGCTGCTGATAGGTGTAATTGTCGGCGCTGCAGCTCAGAGACAGCTTCTCGTGCTCCAGGGGGTTTTCGGAGGGGTGAACGTCCACGCTGAAGCCTTCTGGGATGGCTTTGAAGAAGAGAACCAGAGAGACAGGTGGTTAGGTTCGCCAAACAGCTGTAACTCTTGAAACTTCCACTTGTCTTCACTTCAGCACATTAGATTGACCTTTACTCATTTTGAATAAAAACAATTATCTAAATAAACTAAACAGCATAATCTATCCTTGATATGTGATAAACATTCGATCATTGTTGTCTGCAGTTCAGAGTTGATAAATCAGAAGTTTTTGGCACCACAGCAGCTGAACCAAACCTCATGATAAATTCGGAGTGCTGAGAGTGAGATATGCATCCATTCATCTTCTATACTGCCTCACGGCACTGGAGCCGATCCCAGCTAACTATGAGAGATGGCAGAGCGCATCCTGGACGACTCACACGTCTTTCCCCGGTATATCACTACCCAATCATACTAATTATATATTGATTTTCAACAGTCCTCCACATGTGATCACGTCTTGAGTGAAAATATGTCTTTCTCTCATGTCATCTCCTTTCCCATTCAGCTGCTTTCTGTCCTGAACCTACTCCTGATTAATTTAGCACATGTTTAATGACCTGATACTGATTTTAATTTACACTTAGTTACAGTAAAAGTTGATTAGTCTGAAGGTTTGAGCAAACAGCTTTCATTACTTATGAGCTGTTTCTGCTAAATGAAGCTTCATCTGAATCAATTGAATCTCCATGCAGTTTTTTCTTTTGGTATTTAGGGTCTTTAACAAAGCAGAAAACACAGTGAATTCATGCCCATGCTGCTGGGACAGCTGCTGGTTTGACTGATTTCATTAGCTGAAGGTTGTTGATGGAAATATGTTTCCCTAAATTCACAACTGAAAGTCTAATTTTAGAAGCTAATAAGCCAATTTCAAGTGGTTTAACAAACTGAAAATAGAATTTTTCATCCATCAGTGGCTCAGGCAGACTTTAAATGATCAATTTATGCAGATTGTAAAAGCATACCTACTTATCATGAATGGCATCAGAGTTGTGGTTATGAGAATTACACGTCAAATCCTGCCAGCAACGCGAGTGAAAGTGTTAAACAGAGCGGTATCTAACTACAGCATTCTTTTTTTTTTTTTATTTCAGGCACGTCAATAAAATGAGATATTAGCGCCACGTTGCGTACCGTTGTCACTGAGTCGACTTTACTGTGCGACTATTTCTTTGACATAAAAACCATAATGAGGCTGCGGGGCTTTGTGCACAGACGCGCAAGAGTACTAATGAACAGAACAGTCACATACGGAGTGTGGCTGGTTTGACAGTTCCTCTAAAAGTCCTTACTCCTCCCCACAAACACCGTCCAAAATACCAAATAATTATAATGCAACTGAAAAACTCCCCTCTGTTTATTTCTAGCCGGAAAATTCAGCAGACTGTGAAATGTATTCAAACTGCTTTGCACATTTTTCTCTCAGCCGAACCTTTATCAAAGATAAAAGAACAAACACAGGAAAAATAAGCGGTAGATCAGACTGAACTGCAAAGGATCAGGATATTAAACTTCCATAATTTTCACTGAGCTCTCTTGCTGTTGAAGAGGCTTAGAACAGTCACTTCAGAGGAAACCAAGCGGTTCAGGGTTTCCTGACCTGTTGAGCCACGGATTTTGTGCCTGAGAGTGACATCTAATGCTCTCCCTGCTTTATTCAGCAGTGAAGCCCAGTCACCTCCATTGTAATGAGGAAAAGTCAAATACCCCAGTTAAAAACAGAAAAATCTTACCTCTGGTGGGAGTTTGGGGCAAAGAACAAAAAAAAAAGAAATCTGCAGTGTTTTGTTTCAACAGTGAAAGGTGACACACTCACTGGTTACATGGAAGTGGATCAGCCTCTCATCTTTGCCCACTTTGTTTTCAGCGGAGCACTTGTACACGACGGAAACGCTGGCGTTGCGAATCTGAAGCCTGCTCACTATCTGCGAGGGGGGAAACGGAGGATGAGATTTTAATTCGACGGATGCAAACATGCATATTTTACAAGGGAGAGCGGCGTGTTGTCGTGCGGGCCTTTGTTGAGCCGACGCCGAGCAGGTTTTCTGCTGACAGGCCGACAAAAGGGAAAATCACTCAGGTGCGATTGAAAAAATGGGATGTTTGCACGTGTGAGCACATTCATGTGGTGATTTCCTCTTATGGTTGTGGTCTTCAGGTTGCACGGGCGTGTGTGCGAGCACATTTACCCCCTTTTACGTGTGTGTGTGTGTGTGTGTGTGTGTTTATAACCAGCTCTTACAGGAAGTCTGCAGAGGAAGACTGTTCTAAATATTTCTACTGTGGAAATGGCTCTTGATTGACAAATTTTGTTATGGAGCTCAGAATTTGGGACACTTACGTAAAGCCATCGCAGTTCATGGATAAGTCCACTTACATAAATGCGTTCATTCTGGGTTACGTTCTAATCATATCCTGTCACTTTGTGTTGCAACCACGTAATCACATTAGACGTGAATGGATTTTTAAGGTGCAATAAAAGGTAGGTGTATTCAGGAAAAGACAGGAACAAACACGAGAAGAGGTGACGAACCTTTTCGCGGCCGTCCACCTCTTCGGCCGACGTTTCAACGGCTTCGATTTCATTCATGGCATTTTCCGAGTTAATGCTCTGCCAGTTCTGACAGTCCGCTATCTTGTCGCTCCGGCCCTTCCTGTCTCTCCGGGCCCTGGAGAAAAGCACAGACACATGACGCTTCCCCTCATTGACATGTAGAGCAGACGGCGGGCAGTGGTGGGGAATTCAGAAGCACATCAAACCGTGTCCCGTAGATTTTATGAGAATTTCTCCTACATGCAGAGCAGTTCGCATCCCAAAGCTGAGGCAATTACGAGAAGTCCTGGTAACTAATGGGGGAAAAAAAAAAAAAAAAAAAACCCTACGATATGAGTTTTCATTATTCACAGTGTGAACATCACAGCTGAACTAATGAAATGTGAAATTAATTTTTATATTTTGGATTTTTATAACAAAGGCAACCATTCTGCAATAATCAAAAGAAATTGCACTTTGTTTTCTACATAACAAACAGTATAGATTTATCAAACACTGATATGAACAGCGGGGGGGGGGGGGGGGGGGGGGGGGGGGGGACTATTTCAAATGAATGGACGCATGTTGAATTAGTGATCCTGTCATTGTTCCTCTTTAACATTCATGTCATGCCAGCGGGTCGATCCGACATGCCACAGTGTTAAACCGCTTCATCCAATTTCAAGATCGCCAGTAAGATGCTAAAACATCAGTGGGGAAAAGTGGGGTTCAGTGTCAACAGTTTACGGTGTTGCACGTGGTAACACTGAATTTAAAAAAAATGACACTTTGACATAAAATCAAATCAGCTCCTTGTCAAAGAAGGGTTATGTGAGGAGTTCTGTCGAAGAGCAGTGAAGCGATATCACGGGCAGCCAATTAGTGAAGCTTTCTAAAGGTAGCAGATCTGGTTGATCTACACTTCCGAAGCTCTCAACAAATGGCATCTAAAATGAGAAGTTTGTAGAAAAACCAAAGAGCACTGCTGTCCTGTCCCAAACTTATTCTTGGCCTGTTGAGGGGCTTCTACCTGGCAATTTCTCACATTTCTTCCTTCAAACATTCCAGACAAGCGATGTCTTAGTACCCTCATTAATCCACAATCCTGAGACGAAGGGATTCTTTTCACCTTTGAACGCAGCCCGGCAGATGGTGTCTTCTTATTTCTTTATGCCAGCAGCCTCATGTTTAGCACGTAAAGCTGAATCCAGGTGGTAAAGGATTAAATGTTTGGACTTGATTTACTCAAACAGGATCAAAAAGAAAGCAGCAGGCACACACAGCGACTGGTCTCACTCTGGACACTTCTTCTCTTTGAACCTCTGCCCCCGGGGAAGAGGTTCGGAACAATTAAAGCGGAAACCAGCAGACTGAGAAACAGTCTTCTGCCAAACGCTGCAGCCGTCCACCAGTCCAAGCCGAAAGTTTAACTTTCAGGATTGGACTTTGCACTAGACACTTTAAGTTTTTTCATTATTCCTGCTTTGGTTGCTGTTCTGATATTATACTTTTTATATTTTTGTTATACTATCTTAGTATTTCTATTTTCTACAACTGTTGTTTTTATTGAGAGAGAAAACCTCAGAAAGTTTCATAACATAATGACAATAAATGCTCATTTCATGTCGAACCTCGAACAAGCCACTGATTTATTTCCATGTACCCTTCTGAAAAGATAAGGATCTATCAATTTAATTGAATCTAATATGAAGCTACATGTTGATGCTCAGATTATTCTGTGGCTCAGGTGGTAGAAAACATTTTCCCATAATCTGAAGATGGGAGTTGGATTCTCAGCTGTAATGTGTCCTTGAGCAAGACACAGCTGAAACTCCAGCACCGCCTGTGACTAAAGCGGATAAACACACCATCAATCTGAACAAATATGCCCGGATTTTGAAAACCAGACGCCGGTTGTGCTTTTGGTGTGCTTGTCACTTTTGGTCCAGTGAGAATGAATCCTGGCAGGATTTCTGTGAACAGTGGTTCTTTTTTTTTTTGTGAAAGTGTAAAAACTGCAACCAGCGATGCTTTATGCACATCAAAAAAAAAAAAAAAAAAAAGGACTGAGCCCACTTATAAAGTGGGTCTTTGTTTGTTCGCAAATGGTTCTGGTGCAGTTTGACTGAAGTCCAGCCGAAGTGTGAAAGCAGCAGGAATGAAAGAGCATGAAGAGGATCAAACCCTGGATGTGACAGAGATGTTGCATCCTTTCAGCTTAACCTGAATGATGTACAAAAAGGTCCTGCTTAATATTTAGGCTCATCTATACAGACCGAAGGTTGTTGATTGGTTGGTTATTGAGTTCTTTGCTGATAAAAATCCCACAATGGAAATACAGCCGTGCACTGTGTTGATATTTAACTTGGAAGAAATGATTGTTCTGGATGTTACGTCACGGTAAACTTATTAAACTCCACAACAGCTCTGCTGCATGAGTTTGGTTTACATTATTTTGTCAGGGGAGAAATTTGTCGCTTCATTTCAACTTTGTTCCAGACAGAAACTCGCCTCGAGACCCTTTGAACAGTGAGTCATGAGCTTCTAACGGTCCAGTCTGATTGAAGTCTGCAAGCCTCGCAGACGAACGAC
Organism: Salarias fasciatus; assembly: GCF_902148845.1. NCBI lineage: Eukaryota > Metazoa > Chordata > Actinopteri > Blenniiformes > Blenniidae > Salarias > Salarias fasciatus. Next base: position 10,084,874 of record NC_043746.1, on the reverse strand, counting down.
CTGGAGACGGATCAAACGCAGGACAGGTGGAGCCTCCGAACCGCACGTTCTGCGGGACACTTTGTCGGTGAGGGTGGAATTCGTTTTGTTTCCGGACTCGTTTATCCACCTTAACCTGCCTGAAGTTGTTTGTAACGTGGGCTGACAGTCGAGAGCAGGTGGAAAACATCCAAAAGAAGAGGAGGTCGGTGCCAGAGGGAAGAGGAAAGCCGGTCAGTGTAGTAAGTGAGAGGGGCAGGAGGGAAGACAGAGAAGATGGATGAGTTCAAGCACCCGGGGTCAACCATCTGGAGTAATGGACAGAGCAGGGTGGAAACCAGCGGCTGAAAGGAGACACCTCACAGCAGTGGAAACCCGATGTGATGTACGATTTGGAGACAGCAGTTCCATCTGAGCTGGAGGCGGCAGGGATGCTGAGATGCTGAGATCTTCATTGGGAGTGAGCAGAACGGACAGGACTGAAGATGGAAAAAAAAAAAAAATCCCTGGGAGAAGGGTGAGGAGTTCAGAGATGAAGAGGCCAGGTCGAGGCGGTTCGGACGGGCACTGAGGAGCGTTAGTGAGAACGAAGAACGACAGGAGGAGACGGAGACCTCGGAAATTATTCATAGACGTGAAGGAGGACATGGAGGTGGTTGATGTAACAACAGAGGAGGCAGAAGAGGAAGTTAACAGTTATAATGCCGCAAAAACAATCCCACGTACACTCACGCTCACATTACGTAGCGAAGCCGTGGGGATTCTTAAAGTCTGTCCTCAAATATATCCCAGTAAAACGGAATAGACTGAACCCCAGGTTTCCCGTGGTGGCCGAGGGTCCTGCATCTGAGCTGGCATTGCTTTTTGAGTCGCTGTGAGAATTACAGACTGCTGAAAAGTCTCTATATACAATAAGTTAATTATATTCACCCTTTGTCTTCAGAAACAATCCATTCATCTGAGAAAAATCACATTTGACATTTCACGGAGCGCGAGGCAGAACGTCGGCCGTTCAGTGTGAGCTGTGGGAGAATTCCGAACTGCCATGATTACATGTTTAGTAAGCGCACTGCCTGCATGTGTACAGGCTGTGTGTGCACTAATGCTGCATGCCCACATAGTAAGGTCAGGGCAGCGATAATGTAAAAAAAAAAAAAAAAAAAAATATCCACCTCGGAGGAAGATGGAAGAGTTAGGTGAATATCAGATGGATATTCCGCCACAACAGTGGGGCTCAAAATAGGAAAAAAGTGAATGTGGCTGCCGAGAAAGTCCATTATATCATGTGGTGTATCTCCGAGGAGATGGAGAACGGGAGAAAAAGCCTGCAGCGATAAGTGTATGTGTGTGTGTGTGTGTGTGTGTGTGTGTGTGTGTGTGTGTGTGTGTGTGTGTGTGTGTGTGTGTGTGTGTGTCAGTAAAATGCATTGCGCCCTGATGTGCTGAAACGCACCGAGGTGGTTTATGTGCATTTATGAACGAGCGAGGGAGTCTGTGTGTGCGTCCTGTCCATGTTTGCTTGCGACACTGCTGCGGGAGAGCTGAACCATGACGGAGCTGGAGCAGGCGAATTATTACCCCATGGGGGAGGAAACCAGCCGGACATCAAGCCCACTCTTTGCTTTAGTCTTTTTTTCTTTTTTTTTGTCCCCAGTCATTTACTTCACCTCCTCCTTATTTTCTGCCACTTCTTTGCTCTTTCCCTCCATCCACCTCCATTCCCCTGTCTCCTCCGCCTTATCTCCTCCCTCTCCTCTGAAGTCGGGTCCAGTGGATAATTTCACACTGACTTCTTCCTGTTATTTGGCCTCACATATCGCTTCATGCACCGCATCCCGCTCCACTCCTCCTTCCAGACCCGTTTGATCAACCCTTATCTTCTCCCACACTGCAAAAAAACCACCGGGCTCCTGTCTGAGAACAGAGGAAGGCTTTCTCTTACGCTCGGCTTTGGGTGCCGTTGAGGACACAGGGGCCCCAGGGCCTCCACTGCCAGCTGACGTTGGGTGCGGGGAGGCCGTCGGCGGTGCACGTGAGCGTCTGGCCGCCGCCGCTGGGGTAAGGGGTGGAGGGATCGGCCACCTCCTTCTCGTGAATCTGTGGGGGGACTGGAGAAGAGGGGAGCTGAGCAATCAGCACAAGACCCGCAGACTGCACGTCCGCTGGACACGCTCTCACAGCAACCTCTCACTCCCATAGTTACGAAACATTTAATTTCTAGTTTAGAAGTCTTCAGCTGTGGGAGGAAACTGTGGGAAGATTGTTACTACAACACAGCATTATGAAACAGAGACGAATCGCAAGCAGGAGCGAAAACAACCATGACTCTACTTGGTGGTTCTCACTTGTCCTACTGAGGAGAAGTTATGTGAACAAACTAATAAACTGATTAAACACAGCATTTTGATCTTGTCCAATTAGCATCTGTGTTGTGCTCCCGGGTTGATTTGAAGCTAACGAGATAAATCCAGCCTGTCTGGAAGTACAAATCCATTAACTATTCTTTCTTGAACAAAAAAATAAATAAAAGCAGACTGAATAGTAAACACAATAGCAGCTGGAGCTCTTTGCAGCTATAATAACACCGCCCAAAAACCTGCAAAAACACATTAAAGGGCTAGACTGAAGACACACAAATATCACACAACTACTCTCACAGTTTTATCGACCATGAAGCCTGCAGAGCTCGTCACCTGCGTGGGAGACCGTGCGGCAGGAATGCTAACAATCTCAGTGCGTGTTTGAAACATACCGTTGACCAGCAGCTTCATGTCGAGCCTCTTTTCCAGCAGGGCAGCGCGGTTTTTCAGCACCACCGTGTACAAGCCGGCGTCCTCCGGACACACGGCCCGGATCTCCAGGGCGTGATTGAGGTGCATTCTCATCCTCTTCATCTTGAACTCCGGCCGTTGGTTTATCAACTTTCCGTCTTTAAACCTGCACGCAGCACACACACGGGACGTTCCGAACCTCAGTCGGTCTGTCAAGCGTCTGCAGACTTGAATCCTAAATGATCCATTATGTGTATTCAGTGCACCACAGTCTGATCTTACCATTGTGTTTCAGGCGCGGGGAAGGCCGAGACATTCACTTGCAACTTAAACGACTCCTGACCAGCAGTTACCTCCAGCTCAGGTCCGCTCCTGTAATCCAGGCTGATAAAAGGCCTCTCTGGAATTAGAGGAATTCGGGCTCTCAGATAAAGCAGATCATGCTTCAAAAGCTGCAAGGTGAATGGTCAAACACACGAGAAACACCGCAGGCATGAAAGGTCACGCAGGAAAACTTTGTGGATGTATCTTCTTTTCCCGGCATCGGTCGCAGATGCTTCGCACAATGAAGCGAAGGGACGGTGAAAGATGCCATAAATTCTTAGAAATCGCAACTTGCTTATGACCTTGTGCGAGAATAGGCTCACAGAAGGACAGGTTTGAGGTTTTGTACAGATAACCGAAGGCATTTTTGTGCAGTGACTCACTCAGGATATTGGAATCAGAGACACTTTTTGCATATTCGATGATGCAGCCATTTCAATTACAGCTCAAAGTGAAAATTTAGAGACAAACACTTGTGGAAAAGCTCCAAGGTGTGAAAGTGGAAGTAAGCTGCTTATCAGCTGAAAGCATGTGAACACGCACCACCAAATTCTTGGCAAAAAAATCTCACCAATTCAATTATTTCTACGTCCTATGTTTTGCATGGAATGTGAATTTGTGGGATGAGCAGTGGAGCAGCGGATGCGGGTTGCACTGATGAAAAAAAAAGCCAAATTTCCTCTGCCAAAGCCAAACTGCATGTAGACACATATTGTCATCTTCCATTTATACCATTATTTTGCTGCAAAAAAATCAAATTGCACAACTTTGTTTTAATTGCTTTCAATGTCAGTTTGCTCATAGCTCTTTTATCTAAGTTATATCAATTCGTATACGACCCAACTCCCTTTTTTTTCTGTTTTCATCGCAAATCATAATTCAGAAACTTACATAACATAAATATTACACAACGTCTTGCCACAGAAGTAACAAAGTTTATAAAGCAGTAAAATAAAGTAGATTACAGCTTGGCCTTCCAGTCAGTTTATCAATATTCAGAGAATAAACTGAGGAACGAGATGAGCAGCATCTAACAGACAGATTGAATCAGGACCAGACAGCGTGACACATTCCTGCAGACAGGAGGCTGGCTCTAACCGGAGAGGAGAAAAGCAAGAGGTAATTATAAAGTCGCCTTATTTGGATGCGGCTGGCATTTGTCATGTACAAGCTCAGGTGCAAAAAAAAAAAAAAATAACAGAACAGAACATTTAGCAAATCCCTCAGAGTAGTAGGACTGCCTGCCGCGGTTAAACTACCAAATAATCCTCTCTGTCCCTGCAGCGGTGAGGAGGAGGGGAGCAGGATGCGGAGATGTGTGAAGCAAACCAATACAAACACAAGTAAAGTGACTCATAACACATAACACACTAGTGCTTCGACTAATGATCATTTCTGTGCGTGTGTATGACAGTCTGTAATTATACTAATGCTTAATGAGGTTTCAATCATGCCTGACTAATCAAAAACATGAGATTTTCGGTCTGAATATGCCAGCAAGATGAAAGTGGGGATAATATTATAATAATTACTGCTGCGAAATCGAGGAAAAATTGATCATGTATGAAATAAGGTGGAAACTGATACGTGCAAGTGGTGGCAATTGCTTCAACAAAAAAAGTTGTGCAACAAATATTGAATGAATAATTGTGGCGTTGATTTGATGCCAGCAGCTGCGAAACGTGATATGCTCATACGAAAATCCAGAGCCACTTGAGCACGATGGGTGCAGAGTCCTTCATGAATGCGATATAACCTTCTGTTTCTCAGACGGTACTTCATGTGGCTCCTCTAGCTACCACTCCCCTCGTCTCTACAGGCTCACGGTGTGCATGTGGCGGCAGTGACCTGATTCAATGACAGACAGGAAGCCGGGATAAACCTCAGCTTTGCTCCCAGGTTGCTCCCGCAAACCTGTCGGAGGTGTTCGCCAGTGCCGGCGAGACACTGAACTTTTCAGGTAATTTCAGGTTTGTGTGAAGTGGGCCAGGAGTCAGATCACGTCTAATTTCATGAAAATGTCAAGTGAAAATATCTGCCGCCGACTCGTTCACCCACATTCACCTACATCTCCCTGAGGAGTTTACCACAACAAAGACAGTCAGCTGGTTGAAGAGAGAAAGGCCTTCGCTGTGTTCAAGTGTCTGGTTAAAGGGATACTTTGCTGTGTGTCAAGCAGACACTCCATCTGGGAGCCGCTTGTAACAATTCACAGTTAGCTGTTTCACCTATACTGATATCTAGTCTTGACCACTGGACAGAATCATAACGCTGTGATAAGATGAACGGCAGGGGAGTTTGTTGGGCAACGCATTTTACTCAGACTGAGTAAAACTGAGGCTCAGTAGCCATCCAGCAAGCATATTGTCTCAACTGAGACAGTCAGAAATAGAGAAACTCATCCCAAAATCTGATGATATGATAATGTCATCATTCTGATATGTTCTCGACAAAAATGAGAATCTTATAGGGAAAAGTGGAGAACCAAGAGCTGCAGCAGGTTGACAATGAAATACATGCAGGATAATGCAGGGCAATCCCGGTCCGGGATTTGACACGCTTTGTCGCGTTGCCCATGAGAGGTTCTGGGGAATTAATCTATTGAAGAAAAACAAGCTCACTGCAGTGATTGTTGTTTGTCGAGAAAAGCGGCTTACCGTGAACCATGACCTGAGTCTGCTGGGTGAGCGTTGTGTCCGTGCTGGTGACATTGCAGATGTACGGTCCAGAGTCCGTGACGTTGACGCTGTGGATGGTCAGGATGCTGACGGCCTCGGTGGCGTGGGACCGAGCCTCGCGGAGGGGCTTCATCTCCACCCAGCTGTTTGTCTGGTTGAGGAGAAACAAGCTTTGAGCATCATCGTCACACCTCAGGCGGAAGAGGGTGAAACCCTTCTGCTTTTTCCAGTCTGAGCTAATTGATGACCTGCTTGCCGGGGTACGTCCACTGAATGTCGACCCCGGCATTAAACTCCACCAGTGCGGTGCAGTTCAGGGTGAGGGGCTCCCCCACGAGCAGCTCCACCGGGTCCTCAGGAAACAGCTTGACATCGTAAACCTGACTTCCTGCCCAGTAAAAAAAAAAAATAATAAAAAAAGAGGGGTGGGAGAAGCAGACAGTGAGGAGAGGTCAGCATAACATCGTCAGTGGATTTTCCTTCCTCGCACAGCCAGAGGAAACGACTTTTCTCTGGATGAGTGAAGCCGTCCCACTACAGAGGAGCTGTCTGTCACAACGTCACGGCGTTTCCATCCGCGTGTCGACGGCCGAGGGAAATGAGTGTGGATGAAAGCGGCCTGTAGTTAAGCTTCAATTAAAGATAAGGCGGAAAAGGCAGGAAGGCTTTGGACAGCAGCGTGTGTACCTGATATTCAAGCCGTCGCTGTCTGCAATCGCTGGAAATGACAGGGAAAAAAAAAAAAGAAAAACACCGGCTGGCGACGGCTGTGCTGCAGACTGTGAGCGTCTGATTGTTTAAACACCCCATTAGTGTTCGGAGCGAAGACCTGCGCTGAGTTTCCCTCCTGACTGATGTGGCCATTACTTTTGACTGCCAGCAGTGGATATGAGTTTTATTTTAGTCGCTGAAAAGAAAAGCGGCCGACCTCCCATAACATGGCAGAGAGCTTCTGGGTCCCGGCGAGTTCACTCACAACAAGAGGAGACCTCAAGCACAAAGTCTCACCTTGTCATCCCGCTGCTCTCAAAGAGGCAATTATGTCTCCCTTCTCTTCTTTTCCATTACCCAGTTGAATCACTGACTTACAGTCAGCATTAAAAGGGAATGGCTTTTGAGGAAATGGCATAATTCAATGAAAGCCTTTAAATCGTCCGCGTTAGGACGTAATTAGCTCGCTCATTTTCATGCTGAATTATGACGGCGAGTCAGTCAGCGTTGCGCCACCGCTGAGTTCGAATTTCTCCTTCAAGTCTCATATTTAATTCAAATATTGTTTCTACATCAAAAGTGCTTTTTGTGGTTGCTTATTAGTCCAAATTCACGTGATTCTTCATATTTTTATGTTTTTAAACTGGATTTGAAACATGACTTTTTACATTTTTAGACGTAAAATCCCTGGTATCTCCATAGTGCTGCCAAATTTGTCAATAATAGGACAAAATTTGGTAACTGATGCTTTTTATTTGCGTCAAAGATTCAAAGAGTATCCCTAATTATGTTGAAAGAGGCTTTTATTACAGGGAAGCACTGAGTGAAGAGGTCAAGATGCCAAATGCATCGAGATTTACCATGACAGTATAATGGTCTGCCTCATTTGCTTGTTTGTTTTTAAATTCTATTCAATAGAAATATCAGCGGGAGGCATCCTGGTGCTTGCTTGGCTGCAGGAAGCCTGATGATTGGAGTTTCTGTGTCGAGTTAGTGTCTTTAACCTGAGCCTGTATGCATGAGTTTCTTTCTGGCTTCCTTCAAATATCCAAAGATTTGCTGGGTTCATTTGTGACTCTAAGATGCTCGGAATGGACCGATGATTGGGTAAACGGATGGACATCAGCCAAGATATTAACGACGACCATTGTACAGAGAAAAAAAAAAACATTCAAATATCTAATATATGCACAGAAAATACCAAAATATTTGAAATTGCCATCAGTGGATACAAAGCATCTTGGACTGTGTTGTGTATTACCAGTAGTGTGAATCAGGTAGTTGATGGATTGATACGGTTTGCCTCCCAGTGTAGCCAAACACGTTATTCCAATCAGCATCGGCGCGCTCTCAATAATCCGTCTGGGGATCAACCAGCCACGCTTGTTGTCCCACGTCAACCCGCTCTCCTCCAGAGGCGTGGGATACTGGAGATGACACGGAAATAATTACAGACCCTCCAAACATCTATTAAGGCCTCGCCTGACAGCTTCGACTGGGAGTAATAGAGTCTGAGGAATGGCGGCGGGCACCGACCGCGTAGAGGGTGACGTTCAGATCGGGCACCGTCACCAGACATGGCACGATGATGTGCGTGGAGGAGCGGGTGATGAAAATAGTCTCCAGGTTGTTTCCGTTGCCAGGCTTCCTGAGGAAGGGCTGCTCGGGGTCTGAAAGAGGGGAGCGACACAGGGCTGTTAGAGGATAACCGCCATACCATCCGGGGTAATGACGGCTATTACCGAGGAAACTTCATGAGCAGACAGCCTGATCTCTCGCCGTCTGATAATGACCCCCGAGAACCCGCCTTATATGGAGTTTATCATGATTATCTGCAGTTCAGTGCCCCCCCCGCCCACCCCCAACTCGCAAATGACATCAAGAACTGCTATTACACGACCAGCTAAAAGAGGGACAGCCGAGGGGTTTAATCCTCTAAACAGAGTTAGAAATCCACCTCAAGCTGTCTCTCCTGTGTTTTATCCTCGACACCTTGATGTGTGTGTGTCTCTCTCTCTCTCTTCCTTTTTCTTTTCTGTGCCTGACTTGCAGCCACTGATACGCGGAGCTGTAAGAGACATCACAGCAGTCATGTCCAGTTTGCATTTCAGCTTTTATCAGTACAAAAGCTCATATCCTCGCAGCATGAGAGCACACTATTATAAAAATTCTTATCTCCCTCCCAATGCCAGCAACTGCTGAAAAGCAGTCAAATTTGCTGTGTGATTTCCACCTGCTTGCCTCCCTCCCTTTCAGAATAAAAGTCTTTCTTTTTCTTTTTTTTTCATACTTTCTTTAGCGTTCAGTGCTATCACTTCCAGCTGCTGCAAGACTAAACAGAGGTGTGTATTTCTGCCCTGCGGAGGGCTGAATACACACAAGCAACAGAAATAACACACAAGTCCCCACAGTTTAACCTCATCTCAATAAATCACTGCAGGCATTCAGCCACAGTGGATTTTGGAAGAGAAGATTTCACACCCAAGGCAAGAGACGTTTGCAAATAAAGCTGGGTTTATGTATGAGAATGGAGGTGAAAAGGTGAAATACAGTTGCTGTGCATTTCACTTGTGCATGTTTACAGTTGTGCGAGCCCACAGCTATAATGCATTAATGCTTTCTGCTCGTACTGGAGGCACCGCTGGCTAAAACAGTCTGGATAATTGAATCCGCGTGCATCCCCCGTAAAGCCACCACACGCTGGGCCTAATTTATGGCCGCGACTTCATCTGGTTCTGATCAACTCGCTGGTTAGATCTGTGGAAACTGTTTTGGCACCCTGTCAGGAGGAATAAACACAGGCTTCACATGAGTGAACTGGTCAGCAGGATTCCCTTACATGACAAGCATCAGACTCCTCTTTCCACAAGGCTCTAATGCGCACGGAGCGCGGAAAAAAGGCCGAGGCCCGTGGCGGAGCCCTCTGAGACATTATTTAGCACCAACATGCATATATACATGTAAAACCTTGCCTAGCAAACATGTGAACACAGGCTCCTGCACATGCCAATGATGAAACATTTGCACAAAAACAATGGAGACAGGCCAACAGAAACAATCACAACAGGAAAATTTCACATGCACGTAAACAGCTGGAATGAGCTGATGAACACAGGCGATGGCTTCCGCTCAGACGTTCACACATGAAGGGCTCACATGCACTGCGGCAAACAAACCGCTCAGCCGAAATTGTTAAGTAAAGCGTACGTTTCATAACGACTGTGTTCCCCTGGCTGTGAGGGGCCGCAGTGCTGCAGGTTTTCCCATGTTTTTCTGCTTCAACACATCCAAATTTAATGAATGCATCATCATGAAACTTTGCAGAAAGTCTGGTAACGACCGAACCGAACAAGTCGCAGTCAGCCGAGTTAAAGCATGACATAACTATGCATGCCTCTGTGGGTCCCGGCAGAATTTGGAATTTGTTAATATGGCACACTGAAATGTATTCTGACCTAACCCTTCTTTCAGCAGCTTCCCATTAGAGATTTCCATTAGGAATGGGAGTGGTGGCCAAGCTTGTGTGCCGAGGTTCCCAGGTTGGATTCCCACTGCCAGCAGGTTAGCACTGTGGCTCCTTGAGCAAGGTTTGACCCTCAGCTCCCAGGTACTGTACTGCCACAGCTTGCTGCAGCTGGCTGCCGTCTTGTTAAGGTAAATATGCAGGAAAACCCTTTTCCCAGGTCAAATCAATAAGGCATGCCTTCCACAGGGTTTCTTCTCTGACTCCTTCCTCACACCAATCACCTGCAGGCCTTTCCCACCTGCATCCATGCAATGTACCACAGTGTCTTTAAATAACAGCTATTATTGTTAAAACTGCATCATGCCAACATCAAATTCACTAAATCTTTTTTTTTTTAATGAAATTCCGTTTAAGATGCTATGAAGATATGATCCATGCCATAATGTCATTCCCAATCCAAACTGACGTCTCCCTTTTATTTCATTTTCTAGACCGTTTCAGGAAGCTTTTCAACTTGAATGTCTTCATTATTCTGACAGAATATCACAGATTTGGTCCCAGTTCCAGAAGATGTGGTCTTATTTGATGTTTTAACAGTGAAGACCTGGGAAGACATCATAATCCAGACTGCTTCAGTCAAATAATGTGACGAGACTCGTGTTTTGTGCTGTGAGCGTTCCAGGTTCTCTGGCTGGCTCCACAGTTCATCAGATAAGTAGATGTCTCCCTCTTTCTTGGCAACACGTTGCATTCACTATAATTTACTGTTTAAAAGTTGTGAGTTGACTTTGGCACTATATTTTCCTGGTAGATGCAATTACTAAATTTGATGTTGTTTCTCTGCAAATTAAAAAAGTCTGTTGAACAAGCTATAAAATTAAAGAGAGAAATAATATCATTGCAACGTTCTTTGAAATTAACAACCGCTGTCATATTACAATACAAAAAAAATAATATGTTTCCTGCATTTGATTAGAAAGCACGGGACAATCATTCCTATCTGGATCAAAAGCTTTGCATCTCTAATTTCCGAAACCTTGACCCCGCCTGTTTGTGAGGTGTCACAGAGGTGACCGCAATGCAGCTGTCAGTTTTAATAACGCAGCTGCCACTCTGATTATGAAACCAATATTCAAGCGGGAGAGCTGTTTCAGCCGTCCAAAGAAAACAGAATTACAGACTTGAAGGCCCACTGAGTTAATTTAACCACGCGAGATGAAAACGACTGCTTTAAAAAGCAGTTTGACATCAACATTAACCCACAAACATGCAGAGTCACGACTATATAGAGACATTTCTAAAGGGATAGAGGGAAATTATATGTTAAGTCCAAATTGAAACCTTTGTTTACATATCTGATATTCCCTATGCAATTACCCTTTAAAATTAATGAGAGAAGACACTGACTCACTCCGTTATAATGACTGTTATGTTGAGCCAGAGCGGTGAAGAAGTCATTTGAATATTTCCAATTTTCCACTGGGCTATTTGATGTCAGCGGTGTGTGTCTGTGTTTAAAGGAAAGTTCCTACCCTTGACAAAGGCATAAACACTGACGGCGGTGGTGCCGTCGATGACGGCCTTGACGTCCTTGTAGTAGCAGCGGTAGACGCCCGTGTCTTTGCCCCGCGCTCCGTGCAGGACCAGCCTCTTGCAGTACGGCCTCTCCGGCTGCCCCGCGCACTCGCTGATCACGGCCGCCTGCTGGCCGGGGGCCCGGGTGGCGGCCAGCCGGGTCTGCCGGTCCGTCAGCTCCCGTCCCACCAGGGACTGGTCAGGCCAGGCCCAGGCCAGGGTGCGCTGACCCCTGATTGAAAAAGAAATCAGCTCACATGGCATCAGAATGACCTGGTATCGTTTTTTTTTGCATTGCTCAAACTTTAGGATGCACATTCAGAACTTTTTTTTTTTTTTCCTTCAATGAATGTAAAATTTCAATAATCAAATTGCAAAAGAGTGGAAAATCATATTTGTGTGGATGAGAGTCGGCATGTGTGTGTATGTGCTTGTGTGTCGCTCTAAATTCCCTCTATGCTGTGACTACACATCACCCTGTGCTCCGTAACTTAAATTCAGTTATGCTAATCTGAGGGCACTGCGGAGCGAGATTGAGGCGAATCATAATGGCGGATTGAAAACCGACAGCGCTGCTTTCATCGCCTGCCTCCACCAAATACAAACGCCTCCGTCTGCAGACACGGCCGAAATGTGATGACTGGAAATGACAGAAAAACGACGCAGCACAATGAGAATGTTCCGCCGGTTATTTCCCCGGCCCTTGCGCGTAACGCCGATCTACCTGGGATTTTAAATGAGTTGAAACTGATCTGACTGCCTCTTCTATTAGATTCTCAGTCATGCACAAACGCAAGGTTTTACATGCAAATAACTACTTAAGACCTGCGCTGAGAGTCCAAAAGTATCACCGGAGCTCCAAAGACAGCATCTCTTCCATTCGACCACAGAAACCAAATGGTTAATGGAATGACAGCTTGGCAGCACACAATGCGGCTGAGATTTCATAAGGATAAAAGATGTTTATTATGAGCACATTCATATCTCACATAGGCTCAAATAAATCAGCGCTCACTGACCTTTCGAACAAAGCAAATCCCTTTGGGATTTGGCCTCTTGAAGGTTTGGAGGCTGCCACTTTGACTTGTAAGAAGAGGGGTTTTTTTTCCCTTTTTTTACCCATCATCTTTATCTGAAGAAGTCTTAAAACTTGTAATTATTGGACTTGACGAAAGAAAAAGGAAATGGACTGAACTTGTTCCCATCTGAAACACACGAGTATGAAAACTGTGAGGAGAAACTGTTCAGTAGTGACAAAGTGTCCGTAAAGGAGGGAGAGTCCAGATCTTTTATGGACCTCAAAGCCCAGAGTTCAGTAAAAAGCATGACTTCTTATTATTTTTCAAGGAGAAATCTTGATGAAAGGAAATAAGTAACGAGTGAAGCTGTGAACTGAAGTCTCATAAAGGCTAATTGAAATGTTTTTTTTTTAAAGAAAAGTCAAATAAGCTTTAGTGCAAAGCTGGATATAAAAAAATGAAGCTACTTAACACGCTGCATAACATTGAACACTTTTCCTCGCTGACTGTTGGGAACATTAATGGTGAAAATGTGAAAAATGTGGCATTCAAACCAGCACTTATTATTTGGGTTGTGGTCATTCAGTGGTTTGAAAACTCTGTGTGGGCTCGTCCTCCCATGCTTGGAAAACTCAGGACACATAAAATCTCTCACAGTGAGTGTGAAATATAAAAATGCTTAATTACTTTGTACAGAAATTTAACTCAAGAGTCGAGAGGCTTTTATTGTTTCTTGTCATTTACTGGCTCTGTTTTTGCAGAATTTTTAATTTAAAAAACAGAAAAGCACAATGTCTAACACAAGCAGATTACATTCCCACCTGCTCTGCCCTCCCGTTTCCACTTCCAGCCTTTTGACTTTGTCGATCACGAGGAAGACAGATTGCTCCACTTTGAGATATCTTTATCGCTTTAAACACGTGTTCTGTGTCCTTACTGAAACAGAGCATCCTCAGGACGTCTATCCACACTCTTATCTGAAATCAGCCTATTTTCAGTATGCTTTACCTCTTTTCATGAATATATTCCCTGAAGGTCGGCTGGTTAGATTTGGGATAGCGAATCCTCTGAGTAGGACTCATCTCTGAATTCTGTAATATATATATATATATATATATATATATATATATATATATATATATATATATATATATATATATATATATATCTGAGCTTCATCTATAATAAAGTCTCCGTGTCATCCTTGAGTCCAGTGATTACCTCCCAGCTCCTCTAAAGAATTTCTTCGGCACATTCTGTATTCTCACACCATACTGCAGAAGCAGCACTAACTTCTGCAGCAACTAGTGGTCTGTGTGTTAGACCGGACCACACGGGTCGGTTTCCACTCCCCGCTAAGCATCATTGAACCTTAGCCGCCCATCGTTCCTTCTGCTGCTTCACCGCTGACCGCTGCCGACGGGGGAAGCCCCGCAGGAGCTGCACTTCTGAGATGATTGGCTTGATGATTGCTTTTTTCTGCTTCTAATAGCTTCCTACGAACAAGCTCAGAGTTTCAATGCAGCTTAATGCTGTAAATCCCACCTAATGTCATCACAAAGAGATAATCAGTCTTATTGTTAAGGCTGATCAGTGCATCCCCACAGAAAGAAGAAATATCTCTCTTCTTTAGCCTGTAAAGGTGTGATATATAGTACCCATCACTGACTATCATGCAAGTACAAGTATTATACCAACTGTAATTTGGATCATGATTTTTTTTTCCTTGATTAAAACAATGTGTCATGCACACACACACACCCACATACCTGCATGTAACAGTGAGTGTTGAGTGAACAGGAATCACTAGCTGGTCTTCGGTGTTGTCTATGACGGGCGGAGTCATAGAAAAGCCGACCACCAGACCTGGGGGAGGAGGGCAGAACCAGCATCTGGGTTAGATTCAAGCAACGCGGGTCAGTCCGGACCGACAGCGGGGTTTTCGACAGAGCTTCTGGTCGGCTATCGGTTTCCCAAAACACATCAGGAATCTGAAACCAGACGCGTTTGCTTGTTACATTTACAAGCCGTACTGCGATATGCAGCGAAAGCCTCGACTCCCGGCGTTGAAAAACACCCAACTGGAGGAATCATGACCCACTCATGAAGCGAGCGCTGCTCTGTGGTCCCTGCTTCCTTTTTTTTCCCCTTGAAAAAGCTACAAAGACCATTTGCCCTTGATGCATTACTAATGCGTTCGCTTCATCATGCTTGCTTAATACAGTCGGTCTGGGATGTCATTACCATCCCAAAGCCCCCTCAGGGTGCTATTAGCTCTTAGTCTGATTCCACACCTACAGTCTATCATATAGAAATGAGTCACCGTGACTTATTGTACCTGGCACCTGGAAATCATTAGAGATCAAAACACACAGAGAGCAGAAGCGTAGCCTGAGACTGAAATGGTAGACCAAATGATTTCTTTGCATTTGAGAAACAAATGATCTTTTTTTTTTTTTGTTTTTTCCTCCAGACTGAATTTGCTTGAAAACGATGGTGATATGTGAGCGGTAAAACTGCAGATTGGCACAAGTCCAACCGCGATTATTCAAGGACAAACGGGCCAACATCTTAAACAGCTGCGAGAATACATTACATTAATTATGTGCATCGGCTCAATATAATTCCTTTCATAGACAAAGAGCAGAGCGTGAGGGTCAAAAGTGGAAAGACAGAAAAAAATATACATATTTTTTCCATAAGTGACTGATGCATCCTCAGACGTGTGTGATCCTTCCAGGGGACTGGGCAGCCAGCAGAATGAAAGCAACGAGCTGTTTTCCAGGAGCCGTGACCCGCTGCCAATCAAACCACGAGCTTTGGACAGCTGCGGATCCTGTACACAAACTCCGTCCCGACAACATATCCTGCCGCCCCGGGAGCACAATGCGTCAAAGTTATTCTTATGTAAATATTATGATAATCTTGTTTACAGTGAAGGTTGAACTCAGCAGAAAGAGACTGATCGGCAAAGGTTCCCTCTAAGACTGCAAAGAGCCAAGAAAAAAAAAAAAAAATCAGAGACACACTTGACTTTCAGCGATCAGTCATGAACAGAAACTTCTACTCAAAGCCAATTACCTCGGATTTTCTTTTGAAGAGATATATATTCAATCGCTATGCTTTAGATGAATGAATGAAGAGACGTCGACCGATTTGACGCCTTACCGGTGAAAGCCTTTGCATTTACAATACTATGAAGTGAGCGAGCCGAATCCGAGTCGCTCATTCTTCTGCGTATGTGGAACTGCAAAGGTTACTCGTCATTTCGCTGCACCGTCTGAATATATGCATTATTATAATCTACATCCCACACTCAAACAGTCTCACAATACATTATATTAAAAAAAAAAAAGTTCCTTTTTCACGCAGGTAAATCCATTTGGTATTCATTTGAAATAGTAGAAATAAAAAAAAAACAATGGCAATCTGAAATATTCATTCAGCCTCTGAGAGAAAACAATCCAGCCTTGAGAAGCAAAACAATGAAAGCCGCTAAGAAACACTGCAGGATTCAGATTTACATACTGGTAATATGGTTCTTTTATCACCCATTTAAAAACACATTCACACACTAATAGGAACAGCTGTCGCACGAGGCACTCGACCTCCACGGCTCCGCCTCGGGGACAGGGCGGGACGGGGCTCATCACAACACCGAAGCTGGTTTTTGAAAACGACCCGTTTCATTAATGGAGGTGCAGAATTCCTACTGTCACCGTCAGTCTCATCAGATTCGTATACAACAACTAAATGGTGTAGAGAAATGTAAAATGAATGATCGATACACTGAGCGTCACGCTGAACAGATGGTTAATAGAAAAGAGCCCAAGCAGTGTGTTCTGTGTGTCTTTTTCCAAATCGCCGTTGAGTTCGCGACACAGGAGGCGTGCAGCGATCGGTCCAGTGATTTGTGTCGCTTGTTTTCTGTCACCCTGCTGTGATTGTTCCCCGTGCGCACGATCCATGCTGGAGGGGGCGACCTGAGCAGACTGTTCCTCCCACACACAGGAAGATTTTCAAGATTGTTACCATAAAGCAATTATTAATCTCCATTTTACCTGATTCTAATGAATAATTGCTGGCAGCTTTTGTGCGGAGGTTGACCATAGATTTTATTTGAAGCGGAGGTTTAGAAGGACAGAGATGTTTGAAATGTGCTGGGAAGGGATTGGCTCACACCAGGGAACAAGACTCTTATCTGTATCCTTAAAATGAGACCCGCTTATGTATTTAGCTTTATGAATATTGACTTAGATGATTTATATCTTAATTCCCTCAACGTTAACAAAAGATATTTGCACAATTTGACTCATGGACTGAATTGAAATAGCTTTTTTTTCCCACAACACAGGCTTGTTTGGCCGTCTTTGGAAATGTCATGAATCACAAACCACGGAAACATCGAGCCACAACAGCGTCCCAGCTGTGTCCAGGTGTGTTCATCACTTCTTAATGCTCCCTTGGAACCACTGCTTTGAAGGTTACTTCCGTTGCAGTGTGCGTGCTATTTTCTCTTCTCTTCTGTTTGTTTGTCTTTTCTATATTTGCGGCGGGCTTTCAGAAATGTTGGATTACTTCTGGACAGGGCGCAGATAGCTGCGTCCCCGAGGTTTCCAGCCTTTTGCTGTCCTAAACAGATGGTGCCGCTGGCTGCAGCCTCATATTTACTTTATAGGTGTGAGTATTGTATTGGTATTCTCATTTATCTCTTGGAAAGGAAGCAAAAAAAAGCAGCTGTCATAAAAATTTGAAATGACTCTGTGATTGACTGCGACAGATATGAACCCTCTTTAACACTCAGAAAATAAAAAATAAAAAATAAAAAAAACAGGACAAAAGTAATAGCATTCGAGATTCAAACGTTTGTTCTTTTTCTTTCTACAAGAATATTAAAACTGATATGTTTAATAATTCAAACCCACACATAGCTCAGAGTATAAAACTTGAATGAGTGTGAGCCAATATCCCCCCGCTGACAGAAAAACAAATATATTGAGGGCTGAAGTGGGAAGTGGTGGCGGTCCGTGAATCATTCCCAGCTTGGCTCTCAGCAGGGTCTTCCTTCCAGAGATGTTTAACGCCGCCTCAGAGGAGGCGCGAAGTTTCCCCAACATATTGTCTCGGCTCTGATGAGAACCTGCCACCATCTTCAGTCCCATGTCCTCCCCTTTGCACACACACACACACACACACCACACACACACCACTGCTTCCGCACACCTTGAAAATAGAAGGCAGTAAAGCCAAATAAAGGGCAGGCGTAAATATAAAGACAGGGACTGAGATGGGACCCCCCAAGAGCAGTGGACGGTGGTGGTGGGGGGGGGGGAAAGTGAGAAAGGAAATTCCTGCTCACATTTTCACTATTTTAGGAGGAGGAAATTTCCTTTGCACAGTGTGAGGGAGGTCAACAAAAGAGGCGCCCTCCCCGAGCCGCGATCCGATCTGGAGACCTCCCACACCTTTCCAGTGAGAACGCCGTCTTTCCTGTGCAAGGCACGTCTCGTGGCCAAGTCAGTGACGGAGGATCGGACGCAAGCGGCCATAGAGCTGGTGTGAAAGCAGAAATAGGGATGTTTGGGACGGTTGGACGATCTCAGGTGAGGACAACGGAGGAAAGTGGATCAGTGTGTAAAAATAACAAAAATGTTAATAAAATAAAGAAGGCCTAGAACTCCATCGAAAGTCAAGCTTTCACCAAGATTAATGAGATGAATGTAATGCCTTCACGAGGACAAAGTAAAGTGCAACAACATAATAAATGTCTGAAGCGAATCGTTTCCAGAGATTTAAGGCTTTGTTAACCGATGTCATTGAACGCCTCGTTAAAAACCAGGACGTCAGACATCTATCCAGAAAGTATGATAGCTGATTGAAAGTGAGTGTGAAGTTAATCGCTTTAGTTTCACCCTCAGACACCGACAGGTGACGGCTCGCCTTTACTAAAATGTCAAAATGCAGGTGAATTCACAAACCTTGTCCTCCCGCTGTAAAAAATGATTAGGTGGAAGGGGAGGGGGGGTTATGTGGACCGCAGGGGGAATACTCCTCTGTGAATCACAGCATAATGGCCAATCTGCTCTTAAATAACTAAAATGAACAAATATGCTCAAACTGTTTGAGCCCAGAGGCGGCTGGTCCGTTGGGCCATGTCCTCCAGGGAGCGCCACCAAATCAACAAGACTTTAACCTTCAATATAATTATGTTACAATAAAAAATACAAATGAATTAGAAACATTTATCACTATTAAGTTTTGAAGTGGAAAAATTCACATTGAATCAAATTAAAATCAAAACTCAATCATTTTAGAACAAATGATAACGGGATAATCCCATTCCGACAAATCAAAGATAATGAGAAAAACAATGTTAATCATCTCTGTTAGGCGATGAAGGCGGACCAAATCTTTCCACATTGGCTACGGGGCTCGGCTCAAACCAGAGGCGAGACCGGAACCAGCTCTGAGAATCCAGTCACTTCCGTTTGGGTTTTTTTTTTTTTTTTTAACTTCAAGTTGAAGCTCTTGCTTCTCCTGGTTGTGTAAATAACAAAGCGTCTGACAGCACCTCTGTGTTTGAAAATACCATCAAGCGCGGCTTGTTGCCCTTTTACTGACGTCAACATGTTGAATTTGTGTGAGTAATAGCTGCCGCTGTGAGAGTGGAGGTACGATGTGCTGCCTGGGACGGAGCGAACGGATCGTAGACCTACTCGACATAAAATACACAGGATCCCTGTTTTTAGCCCCACTCCCATTCAGTGTTCTCTTATGCAAGACCCACAACAGCCATTTAACCTTAATGAAATACTTTAATAGGACTAAATTTAGCCTAACCTACAGCACGTGAAGTGGCAAATGAGAAAGTCTGAACATTAAATGAAGATAAATGACGATGATTAACTGTTTCTGGAACGCACTTCTCTGTTTGGGAAAGCTAAACAAAAAAAAGGAGTCTGATTGTCTGACAAATGGCATGCTCTAACTTCCAAATTACTGTTATGAATGTGCACGTCATGATTTCATAAATGAATGCAAAGGAAGACAAACATCACCAAACATTTAGAAATGGAACATATAAGCCCATGAATGCAAAGCAGTGCCGATTTTTTTTTTCTTTAAAAGTCTCTGAAGAATAACAATAAACATGATCAGAAAACCTGGGATAAATCAGTGAGAAGAATAACGCAGAGAGCCGGGGATGGGCTGTGCTCATCTATTGTAGCCGAGCCTGTGTGATGGATGCTTCCCTTCCAATCTGCCGAGAGATCGCACGCTGACAGACAGGATGCAAATTGTAAATCTTTTTGAAATGTCATGACTGACGGGCGCGTCCCGGGAGATAAAACAGCAAGATGCTGGTGGTGCTTTTGTTTGGGTGGGGGGAAACCTGGAGAAGGAAATATTTGCTACGAGACGGAGGACGTCAGCGTCTGCTGTCTGAAGACGCACACAGACGGACGGCGAGGTTTCAACACCCACACAGTTTACCTGAAAGCTCGGCTCCTCTGACACACTGTGTATTCTCAAGGTGAGCTAAGAGGATGACGTGCTCCGCATCGCTGGCCGGTGATTTTGGACCTCTCATGTGTCGCCTGTCAAGCCGAGCGGTTTGGTCAGAAGTGTTGAATGAAGTGCAGACGAGTCATAAATTATTGTGCTCGAGCTCCAGCGGCCAAAACAGTCGTCGGCCTCGCCGCTGCTTGGACACTTCAGAGTGAAGAGGTGGGAAGAGGGCATTTTCTGTGCCTTTATATAATGCAGGTGAGCTTCATGCATAATGCTGCCGGAGCTGCTTTCTCCCCAATGTTTCGCCCTGATGGAAATCTCCACCGCGAGATGTCAATATGTTCCATATGGATGTGCAGCATAATGTTTACACTGAGTTTCCAAACTGTCAAGATTCCAGATATGTGGACCCGGTCAACCTGTCAGCCACGCAACTGGTCTGAGCAAACATATAATCCCATTACTGAGTGTTTGCATTCTGTCAAACACAATTAAAGGCACGCAGCTCTTTAATGTACAGTTAACATGAGGTGAATGCCAAAGAAAACCAAACACATCAGTCCGTGGAGGTTGGCGGTGGATACCATATCTTGTCATGATAATAAACACATTTTTCTGCTGTGACCTTTTACGCTGCTTTTCATGACAGGTTGTTATGACTGTTATCACTCAGCTCATTTGTCTTAATATGCATTAAACTGTGAAGCACATAAAGGTTAACAGCGGTCACGAATCGTATGGGCGTTGTTCCTGAACAAAGGTTTTTAGATGGAGGGAAGGCAGTTCAGACGCCGGCAGGTGGACAGTGAGTTCACTCAACAGCACCTTGGATCAATGGTTTAAAAAACAGTGCGAGCCTCCACCGATCTGCTTTGATGGTGTAACCCACCTGAAACCATCCAGTCTCTCAGATACTGATGCTTGGAGAATAGATGAGAGGTTTATCTCCACCCAGTAAACTGAGACAGTCTTTTATGTTTATGAGAAGAAACGTTTGAATTGTGACACATGCTTTACTGAGTGGTGATCACAGTGGAAGCACTAATTACAGACACGCACATAACTGTAATTATTCAGTGTAAATGTCCATGTTGCATTTCTCATTAAGTCTGTCGTTTTGTTCATACTTGGCTATAATTAACACCATGTAACATCATACATGAGTACCAGCATGTCATTATCTGAAACATCATTCCAGACTTTCACATGAGCAAAGTTTCCTCTGTGCACTTAAGACTAACTACAGAGTCTAAAGTCAGCTGGGATCGACTCCAATGCTCTGAAATCCTAATCTAATAAAGCAGCATAGGAGATGGATGAGTTAAATTCCTGTTCAATATCTACATTCATTTGCAAAAAAGAATTACCAAGAAGTCGTGTTTATTTACTTTATTGCATGTCTGAGGAATGTGCTTTGAACGTGAATATTTTAAACAAGCAAATTGGATAATACTGCCTGCCGTTTACGATGCAGTAAAAGATCCAACAGTTGAAAGGCAGCACTGACAGAGTACAGTTTTTCTCTGTTGGTGGTAGGAAAAAAAAAAAAACACACTGTCAAGAGCATGAGCGTCGAATGCAAATGAAGACAAAGGAGGAGGAGGTTCGGGCTGTTTACTCTGGTCAGAAACAGGTAGAAAAGAAAAACATTAAGTACAGACAAGACATGGGTCAAAACCGGAACGAGAACAAAGCAGCTCAACTCAGTAACTCACTTAGCAAAGAATGAAGACAGAACATTCAAGCACGGAGAGGAGAATCAACAAGAAACACTTCTGGTTCACAATCAGACGAGAAAGTCGCTCCGACAAGTCGAGTGAAAGACACGAACACATGTCCGCAGACAGGGAACACGGACAAAAGACTTGGACTTCAACACGTACAGAGAGATGACGTGTAACAGGAATTTGTACAAGTATGAAAAACATATAAGCATGACATGAAAATGAAACATAAACCGTGAAACTGGAGCCACAACTATGAGCCGCAATAACAACAACACGACCGGATACGAAACTCAAGGAGCTCAAGGGAATGAATCACTGAGGCAACAAAACTCCAGTTTGGCTTCCTAAAGCGTCGCAGCTACAATAGTTCTGGTGTCATGCTGAGCCCCAACATTGTTTTCTGTGTGAAAGCCAGGCTGTTGTCTTTACCTTCACTCCACTCGCACTGCATCGGCTGCTTCCTTGGCCGGGTCTCTTCTCAAAAATAGAAAGCTCTCAGTGGGACTTCACATAAAAATGGAGGCGTACAGAACAGCCTTGGAGTTTTAATCAAACTTTTTCTCTGCGTTGTTTTCGTCATGAGTAACAAAGAAGAGGGCAAAACCGTGAGCCCTCGCCCCTGGCCTCAGCAGGAGAACTCAAACTACCACTAAACTTGCTTTGACGTATAAAGTGAGCTTTAAGACTTTCTCTTATTTTGCGTTTACTTTCACGCCGAAGGTTTCTGAATCAGTAGACTTTTATTGGCGGGTTGGGTAATCTATCACAGTCAACGTCTTTATTTCATTACATGCATTTTTACTACCAGTGCACAGTGTTTACTATTATTGTACAGCAGTCATGAATTGATGATTAATACCTAACGCTGTATGCACCCATCATTCATTTTTAATGCTTCTTTGTAATAAATAAATGCAGATTTGTTGCCTGATTACACACACGCTAATTTGTTCCAGATTTAACAAGATCTAACAGGAGTTCATTATTTAAAAATGTGAAATCCAGTTCCAAGGTTCACAGGAGCGCTTTACAGTCCTGAAGTCCTGCATGTTTTGGATGCTTCAGCCAAACTCTGCAGGCATCGGATATCAGCGCGGTGCGCTGGAGTGCTGAGGCTTCTGAGACATGCAGGGGAGGGGAGCGCCGTGGGAAACTCAAGCATACATGAGGATTTACAGGCAATGGATTTGTTAAAACATGTGAAAAAGAATGCAAATCCAGTGCTAAAAGCACTCTTTTGATTAGTTTTACAGGTGAGTTTCTGCGCTAAACTCAATCATCACGAGACAGCTTATCTGCCAAGAATGAATCCTTTGACCTTAAAAACATTCAAATGAATGGCAATTGGCTCGTTCGCAACCACTTTGCAAATGTGAGCATGGGCCGAGAGCCAAAAAAATATCTGAGCTTGGTTCTCCTCTTTTCCCAGGCATTCCAGCTGGTGGTGCTGAGATAAGCTGCAGCTTTGGGACGATTAGCCTCCACCAACAAAAAGCAGCATCACATTTTAACCTAAGAGATAAAACACAATAACTCCAAGATGACTCACTCTCTATGTTATCGTTCGATTACACAGAATATAAACTTCAGATGGCTGTACGCCGCATCTCTCACGGCTCTCACCGTGTACTTTTCCCATGTTTCTGGTTCTTGAAATGACAATGCTTTTAATGACTACAGAGATCGTGTCACTGGGCTCGCGGTGTTCTCAGGATTTGACATGCCGATCTCCGGGGGTCGGTAAAGATTGTTAAATCGGATTACAACAATTACAGAAGAGTAGAGGAGAAAGTGTCCAATGACAGTTATTTGACGAGGATTTCTAGACAGAGACATCTCAAAAAGCTGGGTCTTGATTATACTTTAAATTTCTCTTTGCTGCTGTCGAGGTCCAAACCTTACAGCTGGAGCTGAGAGAGAGAGAGACCAGGAAAAGAAAAAAAAATAAGAGTCTATTTATGAATGATAAAATAACAGGTTAATGAAGGATGGAAAGAAAAATACAGTGCTCAAACATGCCAGATACATGACAGAGTTCATGAAGAGATGTTTACATTATTGACCCATGAATTCACACA
Organism: Salarias fasciatus; assembly: GCF_902148845.1. Lineage (NCBI taxonomy): Eukaryota > Metazoa > Chordata > Actinopteri > Blenniiformes > Blenniidae > Salarias > Salarias fasciatus. The sequence continues at coordinate 10,061,034 of NC_043746.1, read as the reverse complement.
GCTGTTTCTTTTTTTCTGTCTTCTCTCACCAGCATGTCTGTGCAGTAATGAAGGAACCAGATGTAAACAGGCCTAAGTGCTAAAAAGTCAGTATTTTTCAAGGAGCAATTGGACCCGTTCTCTCAGCATGTGCACCGGCGCACACTTTGATGTGTCTGCCTCACATACCTGCCTGACAGGCGGGAGAGATGTGCGACCCGTTACGTGACAACCTGAGAGTGTAAACAGCATGCCAGAGGAAGAGCTTCTGTAGTTTTGTTCAAAAGGTTTGAATACGGGTCTTGGAGGTGCAAATAAAGAGCTTACGTTTGTGTTTTACTACACGGGAGCTCTGCGAAATAATGCTGAGAAATTGCACATTCGGTCATCTGCAGAGGCACACTGAGACAGATAAATATTTTTTTAAAGTGCTGCTTTAACAAAAAAGCCCATTTCCCGCTTGATGTAATGAAATTTTTCTATTTGTTAAACTACTTTGTGTGGCTATTGTTTTATTGTTTATATAATTACACTGAAAGCACAGTTAATTCATTTCTTTAAAAGCTGGATTATTTATAACAGAGGAGTGATTCAGAAATTAGGCCTATTGTTCAATTGTGTTTTATATTGAAGATCAACACATTAAATGAAACATAAACGAGCAAACATGAGTGAAAGTAAATAGAAAAAAGCAAAATGGACAAAACTCTATAAACACAGCAGGGACACAGCGGCGAAACAGAGTTGTTCTCTTAAATCGTGACTCAGTGCAGCAGATCAGAGTGTGGCGGTCTTTGATGCCTGGGTGGCTATCTGGGAAGAAAAACTGTCTCTGAATCTGGTGTGTTCTTAGTGCTCTGTACCGTCTGCTTGACAGCAGCGCTTCAAAAAGATGGCGGGCATGGTGCGGGGAGCCTCTTGTGATGTTAGCTGCTCTGCTGAGGCAACGCGAGGCGGCCAGATCACGCAGGGATGGCAGGAGAGTGGTTTTATCTGCAGAGGAGCTGGGCTGAGGTGATGAGTAAGCAGGACGGGGATTAGCTCGCAGCATTTACCACCCACAATATTCAACCAATAAACAAGTTGGCACTCACTAATTCAGCATATGTCAAGAAAGCAACGGCAGCTACATCAACCATCGCCACTGGAAGTGGAAGTTGCGAAAGAGTCGATGTGACTGGACAGGATCTCTGCTACAGGGACAGACAACACCTATATTGTGGTTGTTGCTGCTAATAGAACAGGGTTTGAACACGCTCCCTGTGTGGCACACATCACACAACGGGGAATCACACTGGCTTTATGTGACACTGGATTTGACAGAGCGTTAGACAAGTGTCATTAAACAGCGTGACATTTCAAGCTTCGTCCAGCAAACACAGCAGAACTGAAAGCTCGGCGGGGGGCTAAAGGAGGAATCACTCGTCCAGGATGTACCTACATGCTGGAATTCCTACTCTGGAGATGATGAAGAGGATTCAAGAGAACAAAGATCCGCCGTATGCAACACTGGCACATCAGAAGCACGAGCGGGTGACGCTAACCACAGCTGAATGTGACGAGCTGTCAAAGCCAGAGTCCCTGCTGGAGCCCTGCAGGTAATTTATTTCCTCTGCCCACTTTACTGATTAAAGACAAGTTGATAGCAACGTTCCTTCCACAATTCTGCCTTTTATCTTCTGAAATGTGTCATCTAAATGCTACTGTTGTCATTATATTATATTGTGTTGCTATTACAGGGATGTCTCTGAGCTCCTGGGGAAAGTTATGAGTAGTGTTGATGTTGTGTTGATGTTGTGTTGTGTCGGTGCTGCTTGCACTGTGCAATATCTTGTGTTCAGTGGAGGTCTCAGGTGTTGATCGTGCTTCAACAACACATTCACAAAGGACCTCGACAGATGCAAGGATAACACAAACACGGTTAAGAGTGTCAACAGCTTTAGATCCCAGACTGAAGGATTTCAGGTGCCTCTCCAGAGGAGAGAGGGTCGAGGCTCGGCAGGAGCTGAGTGAGACGCTGTAGAGGAGAGAACCTTCACCACAGGCCTCTCCAGAAGAACTGGCTCTAGACCGATACAAGGCAGAGCCTTGAGTCAATATAGACATATCTCCGCTAACCCTATAAATCCAAATTATTATTATTGATAGTAAAATTAATTCTCATGCTAAGAGCAGGACAGAGAGAGTGCGGCTCGTGGAAAGTTCATTTTAAAAGTTAACATTTCTTAGTGCACTAAACGCAGTGCCGTTACAGTGAGCTGTTATTTTATCATGTTATTCGCAACGCTGTCCGCAACATTTCATCATGCTCACTAACCTGTTTCCATTCTTATTTACCCATCTATCCATAAAGTCACATTTACAGTTTCAGCCCGTGCTGTGCCCTGTGAAAGCCACAAAGGCTGAAAGAACTTTAATCCGCCGCAATGTTTCTAAATCACAGTAGGAATCCACAAATCAAGCAAGTGTGAATCTTGTGTCTTACTAATGGATAGGCATCAGCTGAGAGGGCTTGCCATGTCAGTGGAGCTGTTCGTTTCTGCAAGCTGCAACCAAGATTTGGAAAATTAGAAAATTCTTCGCAGCTCTGCAGCTACAAAGACGACGGTAGTTTGCACAATTGTTGTTGTGAAAGGAGTTTTTTCCAAACCAAACTTCACAGTAATTTATACAGCAGGTCTCAAACCACTTCAAATAATTGTGTGTGTACATTTGCATTATCCGCAGCTGAGCTCTTTACATGACTTATAGGAGTGGTTTCGTCACTGTAACGGGACATCCTTGGATGTGGAGGACACCTGCTGACGAGATAAATCACACACACACACACACACGGGGGAGGGAGCCACCCGCTATAAGGACTTCTAAGCCAGTTAAAAATGTAAAGCTTCTCCGTCAAGCGGACAGATGAAAGGCAGGCAGGAGTCTCGAGCATTAAAGGTAAGACGGAAGCGGCGGCTGTTCGCCGGCGCAACGCGGGGCACATTAAAGCTCGTGTGAAAACCGGCGCAATGTTTTTCATTGCGAGCAAATTTCCTGTGTTCTTTATCACGGTTGTGCTTCTCCTACTTCCCTTTTTCATGGACGGTTGAGGAGACTTTGTCGCCAGTGTTTTTTCCGAGCTCCTCTGTAGTTCTGTCTCTGATCGGTCACATGACAGGAACAGGAAAAGAGGAGCCTTGTGTAAACAAATAAAGCTTTTCTCAGACTCTTTAGTTTGGCGGAGAGGATGCGACTGGGGAGCAGTTGAGAAATAAAGACGCAGGTTTTCGCAGATAGAGTAATTAGGGAAGGGTGTTTGTGCCGTTGCTGTGTGGTTATGCGGTATTAATGAGTAAACTGCCTAGAGAGGCACTTGGATTTAAGAGCATCTGCAGTGCGCTGACACTTGGCTCAAATGAAATTATGAAAGGTTAAAGGCTCGATGATGGAAATGGCAATTTCACAAACTGCGCTTTCTGAGGGCTCGAGGTTGGAGGTTGACATGTAAGCGACACTTCAGCCACGCGGCGACCTCAGTCACACAGTCTCTGGCGAAGGGCCAAAGCTGAAGCACTCCGAAATTGCCCTCATATATCTGGTGAGGGACAGGAGGCCAAGCAGGCCACGGAACAGACCTGCTCTTTGGATGTGGAGTCAGCCGGCCCCAGGCTGCGACATTCTCTCCCTCCCTCCGAACGGAGTTAAGTCCGCTTCCTCTGTCAGCTGTGCACAAGGTCGGGCCAGAGCCAGGCGACGGCCTGACTGGCAGCCCGGCTTTGATTTCATTGTTAACATGGAGGGGGATGACATCCACTACGTCCCTGTCCTCCCCACTACTGGGAGACACGGGCCTTTCCAACATCCTGCAGGAGGAGGGGTGTGAAATTAAGGATGCGGCGACGAGCCATCTGGGCCGGCTTCCTATGTTTTAAACCCCTGTCCCTGACTAAACCTTCCTGTACCTGCCACAAAGGCACACCGGACAGCTCACGCTCTTCCTCTGAGGCGACCGGCTTTTTGCTTGTCATCGTTTTTTTATCACTGAGATATTACTTCCCCTCATATGAAGTGAACCACGTACGTTACGAATAAATGCTCCATCCTGGCTCCAGGCAGCGGTATTTCTGTTAGGAAGCCTCTAAAATAGCTACTTTATGACCGTGTTGCAGAAAAACAACCAAGTGCGAAAGACTTGCACAATCTGGGCCTGCTGTGCTGGCTCGGATGGCCTCACCCCTCACGCTGTGACTGTTTGGAAGCCAAACTTTGAGGAGCCCCATTATTGTGCTTGTTACCTAATTCCTGGAGATTTGAGCCGTAAACAAGTCTCCGCTGCTGTGTCAGATCACTCGGGGATCTAACTCACCGCGGCGGCTTGAAATGCTGTCGAAAACAAGGGCAAAATAAGGAGTACTGGGTCAACAATTACGCCGCTGAATGCCTAAAGGGGAGGGAAGCTGGCAATTTCCTCAGGCTTTGCCAATGGCCTCTTTCCCATGAACCTCAAGTGACCCTCCGCAAAAGGCAAAGAGTGACCAATCCTACCGGGACTCCCAAACCACTGGTCTCCAGCTGGCTGAAGCCGAGGAGCAATTCCAGCATAATCACAGTGTTGACTGGGGTTCAACTGATAAGTGCTCTAAACGATGCCGGTTTCTAAGCAACGGCGCCGCTTTTGAGTGTTGTAATACGTGTGTTACACCCACCGCACCCCAGTATCTACTTTCTGTCCGCTAATAGATGGCACGCTGCAAATGCCTTTTCATTGGCTGATAAATCACTAATTACTTTCGCATTAGCATGTCAAACTAATTTGCCCTGACAATGACATAATTATTATTACTGTTTTGTTGTTGTTGTTTTTATTTTTAACAAGCTATTTCACTGTGAATGTCTAATCCATCTTAAACTAGTTTACCAAGAGAGGAACTGAATGAAAAAATGTGTCGGAGTCTTCCCTCATAAAAGGCTGTAAACAACCGCAGTGACCTTTCACCTGCTGTAGGTAAGAGCACTCTTGTGTATAAGTGTGGCTGTTCGCTCTGCCACGGGAGGTTTGCCACACTGAAAGAGTCACAGTTCAAGTACTCAACGACCAAAACAGCACTGAAATACTGTGTTTGCGTTGACTGGCATTTAAAACTCAAGCCTGTGTGTGTGCGAGAGAGAGAGAGAAAGAGAGAGAGAGAGAGAGAGAGAGAGAGAGGCATGTGAGGTAAATCAACAGGTTGAATCTCTCCTATATAGTAATTATTCCAAGTGTTGGTGAGTGTTTTCAAATTGCTAAGAAAATGGCGTGAGACTGGGTTTCCCCTAGCAGCTGACATTTGATTGGTACAGTAGGGATAAAAATATTACCGTGAAGAGATGACTCTGGACTCTCGATATTTAATTATTCTCTTTGTTCATCTCACAGATGAACAGGCAAGTCAGACGGTAACAGCCAAACACAACGATGTTGGGCTTCAGGAGGGCGGAGTGGCGATGTGATGCAATGAAAGCAGGAATCGTGATGAAAGGCAAACTGGTTTGTTGAGATCTTCCATCCTCTCAAGACAAAAAACTGCCAGTATGTTTCATCAGATGATATAGTATCAGCGGCGGCTGTAATGTATAATTTCAGTCATGTGTGAGGCCAGCTTGACTCGCTTATGAAATCTGACTTGCCCATTCTGACACAGTGCATGTTAAGTTATTCCTAAGCACTTAACGTGATCGCCAAAATAACGGCTTTACAGTATTATGTGCACAGAATAATCTTTCACTTTACAGAACAGGTAGAAAAGTACAGCGGGAGATGGAAAATCTGCACTGAAAAGAAAGGGAATGAAGGGAAGCAGAAACACGCCGGAATGCCCGTGTGTGAATGGAAGCAACAAAAGAGGTGAAGAAGCGAGCGCGGTCAGGATGAAGTGGGTAGGAACGAGCGCCGGGGCTGATATGTGACAGGAACATCGCGCGAGAGTGAAAGGGAAAGACAGCCGTGAGCGCTGCTATTATGTGCGATTTTGAGGCCGCGTCATTATATAAAACAAGAGGCTGAGCCGGCGGTGACAAATGATGGTGACGGTGAGATTTTCATTGGGAGTGAGGAGGATAGAAAAATCCATCCTTTAAAGATAAAGGTGAGGACGCCAAGATGGGGAATCTGGAGGATTCATAAAATCCCCTGAAGGGAGCAGCCGAAATTCTTCTGATAAAGTCAAATACTAAAAAAAAAAAAAAAAAAAGATGCATGATGGATTGTACAAAGAAAAAGAACAAAAAATAAACTTTTTCTTGAATTAAAAATCAACGCACTTGATTGCGGCAGCAAGTCATGACAAAGTCTGCAGGCAGCAAAACACAACACACTATCTGGTGCTCAAATTGCTGATGCTAATGTTTGATTTCAGTTATCACAGTCATTTTTCATCCCTTCTCCCTTTCATTTATTTTCCTTTATGCCAGCACAAAGAACCTTCGCTATTATTACAACTGTAACGGGGTAATTCTTTCTGAATAATTACTGGAAAATTTGCAACTCCTAAAAAGTTCTGCACTAAAAGCACCGAAACAAAACACGACTGAGCTTCGACTGTCAGTTCCAGTCATTTCTCAGGTAAGTCTGAGGAAAAACAACTTAAATTCTGAAAATACACCTATTCCACTTTGTGACCACTGTTGTGAAAAAGAATGTAAGTGAAAGGATCACTGGAATTTCTTCGCTTTATTGTAGATTGGTGTTGTTTTTCTTCTTCTTCCTTCATCTCATGAATGGGCTACAGGTTATGTTTATAAATTACGACATGTCAAATGGTGTCAGTGTCAACAAGGCTACAACACAAGGGTTACTAATTTCTTTTTCATCAGGATGAGAGTGTTTGGCCATCTTATTTACTGTGCCACTCAAAATGTAATGAACGTAGCTCAAATAGTTTGGCACAAAACACTCCGAGAGGTCATAGAAATGAAAACAAAAATACCACAGATGGTTTTCATCAACTATCTAACACCGACGCCGACACATATTTGGCTTTTTGCTGCAGATTCCTGGTGTTAAAGAGCTTATCTCTCAGCTCCCAGCATGTTGGATGAGAATGTGAGTGACCAGGCATCCCACATGCCCGAAGGGGGCTTCGCTGCTCCGTGCCAGTGATGACTGAGGCCGAGGCGGCGGAGTCCCTGTTTATTTGGACTTTACCGCAAAAAAAAAAAAAAAAAAAAGTTTCCCACAAAGAGCAGAGGCAGCATTCCTCCCTCATCCGAGCCGCGCTCCAGCCGACAGAGGAAGACGGACGCCGCGGGTCGGCTCCTCGGGGTTCTGGGTTTGAATCCTGAGATCAGCCCTGAGAATAGACGGGGTTTTGTTGGCTAAAACAACTCAACCTCTACAAGTGGACAACTAAAACAACAGCTAAATTTGAGTCAGACTTCTGGGATGATCTGATCGAGCCGAGGTATGCGTACAGAAAACACTGGTGAGAGAAATATCAACATCATGCACTAAAGACACAGAGTAAGCCGGAGAGCGTTTGGCTCTTTTGGCTAATGCTTAAAAAAAAAAAAAGATGCGCTGCTTTCATAAGAAGCTCTTTTTTTCTTTTGGGAAGGGTTTCAACGGTTAATTATGCAGCAACAAAAACAAGGAAATTACGAGGAGATGAATCAGTGATCCATAATTCATTTTCAATGGTGCCCCCCACCAAAACCTAAGTTGCACCATAGTATCTTCCTGAAATAAGAACTGGATTTCTGTATCTGTGTGATAAATGTTTCCGAACCGGCGCATTTCAAACCAGAGACAGAGCGTGACAGGAAGATGGCAGAAAATGGCTCTCGGTGAAATCTCAAAGCTTCAGAAATGCAGCTGCGCTGTAAATTATATCCTCTATCTGCCTCCAATGACAATGACTCCTGGGTTGGCAGGTCTACAATCCACTCTGCCTCAATCCCCCCCTGTGATCATAATAATGGGAAAGCGGTGCTCTCATCAGGCTTGCATCAGACTCTGAGGTGTCTTTAGCATCGGGCGTTTCGCTAAGAGAAATTAAGGAGGTTAAGACGGATTAGAAAATCCTTCAAGTTAAAGACAAATCAGTGAATTTTGGGTCGTATTTAATCTTCTTAAACAACACTTTTTTGTCTGATTAATTCAGTGTGTGGTTTTTCACAAATGAGTCATGAGGCAAATTGCTCTCTTCAAAGTTTTCCCTTCCTGCGCTGGAGGGTTGTCACGCTCCGGATTCAAGAGAGGGGGCAAGGTTAGGTGAGTTAACTCATGCAGCTCAGTCACAATAACCAAAAAGTCTTGACCAAAGTCAGAATACACTCAAAGAAATCATGCAGAGCGACGATTAATTAGGATTTTTTTAAACCTCGCATTTAAAACAAGTAGTTAACGCTACAATCAACAAAATATACAACAGCAGTTTTATCGTATAACAGTAGGAATTAAAAGACCTTCAGAACAAGTAAGTTTTCACTTGAGATTTAACAAAAGAAGGTCAATATTTCTCTACACAGGCTGAAAAAAAATCAGTAATTCTCACAGCTTCACACAAAGCCGCTGCTGTTTGAAGCAGGTGGCGTGGGGCTCAGTGTAAAACAGATCTCATAGATAAGGAACATGAAGGTGACTCCATCTCAGCTCTCGTCTGTAAACAATCTTATTTTAAGTCATCTTCATGCCGAACAAATAATCAAGCCAGCCAAGAGTCGAGCTGCAGCTTCCTGAATCCACCGCACTGCAGCGTGAAGCTGAGGAAACACAAACGATGCATTCAAGGTCTTTGATATCAGCTAAAGCTCTTTTTTTAAAAAAAATCCTGACTGCTTTCATCTGCACAGAAGCATGAAAACTAACAGGTTCTTCATGATGCTCCCATTCTTTCCTCAAATGACGCTGTCAGTAGTTGAGAAGGAAAAAAATACATCCAATGTCTTTACCTGACACAAAAAAAAACCTTTACAGAAAACAAAAGTAATCAAATAGAATGTAGATATATAGATCGAGAGGCAGCAGTGGATCTAAACTGGACCCTTGAGGTTCTCCACAGGTCAGAGGTGCTGCCTGGGAAGAGTGATCATCCATGATTACATTAGATTAGATAAGATTAGATATCGCTTTATAAATCCCACAGCAGGGAAATTCCCTTGGTACAGCAGCAAAAAGATTAAAAAGAAAAGAAAAAAGAAAAAAAGGACAATCTACTGACGTAGTCTGATTGCAGTTTGGATGCTGATATCTATCATGTTGAATGGAGAATGTCATTCAAGAAAAAAAAAATGCATGCAGATGTATCACAATGATTTAAAAAAAAAAAGCAATACCATAAGAGCAATCCTTACTCATCCACGATGAGTAAGGATTAAAACTCTGTGTGCTGGAATGAGACATAAAACCAGAGTGAAAACATCTCAGAGGTTTATATTATCATAAACTGCAACAATTGCTGGAAGACAATATCCATCATTGTTTTGGATGAGCACGGTTTTGGGCACAGATAAAAACTGAAGGAAATCAGATCCAAAAAAAGTGACAGAAAACAAAACAAAAACAAAAAAAAAAAACCCCACAAAGATTCAGAACTTTCTCCTTTAACTAAAATCAATGTTTTAAATACTGTATGCTGCCAACATGAATCACATAACAATCAGGAATGTTATGAGTTTACAGGATGCTGAAACTTGCTATTATTTCTGTGAAGAAATGCCATTTATTGTTTGATGGATCACCTGTTGACAGTCATGGTTTTTTTTAATGAAGTAAGTCAAGTATTCAACCGAAATGTAAACCTGCTGTTCCACAAATGGATCGCAGGGTGAGTTTACAGTGAAATTTATATTGTGCACTTGTATTTTGTCATGAGCATAAACTGTTCTCATCATGAAGGTGGTAAAAATTGACCAGCCTTGCGGTAAAAAGTAATTTAGTTGGAGAATGACACAACTACAGCGGGAGCGCACTGCCCGGCTAATTACAATCTGGATGTAATTGTTTAATTACATGGGTCAATAACGTTTGGTTTTATTGGCTTCTTTAATAAAACAAGAGGGAATGAAACATGAATTATTTTTCTTGCTTATGGATTTAAACATCTGCAAGAGTTATGGATGTTAAGAGAACCAACAGTAGAGCGACTCATGACACCACCTTGTGGTTCAAAGAGGAATACACGCCGATGGTTAACTTCTTCACTTCAGTAGATATAGCTGTAGGATAAGACGCATATTTTTTAAGAAGACTGTTTTTTGAGAACTGCTTTGGTGCGATTTTAGAATGCATTTTGCAGGAATGAGCCCGAATGAGCCAGAGAAGCTTGAGCTGAACCACATTATCTGCTACACAGAACATTCTGTGATCCACCAGCGAGCCACATCACTGAAAACACTTCAGAAAAGTGTCACACTGTGCAGAAGGCACACTTGACCATGTTAAAAAAGGCAGAGCACATTTTGCATGAGCTGCACATCTCCAGGTACAAGGGCACCCTTGATCAGTCTGCATTGCACCATGTAACCATGGAAAAAATATTGTTTTTTGTTGTTTTTTTTTTTCAATTTGACATGATCCTCAGAAAGTGGCAAAACCAAGTCGCTTTTTCCTATCTTGCTATTTTAATGGAAAACTTGATCCAGCTGGTTCCTCCTCTGAGGCTTCGCTTGAAAAATGTAAGACTCTGATATGAAGCGCTCTGCCTCCAGGATGCTTCTACAAATGCGTTTTTAAGCATCTACTGGCGAAAAAGAAAGCTGAGTCTAGCCAAACAAACATCCAATAAGTACATTTATCAATAGATAATACTGGGTATAAAAGGCGTATTGGATTTGTGTGATGGCTGAAATGTCAGAAAGAGCTTTACAAATTATATAACATGCTTCTCCTGGAGGATTGTGCTGCAAAGGTTAAGCTTCTTTTGTATGTTTTCAGCATCAAGTGCAAAAGATGAGAGCCCTGCGTCATTCAGCTCACACATCAGAAGTAAGTCTGTCTATAGATGAGGTGAAACTTACATTACGAGGAACATTCGCTCTATGGGAAAAGCAAGAAATGTCAAACGGCTTTGCAGATGCATCAAGTCACATGTGGATGAGTGAGTGCGTATGTGTGTAGTATGTGTTCGCCTTTGTTTCAGGGCCTTGAAAAAGTCAGCGCAAAGCATCAAAAGAACCCAGCAAGCGGTGTAAACATATATGAATTAAAAGATTATCCGATTCCCAAGTGTTGAGGTAACCGGAGGAGGTCGTTCTCCTGTGAATCTGCCCCAGCTCTGAATGCATATGTCACATATTTAAGAGAAAAACCACCCCTCAAGCCTGGAGTTATGATTCAGAGGGCCATATGGCGACTGCCCATCACAGAATCATCATTCCCAAGTTCTTTACGAACAGCTGTTCAGCAGCAATCAGTGACAACCAGCTCAAACAAACACATTCAGTTGATCCAAAGAAAACACTGTGCGTCACATTATTTACTCTCACATGTTCTCATTCATGGATTCTCTCAAATGACAGCAAAGTGCATGTGGGGGCAGATCAGACTGCTGTTCTTCTCCTGCACAAGAAACAAACTGACATGAGAGAAACATCCAGTAGTTATTCTCCACATCACTGCTCTATCCAAACCCACAGACACCACTCTACACAACCTCCTTATAGTTTGCTCCTAATTTCCTGCCACCATCAATTACCATCTGGATCAGGGACAACAACAGCATGCCTCCCCCTAGTGCCTATCTGCACGCAGAAGAGTCCGGATCCAAGCCTCCAGGACTGATGATCCTTCTTCTTTAAGAAAAGCCAACTTCAAGCACGAGTCAGACAAAGTGAGCAAACGTGGGAGAACTGCACAGATCTTGTTGAATGTGACGGATTACTTTGGCAATAATGTGTTTAATGAGTGTTTAAATCCACTTTCAGCTTTAAAAAAAAGGCGCAGGAAGCTGGTAAAGAGAAGCGCACATCCCCGCGGATTACCGCCAATAAAACTTTCCAGCATCTGAAAGTATACGGAATTATTAAGTTTAAAGAGAAGGTGGTGTCAGCTCGACCTTTCCCCGTCAGGGAAAAGTTGAGCGCTCAAAACTTTTCTTTTTTTCCTCTCTCTCTCTCTCTCTCTCGCGCTTGAAGAAGTCTCACCTGACGCGCACGCTATTCCAATCCACGTCCGACAGAACGACGTGAGCGCTGCCTTCATCTCCGGGTCTCCGCTCCAGAGCTGCTCAACCTTGATCGATCTTATTTTACAAAAAGAAAGAAAAAAAAAAAGCAGAAGAATGGAGGACAGTGGGGAGTGCTGTTTGGATGGTTCTTTAAAAAAATAAAAATAGAAATAAAAAAATTAAGGTCCGTGAGTGAGTGAAGGGAAACTCAGGTGAAGCTCGACCTGGTGCTCACAGAGAGGACAGAGCCCGAGTGCTGAGGGAAAGGGGGGGGGGGAAAAAAACTGTTTTCCTTTTGGCCAAAAAGGATGCATGAGGCAGTGGATAGGATTTACAATGATTTCCCTTTCCTTTGCTCGTGACTGGAGGCTTGCACACCCACCTAGGCTGAATTGGAGGAGTGTGAGTGAGGGTCGGTGGGTGTGGGTCTCCCTAACATCCATGACAAATTTCCTCCCTACAAGATCCCACTGGCTCCATCCACTCTGCACAGGGCATGCAGGGATGATGCATTGTGTGATTGATGGGAGAACAAACACACAGAGCAGGGAAATGATTGCACATGCTGTGAATCGTCATTTTGTAGCCTTCATGCAGAAAGTCTTTAACATTGATTTTCATTTCATGGATTTCCAAGAGCATTTAAAGGTATCATGAACAGCTCAGCAGGTAATCCTAAAACCATCAGCAATTCGCACAAAGCCGCCTCTGGAAGACTGCAGTGTCACCGCAGGAGCTCAGCAAACAGCACAGCAAAATCACACACAGCCTCCACAGGAATACTAAAGGATTTTGATCGACACCCTGCGTTTTTCTCAGCTGTTTAAAACCCTTAAGACTAGACCCTTAAAAGGTAACGTGCCTCCAGATAACAAGAAGTTACAGTTTTATCTGTCGGGGTCAAACGTCTGCCATCAATAAGACGAGACAATATCTTGTGAACTCAAATTCTTCCTCACGTTAGACAAATAAAAAACCGAGCTCAGCAGAGCTGCGGGAGTTTCTTTCTCTTCGGTGTCAGTAATTTTTCATGCAGGGGGTCAGTTGTGGTGATCCCTCCAATGAGGGCAACCTGCACAGAGTGCTCGTCCAAATCCTGTTAACCCCCCCCCCCTCCGCCCACCTCGGGGAGTCCTCAGAGTGTGAATGAAAACTGTGTACTAAGCGCACGACATGCCCGAGCTGTGAGCTGCTGTCAACCCGCTTTCATTCTACAGAGGGAGATTTTAGAAAATTGAAAACCTGTGTACCATATACGCTCAGAATAAGAAGTCGGAGAGGACAAAAGGAATGTGCACTTCAAAGTCTGAACATGCACACACATACACACGCGCGCATGCATGCATGCATGCATGCATGCATGCATACACACACACAGATTGTGTGCGTTGCTTTTCTTTGTACCTGTCACATATGGCAGCAACTCCAACCGACAGTTGTCTTGTGAAGCCACAGAACCAGCGCACCAGTCCAAGCCAACACAATCAATCCCAGAGAGCTTTGCTTTTATAAAGCAGGGATCATGCTGTAAAATCAATAGCATGCTCTGTCTCCGCTCGGATATTCGCTCAACAAAAATACAGCTATATTTGACTAATAATGCCTTCCTAACTGTCCCTGTCGAACTATTGGACTCTGCACCAGCGATCATTAAACAGCGGCTGTCGATACGAAGCATGAGAAAAACATTTTTCCTTGATATGAATATGTTGTTATTGAGCTATGAAGAAACCGGCATGAGGGTGTAAAATAATAGGGAGTCAAAGGATCATTGTGTGTTATTGTGGGCTTGTGTTTCCCTTCCAGATCCCCGATGGCAGACCACCTCTTTGACCTTAATACACAATGTTGTGATTGAATGGTTGTAATTAAAATGTTCCTCTGCTTCCAGGCTGGCAGCGCCCGCACATTCAGGAGGAAATAAGCAGAGTAAATCGTGTTTAGTCTAACAAAGCTTTGTCTCGGGACGTATGAAATCCCATCGCAAGCATTAAAGCAGACAAAGTCATCAATGCGAAGGGGAAAAGGGGCACTTGAATGGACAATTTATTTTTAATAATAAAAAAGAAACTGCACACATAAGTCATTCATTCAACAATAATAAACAATAGTCCCAATGCAGGAAAGCCAGATCACCTCTGCTCTGTCAGATGAAAAGGTCCAAATTTATAATACTTGTGGCCCCGGAGAGACAACCGAGGACTCAAGGACCTGTCCTTGAAGTGTCAGCGCTGCACCCGGCCCATCCTCAGGTCAGGAAACACATTTCTGCTCCATGGCTACTATCTTAGGAAGGATGTGGAGCACGCATGCAACCCACTCAATCTCTCGCCGAACGGCGAGCCAGTGGGCCTCCCTGTGCTCCGCTCTGCACTCGGACCGCTAACTTTGAAGTCGCTGTCAGTGTTCGGTCGAGAGTTTTGTTTTGATTGTAGCGGCCAAAAGTTCCCGTCAATAGTCGGCCACGGACTGCTATCATTCAGCGGCGGCGGCGGCGGCAGCAACACCCCTGATTATGAGGGAAGCACTTTCCGCATGTAAATGATTTGCCGGCTAATCAGCGGTGATGGTAATGCACTGAGTGGGCTGCAGATGGACAAGTTGAAATCCTCGATAAGAACAAACTGTAGTAGACCCGTGCAAACACACCACGAGGGCGACTGTCCAACTGGAGTTTCTTGTTTCAGAAATATCCAAATGTACTTGTTTTAAGTGACCTTTGGTCGTGCGGGGCAGTACAACATGTAGAGTGGAATTAGAAATTAGAACGCCTTCATTATTGTTACACAGTGGATGACGAAAAACAGTTCAGTATAACAAAGCAAAACTGACGATTAGCATAAAAGTGCAGTAAAATATTGATCAGCCAGTGAAGACTCTTCACAAAACATCTTTGGTTAGCCACAAAACAGAAATGACAAGATTCCCATCTTTCCCCAGTGCTGTAGGCTGGCCCACCCTCACAGGGTGTAAATCACAGCCCACACTGAGTGAGAGCTGGCTCGTTAAATGCCGGACGTCCTCATCTTTGTCACAAACACACGACACTGATGGCTTTTCAGATCCATAAGTTTTAAATGGTTACATGGAAAGTCTTCATCTGGAGCTTTTGTAGCACATTTTGAAGATTTTATTCCTATAAAATGTGTGTTTTAATGAAACTATTGATAGTTTCCTCCTCAGTTTGGTATCGATCTTCTCAGAAATCCTCCCGTCGCTGCCTCAACTTTCAGAAACCACTGCTGTGGTGTTTTACAAATGAGTCTGCCTGCGCTGTTGCCCTCTGCTCAGGACTGAAGATGAAGCCACCAGTTTATTAGTTTTTGACTAAAAAGTCTCAGAAAAAGATGCTGAGGAGAGCAGGAACAATGTGAGAAAGCGCATCTCATAAAACAGTTGGCGTTTTCATTCTGTAGCATTTGCCATGTAAATAATAAATCCTTTTTAAACAACTTCTTCAGAGGTGAGTCGGTTCGAAGTTGACGTACTTTTCAAAGAAACTTTACTTACCTCTACAAGGTAGCCTTGAGTCTTTAAGGAGAGTTTACTAAATCTCATATAAAAGCAGGTGAAACTTCTCTTCCTATTTAAGGTGAAAAAATAAGCTATAAGTGAGAATTTGTTAGGTTTTCTACAGCCTGTTTTAAATCCCTCACAACTTTTCAATGTGATGCAAATCTGGGCTTCAGTTCCTTCATTTTAATGCCCTCCTTTTTTTTTTTTTTTAGGTCATTGCTTTGTGGATTTACTCCTGCAGGATTATCACACTAGCCACTACTTTTGACCAGATGAACACACATTATGTTCAAGTTTAATCTCTTTGCGATGACGTGAAATTCAGGACTGAATCTGTGACACAAAGATAGGAGTGTCCCCAAACCAGGTCATGCTCGGCAGCTGGAAATAGGCTTTCTCTGAGTCTGAATTCAACATATTCGGTATGTCTTTGATTGATATCTTCAGGGTACATTCTCCCAAAAGATCTGTTTTTTTTTTTAACAGTTTTACTGAAAAAACACAATTTTAAGTGATTTCCAGGAACTTTCAGACTTGCGCGTCGAGGTGGACAGCTTCAGGAGTTTCCTGCTGCGAGTCTTTGGGGCTTTCCACCACCTGCAGATCGGATCCAGTTCGCCGCTCATGAGCTGATTTCACTGTTAAGATCTGCCAGTCACTGGAAATGTACTCCACTCCACTGATTCCACTCAACTCCAATGATTCATTTCACGTCCTTTGCTGAGGATCCTGCTCCATAATCGTGGACATGAACAGTGTTTCCCTGAAGGTCTCATGGAGCTCTGAGGCTTTTAGCCAGAACAGGACTCTTCAACATAGAACACAGAAATCCATAAACGCCATCCTAAAAAGATGTTCAAAGAACAGAATCTCCTCATTAGTAACTAAAAAGTAGTCTCGGTTCAATCTGAATGATGTGGGCGAGCGATAAATATCAGGATGTTCCAACATCCATGTAATCTATAGCTGTGAAAAACCACAAGATCCCAATAATTAACTGTAGGTCTGCGTATACAGCTCACTTCTCAGGGCGTCGTTTCAAAGAAAATCAAACATTTTCATTGTTCAGTGTTTTATGTTTAGTTGAGATGCTTCTGATTTCTATATCTTCATGTTTTCAATGCTGACATTGTGAAAACAGCCGAGAGGAACTGCACAGGACAGAGGATGATGTTCTGCATTCAACACTGCAGGAAGACCTTTTCAACAACAGTGGAAAAAAAAAAAAAAAAAAAAAAAAAAAAAAACCTTGAGTGCTTTGAGAAAGTGTTTGAAAACTGAAGTCATCACTTGACAAAGTGAATTAGTTAAATGAAATTTGACTACATTTAACTGTTTTACCAACAGCTGAGCAGGAAAGAAGCTGCGGTGTCTCTCTGTGTGGATGTCGCTCATTAGGTTTTCCTATTCTCCAAACAGCGGCGTTAGCATCCAGACCATGGAGCAGGAAGAGCGCCGGTCCCCGTCTGCTCAGGCTTTATTGGGGCGCTTTTCCGTCAGAGAAGCAGTCAGTGGCATCCTGCTCCGGCGATGCCCGCGAGGCCTGTCAGGAGAGCCCAGAGGCAACCCCGCTGTCACTCTGTTTACCCGACCTTTCACCTGGCAGAAGGAAACAGGACGTCGGGGCGCTTGTGTGTTTGTGAAGATAACCCAGGGCCCGCCTCCTCTTGCTGTCTAAATGTCAGAGACGGCTCACGCATTCAGAATTTCCAGTCCAGGTGCGGGAGGGTCAACAAAACCCCCCCTCCCCGTCCCTGTCTCTGCGAGTCGAGTGGTGTTGGAGACCCATCAAGCACGAGTCGCGTGCTCGGCTTTGATGATGCTTGATAACATCCTCGATCGCAGAAAGTGGGGTCGGCTTGAAAGATGCGCGGGTCAGGAGAGGGGGCCACGACACAGCTGCACAAAAGAAGCAGCAGGCTTTGTTTATTTTAGAAAAAGAGAGATTTATTTGCATCAGCGTTAATTTTCCTATACAGTAACTGACTACAGCGCTCAATGACAATGGGAAATACCCCAAAGTCCATTTTGTGATGTTTTCTTGATCCAAATTGTATTTTATACAAAATAAGGCACATACAATTAAAATGACATTTCAGATCAGGAAAAAAAAATCAAGTGCGATTCAATCAAAAGAAACATCCAGAAGGAGAGTGTGCAAGACGTTTTGAGACATGTATAAAACACAAAGAACAATTAGATCAGATCTAACATTGCACACTTCCTTCATGCTTATAATTAAGCACTAAAAGCCTTCGATAAGCGAATCTTAGAATAGAGCCGGGTGCTAATTATCAAGGTCTTGTATGATGAGCAGTTTGAGGTACAGAAGCTGGAATGCGGCGTTACGTAACGTGATTGGTCCTGCAAAGTGAGCGAGTCTCTTCAGAGTGACTGCAACAATGTGGCAGCGAGGCAGCTTCAAACAGACAGCAGCATCTGGTGAATTAAAGCTAAAATGGCCCGGAAAACAACAACAACAGCTGGAAATCGTGATGCATAATGATGCTAACTATGGCAACGCTGCTGTTCAAAATCTGAATGAAGAATGAAGGATGAAGGTCTTTGGTCAATACGTGATGAGACGGTGGAGCCCGAGCGCGGAAATATCAGGCCGACAGGGGAATGAAAAGGTCGTGGAGCAGCTTTATGGGATGAGGCTTGTTCCTGCCGTCGCTGATGCACGGGCTGAAGAAGGGGAACACTTTGCCCCGCGGCCCGTTGGTGAAGGCGTAGAGCAGGCTCATGTCGTCGGAGTTGTAGAAGGACACTTTCCGTTCGTCGCAGTCCAGGAAGACGCCGATGCGCTGCGGGGACGAGCCCAGCTGCAGCCGCGTCCACGGCTGCGTCCCGGCCGAGTACTCGTTGCCTTTGCGCAGCCGCAGGGTCCAGTAGCCGTTCTCGGGGCTCAGCTTGATCCGGGCGTGGCGGTCCACGGCCTCCGAGGCCACGCCCAGGTCCCACTTGGAGCTGGAGCCCACGTCCACCTCCCAGTAGTGGCGGCCGGAGTGGAAGCCCTGGGCGGCCAGGATGTTGACGCACTGCAGGAAACGCTTGCTGTGGTGTGAAGGATGGTTCGTCACGTCGCATTCCACCGCCATGGTTTTGTCCCGGGAGACGTGGATGTTCGGGTGCGCCGTGTCGGTGTCAAACGTCAGCGGCGAAGGACCTTTGAGTTGAAACAATTCATTAAAATAAATACGACAGCTCAAACAGCCACATAGAGGACGCCTGCAAACTGGACATTACTCTTATTTTCTTGTTATATATTTAAAAACGAGGAAGAAAAATAAAAACTAAAGTGATTTAAAAAAAATTATTACGACACTATCAAACCTGATAAGTGACTACTTGACACTGAATCCTTCAGTATCTTCATAAAGAGCTCCCATCAGTCTGATTGCCGGAGCAGCAGCAGTTTTCACCTGAAAGCTGTTCGAGTCTAATGAAGCACGTCAGAGAGGAAAATTACCTGGCTTCAAAGACTTGAGCATCCTCCTCCATGCGATGTAACCTAATGGGGCCACGTATTTATTGCTGAATGCGTTTATATCAAAATCGGGGGTAACATCCACCTGCGTACAAGGTCTGTCAGCGAGAGAGAGAATAAAGGTGTTTATAGCATTTACGTGACGTGTTCTTGACGCACATCAGAAATGTAAAAATGCTGAAAGCCATTGATTGGCTGTAATGCTCACCTGAGATGTGGAAGCTACAAAAAAAAAAAAAAAAAAAAAAAAAAAAAATCACAGGGAAAACATTAACGGATTTTTCAAACAGATGCAAAGGTGAAAAATGTGTAACTCATGAATAATTCTTATTAGATCGTTATCTGTCCACATGTCAAAGTGTCCTTGGGCAACATGCTGAACCTTAAACTGCTCCCAATGGAAGGACTGATCGCCTTTCACTGTAGCTGCCTTCATTGGTGTGTGTGTGTGTGTGTGTGTGTGTGTGTGTGTGTGTGTGTGTGTGTGTGAATGGGTGAAAGTGATGAATAATGTAAAGTGCTTCGGGTAATTGAGCGGTGAAAACTTCTACACAAGTGAAATCCATTTAAAATCAAAATAATGAAGGAACAATTATACAGATAAAATAAAATAAATAAATCAGGACGTTATACATGTTAGATTTCGTGTTGATAACACACACTTTGCATTTTCTCCCCCATTCTGCTTAATGAGGATGTTTCTCAAATTGTTTTCAATTTCCATGCGAGTCTCATCAAGAATTAAT
Organism: Salarias fasciatus; assembly: GCF_902148845.1. NCBI lineage: Eukaryota > Metazoa > Chordata > Actinopteri > Blenniiformes > Blenniidae > Salarias > Salarias fasciatus. The sequence continues at coordinate 10,041,178 of NC_043746.1, read as the reverse complement.
GAGCACATTTTTTTCTTCTTAATTTGACTGAAACCATCGGTTGTGAGGCGCGGCGGTGGGGTTGGTACACGGTGAAATTCCCGCTCCAATTACTATTAATCCTAAACCTGTGGCAAAATCCAGTCAACAAAATTGCTGGTCTATCAGGTTCTAACTTGAGCGTCCAGCGTAAGCGATGAAAACCATCACAAAAAGCTGAAACTGACATGAAGCGACGCTCATAAGTTACTAAATGTGAAGCTGTATCATAACTGCTGACTCTTGATGCAAGTTCTTCTTTGGATCCACACAACCCCTCACCTCAGTCAGAACCACGCTTCCCGAGGCGGCGCTACACTGCTGCAGCGCCTCCATGTTTTCCTCCAGCTCCTTCAGGGCCTGCTCCGCCGCCTCCAGGTGGCGCTGGGCCTTCTCCAGCTCCTCCTCCTGCTCCCTCCTCAGCTGCTCCAGCATACAGGTTTCCTCATCGAGCAGGATCTGATGGAGAGCTCTGTACTCTCCTTTGACACGGGCCTCCAGGTCGGATCCAACTCTCTACAGCCACAACATTAATTGGCGTCAAAAGAAGTGGAGATTATATCGTGCATTTTTTTTTTTCTAGTCATTTCAGCGTTAATCATGTTGCTAAGTAACTTCTCTTGAACGTCAGGAATAACTCGCAGTGTGTCTATCTCCAGAGATCAACCAAGGGGTAACTGTTGCTGCAATTAGCATCAAAGATCTACGTGTCAAACAACCGCGCCGTGTTTTAAGCAGAGAATGATTTCCCTTTTCATCATCTCAGCCCCGAACGCGCGGCTCAGCCAAAGCTCTTATCTCCCATCTGGCTCTCGCACTTCAGATGTGTTTTGCTTTCTGTCGCCTCTGTCTGGGAACAGTTCCTCAGGTGGTCTGAGGCCTCGGGCAAATCCTGCCGAGGTGAAAGTCGACGCAGCAGAACAGCGCGCGAGTCGGGATTTCACATTTAAAGTTGACACACAATTAATTCGGAGTTTAGAAAGGTGTTTGTGCGCCCAAGCGGGAGACCATTAGGTTTTAACATATCAGAGCACAAACTGTCACTTACCACAACTGCAAACAGCACTAAATATGCACCGAGACATACTGCAAACAGCCATTAGGGAGGGACACGAGCATTCTTATCTGCTAAGTGCTGCGATCCCTCCACATCCCCAGAGGAGTGTACCTTTATGATATTCATCTTTTCTTTGTCCCTCCGAACGCTGTTGACCAAGTCCTCCTTTTTCAAGCGATGGTCTTCCAAAGTCTCTTTCACTTGTTTCTGAAACGCCGGGAATGAAATTAGTTGGAGAACAGAAACGGTAGAACAAAGAGACTCAAAGCAACACACAACAACAAACAGGCATGAAAAGGCTGCTCCTCAGAAACTGCTGTTATCAAGAATTTCAGCTTCAGTCTTGTGGAATTAAACTTATTTACTATTGGTTGGATTTGATACTTTATACTTATTAAATACAGGAAATATATCAGCAACAGAAAATATTTTAGCTTAAAGAAAGCCCAAACCAACAACAGCCTTAACAGAAAAGTATTAAAAGATTTGTTGTTATGCTCACTGTTGGTGCATTTCATGGAAAACAGTAATCCAAAAATAATAAGTTATGTCCTTTTAAAGTAGCATTAGTTTCTTTTGGATTAGTTTCATTACACTGCTCAATACTTTTTTTTTTTTTTTTACAGTGGACTAAAAGGTGATGACATCTGCTGTAGAAGTGCTGAATATATATATATATATATATATATATATATATATATATATATATATATATATATATATAAATGAAGTTGTTTTCAGGCTTTAGGCCAAACAAGCACTAGCTGTATTTGGCAAATAAACAATCAATCAATCAATGTCCAGAAGCTACTTTCCATTTATCTTCTAAAACAGCTGCGGTTTAATTTATTAAGGCTGGATTTAACACTGAGGGAAAAGAAAAGAGTTCATTACAGGACGAACACACACAGCTTTAAAAAACCTACTGTCAATAATTAACTCAGAGAAAAACATGACTTTGTATTATGGAAGGATCTTTGAGGAACAGAAACACACAAACCCAGACATTTCAGCCATGAGAAACCAAACCACTACATCACACTGTCCACACAAAAAGCTTTGTAGTTGGAAATCATGACACTCAGTCAAGTGATCTCATCTACAAAACAACAAAGAAACCAAAACTGGGGACGTTGTTTGTCTTAACCAGGAGATCAGTATACTCCACTATATGATAGGTTATATCCAAACGGCTAAAAAGCTTGATAAGCACCTCTCTGTTACTTAACAGAACAGAACAAGTCAACATAGTGAACTGGATTTCATGGGGTGTGGTTCAGTGATCTGTCATACAAACCAATATAGAGGGGAGTGGAAGACTAAACTTTGATCAGATATGATTAGGGTGGAACAGGACTTTAATAAAAGAGGAAGGATGTTAACTAACAAACCTGATCAAATAAAGCCTCTGAGTTTACTTAGAGCAGAAGGATATTTGAATAAGATTAGTTCATAACTCTTTTGGACTTCCCACATGACGCTGACATAACACAGGCTGAGAATTTAATAGAAGGTAGTAAGAGATAGAAAACTTTAAATTACCTCAAGGTTTTTCACGTAGGTGTCAGAGGTCGTGGCCCTGACCTTCTCCACCATAGCAGCCACCAGGTAGTTGGTCTGAAAGTGTTTGGAGCTGAACTCCTTGCGGCACTGAGGGCAGGTCACAGGCCCCTGGGTTCCCCTCCAGTACCTGGAGATGCACAGTTTACAGAAATGGTGCATACAGGTCAGCATGACCGGGTCCCGGAACAGGTCGCAGCATATGGCACAGGTCAGGTCCTCTCTCAGGCTGCTCTTGGTGCAGGGAGCAGCTTCGGCGGCCATGGCGGCGGCGGACAGCTGCGAAAGTGAAAGTCTGCAGGCAGACAGAGACACGGAGGAGTTACACCGGAGCTGCGGCTCAAGTTATGGAGTCACGTTACAAGATCCTGTCGTGATCTAAACCTGCACTTCCTACATATAATACATCCAAACGACAGCCAGCTCACGTGCGGGTACACCGTGGATCAGGTGCCACATCACGTGGGATTTGGTTTGTTTGGTTTCTGCTCTGCTTTGAAATCCTGCTAGCTTTTAGCGTTTAGCTTGTCACAGCTCATTAAATACAGCGGCAGAACACACGCGCTTTAATGTGGTAATAAGACTCTACGTGTCGCTCAGACTTGGGTGAACTTACGCTGTCTGATGTTCGCAGAAAGACGATAACAGTTCAAAGTTCCCCCCCCCCTCTCTGCTCTCTGATCCCCCCCTCTGCTGCCGCTGTTTGGGAACAGCGCGTACACCCGTACTGCGCATGCGCGGAACACAAGCCCGCTTCTGATTGGTCGTTTTGTTTCAAGTCTTTTATCTGAGCTAAATAAACTCAAAAGCGCTTTCTTTTTTCAAAAATCACCTTATGTTACACACCACCGGGACTTTATTACAAAAAGAGAAGCAGTTTTGAAGAAATATACACTCATAGAACAATGAGTCTTTTTGTTGTTTATTTAAATCTTTAAAGCTGCATGACATACATGCAGACCTGGTTAACTTCTATCTATCAAGGCCAGTGACCAATGTAATGCATAATGATAAGGGGTTTGACAATAACATCCTACATATACTGAGGGAAAAACATTTTAATATTTTTTTTCCAGGGAGAGTGGTGGCTAGCAACATTTTTTCACACCTATGGGCAATTTAGGGTCACCATTTTAACCTCATGTACACCTTTTTGGACTGTGGGATGAAACACACACAGAGAACATGTGAACTCCACACAGAAGGGCCCAGCCCATATTTGAACACAGACTTTCTTGCCGTGAAGCCAGAGCAATAGCCACTGTGCCACTACTCCACTGTGCAAGCTACAATTTGGCACTCAGTTCTAGTACGGTTTCTTTTGCAGTGACTAGTTTGCTCATGACTTTTAAAAAGTAAATCGTTAGGTCTTCCATACCTGAGTTCCTGTAATATCATGCTGGATCACACACATCACATGGCTGACCTCAAATATGTTTTGATTCATTCAAAAGCAGTAAAATTTCTCTCACCAAAGGCAACAAAGAGAGGGGGAGCAAACAGTTCAATGCTGAGATTACTCTACAGAAGCTTTTAACTCTGTAATTTAGCATGGCATGTGGGCAGGTGGAGTGGTCATGAAAAGCACAGACAGAAGCAAAACAACATGGCTATCTCTTGATGTCTCCTTTCTTTTTGCCTGATCTGGCGGATAGGTGTATTTCATTTTGAAAAGCGTATCCAAATGTATCGCTGTCTCAGGGGTTCTCAAGCTTTGTCATTTAATATCAATTATATGAACCACTAGGTCAAACGGAGAGGCCCCCATCTCCTAACTACAAGCAGGGGGTCACATTAGGGGGGGGGGGGTTGACGTACGAGAGGCAGTGGAAGTGAAGACATACATGATGTAAATCCTCAATGGGCCTTTATTCCTGTTTGGGGCGATGACCAATTGCCTAACTTGGTTATTCCAGTATGATGCTGACAGATGGAAGAAATGATTTACACACATTACTTCAGTTGTTTTGCAAGAGTGAGGTGGCACCAGAGAGTTTCAAGGGGGTACAGGAACCCAAAAAATTGAGAGTTTTCCCACTGGTTTTTAAAATTCTGATTGAAAAAAAGAATGTTTAAACTATTAGTAATTTATTTTTATGAATTAATTTTAATGGAGATTGGAAAAAAAAATGCTTCAGAGACCATAATGTAACAATTATAGCAAACTACAAATAAGACTAAGGACTTTTTTTTAAGTTACAAGACTTTAAATAGCACAAGAAGAGTTATGCATTTCATTGCCTATTAGTACCAAATCTAATGTGACAGAAATCGGGAAATCTGAGAATCGACTTGGAGTGATAGCTGAGACAAGATTTGGGTGGTTGGGGGAGAAACAATGTCCACAATTATTCAAAAGAATATGCTGCAGCTCGATTACAACGAACCATGTAAAAATCGAGGCTTGAAAGGACTGTAAATATTATGAACCAGACAAAATCCTCAGAGGCCTATTGTCTTGCTGATCCATGATCCCATCAATTCTTTGAAGCTTAGCGGGGTAGAGCCTGGTCAGAGCCTGGATGGGAGACCTCAAGGGAATGCAGTAAGCCTGGGTGACGTAATGCGAGAGCGGGTTGGTGGTGGTCGGAGGGTCCGATGGCGCAGACTGGAAGCCTTGCTTATGTCAGTCTACCGCAGGGCAGCTGTGGCTACATACAGGGCTTACCACCACTGAGTATGGACTGAATGAATAGTGCAATTGTAAATTGACTTGAGTGTCCAGAAAAGCACTCTATAAAACCAATACATTATTATTATTGCAAATGATCAAAGATTAAATATTAGCTTTGGATATAAAACACACAAATGGAACAGATTTACAGGAAATAAATAAACGTTTGCTTATTGATTCATTCATCTCCTTATTTAATTCTACATAGCATTTTTTTATCCATCTGATATACACTTTATTCAACAACATGAGTGAAAAGTTTTCATTCAGCACATTGTCAAACTTCACAAAGTCACAAGTCTTCATACTTCTTCACGTCTTTCATCATGTGTAGACGTCCTCTTTCAACTCAGTCGTGAATTGATCATCTGTTTTGATTCCTTTAAAAATGCATCAAAAGATTGATCTTTTATCTAAAATGTACTCTGCTCCACTTGATGCGATATTGTTTTTAAGACTCTTGAAGTTTTAATGACTTGCTGTTGCAATAGGGAGGCCTTTGAATGGGCACATTGGGTTTCTTTCCTCTCCTGCACAAAATGTGTTAGTTTATTTCACACGCACGCACGCACGCACACACAGACACAGACACACACACACACTGAAATGGTAAGTATGAATTGAAGGGTGTAAATGGAAAAGGGTACAGAAGACCTGGCCTTGAAAGAAAAGCAAGGTTGGGATTCCAGGAAGGAGAAATGCACATTGGAACACATTTCATTGTGAAGCAGAATTCACCAAGTGTTGAATTTTTCACAGAACTGTACTTTGGTTCAAATTTATTTTCATCACCTGTGTAGACTGGGATAGCATCAGAGGGAGGAAGAAAGGTTATCTCAGTTATTTTCATTGTGGCTACATTCTGGTATCTGGTGGGCTAACCTGAACATTTGAGAAACGACTGATAAACTTGCGCTTTACACAGCAATCTTTAGTTTTTACAGAAAATCGTACATGAAAGCAAGCGTATCTGATATGTGTCAGTTCTTCAGATACACCTTATTGATGCCAGAGGTCAGTGGATAAGCCAGATTGTGGATGACGACAGAAAATCAACATCGAATGACACTATCACTTGTTCCAAACAAGTTATGCAGAAGACCGTCTTCTAAAGCACAATACTGACAAATTTGTGAGGCAGAGCTGCTTCAGAAGCAAAAAACACTGTGTCAGCCCTGTCGTCAGAGCACCGAGGCTACACTTTTTAAAGGGTCAGTGAAATTGGACATAAGAAGATTAGAAACATCTTCCTATGAGTCTTGCTATATAGCAAGGATTTTGGATGCTATGGTCAGGCTCTGACAGAAATACGAGAAAAATATGCTCCCATTCTGTCTTGTGTTAACCTTGCAGGCAACTGTAGGTGTAATGTAGGAGATATTTTATTTCCGCTCTACTGTCTTGTAACATTCAATGACGTGTTCAAATTTCACAACCTGCTTGAGTGCTGCTGCAGCTGGTCATGTTCAGTGCTTTGCGATTGTTTTGTCTTGGTCTTCTGACTTTCAGAAAAATAATGCGCTACATCACAAATCTCCAGTGAACTGAGATTGGGTTTTTAAACAGGACATTGCGTACACAGGAAACAAGATACAAGCAACCAGATCCCGATGCACCTGACAGCAGGAGGCAGATTGGGCATGGACGAAAGTGAGAAAAAGATGACTTGTTCTGATTTTTGATACCAGATCAGCCTCCCAACACACAGCGTCACACGTCATGCATGGCTGAAGTCAGTGGTGTGTTTCAAACGGCCCTCCTGCCAAGTACATGATTTGCTCTCAGAAACGCAGCACAATTGTTTCACTGGCTTCACATTTTCCAAACCGTAGCAGAAGAAACTGCGATCAGGGTCATTTAATCAAACTTTTGTGAGGTCTCTTCAGGGCTGCAGGAGAAAGCATAGGACTGATTTCACACAATGAGTGAAACTAACACTGATAATGCAAATGACCTTCAGCCGTAAAATCACTGGAGGGTGCATATAATAACACGAAAATGAAAGAAAAAAGCAAAACATTTGCTGTCTAAAGCATATGTGTCCTTCAAGTTATAGAAATGTATTTGATAAAGGTTCCACTTGGCCTTCATAAACTGACTGACCAATTTCAGAAGAAATAATAGAAAACAACGTTACAATTGTTTATCTCGTTAATCCAATTGGTAAACTTCTCAAGCTGCCTGTTTCTTTAAATCAATATTTCTAATCACTGAAGAACTCAAGGTTGCTATTGGCAGCATTTTGCAAATATCGACTGTAATCGCTGTGCAAGACATAATGAGGGATTTGACGGCATCGCGGGTTTGTCATCTAACTCCACATTTAATCATTGTCAGCTCAACGGAAACTCGGGCACAGTGTAAAGACCACACAGGATCAGCCATATGGAGGAAATCCTCAAGAGAATGACAATCATATAGACTTCCATCCATCCATCCATCAATCTCTGCTGCATCCATTCTAGGGGTGGATCAATCTTAATCAAAGCCAGAAAAGAGAAAGCAAGTGTTTAAGTGTAAACGTAGAGAACGTCTCAGTGGTCACACGATGAAATGTCCACATTACTTTGTAGAACTCGTCTTGAACAATCAGCGATGCATGCCAGTGAGGCCGAGAGGCTCTTAACCTTGACTGCTAAGCGACCCTGTGCGGGTGGAGACTGTGGGATTGCTCACATAATTGAAAGAATATATTGAGGCAGAGGCAGAGAGGAGGCCAGTCCAAATCAATGAGGGTAATCTCTGCTACTGAAGCAATCAGGCCATCAATTATCGCATCATTAAAGTACAATCCCACTGAGAAGATTCAAGATCCTGACACAAAGCCTCTTGTAAAAAAAAAAAAAAAAGCCAGACTAAAATAGTGAATTGAATGTAAGATAGGATCCCTCCTGGGCTTTGCTACTGTTCCCCAAACACAATGCAAACTGTCTAATACAGTGTCGCACTTCAGCAGGCGGTACATCCAGCGGAGTCCATGAAACCACTTTCTATTTTCTGAGGCGGGTAATTCCTCGTCTAAATCTCATCTGCCGATCGGCCGCCGAGTCTCCTGACCTGCTGCCGCACCGTGCGGCTCTGCAGCCGTACAGGAGGGACTGCAGCAGACCAGACGTGAGGCCGGAGCACGTCACGCATCTCCTTTCCCACCAAACAGTCCAACACGAGCTGCTCCTCTGGTGTGCCGTTTCTTTATCGTGTGTGTATTTTGTTCACGTCATCAGCTCCTCCACTGACAGATCCGCATCCTGACTTTAGAACAGTGGCACCATCTCTAAACTATGTGACATATCTGGTGTCACAACTACCCCGTAAACCTCGTCTTGAATCTAACAGTGACGTTTATCCCTTAGATCAATCCTGACACTTCTGTTCTGTTCTATTAACTTTCCTTCTATTCTGTGCACGGCTGTCTTGCAAAAGTTATTTTGACGTTCAAAGTTTAAACTTTGTGAGGGTGCCAACAGAATAATAGGCCTTATGTGACCTTCCTCCATCTTACTTTGTTAGTGCTTCTATATGTCTCCTTATTCAGCTCTAAAGCCTCTTGAAAGAGCGTTATTGAGGCACAGGATGATGGCGGACTGAACGAACTTGTCCTTCAGACCCCTGAACTGTATTTCAATGCTCTCCTCCTCCTCGACCTTCTCCTCCACTTTGTTGAATGTCAAGTTCACATTCCCGGTGCATTTTCAACACCTTCTGGAAAATACAGAAACTAAACTCAGCTGAGACACATTTACACTTTTGAATTACATATTTGTTGCCATTTAAAATGGCAAAATGTTTGTCATATAGGCCTGATCGAGTTAAGGAGTTTTATCTTGGCAGTTATGAATTGCTTTAGGTTGAGTACAGTGATGTGTTGCATAAGATATTGATCTCCATTCATTTCAGTGAAACCTTTATGTGTGTCTTTTTTTTTTCATACTTTTATCTGTTTTTTCAATGTCTTGAAAGTCCACACTGTATCATATTTATTATATTGCAGCATATCAATTCAACCTGACTATTTTCAATGAAGACATTTCTTTTCATCATGGTAATGGTTGCAGGAAATCAATACTATCAATACAATAAGATGGCAATAATTCAAGTAAAAGAATCAAATACTGATTGACACACACTGCAAAGCACATGTCAGGCATAACTTATTTCAATAACTCATTTGTTATCGATTTGGCATCACTGAATGTTCTGCATGTGCATCTTTCATCTTTATTGTTCTGAGGAATCAGTGGTTTCACGCTGTTTACGAACAATGATTTTCTTCTAAGCAATGTGGAGCTGTCAACATGTGGAGGAAGAAATTAGATCAGTTCAAGCAGTGATGTGGATCTGCTTTACAGTCGTGTATTGTCCCAAAGTCAAATCAAAATTGTCCACATGAGTAAAGGGGAGACGAGTCTCTGGGGGGAGAAGGGTTGATGCATGCTCGGATGCTCCCTATACTACATGGAGGCAAACCTGTAAAACGCAATAAACTGGGTAATGTGAGTCTGCGCGTGGGCACTTTGAGGGACACTCGGGCTTGTTTTATTGCATTTCCTGCGTAATGAAGTTGAAATGAAATAACGCAGCGGCTTCCCTCAGACGGTGATGTGTGAAAACGCATTTAGCCGTGCGCACATCTCCGATGACAGCCCCTGGCACAGATGTGGACGCTCGCACTGCATCCTGTGGACCTGGCTCAGGGACGCACAGTCGAGTCGAGGCGCAAGATGCGCACCAGGCGCTACAGGCTGGGAGGAGCTTCGGGATTTTTCCCACTTGTTCCATGCCAGTCGCGAGTGAAGACTTCTTTGCCAAAGGACATATAGAGGGAAAGGTGAGTCCATTAAACATGCTGATAGCCTTATATTGGACTTTATATAAATTGTTCTTGAATGTTTTGTGGCAGTGCTGGAGCCCAGAGGCAAAATATGTGGATATTTGAGTTTCTGTGCGGCGGCGTAAACCTCTATTCGAACCGATACCCTGCGCGTAATTTGGATGAGAGAACACCTTCTGACTGCAAAATGAGCAAGTGTCCAAGTTACGTATCAGAAGAGGCCATGCGTGTTACGGGACGGATCAGATTGGCACAAAAAAGCTTTGAGAGCTCAGTTAAAGATTTCTGATTGCGCACCACGAAGCAAGTTAAACAAATTGCCACAAATTACGCATCAACGTGAAGCCGATTAGCGGAGAGTTACCTCAGATTTTCACGACTGTGTGTAGAGAGCAGTATGGATCTTTACACACCAGTTGGGTTGCAGATTGATCAGGAGCGCAGCCCGGCTTCGCTGATGGAAAAATAATGTGGTTTGACAAATAAATCCTGCTTTTCAGAGTGCAGATGTCGCCTGCAGCTCGTGGGATGAATGTCGCGGTGCAGCTCTGGTGACAGGGGGTCCGAGCAGGCTGGTCCTGCTTTTCACATCATTATCACTGCAACACTTTGGCTGATAAACCTACATTTTCTGCTTCACCTCAGAATTTGGAGTCATCTTTTTGGTCATTTTATGACACATGTTTTGAGTAGACAATTTCTCCTCCATTGTTTTCTTTATTTCGAGTCTGTTGTTGTATATGTGTGCTAATTGTCAATTCTTCAGTGGAGGATATTTAATTTAGGTAATTGCACCGAAGCCTCAATGCACAATCACTTATTGTCATGTATTAACCTTTAACTAAACAGTATCTGTGTATGAGCACAAAATGAACTCCTGCTGCATTTGAAAACCACATCATCTGAAATGTAAAACCTAATATATGGGATGAATAAAAAAGAAACCAATAAAAAAAAGCATGATGAATAAGTCATTAGGTAATTAAGTAAGTAATTATACTACATAGTAATTACGTAATTATTAAGTGCAGTGATTATATTGCAGTATATAGGGACTATATAGCAACAATTACCTAAACCAGGGTTTGAATCGTCTCTCTCTCTCTCTCTCTCTCTCTCTCTCTCTCTCTCTCTCTCTCTCTCTCTCTCTCTCCTTCTTTGATCCCCTCCTCTGACTCTGTTTTCTGAAAGGGTTTCTTCTTGTTAAAGGGGAGTTGTTCCTCTCGCTTGCTCATGTGGAACTGTTGTGTTCAGTCTCCATCGCTGTAATTAAAGTGTTGTAGGTTTGTTGAAAGCATTTCATCGAACTTAAAGTCACTTGCTGGTATGCAATGCAACATTCATTTACTTAATTAGAATGGAGACACTTAGCCATGGTATGAATCAAACCGTAGTAACTCTATGCATGCTGGGACAGCGTGTATCGTCAGTGACGAGGCTTTCAGACACACACAGAACGATTGGCAGGAATGGCAAGAAAAGGGGACCACAAAGTCTCTTTCACTGGAATCTGGTGGTTTCACATTAGACGTGGGACATAATATTCCCCATTATGAGACGCACTCTGCGAAAGCCGCCAGACTGCAGCTCTAATGATGTGGCTTTGAAATACCTCGGTCCTCCTGATCACATAGCTTCCTCCCATCATTTTTGCTTTGCTCCTTATAATGCCACAGGTGCTCGTGTCTTTTCAATGAATGAAAAGTGCAAACAAATAAGCAGACTACCTTTGCAAAGTGTCTTGCCAATAGAAATACTTGCAGTTTTGTATAGCTATAGCCTCTTTTGGCAGAGTTTTGGTCCAAGCTTGTACAAAAAAAAAAAGCAGACTTCCTATTGATTAACATCTGTTTCTCATATCCGTATTCATTTTCGTAGCCTACCAGAAGATTCACCTCCTCAATGCAATCATCCAGGATTGTTCTAATAATTAGGCTCCATGCAATAGAGAATTCTCTTATCTTCTAAATTGCCCCGTTTCATTACCCTTGAGCTAAATACTACAGCACATGACATTTATATCATTGTGACATTTGTGATTCAAACTACCCTTTCCAGGTTATATAAGAAGAATAATGGATTAATTGTATGTCGTGGCTTTTCAGTCATATTACACCCAAAAGTTTAATCAGCGATTCTTCACTACACACTGTGGCGAGAGGGAAAAGGCCTTGAAATGAAATGGCGTAGCTTCGTATGTGATACTGAAACTGCCAATTTATCAGCATGTTAAGGCAATAAACATACATACAGCCTTGTGCACAGTTCTTGAAATGATGGAAGACATAGTGTAGTGGAAGAGAAAGGGGGCAAATGTGCTAGAAGTTATTACACACACGAAAGAGGAAGGCCAAAACATTGTTCTAGCATTTAATAGAATCAGGGTTCGGTTCCCCAAGATGTGGTTCTTCATGAGTTACTGCAAACACAGTGGCTGCGCATGGCAATTACCCTCTTATTTCCCTATAATTTCATTGATTACTCATTTGAGGCTGGTCTGTGTTAACTACAACAATGCAGAGTTCTGTCATTATCAGCTCTACTTTATACTGTGAGAAAAAAAAAACCCATCACCAAGCGTAGGATTGTTGACCCACTAATGTGAGCTGGGATTAGATGATCATGTGACAAGTTAGTTTTACCCCGGTGATGCTGGGCTGTTCCTGTAGTAATCCTGCAGTGACAAGTAATACATAAATATATGAACGCCTGGAGCTCAGGCATTTCTCACAGTCATGGCCTGACTTTCATTTCTTATCATCGGTGGGAATATTCTGTCTGATTTGTCTCCTTTACTTTGCTTCATGTGTTTGTTTGGTTTTTCTTTTCTGTTCAGGTGTCAGCACAGGCTTGATCAAGGATCCTCCAACAAAATGAGCCCGCCAGACACGTCCAACAGCAGCGGAGACGGGGACGCCAGCGAAACCGAAACTTCTGCTCTTCTCAACGACAGTCTGGGATCGCACAATCATGGTTTCCACACAGACATCACCAAACACCTCGGTGTGCAGATCACCCTGATTACAGCATATTCCCTCATCATCCTGCTGGGCCTGCTGGGAAATGCTCTCGTCATCTACATGATTATTCGCTACAGAAACATGCGAACAGTCACCAACTTCTTCATAGCTAACCTGGCCCTGGCAGACCTCCTCGTAGACACTCTGTGCTTGCCCTTCACTTTGGTTTACACTTTGCTGGATGAGTGGAAGTTTGGTGCCGTGCTGTGCCACATGGTGCCCTTTGCCCAGGCCCTGAGTGTCCACGTTTCCATCCTGACTCTGACCGTCATCGCTCTGGAGCGCTACCGCTGCATCGTCTTTCACCTCGGCCGCCGCCTCACGTGGAGCTCCAGCTTCCTCATCATGGCGCTCACCTGGACGGTGTCTGCCATCCTGGCAGCACCGCTGGCCATTTTCCGAGAGTACCGGAACGAGGAGATCCCGTCCATCGACCTGCACATAGCCGTCTGCTCCGAGAAGTGGCCCCGCGGCACCAGCAGGGACGGAGTCATCTACAGCCTCTCCATGCTGCTCTTGCAGTACATCATTCCTTTAGCCATCATCAGTTATGCTTACATATGCATCTGGGTCAAGCTGAAGAATCACATCAGCCCGTCCAGCCGAAACGACAGCATTGCGCGTCGCAAAAAGACCACCAAGATGCTGGCGCTGGTGGTGGTGGTGTTCGCCATCTGCTGGCTTCCGTTCCACGTGTTTCAGCTGGCCAGCGACCTGGACCTGGTGCTCAGGTTCCAGGAGTTCAAACTGATATACACGCTGTTTCACATCGTGGCCATGTGCTCAACGTTCGCCAACCCCCTCCTGTATGGTTGGATGAATAAAAACTACAGGAACGGCTTCCTCATGGTGTTTCGCTGTGAGGATAAGCCGGATTCTTTCCACACGGAGGGCTCATTCAGGACCCGATCCACACGAGCGCTGACTCTGAATGGCCGTAACGGGGGGCACCCTCCCACTGCCGTATGAGATTCATTCAGTTTAAAATGCCTGTAGGGTATGAACACCTCGTGCGCACCTCTGCTTCATGGTGCTTGTGGTTCAAAAGTAGCCATTCGACTTGAATGGTCTGATCTTGAGTATCACAGTCACTGGAGAGGATCCAAAGCTTTGCATGCAAATTGCTTTATGTGAGGCCCTTCTTCCTTTTTTGAATGGTACTAGTGAAATACATTTGTCAAGCCTATTCAACTATGTGTTAAAGATGTTTACGTAAGTGTTATTTAACTTAATACAGTATATAATGTGTTTTCTTGTAAATGCAGACTCCTGTTGGTAAATCATGCCCAATTTATTATAATTGCCAGAGGGAAGCAGGTGGTTGCGACTGTGACAACATTATTTTTCATACCCCTATTTTCTGTATTAATTGGCTGTTCAAAATATGTTTGGATGCTACTCACAAACCAAAGTTTAATTCTTGATTAATTACCCAACAGCTTTTCCTGTAGAGTAACGTTTAGTGTTTGTCTCGGCAATCCAAAGGAGGCGATCGGTAAACCTCTGTCAGGTAAATGGTCTTTTCTTGGCAACCAGTTGTTTCTGATTAGATGTTCCAGCAGGACTGCAGAAGAATGGAACTGCAGTGGTCTGAAAGAGGTGAGACCAAGATTATCGACACTGACCTCTCAGAGAGTGGGCAGCTGCTTCGAGGATATAAAAGAGCATTTAAACAAAAAAAGAAGTTAAAGCGACCAATACCACAGTTCTCATTCTGCTGTTAAAGTGTCTTTTGTTGATGGTCTTTAATGAATTCTGAAACATGAGGTGACCACATGGCCTGTGAGTGTGAGCCACTGCTGTACACACAACTCCCATCTCTGATGTGAGCGTCAGAAGAAGTTGTGTTTGTGCCTCTTTGTCAAATAAACAGACTTTGCTTTGAAGTGGTATATTTAAGTACCTCAAATGTATTTGCATGCTGTCGGTTGGGATGGACTCCAGCACCCTGTATAGAAGATGTATGGAAAGAGTGAAGACTTCATCTTACATTATACACCGCAGATGTACAGAAAAGTGTTGAGCGCTGGTACCATAAATAAAGCACTCAGCTACTGGAGAAGCTTACAGTAATCTCATGTCTTGGATCATCTACATATAGGACAGACATACTTCTTCCTCTTGAGCTTGCCAGTTGGAAAACCCATCTGCACATCAACAACAATGGAATATGTTGTTTGTCAAAAGTCCTGCAAATAGACTTTGGGCTTCATTTTGGAGAACAAGTGGGTCAAGGTAATCCAATAAAGCATTTAATTATGTGTCCTACGCAGTGTGATTCATTTTACACCAGAGAAAATACCTATTTCATTTGCATTGCTGGCTTTTTGACACCCACGTCACTGATTTCTTGGTTGAGCCTATATTCCTTCAGATGTTGATTATTATATGAGACATACCAGCTGCCTTTGATCCATATGGCTGTGACCCAAAATGTGTTCAAGAAAATTGGTTCTTCTGCAGAAAAACAATGATAGTGCCAGATTTACAATGAAATCTCTATGCTTATATGTTAGAATTAAAGAAGTGCCTCTTATGTGCAGATTTGAAAACATAACGACACTTTTAACAACAATAAATTGGTTGTGCACGTGTAATTGTGAAAGATTTGAATCCTAATTCAAATGAAGATTCTACTGCAGTCGCCTGCTGCCTTCTAGTGTTCACATTCACACGAAGCATTGCAGCTGCACAGTCACCTGCTGCCCTCTAGTGTTCGAATGAAGAATTACAGCAGCACCGTCACCTGCTGCCCTCTAGTGTTCACCTGAAGCATTGCAGCTGCAGTTCCCCGGATGTGTCGTCGGGTTTGACCTTCTCTCCAGTTCGACTCATTTTTGACATGATTCGTTGGTGGCCGCACGATGGACTATGAGATGGAAACAGTGACTTTTTAAATGGTGTCGCTTTACCGGTAACTCTTCTAAACTCCTAAACAGCTTCGCAGATACGCCTTACTCTCTTCCGTTTCGTTTCATTGACATTTCTGGAGCGGAAGCGCCTTCATTCATTCATGAGGTTAGCCTCTTGCTAGCTAGCACATGCTAAAAGAGGAAGCTAAAGCAGTGCGTACGTGACCAATGTGATTCCAACTACTTCAGCTGGAGTTGCCAACTCCTGAACGGGATATATATCTGTATGTGGTCGTTTTTTAAACCACTTATCCTGTTGTCAGTGTTATCGGGTGACTTGTGGCGGATTTAATTAGCTGTTCAGTGAGATTTTGACAGGAGATTGTTGTGGAGCTTTAGCTGGAAACGTCTGGAAGAAAACGTGACTAAAGCAGAGATTCTGGTGCGAGCTTATATTGACACACTGTAATCATGGGACTTGTCATTTTTCTTTTCTCTACATCGATTTCCTGTATGGTTAAACACAGAGGATAGGTTATAGTCATTAGAACTGCTGCAGTTTAATGTTTTACAGGTTACCTGACAGCCTGCCCCCCTCCCCCCTCCTCTCTCTGCACACTGCTGGTTCACAGAACAATCTTTTTTTTCCTGTTTGTCTGCAGGTGTAATTTCCAGAGAAAACGAAGGGAACAATGGTGAAATATTTCTGCTGTGCAGGTTTGTTGAAAAGCAGCTGGGACCAAGTGTGTGTTGCTTTCTGGCAACGATATCCCAACCCTTACAGGTGAGTGCATTGTGTCCGTTTCTGTGATCTGGTGTGAATGCTAAGAAAAGACAGGAACACTTCATTGATCCCGGGGGGAACTTAATTCTCTGCATTTAACCCACCCTATTCATAGCCAGGCTTAATGTCAGGATCAGTGGGTTGCTACAGGAGCTGCTGGGGTCAAGGGTCATGCTCAGGAAGCCACAGTGATGACCGGCCAGCTGCGAAATTTGGATAGGCTACCGTCCAATCCCGAGTCTGCTTCTGTAACCACTCGGCGCTTAGTTTTCAGACAAATTCTTTACCAGGAGGAAAGAAAAGAGCAAAGTTTGATACCAAAAATTGATTCCTGTTTGAGGCCACTGGAGCCCACCCCAGCTAACATAGAATTCAAGCATTGCTACTACTGTCATTACTAATGTAACACAAACTACTTGATTTTGAGCTTCGATTAACAATTTGCTCCTTAAAAAGCATCTGGTATCACAATATTTAGGACAATGTTGCATTTAATATGTTTGAACTTGGTTAATTTACGTTCGTTCATGCATCGGCTGTTTTGGAAACTGTCTCACAGAGTGGCATGCAGGACCCCAGCTTCCAAAGTCTGATCTAAGCAGATTGGACTATGTCTGAAAATGTTAATGCTGCTGTTTGGCAGTGATGACTAGTGGCTTGCTAAACTGTTGTTTACACAGAGGATAGGAAAATCACTGAAATAGAATTCTTTTGGGTGATTTTTTTTTAACCAAACCAATGAAAATATTTAACTGCTTCACCAAAAAAAATCTAATAATTTAACAACAACAAAATCAGTGGGAGGTGAAGTCAGTACACCACACAGAGAACACACACACACATACACATAACTTTGTATATTCAAAGCATATTCTATCATTACTGTTTGGTTTTGTGAACAAAAACCAGTCATCTTTGATGTTGGATGCAAAGATACCGCACACAGCAGCTTCCCCACAGATTCCACACCATCAGCAGGAGCTTTTGTCTCTACTGTCTTTAAACGCTCAGAAGAAACCAAAGGTGTCTCACTGTTTGGTTTTCATACAACCAGCCGGCTTCCCGCAGCAAAGATGTGACAGAGACTTGATTTGTGTCTCATTAGTGTGTCTGTGTGATCCTGCTGTGACTGCCTGACACACACGTTTTCTGATGGCAACTGAATGGACAATTTAGCATTTTGTTGATATCATGACAAAACAAATATACTGCAAGCTTTTAGTGCTTCATGAAAACCTGATATGTTTGCTTTAGATGTTTTTTTTCCTGACATTTCCATCAAAATCAGGACTTCTTTGGAGATAAATGCTTTAAAAATGTTGAAGTATCTGAATCATCATTGGCTGTTATCCAGTGTTCTTTTTATTCTCAAACTGCAGTAAGGGTGAAATAGGCATACATAATTGTAATATTTAATGCCTTTAAGATGCACTTTTATAACCACCAGCTGCACAAAATAAATGTGAATTCTCCAGAAAAATGGTGAGAAACAAGTGGCATGGATTGAAAAAATAGATGTTTGTAGTGTTTCAGGCAGATGTGTTAAACTCATTTTAGTCCAGGGAGAAACTAGAGGAGGCCAGACCAGTGGAATGGCAACACAATACTACACAAACATCCACAGATCCATTTTTTATTTTTATTTTTTTTTAGTGCAAATGAAAAGAGACATGTATAAAAATGTAATGTCTTCGAAACAAATGCAATTTCAATATCATGGATCTTTCTGCAGTTGGGTGAACTCTACAGTTCCTCTGTGAAACTCTATTGAGAGATTTCTCCGATCAGCCAATACGTGCGCTAATTAAAGACCCATTGTTTGCACAGCGCAATCTGTAGATCGCACCCATCACCCAGAAGAGCCAGATGCCTCCTCTTCAACTTTTTCACTGTTTTTGTCCGGCATTATTTTGTCTGTCTGCAAATTACAGACATGAGCGGAGCAAGCGTAAAGGAAGGGGCGGGGCCTCGAGTGAGAGAGGCTGCAGGCAGGCGAGGAATAGGGAAATGTAGCAACTCTTATAACTAATATTTTAACACCAAAAGCTATATTAATATAAATTATACTGTACTTTTCAATATGAAATTTTAAGAAAATGTTAAAAATGTTACTTTCGATATATTGCCCAGTCCTATGCTAAACATTTTAAAACTTGTCAAGCTTTTTGTACTGTGGAGCGAGGATCCAGCATATCCTGCTCTATGTCCAGGTAGATTACGGTGATGATACATGAAAGCTCTGTTTCCTCCAGCGCTGTCACCGCTTTGTAGAGCCAGGTTTAATGCGTCCCTCTGCCGTCTTTCACAGTAATCATGTCTTGACGGAGGACATCATCTTCCGGGAGGTCACCCCAGCAAACTGCCTCATTTCCAGACGTCTGTTGACCAAAACCAGCCGAGCGCCTCGCTGGATGGAGCGGTACCTCCCGAAGCACATGGCCAGCTCGGCGTACATCATCGAGGACTCCATCGTAGACCCTCAGAAAAGGACCATGACCACGCTGACATGGAACATCAGCCACGCTCGCCTCATGGTGCGCCGCAGTTTGAGCGCCGTTCACACGAAGTAAAAACATGTTCCTGTTTAACTCCCGGTGTTTGTTTGTCTTTTCCTTTTTGCTATTTGTTCAGTCTGTGGAGGAGCGATGCGAGTACCAAATTAACCCTGAGAATGGCAGCTGGACTGAGATAAAAAGAGAGGCTTGGATCTCCTCCAATGTTTACGGACTCTCCAGAGCTATTCAGGTCAGTAGTGTCAGCGGAGCGGCCCGGTGAAAAGGAGTTTTGTGGAGTGCAAAAGGGAGATGTGCCACCTACTTTTCATTCTCTACTCGGTAACATAAAACACAGAGTAGGGATCCAGCAGAAGGAGGAGAATCCCTGAATGATTTATGACCTCCCGCCAAAATCGCTGCCAAACTCTGAGTGACAGTGAATATCCATTGATCCGAGTGCGGTGTCGTTTTACACTTTCCTGTTTTTTAATGGCTTTGTTTTCTTGTCTACTTTTCAGGAATTTGGTCTCGCAAGGTTCAAGACGAGCGTCACAAAGACCATGAAGGGCTTTGAGTATGTTCTCGCTAAAATGCAAGGTAAACCCATCAAAGTGTTTGATTTTAGGAGGGAGGCACATCTAAAATATCCACATGAAATGGATTGATGTCAGTTAATCAGCATTAATCACTGAAATGAAATATTAAATTAGTCATACAATAGCTTTCCTGGTTAGAGTCAAAAAGTCAAGTCATGAAAATGAAACCTTTCGACTTCGTGAGATTTCAGTTAAAGCATAGACTCAACTTTGAGAGGAACACACCCATCTAGACTCCACACACACTTTGTTTTCCAGCAGTAGATGAATACTTTACCCCCAAATGAACATTAACTGTTTTTGGGATCAAGAGAAGTTGGCTTCAATCACAGCTTTGCACTAAAGTTCATTTTAGTTTCCATTACACTTATAATTAAATCAATTTTGAAAACTTTTTTCATAGTTTTTTCTTCCATTCATTAGTTTTGCGTTGATTTTTGCTCAACAGAGAGTCATCTGTGATCGACTCTGTCCAACAGTCACTTTAATGTCTCCAGTTTGAGTTCAGGGTAACATTTTCCACCAGGAAAGCGAGGGTACATGGTGCATTGTTGTTAGTTTGTTTTTTCTATTATCAGCATGTAAGGGAACTTATTTACTTTATTTAAACTTGTCAATTGGCTGAAATGATTTCTAGAGCATTTTAGTGTTTTTGTATTTCGTTCATTCTGAAATGTTGATCATCTGAATTTTGTTTGTCTTCACGAGTGTTTTCCCAGTTGGACTTGTTGACTGTGATTGATGCCGGTGTTTGTCTCCCAGGTGAAACACCGTCCCGAACCCTGGCGGAAACGGCCACGGAGCGGGCGCGAGAGACGGCGCTGGCAGCTAAAGAAAAAGCCAAAGATCTGGCTTCGCACGCCCAGAAGAAGCAGTACGTTTGACGGGCGCCGGGAGCCACCGATCATGGGACAGATTAACATTTACCTCCTGTCATTGTTCACCGGAGCACGGGCTGGGGGGGCTGGGGAGGTGGGGGGGGGGGGGGGGGGGGGGGGGTGAGACAAGCTGATCCCGGTTCTGGTTAGACTCCTCTGTGAGGATGCATCCAGCTGAAATGGTGGCTCCGAGAGCCTGCTGGAGCCTCCCCTCTACATGCTGCACCCAGTGTGTCGCTCCTCTGGCAGCACGCGGCGCCGGTGTTTACCTCAGATCGACACCGGGGAGGGGAACGGCTCAACAAGGCTCTGGACGCCAGGAAATAGCGACAGCCACTCCTTGAAAGCTCAGCCTCGGCTCCCATCAGCAACATTCGCTTTGTACACTGTTCATTTTGAATCCCTCTGCTTTTTTTCTAATAATTATTAACCGCCTCAGCTACATTTCTGATTTATGCGTTTGTTTTGTCATCCTGATCTCATGTCCAATCACATTGTCATTGATTAGTTTTCTTAATCATCCCTTTGATTTGTGCAACCGGCATCATCCAGCTGAAGCACTTTGACTGAAAAAAAAGTCTCTTATTGGCAGTTATAGCTTGATAGGAACTCCCGTAGATCACAGTGCGTTCAGGTTAATCGATTTTACCCGTGCAGCATTGTTTTCACTCTCAGTGGAATATCAGCTTGTCAATAAATGGACTTTTTCTTTCTAATCATAATGCCGTGAGTTTCTTTTGTTTTGCAGACAGAATGTTGCTTCACTTTGAATGTCGAGCCACTATCAGGCAATACGCCTTCAAATAAGCAAGCACAGCATGTAAATATAGAAAATATTTATTCATTAAAAAAAAAAGCTTACACCAGTACAAAAATGCTACATGATATTACTGGGCAGAGACAGATTAAAAAAAAAAGAAGTAATAAGGCATCTTGCATATACGAAAGTGAAGGAAAGAAGCTCCTTCCGTTATTAAATACTAAGAAATGAGTTGGATACATACTTGTAACACAGCAGAAGTTGCATAATCATTACAAGTAGACATTGCCAGCCTGACTGGAGGATTTGCTGTAATGCATAAGTAAAATAATCAGAAAACACACGCTTGTCTTGGATCACCAGCACATTTCTGTTAGCAGTGGGTTAACTGGTTGGACTCGTGCGAGGAGCCCCTTAATGCTCAGTTTAGCGTAGGCATCAAAATTCCTGCGTGTGATTACCGACCGGGACGCCGTGCCAATGCTCAATATTCAGCACCTGCCAAACATCAATGTGCAAAACACACCACCACCGTAGAGTTATTGTTCAATGTTTCAGTTATATGCAAAACAAGTGCAACGTGTGGACATAATGTGCAACAGAAGAAAAACAGCAAAAAAAAAAAAAATAAAATAAAAAATACATGGCTGAAATTACATACTGGAACAGGACGATTAAAAAAATAAAACACAAAACATAGCACAGATTTAATATTGAAGTGCGTGCTGAATGTGACATTCTGAAAGAAGGAAAAAAAAAAAAAAAAGAGTGCTAAATAAAAAGCTGTCTAAGAGACTAGACCAAACCTTGATTTAAGGCAGAATTCAGTACAGACATGCTGTGGTGAAGAATAACTTAAAAGCTCTGAAGAAAAAGCCCTTTCTATGATTTTTCAAAGTTCATGAGGGAAAGTTTGAAGAGCTGCTTGAATGACTACAAGTTAGACACCCCTTGAATAAAAGGAGGGGGGAGCGTCTCCGACTGAAGCCAGAAGCTGTGTGGATATGCCCAGCATCGATCCCAGCCCAGTGATTTTTACTGCTATTCAGTGCAAGTGGACACGTCTCGCTTCGTCGTGACCGGATGTTTAGCTTGTAGTCCGAAGGATAATGTCAAGAAGGTCGTCCTCGCGTGAAAAATTCTGTTCGGTTGTACAGTAACGTCTTCTTCCGTTCTCTGGGTTTTTTGGAATGTTTTCGTCGCCGTCACGCCGGGTCCTGCGGGCCCGCTGCTGTCATAGCCAGGCGCGGTCCGTGCTGGAGTAGCAGTGGTCGGCATCGGCGTGCGTCATGCTCAGTCCGTCGGGGTCCACGCAGTCGAACACGATGCTTTCCACGTCAACCTCCACATCCTCTGCAAGGCAAAGAAAAATCATTACAAAGTTAGACGAGCCTGGCAAAACAATTTCATTTTTTTTTTCCTTTTGGTCAACGAATGAAATGAAAATAAACTGTAACACCAACATGTAAAAAATGTGAGATTGAATTTCTTTGGAGACGCGACCTACCTCTGTCCGAGTCGGACCTCTCGGACGACATGGTGGACCCCTGGCTGTTGTTTCTCATCCTCTCGGTGCCCCTCTGCAGCTGCTCCAGCCGCACCCGCAGCTCGTTCTGCTCCCAGCGTAGGCGGCCCTTCAGCTGCTCTGCACGCTCGTCCTGCTCCTGCAGCTTCTGAGGCCAGCAGACAAAGGAAGTAACGAGTGAGACCAAAACTCCACCACGGGGACAGACAGCATGGCGAGCGCCGGTTATGTTCTAAAAATGAGGAGCAGTGCAAAGCAACATGATTTGAAAATGAGAGTTATTGACTTATGAAAAACTATGAAATGATTAAAAAAAAAACAAAAAAAAAAAACAACCAGAAGTTGGAATTTGTGCTGTGCTGTTCAGTGGTTAACCCTCCTGCCTCGGTGCTCTGATCTGCACCCACGGCTGAGTGGTCACTAAAACTGTGTGTAGGTGTGAATTTGAGTTTGTTTGGTTCCCTGTTCCTTCACCGCCACAGCTGGACGAAACACCGTAGAGCATGGAAGGAAGTTAAACTTTGTATAAAAAGGCAGCAAATTGAGAAACAAGTTCCTACATTCAAAACTATCTGGAAAAAGACTAACAAATGAATTATACGTGTGGGCTGTCTTTTAAATATTGAAATAAATGATGTCGAATGCTTAAATATAACTGTTTCCTTCTGTGGTTTAACAGTTCTCGTCAAGAGGGGTGAACTGATCAATCAGGAAATGCATAACACGTCTGCTTGATACGCAGTAAAAAATGTGATTACAACTGGACAAAGGTTGGACGTTGGATTGAGATGTCCGTGCCTTTATGTGCAGCTGAGCTCGTCTCAGCAGGTTGAGGGTGGTGTTCCTCATCGAGTCCGACGACAGAGGAACTTGCTTCTTGAGCTGCTCCAGGCAGTGTCTCAGCTGAGCTCGCCTGCAACAACAAACGGCCGCTGACGCTGTCAATCGAGGCGGGCACTGAAGGATTGCTGACAAAAGGAAAGGAATGTTTGGAAGCACTGGCTCACCTGTTCTTTTCCAGCTCGTTGTGGGCAGACCTGTGGTTTAGATCATGACAAAATCTGATCAGTGCAAAAAAAAAAAAAGAAAACGATATACAAGTTACTCTAGCATTGCTATAAGCTTCAGAACCACACCCTCCTGTCAGTTGCCTGTTATGTAACAGCTCACCTGTTGCCACTAGCAGATATCTTCTTGTTTTTCAGTTTGCTCCTCTTGTCCGTCTGGCCTGGACTGAGAGGCAGGACTGAAGCATAGCCATGTTCAGCCTCTGAGCAGGTAGAAAAACACATTACATCTGCGTTAGACAGTAGTAACAGGAGGGATCACTGGCTGGGGATGAGTGTTTTCTATTTATAACAAGTGTACTACAAATAAACATCTGTAAGAGGACACCGGAGCTGAGGAGAAACGGGGGTTAAAACACTGCTGTCATCGACTGGACGTGTTGTTTTGTGTTTTGGCGCCATCACCCACTCGACATCCGTTATTATACAAGCGACTTCACAGCCTCACTAATAAAACAGCGCCGAGACGATGTGTACAATGTGCAGACAAAGCCAGAAACTGGCAGAGTATCTTGGCGTGCAGCTTCACTTTTCATTCACGGCGACGATCGCTCAGTCAGCACCGCCCGGATTCATTTTCAAACCAGCGCAGATTGGCGCCTTTGAGTACAATGATGAGACGGATATGTAGGTCACTGAGTCAAACGGCAATGGTCGCCAAAAATAAACCTCCGCTGGAAAAAAAAATCGATCAAATCTCGATGAATCGAAGGCTTTTGCATGCGTGCATGACGCCCACCGTGCACAGTTATTACCGCGTTATTGTGCATTCCTGTTGTTTCAACAACAAACCAACCAACTCCCCCTGGGCTGACAGATACCATGAAAGGCTCACCTCGCTCTCTCCTCTCCAGAAACTCAGCAGCCCGGAGAAGCACCTGGATGTTGCAAACGTGTTTCTCCATTGTTAATTTTTGCTTTGAGAAAATGAACCGACAGCAGGTAAACTAGCCTGGAGTGGATGAAGCTGAGTGCGTCTGTGTGTGCTACGTGCTCAATCCACAGCACCCCAACATTGAGCTGCCTTCAGGAACCAGACGTGCGCTCGGAAATTTCACTTTCATTGCACTCTAGTTGTTGCACTTTGGTTGACAAATGTATCGATAGCAATATTGAATCAAGAAATAAAGACTTTATCATAATGTAGTTATAAGAAAATGTCGTCAAGTTTTTGAGCAACCGTAATTCCCTTTGTCAATTTAAATAATTAGGACAATCAAAATAAACAGCCAAAATTCCGATCGCGTAAAGTTAAGTGAAGGCGTCACGAGAAATACGTAGAACGTCACTCTCATTCGATACTACATTATTTTCCCCTTTATTCATAAATCTGACATTTACGGGAATATTTACAACATTATTACATTTGAGAGGTGCACAAACCATTTGTGTGTAGTTGTCTAGAGTTTTTTTCTTTGCAAAATGATGCTTTAGCCTAAGTACAGTTTATCATCCTCAATTTAAGCGTTTCAAAAAGCATGTATCTTCATGAAGCTGTTCCTGTTTATTACAAGACAGTTTAATACTTAAAAACTGTACAAATCATGACGTTGCAAATAGTTAGGTTCAATCGTAACAAATTCATCAGAAAATACAATTAAGTTAAGATGGTATGCGTGCATACAATACAGCAGAGATTTCAGCTGGTTTTTTGGAAGATTCGTCTTGCACAGCATTTACTGTATCTTTTTAAAGGGGAAGGTGGGAGGGGATGGATGCCCTCACTAAAGATGGCGCTATCTGGCTTCAGCGCTTGAATGTCATTGTAGGCGTATCCCGCGCCTAACGTGAAGCCTCTTTGCCAGCAGTATCTTTAACCTTTGAACTCCCGAGTGTGCCAGTCCTCCGCCATATTGACTGTTGTCTTGACTGGAGGAGGTAGAGAACATTTTGAGGTCTGAGAAGAAACGAAAGTGTGCTCTTAAAATCCTCGAAACTGGTGCAAACTTGGCCAAAGCGTTTTATAAACACCACTGTAATGGCGAGGAAGAAAAGCAAGCAGCAGGGGGTCGCCCAGAAGGAGATTGTGCCTGGACAGCAGACCGTACCGAAGAGCCCTGTCTCTCCCGGCGATGCAGCTGGCGGTGGCGGCGGAGATGCTGGGCTGGATAGGCTGGCTACTACCAGGGCAAACCAGGTAGCTAACACCGAGCCAATCGCTGGCTTCAAACTAGACGGGCTAGCCTCCGTGCTAGCACGGCTCTGCTAATCTAAGCATCCTCCATTGTGCTTTCAATTCTGTGTAGCTTCATCCTGAAGCAGTGAAGTTATATGCATCCGCTGGTTGGTGGGGATCTATTTTAGTCTTAATGTATCAGTCGTGGATGTGGAGCTTTATGTCGTTTGGTGTGAAATTAAATAATTAATAAGCTCAACTTGGCGAGCAGGCTGATCCCCACCAGGCGGCTTTGGGGCGCCGTGGGTAGCCGTGCAGCCCATCTCTCGTACCGGACAGGTGACATTGTGCCCCGGACAGGTCGTCCCGTTTCCAACGCTTGCAACTCTTCATCCGCCCAGCTACTAGCATTAGCCAGGAGGCTAGCCGGGCTACCATCCTCGGCTAGCGTGTTGCAAACGTGCTTGCAGCCTGCACTTGATCCCATCCACAAGAGACACTTAGCCTGCAAGCGGCTAACCACGGCTCCAAGCTGATCAGTTCGCGAAAATAGAATTATATGAACAATCCAACGTTCCTTGTATGATCCGACTGAGTCGTTTTATTCATCTCCCACGCTGCACTCCGTTCCACGCGCGAGTGTCAAAAAGTTTCAGTGCCAACGGTTCACATGTCAGCTCATGATGTCTGAATAAATATGAGCCATGAAAAGACTTGTAAGTTCAGGGGAAATCACAAAGTTTTCACCATTTACGTGACTCTGCACGTTTTGACAGCTGTTTTTATGAGCAATCGTTTCACCTTGCAGCCTGGTTTACTGATATTGGCTTTTAATACCGCACACCGCCATCTGTTCATCTTTCTCTACTATATTTGCTATGCATTATCTATTATATTCGTGTGTCGATGTGCTTTAATTTCATATAAACTTGGTCTGAGTTTGAGTCAAAATTTTCGCTGAAAATGTTTTTTTTTTTTTTTTTTGCATCGCGTCTGAAGCCATCGTGTGACAGTTGGGTATGAAGTTGAATTTGTTGTAGAAAATTATCCACTTCTCGACATGTTATTTAAGTTTATTCGTGTTGCATTTGATTTGTATGATGAACGTGTGGTCATCCATCAGTAATCACTGTGTCTTCTTGGTAAATATAAAAGGTCTTTAAGCAATGAAGAGATTATATAATGTTCAAAATGCAAAGCTTCCCCAGGTGTATTTGAAAAATAAGGTTTATAATCAAAACAAATCTGGTCAATATTATTTATTACTTTGACTGTTCAGTTGTCTTTGTCTGATATAAACCACTCTGTTAAAAAACGTTTCCCCACATGTTCATTAACAGAGTTGTGTGACACACACTGACCCTCTCCACGCTGTCCGTCTCTACCCAGCCGATGCACACGTGCTGCCTCCTGTGCCATCGTGAGTTCAAGGACTGGGGCGCAGGCTCTGTGAACGGACTTCCTGGGGGCCACGGAACCAAGCTGGCCGACGCGGTGCCGGCGCTCTCCCAGGCCTTATTGCGGGAGGCGCCGGGCCGCAAGCTTGCTGATGCGGTGCCCTCGCTGTCCCAGTCCCTGCTGGGAGAGGTGCCTCTGTGGATCTGTGAGAGCTGCTGCAAAAGTGTGGAAGAAGAGGAGAGGCGGAGCACGCAGGAGCAGCCGACGCCGGTAAATAAAAAGGGACTGATTTGGGTCAGATGTCTGGATTCTTTTCACAACTTGTTTGGTGCTTTTTAGTATAAGCGCGTTGGTCCCTGCTGCTCAGAGTTTTCCCATCTTCAGTCATCAGCCAGACTGAGCCTTTCATTTGCATGTACTTACCTTGTAAATAAATCCGTCACTTTAGATATATGTATAGTTTAGATAAGACACCCTTGTCTCCTTTAAATTATCCTATCTGGAGAATGCGTGTGTGCTGCACATGCACAACAGAAATAGCTCAATTCTTGACTGTTGTAGTTTTTTTTCAAATACTTTAGATAAATGCAAATTTTTAGATTTACTGCACTTGATCTGAACTGCAGGTGAACATGACGATCAGACTGCATTACAGAAACCAAACAGAGATCAAAGCTTTGTCCTTCTGTTATTTTAACACCCTTTTCAAAGGTAGATTCATGATTTTCTGAAATGTTTTTGCTGTGCTCTGCTGATATCCAGTTGATGAAATAACTAATTAGTTGTTCTTTTTCCTTTTCTTTTTTCAGGTACCATTGTCACACTCTTCCTCTTGTAAGTCCCAGAGCTGTGGGAATGGTTACCCCGAGCAAAGTACTGTCGATTGGGACCCGAGCTCCTTCCTGTCAGCCCACAAACTGTCAGGTCTCTGGAACTCTGCCCACACCAACGGAGGGGAGCACTGCAACCACAACACTTCTTCACACTCACAACAAGGTCTGTCATCGCAGGGCATCAGAAAACGCACATTAACAGCGGTGACAGTAATCGCTTCAAACATCACAGAACTAAACTCCAGGATGTTTGGATTTAGTTTGGATCAGTGCTCCCACTGCCATTTCAGCCGGCTTATTCATCCAGTATCTGATAGGAAATACATTTCAGGTTATTTTCTTCCAACTTCTGGCCAGCTGCATATCAAAGAACAAAGAAGTATCTTGTTAAAGCTTCCACTTCTTACTTCTTTAGCCAAGTCTTTACAGGTCACCATGGTCTTTTTCTTTTTTCAAAGATTAAATAGTCCTATTTGTTATATATTATTGTAATAAAAAAACATGTATTTCCAAGAAGGATTGCCATTAAAATAAACAATGTGAATCATGAGAATGTACATCTCAGTACAGGTACCGATCCAGAAATGTCACTAAGTCAGAAGTTCCCTTTTCCCATAGTTTAATTAAAACAGAAAAACCTCTCAGAATCTAAAGTCCAGTCAGAGATCATTTCTGTTTGGACGTTCCGTCTTCACAGAGGTCATCACAGCAGTTAAGTGCACCGTACACTGGTTTTTAGCCCTTCATGGCAAAAAAGTGGGATTTTAAATTAGTTGCCCGCATTCAGGTCAAGACTTAACCAAATGCACCAGGAGAGACTAAAATACAGCGTCAGATTGTTTCTTGAGGTCCAATGTCACTCCCTCGTATTTATACCAGAGGCCATAACATAACTGAAACATAAAATGACTGAAACATTTTAGTTTAGTAATAACTGTATTAGTAACTGTTAGATGCCATAAAAACAAACTTTCTGTTCTAGAATATTATATGTTGGAATATTTTCATCAAGATGAGTATTGAGGTAATATGAGAAGAAACTGTCAGGCAGTGAACGCTCGCATTGGCCAGAATCAAACAAGGAAGCTGCTATTTGCAGCAGATGCACCCATAGTAATGTGCTGCCATGTTGCTGCAGTTTCTTTATAAGTGTCTATCAACCATGTCAACAGAAGTGACATAAAAGGAGAAGCAATTGTCTGCCTGAAGTGAAAATTGACTTTGAGGACATCCATAGAGCGGCTCAGTTCATCTTTCTAAAACACAGCGGAGCGAAGCGGTGATGGACTATCTTGAACTTTTCAAGTTGAATGAAGCCAAACTTTAGGCATCAGTCAGTTTTAGCCTGTTGGACCGACTTTCATTGGTGTAAAAACCTTTGGAATTAACTGATGGAGTAGTGACAATGAAGTTTTTACTGACCTTCATCGTGTAAAAGTGTAAAGAGAAAAGGAGGTGAAGTTTCTTTAACTATTCGGGAGTCTGAAATGTGTATGGAGCCTCGTTGTGATCGAGCCATGTCCCTGGACAGCTGGGAAGTGTGACAGACAGCTGTGTTACGTTCAAGTAGTTATTTTACTGAAAAGAACCCAAACCTGTATGCTTAGCTGTGAATCTGGCCAAAACGTCATTATTACACTGTTATTACACTATTGTAAATTTCAAAGTTTCAGTGAGTTGTATCCAGAGGTGCAGTCACTTCAGGGCAAGATAAAGTGAATTCATTAAATAATTCAAATATTGTACTACAACTTAGTCATTTTTAGCTCAAATGACTTTTAAGCTTCAGGGCTGAAAGGGCCTTTTTAATGCTGGTTTCCTTCTCGTCGTAGTGAAAAATGACATGGTCACATACCTGCAAATCGAAAGGGAGTATTTCACAGAACATTAACCATCCGAAAAGTCACTACACATTAAAATAGTTGAGTGAAAATGATCAAAGCTCACAGACTGGCTGTGTGGTTGTTAATTTTGTAACATTGATAGCAAAGTTTTTTTTTAATTTTTTTTTTTAATCATTGTATCATAAATAGTTGTGATAATTGTGCTAAATACATCCAAAAATGGGCCGTTTCTCCACCAATAAGGCAGCAGTTTAAACCTTTTCCTTGTCACCATGCGCAGGTCTAACAGCAGGGTCCGCCTGTCATGAGAAGAGAGGTCTCCACGAAGCACCGGGGAAATCCATGAAAACGTCGGGCGCCAAGGTGTGTCCCTACAGCCACCCGTCTACCCAGAATTCCAGTGGATCTTCTGCTGGGAACCCCCTGTCTACCTCAGCAGACCTCTGTAAGACCACTCCCAAGCACTTCAAGAC
Source organism: Salarias fasciatus (assembly GCF_902148845.1). Taxonomy (NCBI): domain Eukaryota; kingdom Metazoa; phylum Chordata; class Actinopteri; order Blenniiformes; family Blenniidae; genus Salarias; species Salarias fasciatus. Next base: position 10,010,397 of record NC_043746.1, on the reverse strand, counting down.
CATGTGCCGTCGACCAACGCCACCAGGTAGGTTGGTGAAAGTCGGCAATCGATGCGCCGAAAAAAAATCAAAATAATATAAGGCCCTGTTTTTCTCCCTGCTTTCCGCTGTTCAGGTGAAGCCTTCCACCCCACTGACCACCATCCTCAAACAGACTTGTCGGTACCCCCCAACAGTCCCACTGGCCTGTCTTCCCAGCATTCCTCCCTCGTTCCCCCTAAGCTGAACTCTGGGCAACACGGCCACGTAACCTCGTCGTCGTGTGGCAGCGGCGTGGCGGCCCACGCTCCCTTCTCCCCTCTAGTACCAGGCCTCCACGGTCCCACCACCAAACTCAACTCTCCGAGTCCGGACAGCCCCACGTCGGTCCACAAGCCCAGCCCGTGCAAAAACTCCCACATTCCTGCCGTCAACACGCAACACAGCAAACTAGGCACATCTGTGGTGGGCTGTAACCACGCCTGCAACGGACACAATCCGGGAACAGTGGCCGCCTCCAATGTAGGCCATCTAACAGCTGGGGCCTGCAGGTTAGTGTCTCACCATATCAGCACTGCTTTGCATACATCTGCCAGTGGATAACAGATTCTGCAAGGTTCAAAAAAGATGTTTAAATGCCGTGTCAGTCATATTTTACTGAAATGAATACATAAATAAGATGATATACAAAATTCCATCAATATCCAAACATGGCAGTAGTGTGAATAGATTGTTAAGGCTGTAAGGGAAGTGGTGGAAGCAGCAGCTTAGCAACTAATGTAAAAAAAAAACTGCAGATGGTGGGTGTACTGAGGTCTATGGTCACACCACTCGGTTCTGTTTCACAGAGATCAAGCGTGTAAGTCGCACAAAGTGGCAAATGGGACGCTGTGCCACCCTTCGTCTGAGCTGGAGGAGGGCGAGGATGAAGACAGCAGCTCTGAAAGGAGCTCCTGCGCCTCCTCCTCCACCAACCAGAAGGACGGGAAGTACTGCGACTGCTGCTACTGCGAGTTCTTCGGACACAATGCGGTACTTGAAAACTTTATGCCACCTCTCAGTGAAAAAATGCCTCTTCCGTAATCTGGTTTGCAAACATTTATTTACTTGAGACTCATTTGTTCGCAGCCTCCAGCTGCACCGACGAGCCGAAACTACGCCGAGATCCGGGAGAAGCTGCGCTCACGGCTGACCCGACGTAAAGAGGAGCTTCCTCAGCGACAAGACTCCGAACTGGCCGTGGCGGGCGCCATCGACAACCGCGACGTGGACGAGCTGCTAGACTTCATCAACAGTTCTGAGCCCAAACCTGTCAACAGTGCCAAGGCAGCCAAACGAGCCCGGCACAAACAGAAGAAGAAGGTGCGCTCTCACTGGAAGCTGTATGCTTGAATGTGTTTCTGTGTCTTTTTGCTTGTCGGCACAACTGTGAATCTTCTTTCCTTGCAGTTAATTACGTTAAAGCAAGCAGCTCAGCCAGACATCATGAAGAAAAGAACCTTTAACAGATAAAAATTAACATCAGATTTCAGTGTTTGCAGCTGTAGGAAATTACAGAGTAGCACTAAATTAGATGCAAGCATCGATTCCTGTGAATCCCTCGTGGGCAGTGAGGCATTTTAAATTCTGTGTGGGAGGCATCATGGACTCTGCCCCGAATGAAAACTGCACTATCCAGTAAAGTGGTACCTAAAACATGGAAATCCATTCAGTGTGTTAAAAAAAAAATACAAATAGGGTTTTTTTTTCCTTTTCTCATCACTGTGCTGATCGCTGATTAAATAATTAGCCAACAGATAATAACTTGTCTGATCGGCTTTGAGACTGACGGCCGTTTCTCTACGATAGTATTAGTTGCATTTTGCTCAATATCAAAAACTGGACTGTAATTCTGTCTGCTGTTCTGTCCTTCGTAGGAGAAAGCTCAGCAGGGCAACGTGGGTGCTGCCGGCAGCGACCCTCACTCCAACCCGTCTGAGCCGGCGGACGAGCCTCTCCCCGACGGCTCGGAAGCCAGTCGATTGTTGGACTGGCCGCAACTGGAACTGGAACGCGTTAACAGTTTCCTCACGAGTCGGCTAGAAGAGATTAAGAACACCATCAAAGACTCTATCCGGGCCTCCTTTAGCATGTACGACCTCAATCTGGATGTCAATGACTTCCCAAAGAAGGCGGCGACGTTGGAGGGAAACCATTTACTTTCCCACCTCAATGGTTCATCTGACTTGCAGCAGATAGATTTGGACCTCTCCCCTCTTTCACTGGGAACCTTTAAGAGCCACCTGGACCTGGTAAACGGGTGGGAGGACACGACCGCGGTCTCGTCCCCGAATGCTGCCACCACTGCATCCGGGGTCGGCGCACCCTCGAAGGACATCCAGCGGTTGCACACCGCGCCCAGCCTCTCAAAGCTCATAGGGATCCGCTCCCCCGAAAGATGCACTTCTGCCGTATCCGACGCTTTGCCACAGGTACCGGCCCAAGCCACGGCTAAATCAAAGGAGGACCTGCCCGATCCCAAAAACACGGCGGCTGGAAACGGCGGTGCAAAATCCAAGAAGAATAAAAAACAGCAGCAGCAGCAGCCGCAGCCGCCAAGGCAGGAGCCATCTGTGTTGGAGCAAAATTCCAGCAAACCAACCAAAGCTGCCTTGGGGAATGAAGCACAGAAAAACAATGAGGCTAAAGAAGTGGCATCCAACGGCTCCAAGTCTGGGAACAAAACGCCTCAGCAGTCTGCAGACAACCAGAAAAACGGCCCCAAGAAATTGGAGGAGGGTAAATCATGCAAGCACGCCACAAACGGAGCCAGCAGCGGCCCTCTGAGTGCACAGAGGCCGAAAGGCGATTCGGAGGCACGAGGAGCTCGAACGGAGCAGGAACCGGAGAGCAAAGTGCACGCTGCTGCTGCTCCGGCAAACGGACAACAGCAGCCGCAGCAACAGCAGCAGCAGCAATCCAAGGGCAAGAACAAGAAGAACAAGAACAAGGGGGAAAAATCCAGCACTGCTATTGGTATGGGTGTATATTTATTTTTCAGTAAACTCTGAGCAGCTGCTCAACTTTCTGTGTTTCCTTCTTTTTTTTTTTAACGTGTATATCCAACCCACAGATGATGTATTCCTCCCTAAAGATGTGGACCCAACAGAAATGGATGAGATTGATCGCGAAGTAGAGTACTTCAAACGGTGAGCTCAGAGCTGCACTTTATTTGAGCAAAGCTCATTTATTTACATCCGAGGATTTATTGAAACCCCGAGTCTCTTCTCTTCCGTAGGTTTTGCCTGGATTCTGCAAAGCAAACTCGCCAGAAGGTAGCGGTGAATTGGTCCAACTTCAGCCTCAAAAAGGTTCCTTCCAATGCAGCTCAATAACTTGGATGAGTGCCAGAGAAAGTCTAACTCCACACCACAAACTCTTTCAGTAGAGCCCTGCTTGGCCTGCGGCCTCGCTCATTCCCTGTTTTTATTTTATTCCTTCCGAAACCAAGGGACCCTGGTTCAGATTCCTCCTCTCCATTCAGACGACTGAAACACAACTTGTGGCTAACAAGCCAGGGATCATTCTGAAGGCCAACTCTACTGCTCTTATCGCAAATGTTCACTAAATGAGATGCAAAAAAAAAGAAAAGAAAAGAAAATGGAAAAAGTCTCTTGAATCAACTGCATCCATGTGCTTACGTATGTAGTATGTAAACAATTACCTTAAATGAAATAAATGTTTTTATCACAAATCTGAGATATTTTAACGTTTGCATTCTGCATCGCTAGTTTTCAGCCCACTACGGTGGTCTCAGTCGAGGCTGCAGATACACTTGAAAACATCAGCACAGCACTGCATTTGGACCGATCTTGAAGGAGAAATGTATTTGCCTAATGCAGGGAGCAATGCTGACAAAAGTTCCATTCATTTAATTGCAATTAGGGTGTCATTTTAGTGAATACATGCAAATTTAATAAAGTGAAATGAATTGTTTTGTCCTCTATTGACAAAAACAGACATTTGACCGTTTGTGAAGCTGCAGGGTGATCATTAATAGCTATTCAATCAACCTATTGTTGATTTGGCCCATGGGATGTATCTTGATATATTTATATACAAATGCACTGAAATCATTCAAATATGCCCTCGTGCATGACGTAGAACAGAAAACTCACTCTCTGCGAGTCCTGTAGTGGAAAAACAGACGTGTCTGTTGTTCCTGTGTCAGTCGTCCTGTGGTGTTAGTCTTGGACTATTATGTCTTCTAGAAGTACCCAGTATACACTCCGATGAATGTCCAATGTTCTCACCTTTTCAAGGCCTCCATCCCTGCAGTGACAGCTTCACCAGTGTGCAATGTTCACTTTTAGGTTTTTAACCCAGACGCCCTGTGAGACAGTTAATTTCAATGCTTGTATATATCGAGTGAATACCCCTTCGAGTGTGTTCTCATGCTTTTTTGAAGTGTGTGTGCGTGCGTGTCTGAGAGAGCGAGAGAGACGCTTACTCCAACCATACTGCTCTTTTTTCCCCCCCTGTACTGTGACCAGGTGGCTGCTCCACCTTGAAACCTGCCTGACTCCTGACTCCTGCATATCTTTTGATAACACAAACACAGGCCGTGGGGTTTTTACACCAGTTTAAATGTTTTAGCTGGCTTTCAATGACATGGATTTTGTTTTTTGTTTTTTGTTTTTTTTCTGAATTGTGCTGAGGTTTTGTTTTAATATAACATCTCTGATGCTTTCCAAGTTATTTTCAGTTAGAGAAGATTATCTTAATGTTTCGAATGTAGATTTATACTATACCAATATTGGCCAAGTGTATGTTTGGCTTGTTTCTTTTTTTTAATTCACTTTTGATACTGTGAAAAATCTTTCGCTCAGAAAGATTAAAAACAATACAGTTTGGACAAAATTGAAGTGTGGTGTTTATTTTTTGGTCCGGCATCCTGCAGGACGTACTCCCGGAAGATGAGGTTTGTCCCTTCCAGCTTCCCGTTCCTCAGTAGGGTTTTTATCTGCGCTGTAAACATGTGTATTAAAGTCTCTCTATGAATTGTGTTACTATTAGCTGACGTTAGCTTCACTGGTAACTAACAGTTTGACAAGACAGCCTCTCGAATTAACATGGAGACCGAAAATCGTCCCAAGAAGGTAAGTTTACAGCTTATTATCAATGCTATGTCTCGCAGTGCTAAGCTAGCACCGGCTAGTTGGGCTTAGCAAGCTAGCACGTCTTTCAAACTTTAAATATGCCGTTTTTTCAATGAAAATCCCGAATTACAAAACTCCACGCGAGATATCTGTAAGAAATATTGAAAGTATGAGTGTGCTGTATCCATAACAAAGGTTCGTTTTCAGTAAAGCTGCATAAACTATCAACCGCATCCAGAGCCAATACGCAACAGTGACGTTTGTAAAAGTGAACACGGTCATCTCAGACAAACAAAGATGAGCTTGCTTTGTTTTGTTTTGTTTTTTTTCGTTTTGTTTTGTTTCATCTATCGTCCTTCCGTCGAAATAAAATTAAAATTCGCTTGATCCATAGTTGACACCAGTGCAGCACAGTCGATAGATTGCGCTTTACTGTACTACTGGATATTAAAAAGCACAGTGATGGATCTGTTTGAGATCTTTGGTAACTTCCAACCCAGTTCTTTTCATCCTTTCGATGCTGCTCCAAAGCTGATCAATGTAGAAGTAAAGAAATATAATACGTCCTTTGTTTTTTTATTATTATTATTTAAAGAAGTCAAGCATGAAGTAATTCATGAACTTCTTCTAAAGTTTCCAATAACCTCTGTGTGCATATACAGTACTAATGTATCACATGGGGTGGAGACTCTTCTCCCATGCATTCCGTGTATGATGTATGTTCACAAATGTTTGGCTGTACAGTTTCACACTTTCGTTGCGAATATTTAGTGCCTTTGAATTCTTAATTCTTTTGCGTAACTGTAAGATCTGAGTCCTTGAAAGACTTGTTGATGCCTGCAGCTCATTCTGGCTTCAAGTGGACTTTTCTATGGAGGGTTAGAGACAGTAAGACTGCTGGTAATATGTTTATGCAGAGATCCCTCGGGGAGGATGAGAGGTCTGGCTCAGAAGGTTCGGAGGATGATGACTATGTCCCATACGTTCCAGTCAAAATCAGAAAGCAGCAAATGGTAAGTGAACTTATCTGGATTGACTCCTGTCTTTATTGTTTCAGTATTTCGATAAATCCCAAAATTGTTAGGCAGGATATCATTGATAACCAATATAGTTTAATGCTGTGTATGACCAAATATAGACCAGAGTACTATATCAGGATTTATTATTTCAAAGCTTAAAATGCATTGTTCAAAATGTTTTAAAGAACTCACTGTGATAGCCTTTGAGCCTTAAACTTTGCCTTAAACCTTTGAGGAAATAATGCATATCACCCACTAAAAGACGCTATGTTGAAAAGACAATCGGTGTTACATGGACAATTAGTGGTCATGTTGTGGCTGTTTGCTGAATCAGCTCAATGTATGAACCATTCCACATTACATGTATTTTGTTTTAAAGCTTTCTCCTTTAGTCGCAGAGTGGTAAACTGTCAGTGGGATTCCAACACACACACAGGGAGAATGTTCAGTCTCATAGGCACCCCCTCAATCCAAGGACTTTCTATCTTCCTGCTGGAGCACTAACCACTACACCACCGTACAGCTCCGGATGTGAAACTTTTCATTACTCTGTAACAAATGTATCTCACAGCTGCAGAAGATGCTACGTGCACGAGGGAAGGCGGTGGACGAGGAGCAGAAAGACAGCGGGGAGGAGCAGAGAGAGGAGGACGAGGGTCTGGGTCCACGTTCCAATGTCAGTCTCCTGGATCAGCATCAGCACCTCAAGGAGAAAGCAGAAGGTATCCGGGGCTGCTCTCCTTGACAAGTTACCCGTTTCTCCTCCGTGTTTCACTCTGTTCCATCCAATGCTTTGTGTGCAGCCCGTAAGGAGTCAGCCAAGGAGAAGCAGCTGAAAGAGGAAGAGAAGATTCTAGAGAGCGTGGCTGAGGGCAGAGGTAAACTTAAAACACCGTCACTTTTTTTTATTCAGACAATTGGATATTTAAGATTTAGAGAAAATCAAATTTCACTGTTGGGGAAAAGAAAGCGAAACAACTAAACAATTGTTTTAACTCTGCTCTCTTAGCTTTAATGTCTGTGAAGGAAATGGCCAAAGGTATCATATACGATGATCCCATCAAAACAAGGTGAGCCCCCCCCCCCAACCGCTGAGGTAAAATGCCATTTTTTGTGTAGATTTTTGTGATTTTTATCTATTGATTTCCTCTCAGCTGGAAGGCACCGCGTTACATCCTGAACATGCCGGACACCAGGAACGAGCGCGTCAGGAAGAAGTTTCACATCCTGGTTGATGGAGACGGCACGCCTCCTCCAATCAAAAGCTTCAGAGAGATGAAGTTTCCTCCAGGTAGCGCTGGTGTCTTAATGATAAACGCACTTTATCTTCCCACATGAGTGTCAATCAGCAATAAATCTTCCTGTTGTTTGCAGCGATTCTGAAAGGTTTGAAGAGGAAAGGCATTGTTCACCCAACGCCGATTCAAATTCAAGGAATCCCTACAGTGTAAGTAAATCCAGACACTGCGAAATACTGCGAACCACAGACAGTTCATGTGCTGAGTCTGTTTTCCTGTAGTCTGTCAGGTCGAGACATGATCGGCATCGCCTTCACTGGATCAGGAAAGACTTTGGTCTTCACTCTGCCCATCATCATGTTCTCCCTGGAGCAGGAGAAAAGGCTGCCTTTCTTCAAGAGAGAGGGACCATATGGACTCATCATCTGTCCTTCAGTACGTCGCACAAGACAGAAAACACAATTACAGGCTGGAATTCATCACACAATCCAATTTATTTTTGCAAGTATTTGATTCTAACTAAATCTGGGCCCTTCTGAAAAGATAGAAGAGATTACCTTCCAGGGTTTGGTTTGACGTTGAATTTTTGCCGTTGGGTTCTAAAGCTGAGAGAGGATCATTACACACGTGAAGCTCACTGTCTTGTATTTTGGCCTTTAGTTATGATGACATTAGCTGTGAGAAACTTTCTGCCGAATGCCCTTGCCTCTTCTAAGCCGGCGTGATTTTATTACCTCGTCTTTTTCTTTATTCCAGCGAGAGTTGGCGAGGCAGACGCACGGCATCATAGAGTATTACTGCAAGCTGCTGGAGGAGGAAGGAGCTCCTCAGCTGCGCTCCGCTCTCTGCATCGGAGGGATGTCTGTCAAGGAGCAGATGGAGGCAGTAAAACAGTAAGTAAGATTAACGCTTAGTGTGGAGAGAGGAGGGGGGAAAAAAAGAAGTGGCTCTCATCCAGAACTTGAGTTTCGACAGCTACTTCAAATCATTTAAAGTGGAAAGAAGGAGTGAAGTGTTTCTGTTTGAGCAGCATGGGAAAGATATTTTTCTTAATCTTTCCAGTTAAGGTGACCGTAATTTCCTGTTTTTGGTCTTCCCTCTGACTGCTCGCCGCCGCAGTGGCGTTCACATGATGGTGGCAACGCCGGGACGACTGATGGACCTGCTGCAGAAGAAGATGGTCAGTCTGGACATTTGCCGCTACCTGACTCTGGACGAGGCCGACAGGATGATTGACATGGGCTTCGAAGAAGACATCAGGACCATATTTTCTTATTTTAAGGTTAGTTATAGGAGAGAAATCTGCATTCATACAAGAAATTGTTCTCTTTTTTTATTCAATGAGAATCTAGAGTGCCAGAAGACGCCCACATTCTTGCCTGATATTTTCCATCTGCTTAGTTTGTTACGCTTGTGTTTCTTTAGTTAACTGGGAAATGGTTTAGGCCTGTTTACACAGCAGGAAATATCGATTGTCTAGACAGAAATCCTACTCAGATGCACTCCAATTCGCAGTATTTCCCCGCGAACAGATGAAATCGTGCGATGTTCCGTTTGGATAGAAGATGATGCAGCTGAAATTTTTTCAAATCCTGGTTTAATTCAGGAAATACTTTTTCAAACTTGTGAGTTCAGAGAAGAAAATGAACTTTTTGTTGTAGAAAAGCAACATGCTTCTCTTCTGCACCTTACATCATTGCGATTATTAGTCTCCGTGTATTGGTTTACTTTCACACAGCGACTCCATCAAGGCCAAATCAGATAGCCTTGGCCGTCTATTCAGGAGTCGATTCGTTCAGTCTGCACCTGACTCCTGCCCTCCTTTGTCTTTGGCTGCTCCGGTCATCAATTCTCCTCTTTCACTACGGCCACAATTCTTCTCCAAAGCCTTTTTTTTTTCTGCTTTGCTGCTCTATCTCCACTCCCCTCTGTCCAATATATCCACCATATCTCATCAGCAGCCGTCCAAACCGTCTCAATCTTCCAACACATCCATCTTAGCTGTCTCTCACTTCATTTTCAGTTCTGTGCATCCTGCTCACTCAGCCTCCTGCATGCATCAAGTTGAACAAATTCTCACCTCGTCAGGCACTCATTAGTATTTCTGGAGACTTTCCCCCGAATGCATCCTTGAAATATGCTCGAGGATGTAAAATAAGCAGCTTTATACTTTTTTACTTTCAGAGATGGTTCAGTTTTTTTGATTTTTAATCCCTGCTGAAAGTTGAAAAGAGAGTCTGCTTTTCAGCAGCAGCTTCGCTACATGCAGTCAGAAAACACTGGATTTGGTTGTCTGATCTACATGTTGCTTCAAAATAACGGGAATTCATACGTGCTCATTTTTCCACTTCAGGGTCAAAGACAGACGCTGCTTTTCAGTGCCACTATGCCCAAGAAGATTCAAAACTTTGCCAAGAGTGCCCTGGTCAAGCCCATCACTATTAACGTGGGCAGGGCCGGAGCTGCCAGCCTGGACGTCATCCAGGTGTGTTTACCGTTCCCAGAGTCGAACTGTGTCTTCAGGATTACGGATTTTGATACATTTTCAGGCAAGCGTGTGTCTTAAATCCTTTTTTTTTTTTTTTTTTTTTTTTGCTTGCAGGAAGTGGAATACGTCAAAGAGGAGGCAAAGATGGTGTACCTGCTAGAGTGTCTTCAGAAAACGCCCCCTCCGGTCAGTATCTCCACGCTTTGCCTCTGAAATATTGAAGATGCTTGTTGCCAAACTCATCTCAAGTCCCTCCTCACTCTGACAGGTGCTGATATTTGCTGAGAAAAAGGCCGACGTCGATGCCATCCATGAGTATCTCCTGCTCAAAGGCGTGGAGGCCGTGGCCATCCATGGAGGGAAAGGTGTGCACAGCTACAAGCAGAGGATGGATGAATTTGAACAAATGCTCATCCTCGGATCCATTATTCTTCATTGGTCTTGTAGTTCCTCGTTATCACCACCAGATGTCACCCTGCATTCAAACTTGGCAGTTTCTGAAGGGTCCACTTCTGTTGGACTGAGGTTTGCCGATTTGTTTTCAGATCAGGAGGAGAGAACTAAAGCCATCGAAGCGTTTAAAGAAGGCAAGAAAGACGTGTTAGTGGCCACAGATGTCGCCTCCAAGGGTTTGGATTTCCCGGCTATTCAGCATGTTGTGAACTACGACATGCCCGAAGAGATCGAAAACTATGGTAAGAGGCTCGGTCACAATGACTGCATGTACCTACGCTACCTGTGTGTGTAGCTATAGTCTCAACCTGTTGAGACTGTTACACTCAGCAGTTGTTCTGATGTTCCTCGTGTGTGTTTCAGTCCATAGAATTGGAAGAACTGGAAGATCGGGGAAAACCGGTATCGCCACGACGTTCATCAACAAAGGCTGTGGTAAGGAAAACACGATCCATACTGAAAATGACTGAATGATGTGTAGGAGTTGGAATACTGTCGGTGTGTCGCTGTGTACGAAAGCAGTGCAGATTATAAGAGATGTGACAGAAGTAAACAGATGTTTTATTGTAATGAGAGAATGAAATACATGGGGGTCTCAGTTTCCCTGTTCAGCTATGTCTGACGTTCTGATGTTACTTTGGTCCGGAACAAGGAACAACACAATCCTGATCAATACCTTACGCCCCAAAACCCGGAGATGGTCGCTATTGAGTCATTCTCACTGCTGCCACAGTCACGGAGGATCAGCCACGGTCCTCTCATTCAGCCACTCCTGACATTCCAGTCATGTAACCTGGCCGTCACATCGCAGCGATCAGGCTCACTCCAGCTGCTCCTTGGTTTAGTGGAACGCCGGCTCAAAGTTGCCATATCAGACGGGGAAATCCAGTGAGACGCGAGCAGCTCAGCGTGTCTGATTGGGGCCTGATTGTCGGCACCTCTCTGCACCGGAGGCAAAAAAAAACCCCAGCAATGAGAGCTGCTGGATTTGGAAGAGAAGATTTGGCCAATTTGTGGATAAATCAGATGTTCCAATGGCATAAGAGACAAAAATGTGTTTTTTAAATATTAGTTTTCCTTTTCTTTTTTTCAAACCCAAACATTTTGAATAACTTTCAGAGTTTCTTTTTTTAACACACTCCATGTAGATTTACTGAACTCCTTCTGTGTTGAATGAGATCAGGTTAATGATTCCATGTATGCTCCCCCCACCCCTCCTCTGCTCTGATAGACGAGTCCGTATTGATGGATCTGAAGGCTCTGCTGGTTGAAGCCAAGCAGAAGGTTCCCCCGGTCCTCCAGGTGCTCCAGACCGGAGACGAGACCATGCTGGACATCGGAGGTGAGTCGCTCAAAAACGCGACCTTCCAGCTCGCCTCCCATCGATTCCTCTCCGCCCGGGCTGATCTGATCAGATCATCTCCCTCGCGGAGCAGACCCTCCCTGACCTATCTGCTTCCCGTCTGTTCACAGGAGAGCGGGGCTGCACGTTCTGCGGCGGCCTCGGACATCGCATCACCGACTGTCCCAAGCTGGAGGCCATGCAGACCAAGCAGGTCACCAACATCGGCCGGAAAGACTACCTGGCCCACAGCTCGATGGACTTTTAGAGAGGAGGCTGCCCGGCGCTCGGAGGAATAGGGAAGCAGTTATGATGAAACCTGGTTGTCGAGTCACTGAACTGAGGAAGTCTTGTTTCCTTTATTTAACCACCTGAACGCGTTGGCAGGTGAAATTTGTCGTCACCTCAACCAGTTTTCTCACTCTCGTAAAGGATGATGTTTTTGTACAGGGTGTTTCCGAAGCTGTAATTGTAAATAAAACCATTATATTTGTTACCTAGCTCTCGTGTCGTTCTCTGGACAAAAAAAAAGGTGTGTCGTCAATTTTGTGAGGAAGTTGCTCAACCGAGCACAATAATGCAAAGGGAACTTGTGCATGCTCTCATTTCTGCAACTCCTGGGTTTCAGATTTAAGAGTTAGATGTTCAAAATGAAAGCTGCTGGCGGTGTGAAGGAAACCATTGCTCTCGCGTCATAGGAAATCTAATTTTAATGCCGGTAGCGCTCAGAGGTAAACCACACGGCAGGTACTGAAGCAGTCAAAGCGTTTTTACACACCAAGCGTTTAACTATGGACGTCGTCTTCAAGGAGGGGATGCTGTACCTTCAAGGGGCCAAGTTTGGAAAAGTAAGCCTTTGCTGTGGTCGTTAAGAGCTTATGTCTTTGTCTTTCTCTGATTTTAGTTGCGGCTGCTGCTGTTACATTAAAAACAAACACGATTAGCTCGTGCTGCTGCTTTATGGCAGGTTGTTTATGGTGTTTTAGAGACTCGGACCTGCTTTCAGATTCTCCTTTTGTACTTTATTAGACGACAGGTTCGATTACTCATTTGAACTGGAAAGTCAGAATAAATGGAATTTCAAACAGTTTAAGCCACAAGCAGGTAAATGTGACTATGAATATGATTAATGGGGTGTGTAACATGGTTTGATATAAAAATCTTTCCACAATAGTGAAGGCTGAGTATAAAAAAATAGAATCAGAATATATATTTGTTGGCTTGCTAGTTTTTTTTTAGATATGGAAATTCCTCTTATTTAAGTAAGTTTGATTAGTATTTCTTTCATGCAGCATCTGGTTCTTCAAAGGAAGATTTATTGGAGCACCAGCTCTAAACTGAACATGAGTTTGTGTAATATTTGTTGTTAAGCCACTGTGTTAAACAAAAAATGTAGGAATTACGTGAACAAGATTGTCCTACATCAAAAAACGTTCAAGTACAAGAACGTAGATCGAAATAAGTTACTTGAAAAACAATGTGGAACTTGTGTAGATGTAAAGTTTGAATAGTTAATGCTTGTGATGATTAGCAAACATTTAGATCATTCCTGCTGTTGAAACCTCAGGAGGACAGAATGGCGTGTGACTCCAGAAATGGGCGCTTTTAATTATTCCCAAATACAGCAGGTCCTCTAACAGCCGCTCTGTCCTCCTCTGGCAGAGAACATGGAGGAAAATCTGGATGGCGCTCTTTAAAGCCAGCTCCACCGGGGTGGGCCGGCTGGAGTTCTGCTCCGCCGCCGACAGCAACCCCGAGTCCAAGAGAGTCGGCCGGCAGAAGTCGTCCGAGAGGAAAGTGGTGCGTCTCAGCGACTGCCTGAGCGTCACCTTTGCCCCCAAAGCGTCCTGCCCTGCCGGCTGCACGGCCTTCCACCTGATCACCACGCAGTGCACCTACACCTTAGCCTCCTCCAGCAGCCAGGACTGGCTGAACGCCCTCTGTATTCTGGCCTTCCAGGTATCCGCTTTCCTTCTCTTGAAACTTTTTTTCCCTACCAGCAGTGATCTTTTCAATCTGTGAAAAAGGTGAGAATAAACGTCGTCTGCAGCCGACGGCATAATGAGGAAGTTAACGCGGTATCTGTAACCTCTCTAACTTAACTTCTCCAAACCTGCTGCTTGCACAAGATACGCTCTTTCTTGTGTCTTGGCACTTTGAAGCCATAAAGCGGCGATAAGGGCGAGGTGTAGACTCCATGTCATGTTTACCCTGCCACTGTGTTTACAGAAGGATCCTGGAGAATCAGACAAAGGGAGTTTTGAGGAAGGAACCAGCTTCATCATGGAGGACAATGACATTTACTCATCATGGAGAAGTGGTAATGCAGAAAAAATAAAAAGACGACAGATTTAGAATTTGGTTGATGGCCTTGTGCATACAGCTAATATCACCATGTAAAGATAGAATTAGGAGTGCATGAAGCCATGGCTCATGGCCTCTTTTTTTTTGTTCCAAACATCAAATAGAATTTGTGTAGAACTTGAACACATTTGTGACCTTCAAAATCAAACAAAAAAAGGATGAAATATTATAAAGTTGCATACAACTATAACTCCGAGTTTAGGGTGGAAGTTGCATTCATGAAATGAAACGGCTGCAATTAGGAAGCCATGGCATTTTGATAATGGCTTTGTTTTTGCAGATTTCTCTCATATTAAAGAGACGAATGACCCGACACCACGGGCGATGAGAGCAAATCAACTTTAATCATCTCATGTGGAAGACGGCGGGCAGCCAGCACGGCAGGATGTGGCGCATGTTTCAGTCACTGAGATAATCTCATATTCAAGTGTCACATTAGTCACCTTGAAGTAGAAGATAAAAACTGTAGAGTAAAATTATAAATATAGTTCTGTTAGCACAGAGGTGGTGAAGGGCTCGAAATAGTCTGTTGTGTCTTAAAATGTTCTTTGTATTTGTGAGTAAAAAGCATGTCTGTGTCCATAAAGTGCTCCTTTTGACTGTTAGGTTCAAGCTTTTAAAGTCAATATCAGGGTTTTAGACAAGATAATAGGGTTTAAATAGGCATAAACAGTTCAGATAGCTTCCTCACAATTTGTGGCACTGATCAATAACTTTACACGCTCTGTCAAAGTCCCTGAGCTCACAGATATCAGCAGTAAACTTCCAGGGCGAAATGTATATACAAGGAAATAATAGCCATTAATTAGAGTCAGTGCTGCTTCTGAACGACTCCGGAGGGCGAGCGGATTATGTCAAAGTTGAAAGATGTTATGGAGTCATAAATTCAGGACTCCTGCAGAAACTTTCGCTAAATGTGAGCGGAAGCTACAGCCACTAATTTATTCTCACATGAAAGCCAGAATGTATTAGCGTCAGCAAGCAGCAGCTTATACAAATGCATTTCTTTCTATTTCCTAATGGATTACACTTCTGAACAATTCGGGCAGCCCAGTCACACGGAGAGATTAGGCGAATGCGGGCCTTAAATCAGCCTCTTTTCCTTTTTTTTTTTTTCTCCTCAGCCTGAAAATGTATTTGTGTATATTTATGTCCTCTCCGAACACATTACTCCTCAGGCCTCTCGTGGAAAATCTCTTCCTTTAATGCCGCGC
This sequence comes from Salarias fasciatus, assembly GCF_902148845.1. Lineage (NCBI taxonomy): Eukaryota > Metazoa > Chordata > Actinopteri > Blenniiformes > Blenniidae > Salarias > Salarias fasciatus. Next base: position 9,995,162 of record NC_043746.1, on the reverse strand, counting down.
TGACCTCAGAGCGCCGTGATGTTTATTTCATGTTCAGATTCGACTCTTCCTCCGAACCACTACCACGTCACCGTTCTGAGCACGGAGGCGTCCAAGAGGTGCAAGTTGTCCGGGGATTATCTGGTCTCGCCGCACAGGGAGGGGATGATGCTGCTCGCCGCCGACGCCAGCCGCGTCGTCTACCGCTGGCCCTACAGGCTCCTGCGCAAATTCGGACAGGTTGAGGTAAAATTACTGAGTAAACTTCGCCGCCGCAGTCTTGATAAAGCGCACACAGAGGTCACATTATTCACAAATGCTCAGCGGAAATGGTTTGACAGGTCGGAAAATAGTCGTTCAAGCTGCAAAAATAAAAGAGAGGGATTACACCGCTGTGTTTGGCTGCTGGATGTGAGCGGCTGGCTAGCCTGGAGAGCAAATCAATACGCTCAGCAGTGAGTGTGGCTGGAGCCGGGCAGGAAGGAGGAAAAGCCCTGCACTCAGGGAGAACATGCAAACTCCACGAATCAGGGACATTAGAGCACATACATGTCTCATTTCTTGCAGCACAGATGACTGTGTGTCACTGTGTGTTGTTCCAGGAGGGTTTCTGCATCGAAGCAGGCCGCCGGTGTGAATCCGGAGAGGGAGTGTTCACCTTCCAGACCCGGCACGGCCCAGAGATCTTCCAGGCCATATCCAAGCACTGCTCAGTGGACGGGAGGCCTGCGAGCGTCCACAGAGGATCGTCGTCCGCCTCGTCTCCTCTGGACTTCCCGGCCCACCGCCCTGCAGGGCCTCCCAGCTACGATCCTGCAGACGCTTCGGCCGAGGCAGGAGACGACCCCGCCTGTCACTACTCCACTATCGATGACGCCTCAGCTAAAAGCGCGAAGCCGCTGTCGCTTGTCAATCTGCATCTCCCCTGCAGCAGCGAGGCGACTGAGGATGAGGATGAGGATGAGGAAGAACTGTGCTACTCCCTGGAGTCTCTAGACCAGGACGACATGGAGGACAGCATTTATTATAACTTGAGGAGAGCCACGCCTCCCACGATGAGGAGAGAGTCGCTCAGAGCCGAGACAGACGCCCCAGAGTGCATCTATTCAGACGTCAGACGAGGCGACTCCCCCTCCATTCCCCAGCGCCAGCCTTCCCCCTCTCCCCTGACTCCGCCCATGCACAGATCTGCCCCCCACCTCCTGTCCAAACCCCAGACCCCGCAGCCGCCTCCCGTGGACGACAGCGTCCAGACAGTCGGCAGCGCCCCGGCCCTGGCAGAGGATGACACGGAGGAGGCCACCGGCTCGGCTGCCGGCGTCGCCCCCACCGAGGCCCCCGGCAGTTTCAAACACAGGCTGGCAGAAATCATCTCCAAGGACCTGGCGAAGTTCCAGCCACCTCTCCCCAACAGAGCGGGCAGCTCCACGTTCTTCCCGTAGGCTGCCAGTTAACAGACGGAATAGAAGGAGCGATGAAATGTCATAAAGTGTAATTAGTCTCTTTGCTTGGATGAAATCCCCCCACTGGGAACTTGTGGTTCCACTTTTTGGCATGCAGATGTTTGTATGTTATTCTGTAGCTTGTTGTATGAAAAGTGCATCTGGTTACTTTTTTTTTTTCATTTTTTTGTGGACTCTTCTGTGACAAACAGTGTTTTCATTGTTAGATGAGGCACATGCCGAAATTATGTTTGATTCATCTGTTGATTCAAAAATTTAAACAGCATGTTGGGGATTTTTTTCTTCTTTGTCTTTTATGAATTAACAGCTGTAAAGACCCAGAAGCTGCACTGTGCTCTGGTGTGAGGACTGCATGGTGGAGCCTGTATAAAATCAAGTTAAAATGCACACTGGAATTTAAAGTATATCTTTATTGTAGGAAAGCAATCCAAATAAAATACCCCTGAGCTATACATAAATAGAAAAATAATTGTTCAATCACATATCAGTTCTAATCACACTGAAAACACCAGGAGGAATGGTTCAGGATGTACACAGGGGCGGAGCTTCCATGGGGGGGGGGGGGGGGGGGGGGGGGGGGGGGGGATGACCCCTGACCCCTTCAGGTGATGTCAGTTATTGTGTAAAGTCACCACATTTCATTGTAATTAAAAAAGAGAAGTTAAAACTGGAAATCATTTGAAGCATAGGACTGTGCTTATTGTGTCACTGATTTCACTTTGATCGTATTTCTGTTTTTCAGACACGTTTCGCTCTGGCATGTAAAAAACTCTGCAAATCCCAAAGACTTTCTGAAAGAGAGCTGCCAAATAAAACTGATAAATGCTAAATCGATGGCGTTATTGCTTTGCTCCAACTCCACTGACCTGCTGAAGAGATCAACCAAGAAGATGTGTCCCAACTCATATGAATCATAAGAAATAATCTGCACCCTCTTTCCAAAGACAAATAATTATTTTAACCAACAAAGCAACATTAAGAAAATAAATATATTAACGGAACAATGAAAAGTTTTTCTACTGTATAGGATGCATTTTATCAGTGGCAGAACTAATTTTTATCACAGTTGCAAGATGAACTCTTTGTGGATGAATAAAGTGCATTAAACGGCCAGATGAAGATCACAGTGGCCTCAGGAAGAAACAGCTTTCAGCTCTCAGTGTGTATTAAGATGCACCTGCACACTGACAGAGCAGCCACTCATCTATCATTGATAACAGGAGTGTGGTGCCTCTCGGAACGGGTGATCACAGTCTGAGACTCTGACTCTCCTCCAGGTCGCTGAGGTGAGAGGACTCTCCATCACTGCTGTTGGAGGACTGGTTTGACTCCAGGTCGGATGTTGGTCCGAGTATAATGAGGCGTCCTAAGGAGGCGGGCTGGTCCCGCTGCTCCCCGGGCAGCGCCTTCGGGTTCTGCGCGCCGGGGGCCGGGGGGAGGAGGGAGTGGATCAGGCTCCTCCTGCCGGAGCTCCGGTCCGCCGCGGGACTCCTGCTCTCCGGGTGCACCACGCCGGCCAGCAGCTCGGACAGCTCCGTGATGTAGATCTGCGCCATCTGCAGCGTGTCGTACTTGGACAACTTCTTCTCGTTCTCCAGAGACGGGATGACGCTCCTCAGCTCGTCGAAGGCTTTGTTGAGGCCGTGCATCCTCCTCCTCTCCCTGGCGTTGGCGGCGACGCGCCGGTGTCTCTGCGGGCCGACGTGACCCGCCTTCCCCCCATCCGCCGCCCTCCCGGGCTCTGCCTCCGCCAGGCTCCCCGCGGACACGCGTTCCGGGACTCTGCTCATTGGCACGAGTTTGTCCAGCGGGATCCCCGCGTCTGCGGATCCGTGCGCCTCCCTGCGCGCCAGGGCGCGGATGGCGTGAGGAGAAATCCAGGATTTGGAGTTGATGTGCGCCAGGGGGAAATCCTCCGGGTACTCTGGCCAGTCCGGGAGCTCTGCTTTCGCGGCCATCGCTGTGGGTAAGAGGCCCGGGGCGGTGCGCGTAAAAAGGGAAAGGTCGCCCCAAAGACTTTGGCTGATGCGCGCTCCTCTGGAGATGTTTGCACGGCGCTGACAATTTATACAGCTTCGCCAAGTCACCTTGTTGTCACTCCCATCCCACCGACAGCCCTGACAGCCCCGCAGCCCCAGGAGGCAGCAGCCAATCGCACAATCCCCTCTGACCCTGTCAAGGAACAATTAGACAAAGCTCGACTTTTTTCCCTCTATTGTGCATTGTAACTCAATCACGACCTTGTTGTCATCCTCACAGAGGGGAGCCGAGAGCATTAATCATTTAGGAGAGTGATGCTGGATACTGGTGTAAGTTTGAGAGGCTGACAGAGAAGAAGGTGTAAATGATCTAATGACCTTGTTGGAGTTTGGGCTACATTATTGTTCACACATTTCTCGTAAAGTAACAAGTGCCAATTTCTATGCAGCTCATTAACTTCAACTTAACAGCGCCTTGAATATAAAACAAGTGTCTGATATTTCCCCCCAGGTTTATTAATTTTTTACTCATCTTCTGTACCAGTTCATCCAATTTGGACTCGTGGGCATTTCCATCAAATGTGTCATAACTTATCTATCTATTCGAAAATATGAATTTTCTGTTTTAATGAATCAAACCAGGAGCTTTTATTGTGTAGGGGATGAACAACACTGCATCCACAAAACTCTCACTCCACACATCGGGTCAGATCAGATGGTAACTTTGGTTAATGACAAACTCCATAATGCTGAAATGTATTAGCAATGAAAATCCTAACTTTTTTATGTTATTAATTCCTGATAACTCTTATACACCTGCAAAGTCTGTCTCATTCATAATGTTTAAAGTTTTTCATAAAACTTATTTGTCCTGAAGACTGACATCAGTTCCAAAAGCAATTCTTTCCCAAAAATTAAAATAAATAAATTTGACATTTAATCACATTCCCCAGACCACCTGGTTTCCTGCATCACCCAGGACATCCTGAGCTGTGGAAGCAGCTGAATCAGGAATAGCAATGGTTTGTTGCGCATAAGGACAAGCTGTTAAGTCTTCATCATCATCCTCCTCTTCATCTCATGGAAAACGAATTGGGATGTCTTTCTCATGAGCAACTAACCGACTCCTTAATTGGTATTGGACCTGGCAGCGAAATGCACACAAGTTTGTTCTCAAACAAACAATAAAAGGCCGCTGATCTTTTTTTGCGCATTATTTGCAGAAGAACAATAAAAGGAACAGGTGGGAGACGCCTGCAGACACACCTGTCTATTACAGAGTCATGAGAACTGATAAGTGGCGATTTATGAATCCTTTAGTCACGCAGAAAGACCAAATCATGCACGGGCCATTGCAAAAACTTCCTGTTCGCTGCATCAATTTTAAAGTGTTTCTGGAAAGATTAAGTTTTAGGTGAAGCCAAGTGGAGGGAGATTAATTAGGCTGCAAATGCCTGTCGCCGCCTGCGTCCTCGTGCCTATCAGCTGGTGTCCCCTGGCACCTCACACGAGCTTTACGCACCTCGGTGTCACCCACGTCTCCCATATGGCGCGCGCAGCCACGAACTGCGCGTTCACACCGCGGCGCGCCCCGCTAATCACTCATTAGAGCGTCTATTACCGGAGAGGAGCGGCTCCTAGGACCGGGACCGGGACCAGGGACCGGGCACCGCTCCGCCGGGACCTGTCGGTATACGGGCCTGGACGGCTGGAGTGTGACGAGCAACCGGTAAAGAAAGTTACCGTGACCTGCCTCTAATGAGGAGGCCCGGTTTTAGCGGAATAAATCGGCACGTTCCGTATCCCGGGGTGTCCATTCATTTTTTTTTAAGGAGGGGGTTTACATGAATATTTCATTCCTTCAGCCTCACTGCCAGCGCAACAGCCTGCAACCCTGAGAGCTGGCTTTAAAAAATGCGGCTACACTTCCCATCTGGTGCGGAGTGAGGAGGAGGAGGAGGAGGAGGAGGAGGAAGAGGAGGAGGAGGAGGAGGTGTGAGGAACATCTCTCAGGTCAACATCCCCTGACCCTCACTGAAAGAGTTTGATCAGGGGTCTCCAACACAACTCCAAAACCAGCCCACACAATGGCAGTATTTTCACGTTATTTTCCAAAAAAATGTCTACATGAAAAAAATATACTTAGATTAATCTCCTTTGCTTGATTATAATCCAAGCAGTATTAGTTGTACTTTACTTTTCAGAACTTCTTCTACCATTATTTGGAATGTAGCGGTAGAAATTTAGCTTTCTTATAAATAGTGCTCAGGTAAATGAGCCCTGGATTGTGGATTTAATAACCGTTTTTATGTAAAAGTACAACATCACAAGAACTACACGATGAAAGTGCACTTAAATGCAAAAAAAAAGTTAAAATGGTCCCCCCCAAAAAAATATTCAGATTGTAAATCTAATAAAAAAGATTAAATTTCATCAGAGGTGAAAACATAATGGGCTATAAAAAGTTTATACAAATGTCAGTAAACATATAAACGAAATGTAAACAAATTAAAACTTGATGGTGCATCATTGAAAATAAACCTGCAGGCTCTCAGTACAGACCAGGAGTCTTCACAGCGTGTTGAATCACCGACCAAAGTCTCAACATTCTGACAGATTCAGTTTTGCCTCAAGCCAAGTAACATCTGGTTGAATTCCTAACTTCAGTAGTTTTTATTGGGATATCATACAATATTATCAACAACTGTTGGCTCCACAAGCCAAAAAAAAGTAAATTTAAATATTTTAAATCTTTACATACTGTGACTTTTAGAAATGTGATTTTCACTAATACTTTCTTCTGGTAAGTAAGATTTATTCAAGTTATTATAACAGAGATTGTTTTTAATTATCTATTGTTAACATATACATTGAATCAAGCACACTATTTAAATAAAATCAACAATGCTAAAACAAAAATTAAGCTAAAAAATTTAAAAAAAAAATCTAATATTTGTGGGCAGCACAGTGAGTTAGTTACAACTTCAACCTTATACAAGTAAAATCCTCAGTTCAGACTTCTTTCTTTGGTGTTTTGTCAAATTAACCTTATTTGTTTCCCTGCAGGTCTTGAGCCATCCCAGGGCCAAACTGAGCAAAAGACAGACAGTTTCAGAGGAAATCAGAGGACCTGGAGAAGCATCATTAAGGAGAACATGCAACTCTATGCTGGAACTCCACACAGAACGGCTCAGGCTGGACCTGAAGCCAAGACATGGAGCGAGAGTTTTCACCACTGTGCACACTGTCTGGTCGGTGTCTGTTTTCAATCTGTTTTCAGTTGTGAAGATGTGACCATGAGTGAGTGTGTGATTCTCTTTCTTAACCTGCCCAGATTCAGGTTGTGCCTGACCTTTTAAGTCCCAAGGTCAGTCAGGTACAGACTCTGAGCTGATAAAGCAGTGAGAAAGAGGCTGGGATGGATGGGAGAGAATTGAAACCTATAACCCAATCCTTCTCTGTGAATGAATCATTTCCCATCAGTGGCACATTATCAATGGTTAATGGTTAATGGTGTTCACAAAGTGTGATAAGAGCAGACCCGTCGCCAGACATTCGTCACATCAAGTGTATGGGGGCACAAATGTGCGTTCAGTGGGTGGGGGGTGGGGGGGTGGGGGGTCTGTATGTAGTGTTGGAGCGAGGATGGTGAGGTGCGTGCTCGTGCTAATATATTTTGGGGGATTTAGTTTGAGGGGGCACAACATTTATTTGAGGGGGCCAGGCCCCCTCTTGCCCCTGCGTAGACCCGACCCTGGGTAAGAGCATGTATTTTTACATGAAGTTATCATTCAAGCAATGGAAAAAAAAAGTTTTAATAACCAATAATATGATCTCCATGTCCATCCATTAAGCTCCCACAGATGCACAGCAGAATACCCTTCATCCCTTATGAAACTCATACCTGTTTTAAAACTGCTTTATGTCTCCATAAATGAATGTATGAGTATATAAGACTTGATATAGCCCTCAAAAGGAGTGTACATGCTCCCCGCCTAATCCCATTCATCCCACACTGAATGCACCTCCTGTCTGCTTTCATGAAGTATGAATAGGTGCAGGTACAGGAATAAACTCTCCACGTTTCCCCCCTCAGCGCCCCACAGGAGGAGTGTTTTAATTAAAGACTCCTTAATTTCCCAACAATGGAGGGCTTCCATTATTTTTTTACACTATCATGCACCAGGAACAGTGCACCTCTTGATGTGGAGAGGAGCTGCTCTGTAATTATCCGCTCACACCCGGAGCTACGGAGGTGGTTCTGGAGCGCAAAGGGAGAAATCTTAATGCAGGGTTTCACACGCAAATTAGGACAATTAGCGGCCTCATTAATTTGGGCAAAGGGAAGTAATATTCCAGTTAATGCAACGCTTCATTAAGTCAACGTTATCTCTGGCAAAAGGCTAATTGATGAACTCCGAGAAGGACAATAACAGGAGGAGGAGATAGCTCTTCCCGCGCAGTTGCACAGCGGGAGATTCTGCTGAGCGCGCGACTGAAAAAAAAAAAGGTCTTAATTTGACTTCTCGCGAGAAGAGCTGCTGTCTGCGCGTGGAGAAGAGGGAAATATCGCGATGGCGCCTGCAGACCAACGTCTCCACCAGGGAGGGGGGGGGGGAGACAGACGGCTCTCCCCGGGGTCAGCGACCATGAAGGGGCCAACAAAAGCGCGTGTGACGGTAAGACCCGCTCCGGAGATCACAGGTGGAACCACGCAGCGTGACTTTAGCACGACACGTGTCTCACCAGGCGACGTGAAGCACGAGGACAAAGCTCGTTCAATCACTCAGACCTCCAGCGTGAACTGCGAAGGTTAGCAAGAGTTAAACTTATCGAGACTTTCACTGACTGTCGCTGTAAAAATGACTGCATTTATATGACCCTATTTCCCATAAATATCAGTATTAGGATAAATATTTTTTTGTCTTTTAAACTTCCATTTGAATGTAAGCAGTATATAGAATTGCTGAAATATTTGTAGCTGCAAATGGTTTATTCCAGAATTGTCAAACAGAAGACCAAAACAGGTCCCCAAGAGGCTCCAACCCGGCCCACCAAAGTCACCAAGTAAATTCTAAACATTTCAGATAAAATATTGATAAAACAAACAAACAATCAAATATAGTGAACACTACACAACACTGAGAACTGAGCTGATATATCAGTGATGCTGCCATGAAAGATAACAAACTGGCATTAGCCTCCAAGCTGTGCTGTTAGTGTTTTTCTAAAAACATAACTGATGTAACAGCTTTAGAATAAATCATTTTTGGACATTTCACAAGAAGGTATCATTAACTTTGGCTTCATGTTGAGGTTGTTGTAGTTTTCCGTAATTTTTTGTGTGAAAATACAGATAGTTACATACTCTGCATCACAATAAAACATCAACAAAAAACTTTCAAGTTTAAATTTAAAGGCTATTATGGCACTATTTGTTTGAACAGAGTCACACCTTTGATCCAATCTGATAGGGCCTAAATCTGATCAGACAGAAGTGTTTACATGATGAGTTTTTGCATCTTGCTGCATTTGATTGCAGCTAACTCTCTTCTCAACATCTGGTTCTTTCGTGCAGCCTGTAATCTGCTGAACAGAATTCTAAGCAGTCTCAGGGTTTTAAAAAGGATCAATACTGTTTAAAATTGAAAATCATCACATGATGTTGCAAAAAATTCTGTTTTCATAGTGGAAAAAAAATTTGAACAGTGAAATCAAAGTCATGTTTTGAGTTTAATTTCCCTCTAATATAACAATGACGGATGTCAAATTGTCACAGTGATTGGCATTACTTAAAAGGAGTAACAATTGGAGGGCTGCATGGGGTCTGCAGCCAAATAATGGAGGAGGAGGCGGGCTCTCCCTGTGTCACCATGGAAGCTCTGTTCCTGTGAAGTACATGAACCCAGAATAAAAGCATGCACATAACTAAGAATCAGTGGAGTGAGTGCATCACAACATCCATTTACATAAAATGTGTCCACAAATATTGTATTTTCACAGCAGTGTATTTTCACAAAATCAATGAATGCATTTCCAAGTGTAGCTGTTTGTCACCGATGCTCTCCAAAATGTAACAGTTTATGAAATGTGTCTGCAGCAGGGCTCTGATCACATGGTGATATGCTAGGATTGTACAGCCCAATGAAACTTCAAATTTCTTCCAGCTGCTGGTACGAGAAGAAAAATAACATATTTTCTTCACTTTGGGACTCACTAATGTCTGTGGCTAGCAGACTTTCGTGGTGCTTAATCAGTATTAAAAATAACAAGAGAGCAGTAGCTTGCTTTAATGAGCCATGCACAGGTTTTTTGCTTCGTGTGTGACAGGCTGAAATTCTATTTTGAGTGGTGATCCATTTATGCACCAGCACACCATATGGCAAATAGGCAAACGTGGAGTAGGCAGTAAAGAACCAGTCCATCAAAGGAAGAAGAAAGGCTTCCAGACACTTGAGCATCAGGGACTCTGAGAGCTGTCAGCAGCAGATAGATGCTTACATTGTGTATTGGATACTCATGCCGTTGTGCTTGCAATAAGACGATTATATGGCGTTTTAATGCATGGACAAACACGAGAAGGACGGAACACAGGCCCTACAGGTCATCATCAAGCGCTCGTTTGGTTTGATGCAGCTGAAAGCACATTCAAAACGAGATCATATACACTCAGCTGAAAATAGGAATGAGTTCGACAAAAGCAAAAAAAATAAATCATTTCTAATTTTTGCTCGCACTCTACCGGAGAGGTGATGACGCCATCTGGTAATTGTGAAGCTGTCTGTGGAGACGCTGTATTGGAATAGATAATGCTGGAAGGTGTTTGTATTATTTTTCCCTCTTTGAAATACGTATAATGCATTCATAATACATGGGAAACATGTTCCTGGACAAGGACACAGAATGTACAGCATAGATAGATAGATAGATAGATAGATAGATAGATAGATAGATAGATAGATAGATAGATAGATAGATAGATAAGTCATTTAATGCCTGCATATTGATTTAATAAACCTAAAATTGAGACGTAATCATGCTCCTTTTATCTTTGTCATCAGTTCAGTAGCTGTGACTTTCACATATTGTTGTGATCCATCAAATGGTGTTTTTGTCATAATTTGGCTCTGATAGTGACGAGGAGCATCTTGTGGTAGCTTCCCCCTTCAGAGAGTACAAATTTAATTTTATTTACTGAGGAACTTTTGTGTTGCGTTGCCTGACATTACATCACTCACACGTTTCTATTTTTATGGGCTCACAGAAAATTAAAAGTTTCATCACAGGGTTCTTAGAGCATTTGAATTATGTCTAATTTAATGGTGCTGTTGAGAGAGTCACAGTTGTGCTCACAGATGTCTCCCTTGCTTGTCTTGTTTGTTTTATGGGATTTAAGTTTTTTTTTTACCTCTCCCCCATGTATATTTCACGGATTTCTGGTCCCAAACATAAAGGCTTTGTCACAGAAGGTGTATATTTCTGTAAATAATCCTGCAGTAATCATATTAATTGATTGAGCTGAATTGATATAAAGTTATGTATTTATCACAAGTGGCCACCAGATGGAGACAGCACAGTGCACATAATACAAGCAGACAAACGCTTTAAGACTTTATTCAAATATTGGTTTGTTGATCCTTCAATTAGAGAAACAAACACCAGGATTATATAAAAACACAAAACGCTCCCAGAGCTAAATGATACTCCGAGGACTGATAGGCTTATTTGCCGACCGGCTGCCAGACATAAACCCTGCAGGAGAGAGACGCTTGTCTGAGGAGGGGATATCTCCGGAGGGCCTCGGCGATGGTCAGCAATCAAAAAGCTATTTACTGTGAGGATAAAGATGTGTATCGTATAATAATAAGACCATGCTCTGTTCACCTGGGATTACACGGCTCACGATAAAGGCCCCCCGACAAGATCCTATCCTCAGCAAACAGATCCTGCTCTAAACCTTCCCTGGGAAAATAGGAAAAAAAAAAAAAGAATATCTTTCATCCAAAACTTTCTCCGGCGTGAAACAGGAGTCACGGTGTCATCATGTTTTTTCTGTCATTGTAATTATCAGGGGAGAATCCAAACGTTGATAAGGAGCAGAGCTTGAGCTGGGAAGTGACGCGCGGCTGTCAGCAGAGAGCAGTAGCGCTCTGCATCTTGAGCCCGGCGCCACGTGGCCGTTGAGATGAGCAACACTTTGTCCACTGACCTCTTTGACCTTGTGGACTGAATTAAAGTTGCTGCACAAAAGTGAGAGCTGTTATGGAGTCATCTGGACATCACTGGATCCTGCCAGAATGTTTTCAATAAGCGATTCTTTAAAAAGACCGCGACCTTCAGTGTCTCCGGTGATGTGCCTTGGAAATGGTGGTGGACTGCTCACATCTTCTTGTCATGGTTTTGAACCCCGACCCCCCTCCCTCCCCGTCTGTCAGTGATGTTTTAGAGACAAAGTGAGTTTCTGGGTGTCCGCCTAACAAACTTGACGCTGCAGAGAGAGACTGGGACAAACTGAGCAGTAGGTGGTAATATTTCGGGGAAGAAAACCCATCACGACGTCTTTCATGATCACGGTCAGAGGGTTACTTCAAACCAGATTATTTCATTAGACGGATGGTGACAGCCATAACCATCTTCAATTATAATGATGGCATCCCTATAATTTGGCAGTAAAGATTGTTCATCAAGCTTCAGTATGGATTTTCTATGGTCGATTAATGTAATTGGATTGAGAATCACTGATGTCTCAGTCTGAGCTGACGTCTCAGAGATATCAGATTCTGCAGCAACAGCCTTTATGTTTCTGTGAACCTGAATTATCAGTGTTTTCATTGCTTTTTAAAGCACTCCGTCCAAAATGTTCATGTGCCGGTAAAACCGAGGAGAGGGGCGGAAAGGAAAGGAGCTCTTTAGCTAACAATAAGGCAGCATGTCCACCTCTGTGAGAGAGAATGTATAAATAACTTTCATTATGAAAAGAGCAATTTTCTGCACCTGCCTGCTAATTGTTCCCATGCTGACAGCCTGGATTGGTGTGATCTCTCCTTTTAGAGTACTACCTTCCGACAGGGTGGGTGTGATTTAGGGTGACGAGGAGAGAGAAACGGGGGGGGGGGGGGGGGGGGCAGCGCCGGGGTGAGACTGCTGATGTTGAAAGGCATCTTAAACCGAGCAGAGCTGATTCGGTGGTATAATCCTTCAGTGATTTCCATCTGTAATGTGAGCTGGTGGGGGTGCCAGCGGATTAGCGGAGGTGGTCACGGCTCCCGCGCGGCGCTCTGCCGTCCGTCCACGCTGCCCTCGTCTCACCCGCGCCGCTCCTAAAAGGAGATAAAATGTTGATGTCATAAATCTTTGGGTTTATCCGGGACATATATTCCCAAGCCCCGGCGGCGAAACCGAACGGAAATCATTAGCGCCTTGTCCTTCATTGTGAGCGTCAGTCTGCAAAGTGCAAGTGAAGGCACCGGGGGAAAGTGCCATAGGTGAGCGGCTCGGCTGTGGCACGCAGTGAACAGAGACGGATGAGAATGGCTCGGCAAAGGTGAAGGGTGAAGTGAGAGAGAAGCAGGGGGAGACTTGTAGGAGTGCGATTCCGATGGGGAGGTGAGAGCTGTTGTTTAGGATGTGAGGTGTAATGGATGTGTTATTACCGCGATCGCACAACCCCCACAGTTATTATCACCGCCTGGCATCAGCTGCGAATTTGATCATTTTTCTAGTGTGATGCACTGTTTATTTGTCAGAGATGATACAAAGTTTATATTGTGTTTTGATGATTATTTGTGCCTCATGGTCTTGCTGCACTCGCACCGATAACAAGTCATATTTTATTTGGTGTGATGCGCTCAGGTGGAGACAGAAGGTAAACTGACACTTGAGGTGTTCGCTGCCGATGACGTCCCTCTGTGGACTCAACTTAACGACAGAAATACAGAAATAAAACCCGACTTCATCTGATTTTCTCTCTTCCAGATGTAGCAAAAGACAGGAAAGAGTTAGATTTATCTTCCTTGAAAGCACTTTTGAAGAAAAGCACAACATTGTCTGCCAGTTCACTTTTTTTTTTTTTTTAGCTTTGCATTTTAAAGCCACGGTTTGACATTTTCGAGAAGCTACTCGATATAGTTAATTAAGAAGCCTTAAAGGTTTCAGTGGGGTTTGTTACTTTGGACAGAGACAGACTTACTGTGTCTTCCTTCGAGCAAGGCGAAGCGCACGATAGCAGACTTTCGCACAAAGTCTGTGCTTCTGAACTGTTCTGATGGATCTGGAAACTCAGAAGGTTAGCAGTTGGGAAAGTCCCCATTTACCAGCCGGGAGGGTTCACGGCACAGAAAGACACAGCCAGCAAGGCAGTGCCATGAGATAAATGAGGAACTGTGTTTTTATCACCTCATTACGCCGACACATGGATGAAATAGTGATCGTAAAGTTAGCACTATTGATAGATGCTGCCTTTACACACATGATGAAACGACATATATGATGAGCTGGTATTTTTTTTTTCCGAGTTTATGTATCAGTACAGCATTGAATAAAACATGGATTGAATAAATTAATTGAGACAACTGGAAGAAAACGAGAGGCTTTTCCGGTCTCAGTTTTCAGTTCGAGCTTCAGCTTGAACACTGACAGCCTCAATACAACATTTTATGGCCTTTTATTGTCCCTGGAGACCGAAATTGATTTAGCTTCCTATTGTTGAGTATGCACAACAAGAGGGCAGGGTCAAGCCTGTCACTCACATGAAGGATCGCACATGAGATAGCAACACAACCATATAACAAAACGGCTCACAGAGGCTACAACACAATATAAAAAGTTGCCACAGACATCTGCAGGGCATCAGTAAAGCAGGAGAGTGAAAAGACTGAATGGAGCCACGGCTCCTTTGTTTTCTCGCTCTGGGCAAGGCTTGTTTTTCCCCATACTCTCGCTCACTCAGTCTTTGTCTAACGCTCACGCTTGGACAGAAGTCCGGCAGCGCACAGGATCAAAAATAAGCGCACTCTGCCCTACCGTATACTTTTGATTTTTTCCGTGGCAACCATTGTGAGGCCATAAGCTCATCCCGGTGAACGGCATCCCTGCCGGGAGTAAAGGATGGTTATTAAAGAGTAAAGTTCAGGGGGGTGTTGCTGAAGAGAGGCGGGGTGCCCAACATGCCTGGCATTTCAAGGTCAGGAGCGATGCCCTCTGGCATGGAGAGCCGTGAGGAATGGCGATGTCAGGCAGAGACCTCCCTCACCTCGCCGGACTTGTCAATTTGCCGGCGATAATTAATCTCTCTCTGGTTAAATATAAAGATTGTAAATCACAGCATGATCGTGGTCCGTCGAGTGGCGGGGCATCATCTGTCAGCTGCAGACCTTGGCTAATGGCCCTTTGTAAGCGGGAGCACTGGCTGAGGCACCAGACACACACTGGCCCTCCTCAATGAAACATCCAGTTTCCCACCGGCAGTTTGGAGGGCCAGGCATGAGCAGCGCGGTTTTAAACCAACTCAGTCTTCATCCTCCAGGCCAGTTTCTTCACTTACTGCCCTACCACGGTCTGAATGCTTGCTGTACATAAAGTCAGTGCTTATTATGCAATAGTATATAAGTTAGATCTGGAAAAAGACATGGCTAAGGACAACCTTTGTGCTGCTCGGTTGTGTAAGTCTGCTATTGTATAACTTTAACTTACCTTGACCTATATGCCTGTTATTGATGGACCAACGGACCAATTTACCATTCACAGTTAGGAAATGGCAGAAAGTCACATGTAATGAAACGTCAAACCTGATATCTGGAGAACCAACACTTCAGTCAGATGTTTTCAATGAGAGGGACACGCGTCAGTCTTTACTATTGACTCACTGCCTGATTAAGAATAACATATGCATGTTAGTGATTCATCCAGGTCAATAGGCTTTGTGAGTCTTGTGCATTAATCTGAAATCAATTCTGCTGTTGTAAATAATGTAAAAGTTGTTAAACTGAAACTTTCTTTTCAATCTGTTAAAATAACGTTTTGATACACACAGACCTGTGCATGCACAGTGCTCCGCGGAAGGATATACCGGAGCACAGCAGTAGCAGCCATAGACTCAGCCGCTGTGCGCTGGTATATCCTTCCGTGGAGCACTGCGCATGCGCAGGTCTGTGTGTATCAAAACGTTATTTTAACGGATTGAAAAGAAAACACGTCTTTTAAAATGTTTTTTAACCATTCGGATTTACTTCACGTTCTAATACGCCATCCCCTGGGCCACTGGAAGGAGTATTTTGTCCACTTTCGTCAGTCTGGCCCTGTTTCCTCTTCACCTCCCGCAGTTGAGCTAAGCTAACTACGATGCTAACAGCTGGGAGGCAGCCACTGGACGGACAGACACAAAAAAGGTATTTATGAGCTTATCTCACTCTGTAAATGATATGGAAAGGGCGTGGGTGCAAAATCTTCGGAGTATTCTTTTAATGAAACAACAACAACAAAGCAGAAAGTGAAAATGTATTTTTAAGTATCCTGAAAAACAAACTTTCTTCATATATGGGTCTTATTGCACATATCATACATTGATAAAATCATCAGGGACAACTTATGAACAATTTTCGAAGTGACCCTGATGGTGTAAGGCTGAATACTTGATGAGTAGCGTTCTTTAGTCACCCTTTGTGAATATGCTTGCACTTTCTAAATCAATAGTTAGGGTTTGAAAACCCTCCAAATGACATTTACAACCTCTCACTAATTAATTATTCCTCAATCAATAATTATGCCGTCTTCATATATAGTTTGCCTCTAAAGCTTCACTGTTGGACATGAACGGTCACATGTGAAGTCCATCCTGTGCGTCCTAATATTACCGATCACATTCATAACATCATAGCAGGAGAACATGAAAACATGTCCTGATAAATTCTGCACGTCTCATTCATGTATATCAACACACATCGTCAAGCACACAGGTTCATTGTATATTTAATTCAGTGGAGATTCAAATCAGGAGGGGAGAAGAATACCTTTTTTTTTTTCCATCATTCATGAGAAATACTTCTTGGTTAAAAAAAAGAAAATAACAAAAAGGAGCCAATGATGAAACATTAATTTAAGGTGTGTATTTGACTCACAGCAGGAGGAGAGGTTATCAAGCACCAGGGAGAAAGAAGACAGTATTTCACAAGACAACCTCTTGAAGACGAAATCATGATAAAAATATTTCTTCAATAGAAGTCTAGCAGTTTGGAAGGTAAATGTCTAAAGCAAAAGGGAAGAAATCCGTGTGTAAATGAATTTTAACTGAAGAGTTACTGAAGCGACTACACTGTAAAACCACGACCGTCGTGTGAAATACAGCCGTAGACGATATTTCTCAACTGATGTGCATGAACAGAGCGAACGTGATCCATTACTGCATTTAAATTCAGTTTCATCACAATAGGTTAAAAAAATCATGTGAAACACAGGAAGCGAAACACTGAACTATCAGCTGCTGCTTACAGGAGAAAAGGTGGTTTGAGTTTAGAGTGAAACGTGTCAGTCGGCCGCCCTCGCTGCTTCACTATAGCAACGAGAAGAAAAGGACGCAGTTTCATTTAAAGATGAATTTAATTCATGTAACTTCAGTCAAAACCCAGCCTCCATTCCTGAATGGTCACACAAAAATCAGTGCTGAAACTAATTAACCATAACATTATGACCACCCGAGTGGCTTTGTGCAGATCCCCTCTGTGAACTCTGCCTTTGTTCTATCAGAGCTTTAACTTCTGCAGCGGTTTGAGCTCCAGAGGTTCATCTGTTTGACCGGTCTTCTCTCCCTACATGCATCAGTGAGCCTCGGGTCGTAGACGTCGACCCTGCGTAACCCCAGTTACACGGTGTTCCTTCCTCGGACCACTTTTGATGCCGACGCCGGCCGCGGCAGACCGGGCCGGACCCACAGGAGCTGCAGCGGTGGAGATGTTATGACCCAAATACATTATGTTATGTGATTACAGGGACACAAAGGTAGTCCAACTATTAAAAAAAAAGAAAGAAAAGCCTTGTATAGTTAGATGAAAGCCATCCCTGCCCTCTCCTAACTTTTGAAGGAACAAAGCAGGCGCTCTGACACGGCACAGTTTGGTGACTATTTCACACAGAGGCCCACATAATGTACTGAATGGCTAATGTATAACCCGTCGTGTTATGAAAATAGAACACGTCAAGCTGCTCTGCAGGCTGTTCGTGGTCACTGCTGATGGGCGGTAAGTACAAAATGTGTTCGGTAAGCACATCAATGTGTGTGGATCCTCCACATATGAGCATGTTGTGCTGGTGTTTATTTCTGCACAAATGTTCTTCCTATTCATCGAGGTCCAACTGCGGTCCAGGCCAAATAAAGGAGTTCGCACAGCGGAGTTCTTAATTACTCTTGTGGCCGTGTGACCCACTTCACGCCGATCCTGACATCGCCGCACTGTTGCTTTCTGCAGAGCACCTCTCCTCCACAAACTTCCCCTCATATCCCTTTGGACTCAGCATCACACCAGCGATAATAAAGATGTTTGTTTGTGTGCTTGTAGGGGGTAAACTCCGCCGTAGTCTTTGAGCGAGCTGTTAGCGCTGCGCACTGTTGTGCTTGTTAAATGCTTTGTTGGAAGTTTGACACTCGGCTTCTCGCGCTGCACTCGACGCCGTCGACGGTATCCTTAAGTCATGAGGCTGTTTCAAGCTGGGCCCCCATGGGTGAGGGAGGGATGACAGGATAGCAGAAAGAGGCAAACAACAAATGCGGGTACACACACACACACACACACACACACACACACACACACACACACACACACACACACACACACACACACCCACATACACACACACATCCACGGAGTCACCTTTAAAGTGTGTGAGAGCTCCCTGATGCCAGTGCTGCCATACTGCATGACTAATGCAGCCCGCGAGTCACTGTTTCTCCTCACCGAGTCCCCGAGAGCTGAATTAATTGGCTGTCATCATGGTAGCGTTCACTCTCTCCTCTCTGTCACTCTCTGTCTCACACACACACACACACACACACACACACACACACACACACGCATAGAAATGATCAATATATAAATAAACTGTATCAACATGACATTTAGGTGACAGGAACCCATAAACACTTTGTGCAACATTTAGTGACAGGCTCTTACTTTGGGGCTCCCTACTAAAATATAGACCTTTTGCATGAACGAACACACGTCTCCTGCACAGGTAGGAGCGAGAAAAAGTGAGCATTTGCTGTTTTTTCAGAGACTTTTACTCTCCGAGAGTTTGATGAGAAAATCAGAGCGACTCTCGTGTCTGCGCATGGAGTAATGAGCCGGAGATGGGAGGTGATTAGCCTAGCTTAGCATGAAGTGCGGAAGCAGGAGGAAACAATTATCATGGCTGTCTCCAAAGTTCAACATCACAGCTACCAACAGTTGCCAATTAGCACTTCTGCTTTGTTTGTTCCATTCATACAAAAACTCACACGTGTAAATACCGGTTAGTGGCATCACAGACAACTTAGTTGTCTTGTTCTTTAGATTGTGGAGCTCTCACAAGAAGATTTATTTATTTTATTTATGACTGAAAGTATAAAATTAGAAAGTATAAGAAGAACTTTTCATTTTCATTTTATATATATATATATATATATATATATATATATATATATATATATATATATATATATATAATGTATTAGTTGGACAGGTCAACATTTCACAAACCATCCTCTGTAAGAAACAATTCAACAAGTTCTTTCTTCATGACTGAAAGATTCTCAATAATTCAAGGTAATAGTCCTTTCAGCACTTATTTATGTTGGTATTTAGAACAGAATTGCCTGAGCACATCTGTATGTAGACATTGATTTACAGCAACAACAAATCAATCACCGGTGGTGATGAAAATGTCACGTATTTAAAATAATTCTTCCATCAATTTAGTATATTGGTTGGTATTTATCAGTTAAAATAGATTTCCCAGCATATTAAAATGTTGGCCGAGAGAACATTTAAAAAAATACTTATGCATTTACAATGAGACGATAACATCAACTAAAACAGTAGGAGTGTTTCATAATTATTGATTAAAGATGAATAATACATTGTCAAAATGTAATCATTTTACCCCCTGGAAGTGTTTTCCAACATATCCGTCCATATATTTATATTCCATAACTGTTTATTTAACTTTGCAGGATGCTGGACTCAAAAAAAAAAAACACATCTGACTGTGGATGACAGCAAGGCGCAAGGACGACAGGTCACCAGTCTGTCACAGGGTAAACACACACACACACACACACACACACACACACACACACACACACACACACACACACACACACTGCTAACCAAGATATCACAGTAGAATTTCTTAAAATTTGAGTTACAACCACTAATTTTAATATCAATGTTTAATAAATCACACGTCACAACTTTCTGCCGTTCTTTTCTTCCAGGACAAATGCTTTGTTTGTCATCAAGTCTCAGGCTGACAAAATATTTCAAAGCTGGCGGATAGCTTTATTAGGGCTCTAACAGAGAAAATCGCTGTCTGCGTACTTTGGAGGTGAACTGATCATACTGAATTGCAATTGTCACTTGAATTAAAGCGTTCAGCGGTGAGGCTCCTCACTGATGAATGAGCTCACCGCTGCAAGCTTCGCCGTGATTCACAGTGTCATTCACAGCATGGCGAGAGATCAGAAGAGTCAGCGGAACAATCGCATCCCGATAATAGTGTCCAGAATAACAGGCTGTGTGCCATTAATGTGACGGGTATTATCTCCGTGGGCCTGTTTTTGCACCGAGGCGAGCAGCCTGATCTGAGTCAGCATCACCTCTGAACGCAGAGCTCCGCCAAAGGTGAGGCGTTCACTGACTGCTGTAGTGGAGTGAATTTTAAATGGTGCATAAATGACACCAGGAAAGTGATTTATGATTTTCCGCCAGTCCAGATGGATAACATATTCTGCGTTGTGTCTCTGTATACAGCGCAGTGAGCAGCTCACATTTTAAAGACCCTTTCATTCGGACAGTTTTGAATTCCATTTGTTGTGCACTTAAAAGACAAAGCTCTCTGCCGCTCTTATTTGCCTGCGCTTTGAACCATAAACAACATTTGTGTTTCTCAACAGTCTGCTCAGAAGGAAAAGGAGTGTCAACCCGACCCTCTGCCGCCTTTGCATAATGTCCTCTGAGTAGTCATGCAGTATAATATCTTGTCTGTCAGAAAGTGACTCTTTTTAAAGGAATTCGCTTTTGTTCTGCGCGCCGATCATCGGTTTAGTAAGAGAGGATCAGACACTCTTTCCCACTGAACGGTGACAAAGATGTGCAGTGGTGTGTGCATTATTTCATAAGGAGGGCTTTACCTTTTAATGACCTCAGGCCTGCTTCACTTAGTGTGTGTGGCCATGTGTGTGTGTTTGAGTGTTCTTGTTTCGCCGTCTGTTTGAACCCTTCTACAACTGTAATCCATTGTTTCTTGTAGAGATGGAGATGTTGGCCTTTCAAAGGAATTCGGGGATGTTATGTTAAGCTCTCTGTATGTGTCTGCAACGTCTGGTCATGCAAACTCCTTTTTTTGAGGACTAAACAGTTTTGGATATTCTTGTTTTTTTTTCGTGCTAAACATTACGATGTGGCATGTGTTTAGATTTTTTTTTTTCTCCCTTTTTTGTTGTCTTCGGAGCTTTTCCTTCCCACAACATTCCAGATGTTGTCGTTTGCTCATCTGGGATGAGACAAAGCATTCAGGTGTGAGCGAGAGCCTCCACAGCGGTGTTTGAGCTGAAATAAAACTTTGCCATGTGTTGCAGCAGGCTCAGGTGTTCACAGCTATTTAAAGGACAAAACAACACTTATTAACAAAGTTGTGACTTCAGAGTTGTACATCCAGTTCACTGCTGCTTTGCAGATTTCCTCGTGTTAATAGTCGTGTCAATACATGTTACCTGAAGACACTGCAAAGACATGCTTTGTGCAAAAAGGGAACAAAAAGTAGGTAAAAGCTTGTAAATGTAGCACAGATATTTTGCTGTTTTTAATCTCATTCTATTGATACTCTCTCACTCTCTTTGTCTTAAAAATAACCAGTTGGCAAACATCAGATCAGCACAGACAACAGCAGGTGGCGTTTTTCCAAAGTTAAGCGTACTTCCTAAAACAGCAGCAGTGCATTAATGTATAAATGATCCCCAACAAAAACCCATTTTACAAGAATGTGTCAGAAGCATTAGAACATAAAGAGAAACAATACAAATAATCAATTTAAATTGAATTTAGTTAAAGACAATTTAAAGTCCACTTTCAGGAAGCTCAATAGTTTCAAACCCTACATTCACTGTTTATTTTTCACATACCAGGCTCTCAGAGTTATATCTTTTTTTTTTTTTTTCATATATTGAGTTTAATTCAGCCAGTGTAATCTATGAAAGGGCCTTTTTCTTTTGATTGCTGGAGTCATCCACTCCTACAGTGTGTTGAAGTGCACATAGTTGAAGGTGTCATTTGATTTGGAACATACAAGTTAAATGTTATGCGTAGGGATCAGTGTACGAACCTTATTTCATAGCATAAGAATGGTGCCTGCATCGAACATGATTTTTTAAATTGAATTAGAATTAGAATACCCTTTTTAACCCTAATCATCACTTTTGTGCACAGTGCAGCACTGAAGTAAACGGTAGTTCAGCTTGGCATGTGTTTAGCAGATAACTTATCTCACACTTGAGATGCTTTAATCTGACTGTAATGGGCCGACAAACGGGAACACAATCTAGCTCTACAGATTTACTTCTCTGATGCATCTACAGGCTTCTCAAGTGCGTTTTATTTTCTTAGTAAGCAATAGGTTTTTCAAGTGTTATGAAACAGAACATGCAATCAAGTATCAGTCATAAAAACACATATTAATGTCTGGTTCTACTAAAGTGCTGCACACATTGAGCAAACTGCGTCTGACAGTCGTGCCAAATATCACACATTATCCATTTAATGTGTTTGCCTTCATGAATATGGAATATCTGGTGCGTGCGACAGATTGTAGGAGTGTGTTCTATAGGATTCATGTACAACACACAATGCGATTTACAACATCTGCAAACATTTATCTCGTTTATATTGTGTTTCTCTTCAGCTAATTTAAAAAACCTGTATGTAAAAGTGCTAAACTTGCCGGATGACAGCTCCACTGCGTACGTTTTGCAGCTGATCACTGTGAGCGACACGGTGGCGTCACACGCAGGCAGGGGTGTTTAAGTGAGGGTTCGCGTGCAGCAGGCGCTGTTTACACGAGCGCTATCTGCTGAAAACAGCATTGTCTCTGTAGTCGCTCGCCGCGGAGTGCACAGACCTCACAAGCATAGAATGAAACGTGATTTAGTGCAGTTTTGCATGTTGGTGGAGGAATCAAAATCCATGCAAAACAAAAGTGAAACCAGTTTAGCCTGGATCTGAGTCGGGCCCAATGCCATCGTACTTATCTTGGTAACTAACTTACAACTCAGTTATGTAGCCTTGGCATAGTTTTGCAGAGGTTTGTATTCAGTTGCAGTGGTACTTTTTCCTCACAAAGACAGACTTTTTTCTTGGTTACCAGGCAACATTTAAGCTGCTTCAAAGGGCACTGACTGTAGGCTCTTTGGTCAAGGTGCCTTGCTCAAAGACCTTCCAGCCGTTGTGACCGGGCGAGCCGACTGAAGCATCTGTGACTCGGGCTAACCTCCAGTGACGAGCACACAGCTTGAGCTCACCCAGCTGCAAGTGGCAAGGATCAAAGTGACAACACTGGTAATTGGACGGCCTTTTTACCTCTCGGCCAACTCGCCACCCCTGCCGAATCCACATCCTCTAATCCATTTATTTCTCATCACGCTCGCAGAGGCAGTTGACACCGCTTGAGAAAAAAATCTAATCATAAAACATAATCTTGTTATCCTGCTAGATGACAAATGTAAATCCTCCTAATGTGTCTCACAAACAAAGGAAAACATCACTGCGCTCTCTATTTTCTCCTCTGACCGAGCAGAAGACTCAAGGTGCCGTGCCGACGAGGATGATGTATCGCCGTGTCTTTTAGTTGTGAAAGGTGGAGAAATGTTATCACATTATTACTCGGATTTCCATTTTTTTCCATGAATAATTCCTTTTCTGTTCCGTTTTTGGGAACACGTTTCATCTTTTGGCTGAAATGAAGAAAACTATAAATTAACCAGTGATGCTGCTGCTTACCTGTAAATTGTGATTCACTGTTGGGGCAGAAGCAGGATTGAGATATGCCCTCTGGAAAATGTTCTTAGCGACAGTCCACTGTCATCTCACAGTGTGACAAGCAAGCTATTTCCAATCTATTATCAGTCCAAAGTGTCTACTGAACGCAGTTTAATATTTATTTCTCTGCCATATGCGCTGCGACAGCCATGTGATGTGAAAATCCGCTTAGTTGTTATTCACAGTGTATTATGATATTTGACAACAGATTCCAAGAAATTAATTCCGGGAAACAGGCTCCGGGTGGGCGATATCAGCACCTTCCTATTGACAGGGCTTTCACACAGATCAAAACTTAATGGGCTTCATAATTAACAGCGATGATTCCTCTCCCCTCCGCTTTGGCCTTTGTTAGGGTAAAGCAAAATGAAAGGTTGACATTTCTCAAATTACTCCAGATTGATCTTGCTCATCCTACTGAGAGCGGCAGACGAGAAAAGGCTAACTAGCTTTGACTTTGAACCTGCGGACCGCAGGCTTTGCCATTCAGGGATGACAAGAAAACATCTCATTAAGTGTGTGGGTTTTTCTGGACGGCATGCCAAGCTTAGGTACCGTTAGGCTTGTTACTGTCATAAAGCAAACAAACAAATAAGAAATATTTAATGGGTGTTTTGATTTAATCTATTGCTCCCCAGAGTGTAGTATTTTTCTCCCCTCACAAAACTGGCAAAGTAGCGGCTCTCTAGTGATTTAATATTGCACTTCAATAAAACCGGGGAACTTGGGGGAGTGTCGGCGCAGCAAAAGCCAACGAAATCCTGACTTAACATAACCTTTTAATGTGTTTCCATTCTGTAATCATCTCTTTATAGTCTTCATCGTACGTTATGGCATGACTGTCCATCCCAGGTGGGATTCAAATTATCGACTTTGTCCTTATGGGATTCGCAGAGATGCATGTATGTGGCGCAGCAACACTGCCTCTAATTAAATCCCATGAAAATCTATCTCCCTGTGATTTGTTCATTCTCATGCAACCACCGTAGAGCTGTGCCATCGAATTCCCGGGGGTATTTATTTATTTATTTATTTATTTATTTATTTATTTATTTATTTATATTCCATATGCGACTTCCTCAGTCACTCTAAAGTTGCAAAGCTCGTCTTTGTTACAGCGAACCTGTCTGAAATTAACCCGTCTCATGACGCTGTAATCTCAGCTCACGTTCCCTATTAGCGGGTGAGCAATCCGACGCTCGGGGAATTCTGCTTCACGGTGATAGGAAGAGCCGACATCGAAGGATCAAAGAAGCGACGTCGCTGTGAACGCTCGCCTGCCACAGGCCAGTTATTCCTGTGGTAACCTTTCTGATACCTTCTAGCAGACCTTCATCAGATCTTTACTGTATAGTTGCAGTACTTGAATTTGCAGTATTTTACAAAGTCATCCCAGTTATCGGTCTGTTGTGCTGTAACTATTAGCGCTACAGTTAATCAGTGTCATGGAGCCTGCATTGCTACATGATGGTTTTACTTTTGCTCAGTGTTCATGTTTAAGAATAAGAAAAAGGAAGGTGCTTGTTGCTCTCAGCGTCCCATCAGCGTTGTTATTTTTGGGTGAAAAAGGAAGTGTGTGATTGAATGTTTTGTTCTGTTGGGTCTTCCTCGGCTCCGTTGGAAGGGAGACTGAGGTCTGTCTGAGCGGCCGGCCAGTCTTGAACATGGGGGATAAAAGGACAATGAGACACTGTTCAGGAAGATTTGTGGCTGTGAGAAGAGGCCAGGTGTCAGTGTGTAACAAGTAATGAGTGATTTTCTTTTTCACTTTACCACTGACAAATCCAGTACTGGAGTGCTGGGTAATTAACTTAAAAAAAAAAAAAAAAAAAAAAAAAAGCAGCCAATGTTCATTGAAAATTTCCTAAAAGCTGCACTGAAGTGAACATTCCAGAGAGTGGCTGCTCTCTCATGCACAGTGTTGACATTGGTTAAATTTTACATTCTGTACCTCTGACGCTCTCATTTGGGACTTTCCAAATGTGCAGTGGAACAATTTTCCAAAATAATGTTTGTATTTACAAAGACACTAATCCCATTTACAGCTAGAATAATTTGTGGGTAACCTAATATATGTGCTTCCTTTAAAACTACTGAGTGAAGACCACAGCCAAACAACAGCTTTAATCTCCCAGCGTGATTCTCCAGCTCCTCTTTATCCACTTTTGTCTGTTTCATTGCTCCTGCCATAACTAAAACAACCACTAGATGTCACCATAAATCATGTACCTTGATTAAACACAGTTGGGCTCTGTGATCAGAGATTACTGAACACTAACACTAATCATGTGAAGAAAAAAAAAATTCTGCTTGTCAGGAACAGTTAGCCTTTAGTTTGAAGTAATAACTTTGTCCCTGTGGGTTAAATTTCTATCAACTCCCCTAAAGTAACTCCCCACTCTTTTTATTTATGCTTTTCTCACCAAATAGTAAAAATAGCACCTATTTTCAGCTGTCCAAGAATAACTTCATGAAGGGACTTCAAGACATTTTTCACATGAAAGTTGCTAGTTGGCCACTGCACATGGGAATAAATATAGCACATACTTCATCTGTCTGAATAAGCTGTCACCGAGTTGCATTGAGGGTGGCTGTAGTTTTGACAAGGTGAAAAAATGCATGGAATAATACTTTCTTTTTACCCCCAATTCTCATCTGAGTATTTCTTCTTTCTGTTTTTTTTAATCTAATGTTATAGACATAATGGAGACAGGTGTGGAGTTCGGTTTTTTAGTATGTTTAAAGCATATGTGGCCGGCACTACAATGTCTTATCACACAAGTGGTCTTTGTTGAAGGGATGAAACATTCACCATTAACCAGGAAACATGAGCCAAGAACACTTATCTTGCCAATACACAGCGACAAGATTAAAAAAGCTTTCATTAAATGGCTCATTCACACGTCTCACCAGCATGTTTGAGCTGCTGGCCTTCATCCAGCGGAACTAGGCCACAAAATCTGGCCAGTTTTCCACTAATTTAACCAAATGTAGAGACTTTTTAAAGGAGGTAGCATTATTACAGATATCCACTCAGTATTTTGTTGGAGCCTGTTGCTCGACAGGGAAACAGACGGCCCCCTTCACTCGCTTTTCCTCACTTCTCTTTTGAAAACTTAATTCTCTGTGCATCTGTCCAACTTTTAACAACATGAATTTGCCCACAAGCCTCCCAAACGGTCGTGGACCATCTTGTTATTTACCCCTACAGTGTATTAAAATGCCGAGCAAGGAGATCATAATGAGTTTTTGAATCACAGTAACTGACCAAAAGTGGGAGGCTGCAACTGCAATTTCCATTTTCATTTCCAGAGACTCAAAGAAATGCCTTCTGCGTTATACACTAATGCGCAGTGTGTGTGTGTGTGTGAGGGTGTCTGTGTGCATCTAAGATATTGTTTTACAGTAATTAGACTTTACGCTTGAGCGATTCTCTGCTTTAATTAAATGAAACTCAAACTAAACTAATGTGCCAAAAGCCTATTTCCAGGGGAAGGGGGCTAATGCAGGAATAAAATAGGATCTGGGTTATTGATCTGCCCGGGTGTGCTGGAGCTGCACCTGGCTATCCATCTGAGGCGACTTTTGACCTGAGCAATGACAGGGTGCGAACCCACACTGCTGACAACAACACTGAGCAGCAAGTAATGAGCTGCAAGTTGGCTGTCTTAGTGTTCCTGAAAGAAGACTTTTGTTTTTTATTTATTTATTTATTTTTTGTGTGCACGTACACTCACACACTCCTGTTTCCCTCTTGTCTCTTTCGATGCTACTCCTAAGAAAATTGCTCTCATATGAAAATAGCACGCCATTCTTTTGTTCCTCCAATAAAAGATGCAACAGCTGCTTCTCAGGGAGTGAATTCTAAATGAGGCTTGGCATTGCCCTCCGCTGTCAGATCCCACAATGACCTGGACTTCTCCTGCTTCCTGCCTCCCCTCTCCTTTCCCGCCTCTCTGCCTCTGTCATCCTCCTCCCCGCTCCTCCGTCTCTCCCCTCCCTTTAAGACGAGTCCCCGGAGTTGGGCGTGTTGACAGGGCTTTTTCACTCTGATGCAACCGTAGGGAAGCCGACGTGTCCCAGGTTGCGCGGAGGCATCGCGGCATGTGATGGCACCTCAGCCTCTGCTTTTAGCGGAAATCACCGGAGTGCTCCGAGCGGAAAGAAAATTAAGGAAAGCAGAGAAGCCCCCTCAAAGTCCTCCACAGCGGTGCATTGTTGCGGTGCTGATGAGTAGTGATGTGTTTGCGCCGCAGCGCTGGGGTTAAGTCTAAGGTCCCCGGTGTGCAGGTTGTCCTATTTGTGATTGCTGCTGTCAGTCTCGATTGCCACTGATCAGCTCCAGGTGACATCGGGGGACATGACACAGCCTGAATCCCTGAAACATGTGACTGCCTGAACCCTGCAGCCAGGCCAGCTCCACCGCTTTCCTCATGGAGAATACGCATAAATGATTAATTCCTCTGAAAAGCGGCGGATGTCAGCAGAAGATGAAAAAGTGTGTTTGTGTGCTTTTATCAGCATGTGAGGAACAGAGGATATCCTTACTGAATAACTGCATCATACAGTTCTTGAACATACAATGTGAAAAAGGGAGATATGGAGCAAGGGGGGGGGGGGGGGGGTGCAGTGAAATAGAACGGCGAGGAAGTGACGAGATATGTGAAAAGGCGAGTAACCGCCTTGTGGGAAAAGGTTTTTTTTTTTTCCTCGTTGTTGTTAAATTGGTCGCTTGGCACAATATGCATTGTGTCTGTTACCACAAATGTCCAGCTGTTGCTGTTGTTTTGGACAACACAACTGCAGGGAAATTACCCTGTACCTCCTAATGCAAAACACGGTTTTATTTCCCCAAAACAACAATCTGATCGCTCATCATCCTCTCATCAGCTCGCTAACAAATCCCACAGTCTTTGTGGTGTTCTCCTGGATTTTGTGGTGAACTGGGATGAGGGATTGAATCAGCTTAACCTTTCACCAGTAATTATAGGTGATTATAAGCATTTGGACATCCTGTTATTCAGAGTTATAGAGGTAGGTGGCCAGCGAGGCTGTAATTACACTGCAGAGGGTTACCTGACTTATATAGTAGGTTTTTGAACCACACAATTTCAAGCACAGCCAGTAAAAGGTGCAGCTGGACCGCAATAAAAGGAAATCACCGGGATTATTTACAACAACCGAGCTCCATTTTTGTATTAATAACGCGGTAGAAAAATCAATAGAAACCCCTTTTTCAGCCTGGAAGATATATTTCATTGGAAGCGCTCGTCCAACTAGGCTCAGCCTTACTTTTTCCCTGTTCCAACCAAGCAGATGGATTTTCTAAAAATTTCACTGAACAGATTTTTTTCCCATCTTTGTTTCCTTGACAACACATCTAAACAAGGAATGGTCTCCCAGACAACAGGTCTGAAAGTACTGCAAATATCTCGCTGCATGTGTGAGCGACGAGGCGGGAGAAAAACATGCAAGGATCGTGCTGTGCATGTCTTGATTTTTCCTTTCCTGCCATACTTTCGCATGGCCAATGCATGTATTGATTGATTGATCTATTTGCGACATATTTTACACATGAATGCAGTTTCCAGCAATGGAGATGCGAAGGAATAACAGGATTATCTGTTCAGTCGAGGCTGTGCTGACTCTAAACTGTTAACTGCGATCCTTTCCAAGACGGGAAACATGGTAGAAGATGCCAGCTGGATCCGTTTCATTGCCAAAACAATACTCTCCGTGTGAAACAAATTGTATTTTTGCTTGATATGCACTGGAATATGTTCATCCTCATCACAGATCCACTCATCGGGGCCAACAATGCATCCTTCCATCTGTTATTGACCCATCCTCGTTCGACACCTCGACTGCAACAGCAGACTGGGTCACTCTGAAGAAATTTCCTTTGTCTCCTCCTGCCTATTCCACTGTATCAGCCGCGATTACAAAGGATTCCTACGATTAACTTACTCAGCAGGAAGAAAATGCCATTAAAGGGCGGATTGTGAGCATTGTTTGCATGGAGGCGTCGCCTTGCCTCTTAGCAGAGCTGTGTGTGAGACGATCAAGCCATCTGGCAGATAGGGGCATCAATAAAGCTGCAGAGTGCCTTTACGCTTGTATTGAGAGGACAGGGGATACATATGACTCAAGCTCTTTGTGTCCTCTGAGCATCAAAGCTGAATTTCCTACCATTTGGAAAAGAAAAACACAACCAGAAAAATGAATGAGATGAGCCAAACCGGAGGGGGAAGACCTTCATCACAGAGGAAGGAGTTTCCATCATCAGCAGTTCTAATTTCATTGATTTATTGGTTCAGCAAGAAATAACTTCTCTCCATTTTGAGCATACTAAAACACACCCCACGTATGAGGGAAAAACCTCGCCTTCCCAGCAGAGTGCCGACGAGTGGAAGCTGAGCCCCGGTTGTTCTGCCTTCCTGTAGAGCCTCCTCTGTCAGTATGGATTAGAGTAGCGAGCTGGAAAACTTCAGAAACAGAACAACACCTCCCAATGCCGCCCCAAACTCTGCAGCCTCGCCTACAACACAGGGTTATTTTCGATATTAGTTATACATATTTAATGGCAGCCAAGGTGTGCATTGATATGTGAATTCAGATGCACATGGTGCTCGAGGGTCTCTATTAAACTGAAATGGAGAACTGTTGCAGTGATGTACTGAAATACTCTGTGTTGGGTTATTTGAGGGAAAAATATAAGATTTCAGACTGTTGTTGGGTACATAGAGATACTTAGTGGTCCTTGGGGGTAATCCGACTTGGCCTTTGCAAGAAATAAGACAGTAAGTACATACATACACAAAAACATCTATCCGTCTGCTGTACTTTTCCAGCCTCGTCCTAACATCAGAGTGTGCTGGAGCTCATATCAGATTATCATGGATGAGACAGAGGATCACCAGTAAAGACAAAATTAAAATAACAAGGACATGAATCAAAAATATCAAACTCAGACATGACCCTGTTTATTGTATAAAGCCCACTAGACACTAGTCAAGATAAAGCAGGTATAAAAACTGATGGATGAATGAACATTTCTACACAGTTTCAACCGGCACATTTTTATTGCTTGAAAGTGCACAATATTTTTTTTTTTTCCAACAAATGGCACCACAGTCTTTTTCACAGACATTTCAGCAAGAAATTCAATTCTAAATGCTGACCGCGAAAGTGCAAATGCAGAATAAGACTATAAGACAATAAGAGCCATAAAATGTGGATGAAATGTCAAAACAAAAGCACAATATCAAAAAAGTAAAGACAGGCCATAAACGTAAGTCATATAAAATACTAGCAACTTCTTTGCACCTATCCTCGCAGCATTTATAATGTGGCTCTGAACTTCACAACATTTACGTTCTCTGTGCTTTAACTTGGTTTTATCTCAGCGTAATATGATCATGATCATAGACTTCACTTGTTTCACAGTGCAGCACTTCATCTGAGATTAGTGAACCATCGGCTGAGCTCCAGCCTCTCTGCTGGGTTCCTATTTACATTGTCCAGTGTTTACATGTTGGATTGTGCGGATTTGATTTGTGGGAAACGTACAGTAGCTTGTCTTCTCTGTAGTTTTTGGCAGGTGATCATTGATTTGTTCTGGCGCCGGGAACACCTCACCAATGAAAGCTGTCAACAACGGTGCCAGCTCCCAACTGCAGCAATACTTGAAGGAAACAGAAGCAGGTTTCAGATATCTGCAGGTTAATTTCCAAAGTAAGCAAAGATGAACGGGATCCAGAACCAACTTGCATCAATAGTGTTTTTTCTTTTGTCGCTAATCAGGTAAAACTTGAGATAGAAAGAAAAAACCTGATAACTTTTCAAAGTTAGTCATTTGTTGCTCTGTGTAAACAGAAAACAACAATTTAGTGAACCTGTTTTAAATTACAGTAAAATCTCATCTCTACAGGAGACTAAGAAATGCAGGTGCAAGTCTGGAGAAACTACATATTTTTTTTTACATTTTATTCTCAAGTTTTGATCTCATTCCCTGCAGAATGTAATGAATTATCAATGTTCCACCTCCAGCCTTCTATAGACAAACATGGTGCAATATAGCGGTGGAAGCAGACACTTCAGCATCCACTAAATATTCATATGGCCGTGCAGGCGGTAATCCGAGCAGGGAAATATCTGTGACCACTACATCTGTCAGTTCGGTTTGCGGTGCATCTGGCCGTTGTTGTACCAACGCCAGTTCCTCTAAATAAAGACAGACTTCTCGCATCCCCAGTTCCCACCCCCAGCCCCGCACACACCTCACCTCACCAGTGCCAGCCAGCCCAAATTAAATCAGGCTTAAATAAGATATATCTCCATCTCTGTATGCAAGGATAGACTGATCCTCGCAGCAGAGCTTTGACATTTCTCTCAGGCCGCGGGACGCCTCTGAAGGATTACCTCAGTGGGAGTGGGCTGCATTAGCTAGCCCATGACGACTCACTCTATTGATGGCCGTGGCAGGTACACCTCAGCGAGGAACCCTTGTGTGGCCTGTGGAGAGAAGTGGAATGAGTATAAATTGTGGGTGTCAATTCCAAGGGGGAGAGCTGGTCATCTGTAAAAGAAAAGATGTATGAGCACATAAGGATGGGTAATTCTACTCCTCTGCCCAGAGAGGACATGGAGAAGATGACATTCCCTCCTTTGGCCTGTGACGGGGCTCCAGACTTTCCGCCCTTCTGCTGACTGTTTTCTTCCCCCGCCAACTTTGCTCGTTGGTCTTTGGTTTTTCATCCGCCCGTGCAGGTATGGCTGGTGTCAAACACGCAGACACTGGCGCACAGCCGTGACACGCCCCGTCGTATTGATTTGTCTTCTGATTTGTGTTACGGCGAGCTGTTGTTTCACCGTGTTAGAAAGTGAAGGGAGCAATGACCCAACTATCAATCAAGACTAAGACAAAAGCAACACCTTGTTCGGCATTGGGCGCATACGCTGTTTGTCAGGCGATGCATCGCACTCTCAAGGTCGCATCAAACTGACAGCTGTGCCAAAGCAAATGTTGAACACCTTTTGATGCAGCCTTTACAAATTAGTTTAATGAGGAATTGATTTTCACTCCTCCTCCTTCTTTTTCTTTTTTTTCTTTTTTTTTTTTGTGAACGAGGCAGGCTGTCCCTCAGGCCTGGTAACAGCAGGCGGTTCAGCTCCACAGGAACAACAATCAGACAGAGAAGAAGCGCCGCTCACGCCGAGAACAGGCAGAAAGAAAGCGGCTCACTGAGCAGAATGACTCACAGACAGGCCCATTCAGATGCACGGTGATGGCTGCAACCTGCCTCTTTCACAGCCACACCAGGCTGCCGGGCTCAAACGCGAAAACCCCTCTCGCTCCCACCCACCCAATGCTAATGTGCGGTAGCCTAATGTTGTGGAAACAGATGGAGCTCAGTCATCAGGGTTGAATGACACAATAGACAGAGAGGTGGAAAACATGTTTCTGAGTGTGAGTGATCTCATCAAAACATCAGAGGGATCAGATAGTACATCAGGTCCGCTGCTTTTAAGTTTGGCTGCCTGGTCGGAAGGATAATGAATAAAACATGGGGGAGGTCTGAAACAACATGGCTGCCAACCAAATGGGAGGTTTAGAATTTCTAAGCAAAACATTTATTCATGACCGGCACGGTGAATACAAAATATTGTTTAAAGGAGAAGAGCGGGTCTGACAGGAATAGTGAAATACAATTGATGGATCACAGCACTATTGATTAGTTAAACACAGGGATTTATCTGCCATTGACTGAAATGCATATAAATCATCATCATCATTTCTATTCTGTAGGCTCACAGATGAAAAACTACCAAACCGAGAGCACGTCATCTTGGCTAAAGAATGTGTTTGGCCTTCTTACCCTTTCAAAAAAAAAAAACTCACAAAAGGATGGCCAAGTCTTTCTAAATGGGTTAATGAAATCCTAGACTTTACCCAGCTGAAGTAGAAGGTATTGATCGTGCTGCGGGGAGGAAATCCTATATTAACGTGCCAGTTCAGATTAATCATTGCATGCGCTGTATGACACTGCTTTGCATAACAGCAACGATCACACCCTCTCCAAGAGGAGCCTGGAATAACAATCGCTCAATGATTGCTCAAAGTCAGACAACAAGTGAAACAAATTTAAATGAAAAAGAGTCAAATGGTCACTTGGAAGAGGCGAATTCTGTCTGAGATGATTTCAAAAGTTTCTTGCTTCTTTTTTATATCCCTATTTGTCTAGTGAATTATGGACCGTCCTTGACAGAGCCAGCTGGAATAATATGTGATATGTTCCAGCGAATGCATTGAGTGATTTGATTATTGTCATTCTGAGGAATTACTCCTTCTCCTCGCAACATACATCTTTCATTGACCTGCCAGCTTTGCTGTGTCATCTCCCAAATGAATAACTTGCAGCATTGATGCTAGAAAATGTGCAGAATATTGTCACCAGAAAAAGAAGGAGAAAAAAAAAATGCCTCATTTTTGTTTTATAAGGAAGTGTCCCTGAACAGTGGTGATTGACATGTCTTCAGTCATGAACAGCTCGAGGTGTGGATCTGTCAGCCATGATCCACACTAAGCCCCCGATAGAATAAGCCGGGGATTGGAGCAACTAGAAGTCCAGCTGGGGTGGATGTCTTCGCTGTGACATTGTCGACTATGACAGGCTCCCGTTCTCGCACGCACAGGGAGAATTTATGGAAATGGAAGCGCAGTGTTGAGACGGATGGTAGCTGATCATTGTCTGTCCCATGCAGCAATCAGGTGAAACCCTGCAGGGCTGAATTTAAAGCAAATGTGCCCTATAAATCTCCAGGTTTCCCTGGGCCGCCTAATGAAAACTAATAGACAGACTGTGGAAGGAGCTATCCATCGTCCTAGTTTTCTCTGCCCAATAAGGTGTTGCTATCCCGTTGTTGGTGCGGTTAAGCTATAAAGTGTTTACATGCAAGTTTCTCCAGGGGAAAGTCATGGCTGAAAGTAAACAGGAGTCGTTTAACTATGAATGCAATCTAAACATAGGTATGGATCACACAGTCTGTGTTGAAGACTGAATTTACTTTTTATTTATGTAGTGAAGTGAGAGACACTTTTCATTTGCAGTGTCCTGCAACCTTTTTCAATGCACACATCATTAACACAGACAATTAAGGTGTTTTTCTGCAGCCGTCTCCACGTAATCACCTACATATGTACCTGTGCATTTCCGTGCACTCATTAGTGCTCAAGAATAACTTCTTATTTGAGAGGGTAGGACGAAGGGCAGATGCTGTGTGAAACCAGAGAGAGAGGTAGACAGAGGGGCGGGAGGGACGGTGGGTGGGGGGACGGAGGAGGAGGAGGAGGAGGAGGGGGGGGGGGGGGGACAGGGAGACTGTTGGTGATCTCAGCCTGCAGATAGGCACCACGGAGACGTTCCCAAATAGAATGTGACTTTGATTTCTCACCTCATTTCACTCTCAGCTGTCAGATAGGTTTCTGCTCAGATGACATCTCCTTCACAACGATGCGCAAAAATGTGGAACGGCTCCGAAATGAGGCAGCTGCTGCCCTACATGCCAGACAGTCTCCGTGACATCATCACCCCTGCCGCTCTCCCGTGACTCACCGCCGCCGACAACAGCCGCCACAACAACACAACTTAAGGCACAGCCATGCAAATGATTCGCAACACCTTCCTAACGCTTTGCCCCGTTGTTGTTCTTCCTTCCTCTGCTTTTTTTCTCTGCTTTTCTTGCCTTGCCGTGAAAAGCCGTGACCCATTTACCTCTGATGTATCAACGTCTCGCTTTTACCTGTGCGGGAACGGTGATGCACAGCCGTCTGCTCCTCGGAGCCCCACGTGGGAGCTCCATTAGCACTGCAGAACTTTCTGTGAAGGATGGGAGAGGGGAACTAGATGACTGTACTGCTATATGTAAGAGGAGTGATTCGGTTGATGTAGTTGTAATATAAAATCCTGTGAAGTCAAAATTAATTCACCGAGCATATTGTGAAGAAAATGACAGTTGAGCTGAGGCAGCTGTGTTTTACTGCCCTGGTAATGCACTGTTACTTAAATGATACTGTGATTGGTTTCGAGAAGAAAAACTCTTGGTCAATATTCCTATGAATCTCGCTCAAAGCGGGAGCTGCAACACAGTCCCATTTTACAAGAATACAAACTCTCTAAGTTGAAAAGCTGGTACTTTAGAATTTAGCTAGCAGAAAAATGCTTGTGTATAATTATCTTCTTTTAAGACCCACTCCAATGAAAATCATGTTTTTCATGTTGTTCACATGTTTTTGAGGCACTTTTCTTATGCTACAGGACATATGTTGAGAAAATTATGCTCAACATTACATTTTTGAGAATGCATTCAAATTGCGATGATTCACAAACGGGCGGGCCATGACTTCGCCCACTCCAACAGAGGGCGGCTCGGGGCTTTGCCCACTAGCGCAGCCAGGCGCGGAGTGTCTGCAGCCCGGCCAGCGGCCACAGCCGCGCTGTGCCGCCGGCGGGGGCTTCTCCGCGAACCCTCAAGCCTGCGAATCTCCGAACAGAGCTGTGACAATGCGGGCTCGGCTGCGGTTAGCAGGGGCATAAGGACGCGTAACGCCTTCAGCCCAGACCGTTGTGGGACAGTCCACAGACAGCCGGACTCGTTGATGGGTGCTGATGGGTGCGTTGCAACTTGTATGTATAGACAAGTGGATCACAATGTTTGTAGACTCGTCCACCTTTGGGTTTTACCACAAGATTATCAGTGAGTCCCTTTCATGCTTTGAAGTAGTTGCCTATTGTTTATGAACAATATTTCCTCATATGTTAATACTTGAAGATTTCTGTGCGTTTCAGAAGCAGGGCAGTGCAAATGTATGTTGTACTTTTAATGGAAAAGAAAAGGATACAGCTTTTTATTCAGTAGCCATAACCACCGCTTGATCCCCCGTCTGCCTAGATGTCAAGGTGTCCTTGAGCAACACAGTGAATCAAAAACTGCTGCTCTATTGGTGTGTGAGTGAGTGTGTGTGAATGGGTGAACATGACTAACAATGTAAGGCCCTTTGTGTTCTGCTAAATTGTTGGAAAATCGCTATGTAAGTGAAATCCATTTACTACTCACCATTATGTCAAATTGCTGATAATTTTCACATCTACTCAGGTGAAACTGCACATTTCAAAGCGTACGCTGGATGACAGTATGATTTGTTTTTATTTGATGTTCAGAAAAAAATGTATAAAAGGATGATTAGGAAGCAAACACAACCTATTTAAACTGTGTATAGACAATATGAAAAAAAAAAAAACTATCTGTCGTATGAACAGCAAAAGTGGACTTGTACACACCCAGATGCATTTAAGTCCTAGATCTGAGCCGGCGATTTATTCCCCCGAAGGGGCCACATGACAAACGAGGCCTGCTGTGAAGGCCAGACCCAGTTCAGTTCTGCTGAATATGAATATATCTCTTATTGGAAAGCAGTATATTACATGAGTCTGATAGGCTACTGTTTCTGCACTGACTCAAATCGTAATCTTTCAAAACAGCAACGAAGGGTAATATGCATCCAAGTATGGTCCATACATTGGAAAAATAAAAGAAGCCACCTTAATAAAAAAAACAAAGCAATTGCATCTGTCATGTCCAATTTTCATTCGTATTTTCTGGTTGACCCTCTCTCAAGTCGGTCAGTCAAAGAGCAATCATATTCAAGCAGGATGCACAAATGTACTTTGTTTTGATGAACTTATTAGAATTTAACTTAAAAGTAATGACTGTTTGTCATCTGTCCACTCTTAGTTGTATTAGTTTTAAGAGGTTGTAGCGCATGACACAGAGCCAGAAATGAACAGCATAAGGCAATTACGATTGTAGCAGAAAGCTCAGAGGGTAATGAGAGTGAAATGACAGGAGCATCATGAAGCTGAGATCCTGAAAACGTGCTAAAGGTTATGGAAATCATGGACCCTGAGAATCATTATATTTTTACTCGCACTGGTCTGAAGAAAACATTGTGACAGATCAGATTCAGATCACACTCGCGGAAGAAAATTTTCTCGAAAGGCGCATTAAATATTCAACATAGCGAATTACATCTGCTGTCGTGACACATGAATTGTTATTGGTTGCATTCTTTTAATGGACAGATTGCAATGTTTTTTTTTTATATTGTCCATTTGTACTGTCTTTGAAGCCTCTGAAGAATACCTTTGCAGAAGGTGTTACCTGCGAAGACCGTTTCCAATTTGTGTTGAAGGCTACAAAAGTGTTTCTTTGATGTAACACAGCCTTTCTAACAAGGAGCACAGCATGTTCAGACACTCCGTCCGTGAGCTATAGGTGTATAATTCTCCTTAAAACGTGTTCGCAGGGTCTCGGATGGTGTCAGCTATAGGTGTCTGTTGGAAATGGATGAAAAACAATAGCAACAAATGGCTATTTTCAGCAAAGCCCAAAACCTCTGTCCAACCACGTACAATAAATAAGATATGTGTCTCGTTCCATAGCTTCGTCCTGCCTCCACTCTTGGTGGTGTTCTCATTCCGAGTCCCGTGGGAGTTGGGCAGGATTGGGGGAGTACAACCCGTGTCACCATCAGGCTGACTGGAACAGAGGTACAGAGGATAAACCGGCTCAAAGTACAGTCCCTGGCCATAGATTTTTTTAGCCATCAGGGACAGCTCTGCAACACTATCTACTTGAGTCGTCTGGCGAGAGCGCATCAGAGTCATGATCAGCCGGCTCGCTCTGTGTAAGAGACACCAGAAAACTGCTGCCGTCCTCGTGAGGGATTATTCAGGAAATATCGACGCTGAAACAATCTGTGGTTGCTGGATCGGGTCATTTTCAAACCTGTTAGCAGTCGCCCCTGCGGTGTCATGAGGTCTACGTACCACCTGCTCGACTTGTATTTTGACCAGATCTGCTCCACTTGGCGATGAACACTATCTCAACGAGACAGCTGGGTACTGGTAACTACTCTCCAATGTTTCATCAACAGGGATTCATGTGTTATTCATTTGCCGGGGCTGCTGGCCGATGGCCATGTAATGACTGTTGATCACTGCAGTTGTATACTGGATTGAGATTTTTTTTGCCCTGGTAAATTCCGCTGTTCATTATTCCTCGCACATCCCAGGGCGAAGCACAGAGCTGCGGTTTAAACCATATGAATAACCTAATCAGGTCGACATCCTCAGGAACTATAGCCGGCTTATAATCAAATTATAATCAAATTCTCATGGAGTTTGCAAAGAATCATAAAACTCTGTTCAATAATTCACATCGCAAATATGATATTACCAGTTCTTGTTTATAAATCTACCCGCCTGCCACCCATCAGTGCACACTTTTTGCCCCAGAGCAACGCTGCCTGGTCCTTCAGCCGCAGAAGTCGAAGAGGGCTGGCAGCCCCAATATTAAAAAGGGAAAGCCACTTGCTGGTTCTGCAATATAAGTGTAAATATGGGCACCTTAGAACAGCTGGGTTATGAATAATGGAAGCAGGTTGCCCTTGGTATTCATGGGAGGGGGAAAATCCTGCCACTCAAAAACAGAAAGGGAGAAGTTCACAACCCTTCGCTGTACTTCTCTTTTCTCTGCTGCTTATTTGCACACATGGCCGTCAGACGCCGGTCAGAAGTGAGACAGCGGCAGAAAGGCTGACTGGTGCTGCAGGCCTCTGGTAGGACTCACTTGTCTCTTTTATCCCCTGTCCTTAAGAGAAGCATCTAAACTGCTGCTGGAGTGCGATCTCTCACCAGTTGTGACAATAAATAGACTACGCGCTGCCCTTGCCAGGCAGCATTGAGAATAGAAAGAGAGGTCAGCCGCTTCAGGGCGCGAGAAAACACACAGCAGTAATTTTGCAAAGTTGCTGTTGATCATTTTACAAGAGGAAAAAACAAAAACAGAAAGAAAGCAGCCCCCTCAGCAAACTGCGATCAAACTTGGAGGAACTCAAGAGGAGAAAATATGTTGTTTTCATAACCCTGTTTGTTAAAGCCTTCCAGGTTGTCAATATCGATTTTTTCCCCATTAACCGATTACTGTCTCGGCTGTGAATTAGTGTCTGTCGGCTGATGAGTGGGCTGCAGCGAGCCGGCAGGGTCAGCCGTCTCATTAGATGGTAGTTAGAGGAGCTGCGCCGCGGTGAGGAGATGGGAACGGTATGGATGACCTCTCATAAGTTTCTGTCGACATGGTCATCCAGACTCACTGCTGAGCCCTCAGGTTTAAGGCTTATTACAGGAAGTGAACGAGCTCGCTGTGTCGTAGAGCGAGGTTCACGGTTCCGGCGAGCCGTAATTAAATGTCTTGACTTCTATTCCAAAACAGAGCCACATCAGCGTGGAGTTTATGCAGCGGTGAAACTCTGAAACGGCTGAAATACACCCACTTGACTTCACTGAGGACTTGACAAGTAAAGCTAATCCACACCAGATACTCGCTTATGCTGACCCCATTTCCCTTCGGTCCTCCTCAATTACTTCAGCCTCTGCAGGGACTTCTGACCCAGTTGATGCTTTAATTTCTTTATTTTCACTTAACCGTCTGAGCAACAAGCTCCATGTGTTTCTGTCTGCTGCAGGATTTGGTTATTTGTCGGTGTGTTTCTATTCAAAGTTTCACACCGATGATCTTGTTTGGTATTTTGGAGAAAAAGATCTCAATTTGATTATTTCTGGGAAATTATAACAAATGAAACCAACAGATATGCTCAGCAGTTCTTCAACAAGTTTTCCTTTTTTTATTTTAAAGAAGCAGTGAAAATAAATCTAATATGCAAACATGTTACAAGGTCTATTTCAACTCTTCAAGGGTGAAATTCTCTTTTACAAAACATTTAAACAGTACTGGACATCACTACATGCAAATTAGATGAGTAGATTTCCTTTCATCACTACCTTTAGGTCATACTGAATATTTCCCTCATTTATCTCAATGCACTCTCAAGTTGCAATCTTTTGAAATCTTTATGCCAAATCTAATATTTTCCCAAAACCCCTCTGTAGCTGTTCATCATTACATCTGTCAAATGACTCTGGATATGTGACAAACGACTGTCAGCTGTGATTCTGTTTGCGATGAATTCAATCATTAACATTAAAGACTGCACTATAAATTTAAACAAGTTTGGAGATACTTCCAAGTTCATGTTTTTAAACACAATATTATTATACCTTAGTGATCAGGCTCGCATCCCCCGCATCTCTTTTCTAGGTCAAATCCGCCTGATGCACTCTGCTCAGCATGCCGTGGGAGTGCACCCAGAACATTCTGCAGCGAGCCACACCTGGTGCCCCAGCAGAGCACTCGCAAACAGGGTGGGATTAAAATGAATACATTATCATATTTTATGAGAGGGAGTAGCGGGGGCTGCGACAATCACCGGCCATCGCAGGACCCTCCCGGCCGTGATCACCGACGGTTCGGGAAACTCTCTGATAGTTTGTGTCGGAGAAGACGAACGGCAGACTTGGACGTGTGGCTACCGAGGCGTAACGCGCCAGTGGTGTCTCGCCTTCAGTTTTATTACAGAGAATCAAAAAACCATCAGTGTGATTTATGCCTGTAGTTGTATGCATTTTGTTTTTATTGTTTGTTGTCAGGATTGGATTCACAACTGTATCTGAAGCTTTGTTAAACGCCACTGTAATGCCATCAATAAGGTGTTTTGTAATGACAGAAAATGTGAATAAACATTTGTCTGCTTAATCCCCCTTAAATGACACGGACACGATCACAGCTTTATCTGCAAGTAAATTAATGAGGCAAAGAAAAGTAGAAATGTGTGCGGGTGCACGAGCGTGTGAGTTTAAAGTTCAGATATGAAGAAAGATTTATTCAGATAGGAACTCCAGTCCTCATATTTAACCATCTGCCTGAAATCAGTTTTCGTGGTAAATAATAATAAACTGTCTGGAAGAAAAACTTCAACATAGCGTCTCACTCGACCCAAAAGGTGCACAGCATA
Organism: Salarias fasciatus; assembly: GCF_902148845.1. NCBI lineage: Eukaryota > Metazoa > Chordata > Actinopteri > Blenniiformes > Blenniidae > Salarias > Salarias fasciatus. The sequence goes on along the minus strand of NC_043746.1, from coordinate 9,953,494 downwards.
CTGAAACTGAAAGTCACTGGGAGTTAAGATGCAAACCTCTTTGGTTGCATTGAGGACGGAATGATGGAGGAAGGTATATTGTTAATATTTATGCCCCGCAGACTTAATGTTGGACGTGCGCTGAACTGCAGCACTCACAGCTGAGACCTGATGACCATCGCACGCTGCTGCACTTTTCAAAAACTTCAGCAAACTCTGGTGGGGTGAGGAAAATAACTGCAGGACCGTTCTGTTTCTAAGAGACAAATGCCCTCGCGCTTTCTCCGCCGCAGTGCCTCTGCTTTAACTTTAATAACGTCTCTGTATATTTCCATGTTGTTTATTCACAAACTTTTATCAATCAAAAACAGACATCAAGACCAAGAATGCTGAAATAGAGATTGAGTTTAGTTCCTGGTTGTAGTTTTATATTCCTCAAAGGTGCTTCTTCGAAAAGTGTGGCTTGGTTATTATATTTGTTGTATTGTATTTGTGATATTTATGATTCCTAACAAATATCTATGTATCTGTGGTATGCATGTGTGGGCATGTGTGCAAGTTTATATTTAAATACTTCATCGAGAATGCTTTATTTAGCATATATTTTATGATATACGTGCTTTATTCATAATTCAGGCCCTCAACTGGTGTTTGCTCGAGTGCTTTATTTTTCATTTATGCCATCCTTATCATCAATAAGTTCTTTGAAATCAGAAACTGAATGAAATGCGGCGGAGTTCAGAGCACACACCTTTCCAATCATTTAGTAATTATAGAAAAATATTGTATTTGCAGAACTGATTCATTTCACTCCTAAAAAAAAAAACCCCACACATCTATATTCAACACCACGTCATTCAAGTAGAAAACCAAACTGTAATTACTGCACGTTTCGAAACTTTTCTCAAGTTGTCATGTTTTTTGTGTTTTATAAGAAGTACAGTGCGTACATCTCTATTTAAGTAATTACATTTTTAGAGCAGGATATCCAGAGTGCACCTCAAACACCCATTGTCTTTTGGACATGAAAACCCAAAAAGGGGAGATTTTATCTGAGATTAAGACCTCTACTCTTTGCTCGAGAGGCGTTTTGTCTCCTCCACAGGTGCGGACGTCTTTCCTTTAATCCACAGAAATAACACCCGTTGGTTGTGAGTACTGGGCTGCAAGGGCAAAAAAGAGACGTCCCATTTTCCAGCGGCTGCGTTTGGCGTCTCCATAAGCTGTGTCTGCTAATATGATTTGTAAGGAGAGCATAAGAAGTAACATCCCATTGCGGCTGACACATCTGAAAACAGAGTCAAGCGATTAACAGAGAAATCACGCATGAGTGCGCTTGCTTACCAATCTGCTCTGTGTATTTGCCAAAACATCCATATATTAAAGCTCGCTGAGCCTAATGAACATCCCACTCTTATTGATGATCCCATTGTTGTGTGGAGGAATTTACATAATCGCTACTTTACCCAGATTAAATTTACGTCCATTAAAACATACCGCTCTTCTCCATCGCTTCAGCTGGGATAATATAGCCTCATATCCTATATGTGTCTGCATTTTGAGCAGTTTTTTCTTTGAAAATCACCTTTTTCTTTTTTTTTTGCTTCACGTGGTAAAGTACAACATTTTCAGAACAACTTTCTGCCCCCTGTTTCGCATCATCGTTATATCACAGCATTTTCTGCTGAGACAGGGACTTGCGGAGTGTTTTTATGTTCTTGGAGGAGGGGGAAGGGGGCTGGGAGATAATAGTGTGAAGGCTGTGTCAGTGGTAGGCAGGCTTCAGAACACATCAGGGCGGCATTTGGAGATAAAAACAGGTATACCTCCCTATCATGTCTTCAGAGCAACCATGCTTTGATATGTTCTTAAAAAAAAAAAAAAAAAAAAGATCCATTGATGTCTCTGACAGCACTTTTCCCTTTTTCTTCATCTGGTAATAGCGGCACGCTGTGTGAATCTTAAATCCGTCCTGGTTCGGCTCAGTATCAGTGAACTTCATTAAAATCACAAGGTTGAAGTTCGAACTTATTAATCAGCAAGAAAAACAAAGATATGAAGACCGACACAATAATTGTCACGTAATGAGTAATAATTTTTGCAATTACTGTAAGACAGCTGGCTTGAAAAGGCAGAAAAACAGATAAAAAGTTCACCGTATTTATATCTCATGATTTTACTGAATTATGACTGTGAAATGAGACATGACTTCCCAGTGCCGAGGTTTGGGGTCAGCATTCTTGAAGCCACCCTTGTTTAGCTCAACTGCTCAGCTTAGCATTTCTTGGCAGCTGTGGTTGTTAGTGTTAAATAAAGACAAGTGGCTGATTGTTTTATTTACCGAGGCCATGGCAGATCCAGAAAATCACGTGAATGTGCCTTAAAAAGTATCTGGAGGTTTACTCTTCACATGATCATCCTTTGAATGCAGACATGTGATCATTAGAGACATTTACTTGAATTTACTGGAGGCCACATTGGTCTGGAAATGGGTCTTCAATATATCACTAAATAAATTTAATATATAGCTCTACATATCATTGTATTAACAGTTTCTTAAACTCATCCACAAGCTTACATCTAGTTCATTAGCTTTTTGTGGTTTTATTTAATGCTTGGTGTATTTTCTAGTATGTTTCACAGAAAATTCGTGAGCGTCTTTCTTCCCTTGCTTGTTTCATGTAGGTTTCCTTTTTTCTTTTCCAGTTCAGCTCCCAGGGCCGTTCTAGTCTGCATCTCAGCCTCAAACTAGGAACGTTTACCCCGATAAGTGTGATTAATCTGTAGCTGTAAACAAGCCGGCGAAAGTAGTTCAAGGATAATAACTGCAGCGAGGCTGCGGTGAAAAGTGCCGAGATGACAGATTGCATCAAATTTCCTGCTCGCGGTCAGAGGTCGGAGGGGAGAGCGCGGACGCTTTTGGAGGATCATATTTGTGAAACGAACACTGATGTCTTCCTGTGTGGCCGTCTTGCTGATCTTCCTGTCAGTGGAGTCATTTCAGCTCCTCAAGCGTTCAGATGGGGTCGTGCACCCAAACACATCATTAGAAAGCTATACATGCCACTCTGACCACCCTCCCCCTTCCCCTCTCTCTCTCTCTCTCTCTCTCTCTCTCTCTCTCTCTCTCTCTCTGCACCATTTGCCAATTCTTGATTAATTCGTTTGTCCGTTTGAGCAAACGTATGAGGAATTCAATTAATTTTGTCAAGTGGAACAATGCAAGGCCTAATCAAAATAAATGGATCCATAAAAGCATATCATTGCTATTTATTACAATAACACATTTATCCAATTTGGTGTGATGCCTTCCAGTGTCCATGAGCTGACCTGTTATTTCCGTCTGCAACACGGCGCTTCCATAGATGCTCCAGAACTGCTGTTACAGCAAGTTAAATCGCTCGTTCATGCTGTGGCTTCCAGCGAAAAGTCAAGCTGTCAGAGTTATATTTAATTGCGTCTGTTGGTCTTCATCTAATGTAGTTTTTTTTTTTTTTTTTTTTAATAAAAGGTTAACAGACACATAAATAGAGCAGGAGAAAAGCAGAACAAAGGTGAAATAAAAGGATTGATTTGCCACAAAAATGAACAGGCAATGTGGAAATAATAACCTTTTACTTTAAAGTGATGTTTTTATTTGGAATTACCAACAATATACAATAGGCATGAACTTAATCTAACATTTCCATTTTTCTTTTTCTCCACATACTTGAATCTTCAGAGCACCCATCTGAAAAGCTCATTAGAAAATACATTGTAAATAAATGAATTAATTGTGCTGTATATAAGAATAACTGTAGAAGTGTAGAAAAACATTATTCTTATTCATTTCTACTGAATTTGACTTGTCTCTCCATTTTGATGTTTTATCCTCAGCCTAGTGAAAAGATTCTGTTTTAAACAAAAAAAAGTGAGCGTCTTGGAAAATGTATTCAATCAATATATTAAATATAACGTATCGATGTGACCTCTGACATGAATAGATGAAGCAAAAGACAATGTGACAAAAAGTAGAAAGCAGTGACTAATATTACTAATTCTTCACATCATATATGATATTAAATTCATTTTTTTCCCCCAAATGATAAGATACAGACCCATTTTATCATATTTATATTGGCCCTGTCTCAGGAGCATCGCTTCGAGGAGCCTCATGCGTTAAACCCAGACAGCTGCAGCTCTTCCTCCACACTTACAGACTGAGATCGACTTGTTTTGCCTCCACCTTTCCTGTTCTATAGACCCACTGAGACTTGCTGTGCTGTGCCATCAGTAACCTATACAGCGCTGCATGTCAACTCACAAGTGACTGCCACAAATATCAGACAACCCGGATGAGACACTTTATCATATTTCATTGCTTTTCAAACGCATTCCAAGACAAGGGCAATGTGATTTATTATTTATGCTTCCAAAGCCACCTTATACTTCTCTGCCAGTGGGAAGACTAAAAATAAGTTCTTCATTTTGGAATTTGAAGAACAGATAATAGACTCTCAGTGCTTTAGCTCTATCATTTAGACATAATGTCCTTAGATATGTAGTTCAATCTAGCTTTTTTTACATTGAACTGTTGAGCAATTTATTTTGTTTTAATTTGTTTTAATTGCCTGGAATATAACCTTAGTTTGTAACAGAAACCAGAATCGCCCAAAAAGATTTCAGACGCATCTAATTTGTATCAGATACAGACTTTAATACCTAAATCGTGTCTGTTTTCTGTTTTCTGGTTCTTAATTTGGTGCAATCAATGATCTGCAAAGGCAATAAGAGTCCAGGTTACAGGACAAGGTTACCTTGCCAGGTTGCTTATCATGGAGAAAGTGGCCTGCCAGGACAAAGCAATTCAGAATTTTATTATCATTCAAATTAGAACATATAGAGGGGACTTCTATCCGATTGGCGAAATAATGGGAGTCATTTATCTAGGTCTCAGCGACCTTTCATTTCCCATTCATGTCTTATTAGTGGAGCATACATCATCATCCCGCCATAATTAAAAAGAGAAAATCAAATTGATTGTAGGAAAAAAGGTGCATGCAGGTGGAGATTGAATGGAGCGGCGCTCTTTGGAGCCTTGTTTCCACAGTACACAGCAACTGGCCTTTTCTGGCTTGATTTCCTTGTGCCGCCTGGCTTTGTGGTCACACAGAAGCTCAGAAGAACACTAACAAGATGTCCGAGGTGTTTATCAGCCCTGAGCAAGCTCCTGTCATAATCTGAAAGAAAAAAAAAAAAAAGCATTATAGTGCAATGATTAATGCGCCGTGACAGGAAGGAGGTTTTTCTCGAAAATTACCCTTCATAATGGATGTATTAAAAACAAAATGAAAATGGCATGAGTTGATGGCTGCGATAAGACATTCATGACAGTGAAAGTGGGGTGTTTTTTTGCAGTCGGGAGTTTTCGTTTATTTTTTGCTGTGCTGCGCTACGAGGAAGCTGTTAGAAAACAACAAACAAATCCAAAATGATGGTATAGTGGAGCCAAGGATGTCAAAGAAAAGGAACGGACTCATCAAAATTTAAACGGATTCCAAATGAAATCGTGTAAGCAGACATCCGCGATGTGCTCGACTTCAACAGATCCAGATAAGAACAGAAAGCAACGGAGTTAAGTACTCATCACATCGCACTTCAATGAGCATAACTCAATGGTATTTCTACTCTCTTCTGGATCTGAAGCTCACAATTCACCGGGGGTCCACATTGGAGAAGATGAATGGGGTGTGAGTTACCCTCAAAGTGGCCCTAATGAGAAATCTGTGGGAGATGCTCATATTTTATCTGCAAAACAGAACAAAACAATTCTCCCCAAAGCCCTCTTAAATGCTAATTGAATAGTAATGCAATGCCTCAGGCATCTTGTTGTCAGCTCATTTGGGCAGTGATTTGTCTCAATCCGTCATAGGATTCTCACTTCTGGCACGCTCTCAATGAACTGCTCAATGTGCCATTGAAATTCATTTCATAAATCCCTGTGCTGTAGAACAGCCTGCGTGCCAGCGCTTTATGCCATCGCACTTCTGCCTCTGCAGGAAGATTTGATACTTGAAAAATGCAAACTTTGTCAAATCACCAGCGTCTCGCTCTGTGTTTGATTTACTGGTCTGGTTTTGGAGCGCCGACCTGGACGGCGGTCCGGTCGTGATTCCCAGTAACCTCGCAGTTAAAACACTTTTAATCGCCATTCTTTGTCAGGTGAAAATGTATTTGCCGAGAAACATAACAAAGTCTTATCTCACTGCCGCACTAATAAAAATGATGGATAACACGGGTGCCCGAGATGATTGGAGACAATTGGATTTCACCCACATTATGTAATTCAATCGCTGCTTGGAGAACAAGCCGGAGTCTCGGGTTCCTCCTCGACCTGCCTCCGCTCGGCAGGGTTATGAAGAGGCCACAACAAACCCCGCTGTGGCGGAGACAGACGCCGCTTCCACTCCACAGCTGTGAGCCACCGGCTCTGCTGCTCGTAACGCTCGCAGGAGATCAGAGTGATCGATGAAGATGAAGGTTAATCTGCCGTATTTGGACAAAGAAAATAGCTCCAACCTCCGCCGTGAGAACGGCACCGGCGTCGGCACGGATGCTCATTTACAAGGAGATGGCGGCAAATGAACACGGCGCATCGCAACAATGCGCCGTTCCCTGATCGCAAAGTGTTTAACTTATTTTCAAAGGTATTACCAGACTGATTGGAATATTGTTTACTACACATAATAAACACACAATCAAATTCTGTTGAACTGAATAATTTGTAAGTTGCCAATAATAGTTGGTAATTTACCTCTTGACACTTTCCAGTGTGAAAGAGAAACAAAAGCGTTGTTTGCTAATCCGGACCGACTCTCTGAAAATACCTTTTTGCGTGGTGATAAAATATGCATCGTCTGCGCCGAACGCAGCATGTCAGCTCTCATTTTCAAGCCTGCTGCCTTCCCCTCGCCCCCGTCATGAACGCGTGCGCCACCTCCGAAGTTCAACTCCAGTCCAGCAGTCCCTCTCAGCGCGGGGTGACAGAACAGGTTAATTGCTGAATTTTGATTGTCACGCTGTGACAGATGAACGCGGCGGAGAAACTCTGGCGTTAACACACAGATAACAGATTGCTATCTCATGCTCGCAGCAGCCGGGCGCCGCATAATGGTGCCGGAGCGAAGAAATTTTAATCACAGAGGTATGTAATGACATAAATCCAGGCATTATGGATGAGTAAAAATAATAGATGAACCCCTTCCAGCTGAACAAATACTCCGCGCGTACTGTAAATGTGAATCGGCTGCATCGCTCTCGTCTCGTGATCAAATTTAAACCTCTTTCCACATTCCACAGTGAATGGGAGTGAAACACCTCATGGAATATATTACTGACTTTAACCAGCAGTGTACCGCAGTATATCAGGAAATCTACAGCTAAGAGAACTTTAAAGGATCAACTAATATATGTTGATATGCATATTTTTACTCCTCTGGACAATGATATTTAACTTAACTTTAGCTTCTATCCATTTACATGTTGGTCAAAGTCATTGTGATTCTAATCTTTAGGATGAAAGATTTTTTTTCATGTTTTTGTTCTAAGGCTGACTTCAGGCTAGTCTGGTCAGATTCCGCTGATTCCAAGTCACAGGTTAAGATCACAAAATCTAAAGGAATGCCTTAAAGATATACATTTGGTACACATGCTGAGTCTCACTCAGGGATGAACTGATTAGATCAGTGGTAGCTGATCACGCCACCCGCGGACATGACCGTGAAGACAGACGTCTGTACGAGCAAGATCATTTGGGGGGCAAGAAAAGGAGTCGTTAACCTAAAAAATGTGCAGAGATATAACTGTCTCGGCCTCCTCATTTATTTATTATCATTAACAATGCAGCTCTAATTATTCAGTTTGTTTGTAGGAAGTCGCCCTTTGTATCGCTAAGTACCCTTGAATGAGCTCTCAGTTTTTAAAGGTTGATGACCCCGAGATCGGATTGTTCAAAGTCACTGGAGCATCTGCTGCAGAGGAAAGGAAAAAAAAAGAAAACATCCTGTTTTAGGGCAGCACGGTGGTGGAGTGAGAATTAAAACGACAGCGGTTCACTTCAGGGTCAGGGTCTGTCTGCCTGTGTTGGCCCTTCGATGGACTGGTGACGGATCGGCGGCGGAGCCTTTCTGTTGTCCAGTGCTTGATGGGAGATCATGCAGCTCCCTGGAACTGAGATAAAGCAGATAAATGTATGGACGTGTGTAACTTTGTTTTACATCACTGATATTAATTATGTCTCCCAGATTTCTTTTCATGTACGTTTCCCACTGCAGCAGCGTTACATTTAGAGTTAGATGTTCCCCTTATGTCTGTTCTTAATCCCTAATCATGCCGTAGTTCTGTCCTCCTCCGTGCAGCCAGAGTCTGAGTGCTGGCTCTCGTTCGATTTCATGTTGGTGTTCATGTGCACCTACTCTCTCCTCATCTCTCCTGTCTGACTCCACCTTCATGTCCTCCTCTGCACTCCTTCACCATGACTAATCCTCCAGTGTTGTCAGCTTTGCCTCCTTTCCTCCTGATTCCCAGTGTGCCTATATGTCCTCAGTCCTGTCAGGAGCCAGTTTGTCTCTCGTGTCTGTATCTGCTTGAGCCTTCATTGCAGCCATTACTCTATCAGCCCTTGTGTGTTTTGTCACACACAAGTCGCTGGGTCCTGTGTTCGAGTCCTCTGTCCAAACCCTGACGGAATGCCTAAATTTGTTCATTTAAATGTAGTTATAGCTCTTTGTTTTTCTCCAAAAAAGAAAAGTCTGTATTCACCACACGAGTCGAGACAGACAGTCATGTTGTCCGGAGCTTTGCTGGTTGGCGAGAGCATCCAACAGCGAGTTACCCACTCCAGTTAATCCCAGAGAAAAGCTTGGCCATAAGTCCTGCTATCTCTAAATCGAACCTTCATTTCTTCTGTTGTTGCACAAACTGCCATGTCCAGGCCATGTACAAACACACGTCTCAAGGTTTCGCGGTAGATTTCCTTCTTATTCAAACCTTTCCTTGACAGAACGGACATGCATGGTGAAATAATAATGCAAATCACGAAATCTAACAGGCTTTGTTTTTAAAAACAGTCAGATCATTTGAACTCATAAGACGGCCTCTTTCTTGCATATTCAGTTATTAGATGAAAAAAAACCTCCTCAGGGCGTGTTGGGATTTGTCACTAGTTGTCAAAACTAAGGAAAGGAATATTACACCACATCATGGCGGGATTAGACATTATTTTTCGGTGTTGCCGATGCCTAAGCCCTATCTAAGCCCTCGTTATGTTTAATGGTGTGAGTTATTGCCTGTCCTGAGCACTGTAACTCACGGGACACAGAGCATAGAACATTTATAGACCCTTCAGTCACTATCCAGGCTGAGGTCGGCCTCAGTAGTGAGCAGGGGATCAAAGCACAGTGATATTCCTCGTCGGTGCTGCTCCGGGATACCTGAATTTTAAAAAGTTCACCTCAGGAAAGGGTGAATTCAATTATTAATGTATTTTACCAGATTGTTTTTTTTTTTTTTTTTTTTTTTTTTTTTTTTTTTTGCAAACAGTCCCAGCTTCCCAAGCACGGAGTGTTTAGAGACTTTTTCTAGAAGGATCCAGTGAAGTGAAGTGGACAGGTCGTATTAGGGGTCAACCCATTATCCCCACTAATGTGCTGTGAGATTAGTAGCTAATTGATATTGCATGCTAATTGATATTAGCCCTGGACACTCTACCAACCTTCGGCTTGACATACTGTCCACACACGTATAATTAAGAGAAGCAGCAGGCTGAAAGTCATTTACTTCAATCTTCCCTCCTTTCCACGGTTGTGTCGTGGTCATTTACATTTATTATTGTGGATCTGCAGGGCAGGACATTTTGGGAAGACCAAAAAACGAACAGGAAGTAAGAGACTGAAACATGAAGGAGACGGAGGAATCACACTGCTTCAACATCCAAACCAACAGCGAGGGAGATCTTGATGTTACAAACTAAAGCCGAGTCTGAAAAACTGGTCAAATATTTATGCGTCGAATCTAATAAATCCCGTATCTCTGAATGAAACAACTAAAGCAGTGTTATAGCGTTGTAAAACTTTTGGTAGACGGAGGATAAATTCTAGTCGCATCTAGTTTATGAAGACCAAACATTTCCATCAAGTCAATTTCACTAACAAAATATCTAACGCTGACTGACTATCTGGTTTTAAAGTCTCACTATAACAAATGTTCAAACTGACACATGCAGCACTGCTACTGAATATAATATTCATAACATGCTGCTTATTTATATTTTCTTTGTGCCTTTCTAATTTTTTTTAAAAACAATTTAATATTCTATTAAATCCTGCATGTTTTATTTATAAATTTATTGGGTAATTTGCATTACAGGAAGTTCGGTTGAAGTCTTCCTGCAGCTGTGGCACACTCTTCTGTTTGATGATGACAAATACGTCTGAGACACAATTCAACACCAGGCAAACAGCTCTGAAGGCGCAAACAGGCTTTTTTTCTCCACTTTTTTTTTGCCTAGCTCACTGCATACACAGAATATGACAGTTTTATGTGAATGTACCCTCTGTATGAAAGATATATGTCATGGAAGAAAGTAGAAAATTATACAAATCAAAAGCTGTTAGCTGAGGCTAATGCTGGAAAATTAAAGCAATATACAAAATACAGGAGAGGACATGGGGAATTTTGACTGATTTGTTGAAGCTTTATTCGCCCTCTTTTTTATTCTTATAGGAAACTATCCTTCATTTCTGAGAAAAAAGAGTGTATCATTATGCATTTGTATAGTAGCTAAAAACATTAGGTTGTGAGTCTGGTGAATGACAAGCAGGTTTATTAAGCCTTGGACAAATTAGCAAACAATGAACTTGAACAAATGAGGAATGTCTATTACATGTGAAATAAATTCAAAAATTATTTCGAGGTGATCTATTAACAAAACAACACACCCTGACAGTAAGACTGCAAGTTTTATATGAACTGATTCCCAAAAGACATGTAAGTAAAATTGCTCACAAGCTGCAGCTCGTGGCCAAACAACTGGGGTTTGTCTTTTTGGGGCAAAAGTGTGACGTGAAATGTGTTGAATGAAGGAAACTGCCTCCAGTGAACTGGGTGGCGACAGTTAGTGGACATACTGGAGCACGTCAATAGAACAGAGGGGCATAAAGCTATTCACAGAGGCCTTTAGAGCCTTGTTGGCACGGGGGACTCTCTACTGCCGATACCTCAGTCAGGTATTGGCAGGCTAAAGCGGTAGAGGTTGGCATGGGATGAGCTTGTAGAGATCCATGAAGGGTGACCTCTGGTTGGACAGAGAAGCTCTGCGGCTCCATCAGCAGCTACAGAGGAAACATTTTCTCATGAATCCTTCAGCAACGTGACGTGACCGCTGCCTCCGTCCATCCAGCAGCCCAACCAGAAACCCCGTCCCCACCCAGACAGAGGATTTGAACTAATCCAACCAGAACCAGCTCGCAGATACAGGCAGTGGCTGTTTGTTTTCTCCACAGGGGGGCAGATCTTCAACTTTAATTGAGAGGGAGGCTCAATTTTCTGGGAGAGGCTCAAACTCGAGCATCGACAGTCACTTCAGGCCTGGTTCAGGCGTCTAACTCGTACGCCCCTTGGTTGCCAGCATTTGCCAGACTCCTCCAGCTCGGCGGAGGCCCTGAGTTCAGCTCAGGATACTGTCTCTCCAGCGGGAGGAGAAGCTCCTCGGGGCACAGCCAGAACAAGGAGAGGGAAGTTATGAGGGATTTGAGGGGCTGTCTGGGCTTCTTTGCTCTTCATATTGCCACCATGACCCATGGGGACCAAGCTGCAATGACTGGAATACATTAAAGCAATCTCATTATTTTTCACCGTGCAGAGAGACTTCGGCATAAAGCTCCGTCACCTGAGTCCGTGCGATCAATCAAATGTAGCCCAGAAGTCACATGACTGCACACAGACTCTCCTCTGACGATGTTCAAAGGAAAATCCTCACAATATCAACAATTACCGAGTGATTCTTTTAGGGACAGAGTAGGATAAAATTTCCGCTGCAGCCACTCAGATTCAGCTCATGATGTTTTCCGCTGATTGATATTTGCTGTTACTGATCTGATTTAGGGTGAACATATTTTGATTCTAAAAACAAGCCCACTCAGTCTGGGCCTCAAGATACCGAAATGGTGCTTGAAAACTAACTCAAGATCATTTTGATTTACTCAAAGTAGGCCTCCTCCATATAGATGGAAAATTGAATTAAAATTAGAGGAAATTAGAGGAATATAATAGTCTCTGTAACCATGCAGAAGCTTAGAGAGGTTTCTCTGAGGTTTCTCAGCATGCATGCGCATGCCTGAAATAACCTCTCCTCCATAATCAATGGGACAAGTATGACTCATGAATCTCAGGAATGAAATAATGATAGGAATTATTCCTCTTCTGTATAAAATAAATCAAAATTCAACAAAATAGCCGCTCTCTTTTCAAACTTTCTGGACAAGAAAATAAAAAAACCAGAAGTGATGTTTTGAATAATTACTTTGTTCGAGATGAAATGTTTCTTCTCTGAATAGCTGCACTTTGGCATTCTATGGATAAATCAGAGGCAGTACTGCTCTGATGTATATTGTATCTCGTATTCAGGTACCTTTTGTATGCCTAGTCTTGACTTTTACTCAAGTATTCCTTTAGGTACTCTGCAGTATTTCTGCTCAAAGTGAGAATCAGTAAAAACTTATCAATTAATTGGAGTGATGTTTAGTTAAACGTTCACATCAGCAATAATTTGATCCAATAAAATGTGGCTGTCATGACACATGGCCTTTATACTGTAAGAAAACTATATTAAGAGATTGTAGATTGATCCTGAGCTGATACGATTAGTCACCTGCTGAAACTTCAAATGAGTTTAGTTAGTAATGCCAATCATTACTCACATCACAATTACATGTTGGATGATGGAAAAATAGTTGTACTTTTGTTATTTTCAGCCAACGTTTTACCAGTTTTACACCAGGAGTATCTGATGTTAACAAAATAACCCGTCTGAGAGGCTGTGAGAAACACGAAGTACACAATCCCCACACGGAGGGAAGATTTACAGCTTCGCTAAAAGAGTTAAATGAACCCTTATTTGTACGTCGGTGTTACTTGAAGTGTTATAACAAAATCTGCTCACCTCAGTGCTACCTTTTTTTTTTTTTTAATTTCAATTAGATGTTACTGTTGTGTGTTTATGTGGTTGTGTCTCATAGATTGCACATAATTGCCACCGGTTTGACTATTACGCACTCGTGAAAGAGGTTTTTATTCTCGGTAAAGAATGTTAACTAGAAAAAAATAAAGCGGTAGTAAAAGGAGACATTGCAGCTGACAAATAGCGAACATTAGGTTTTAAGATATTCACCCACCATTAGCAATTACCTGACTGCACACAGCAGGTCTGCTTCTCACGCTGGAGCTGTGGGTTTAATATCTTCTGCAGCTCGCAGCAGAACCATTCCCGTCCCTTAAGGACACACACAACATATAAATGAGATGTTCCAGTCACTTTTAGAAGTTAAAGAAATATGTTATGAAGTAAGTATGTGCAATTATGAAATTAGTAAGTTAGCTTCAATTACTGAAGTGTCAACGAGAGTCGTGTAGTGTAGATTCTGTTCCATCATTTGACAATGAAATGTAGCTCTCTGGCCGTATGAATACACCAACAAAATAATACTCCGAACTACTGTGAATACTGAAATCTTCTGGGCATATTTGAAGCGATGTTGCTCCGACCTCTGCTCCCTGTTTGTGAGAGCAGCAGAAACGCCCACCATGCGTCCTCGGAGGGATCCCCGCACACGCAGCGAGGTCCCGTAGCATTCTGTTCCAAGCACCCCTCAATTTGAATCCTTGCTCGAGAATCCCTTGAGAAAATGTGAAAACTGGACATTTTCGTGAAAACATTAAAAAAAAAAAAAAAAAAGAAAGAAAGAAAGAAAGAAAAACAAAAATCAGTGGCGACCCTGTGACAACATGTGAAAAATGCACATCATTGGTCAACACATTAGTTCATGTGTTCCTTTCTTTTTGGTGTTGTGCAGGTTTCTGCATAAAATGCATCATGTCTGATAATTCTTGTAACATATCAAATATCAACATTAACACATTCCAGATATGTTGCGATTGTAGTATTTGGTGCAAGAACAGCTTTGAAAAACAAGCGGCACAATTACACATGAACATAGACTTTGCTCACTGTGAAACAAATCAGTTGTGTGATTGGACATGTTGGGTTTTTAATGAAGTCCACTGTGGTGATGACGTACGTCTCCCCCATAATGGGGCCGAACGATGCCATCGAGGAGCTCCGCTAATTTAAAAAAAAACCCTTACATATTCCCACATCACTGCATTTCTTGTTTTTCCTGGTAAAACAACAGCAAAACATCGCTGAATTTTCATGCGTCATCTCTTACATGCTTGTTGAAAAACTAATCAAGGTATCAAAGCATCCCTGTTCAGCACCGGAAAAAAAAAAAAAAACAATCAAATGGAAATGACTCTTTAATCCTTTATTAATTCCCTCATCAGTGGCTCACTTCTTATTCATACTTTTGTCAGTTTCACCTTGCTGGTTATCAGCCTCAGAACTCCTGTGAGTTTAACTTGTAAGTTGAAAGAACATCTTAATTATGCTCCCTGGCGCACTTCCCAGCATGCAGTGCATTTCAATTGACTTTAGAGAATTTTTTCCTTCTTATCATCTGGGAAAAGTTAGTGGATGGAGACGTGCGCTTCACGTTGGCTTTGTAAATCTTTAATCAGTTCTGATTAAATCTATAAATTTCTGATAGTAGCCAAGTATGATGAAAGTTGGTGCAGCAGGTGGTCCTGACTTAGTTTGAGACGTCTAAACTTCACAGCACCAGATTATTGGTGTTGTATGTGTCCAGTGATTACAGCCTTGTTTACAAAGTTCGTCGTGATCGCTGTCGTCGTTTGGATCCACAGAGTACCCGTCCTGTGAAATGTCACCGTGTTATCCGCTCTCGGAGGAACCGTGGAGACTTCTCTGTGCTTAAAGTGAATTAGTTTGTTTACGGACAAAAACCCTGCAGTGTTTTCCACCTCAGCTCGGCTCATTTGAGCACATGAAGACAATCAGAAAGCAATTGTACATGGCTGTGGAGTGGAACAATTGGACCTTGCCGGGAGAAAATTTGTTGTGGCCATTGTTCACATTTAGATTTAAACTCTTTCACCCAAGTAGTGAT
Source organism: Salarias fasciatus (assembly GCF_902148845.1). Lineage (NCBI taxonomy): Eukaryota > Metazoa > Chordata > Actinopteri > Blenniiformes > Blenniidae > Salarias > Salarias fasciatus. Next base: position 9,938,234 of record NC_043746.1, on the reverse strand, counting down.
GTAGTGTTTTTTTTTTTTAGACAATGATAATATCCTGCTTGAAGTTTTCCAAATATAAATACATTAAAGGTATAATGGACAATGTTTTAGCCAATGAATGGCGTGATGCGAGTGTCAACTATTGGTCCTCCGACCTGTCAATCATGCTGAAGAAATGCTTGCGTTACGCCGTCAAGCGCGCTCGTCGGATCAGCAGAGCAGGTAGGATGGTCTGGTGCATGCACGTTTTTCAAAAAGCGAGGAACAGACGTTTGACTTCGACTTTTTCAAGAAAATCGTCCATTATACCTTTAAGGCTTTTTCCATGATTAAACAGAACAATCAACGTAACAAAATGATCTGTTTCAACTAGGGGTGGGACGAGACTAGCCCCGTAAACCAGCCCCGCCCACTCCTCATCCGCGTTTGGATTTGGAGTTAAAGGTGTAATACAACATTTTGATTTCCGGGTGGATCACCTAAATAATTGGTGGGTCTGTTTGTCAATCATTCTGACGAGCTGCTTTCGTAAGGTGGTTCTACTTGCTTGCGCCCAATCAGCTTCTCCCTTTTGCGCATGCGCATTCAGAGTGTTTATGTAGCCGGTGAGCTTCTGAGCTAGTACTTACCGATGGCGAGTCTGACATAATGAAACTGTAACTGTTTCGGAAAAAAAGCTTTATTTATGAGCGAGGCGGATCGCAGAAACTGTAAACAGAGCCGTGCACGCCGGAGAAGAGGAGATCGCGCTCGTACACTTCCGCGTTTCCTGGGAGAAGCAGGAGAGCCGGGCGGATGGTCTGGCGCATGCGCGTTGTTCAAAAAGTGAGTAACAGACGTGGGGCTTCGTCTTTTCGAGAAAATCGTGTATTAGACCTTTAAGCTTAGTCTGGATAGGAGCCCATTGAAACTTCTTGCAGGGGGTGTCGGTTACTCCTTTGACTGACAGCGCACTTCAGCCAATCAGCGCGTCAAAACAAATACGTCATCAAAATGCGTTCGCTTCTCTAAGGGTTAGCATTAGCTCATTAGCGCTAGCTTCCTTACACGCAAAGACACGCGAAAACGTCTTTTCCTGTTAGAAACTCACCATGCGCAGACTCTTGCTCTTGCTTGATTGTTGGAATTCTTGGTATTTTTGGCTATAACTTTACTGAACTTGAGTCCACAAGACGAGACGGAGGGGTGGGGGGGTGCTGAGCAGTGCCGAGCAGTGTGGTACTCACATGCAGCGTTGGAGCGGCGCAGAGCAGTGCTCACACGGAACACGGAGCGTCGGGGCGCCCCTTGTACGTCCACGCCACACCCCCCCCCCGTACACTACACCCTAGGCGGCCGCCGAGTTTGCCTATCCCCATTCAAACCACAGCGCACAGACAACGCCATGACTGCATTTGCCACTAGGTGTGCTGTTTGCAAAGTTGAACCTTATTTTACACAGACACCACAGAAGAAGAAGGGCGCCGGAGCTGCTGCAGGCTCTCTCTGCATGTTGGTAGAAAAAGAGTGAGAGCCGGCAAGACGTGGTAATATGTTCAATGATACGATGCACCGTTTTTTCAATAAAAGAGAAGAACTGAACGATCGTTTCCGCACATTTTATTTACGTCGTAGCTGTATCGCAAGTAGTTTGTGCACTCAAAAGACCAAGATTCCTTGCGGGTAGAACATGCACAGAACAGTATTTCATGTCCCTTTCGACCGGGTTTTTAAATATAAATAGGAGCATATTCGGGGTTTTGCACGTGTTTATATGGCTGTGCACCATGTAATGTATTATTCCGTCAATATTCCAGTTAATAAAGAGTTATTGGCTGCATACAAACGTACTCCAATCTCGTTCAAAGCATGGACGAGAAATCTCGCGGCATTTCGATCTCGCGAGATCTCGTCCCATCCCTAGTTTAAACCCTTAAATCCAGCCTGGAGGGTCGTGTACGAATGTTGCACTCATCAACAGCTGTATTGATTGAAATTATGAGATTTCAGTCATTCTTCTTTTGTTGTCTCTCTTGGGGGCCCTCTGGTGGTCATCAGGGCGTTACTCACCGGCATTTGCTATTTGCATTGGGCAGCCCTGACGTTAGGCCAATCCTTCTCTAACTGACATGATAAATCAGAGACGTTTTGAATTACTTGTGTGGTTTGCATTTTCTTCCTGTGCTCGCATTGATTTTCTTTGGGAACCTCATTTCTTCCTTCAATCAAGAAAAAACAAGCATTCAAGGTTGATTGGAGACTTTGAACGTCACCTTAGCTCACGGTCTGCTGTGATCAGTTCCACCACCTCACAGCTATTAAAGGAGATGGATAGAAAGTACATTTAAAGGAGCAGCGGAGACAGAGCAGAAGAGAACGACGGGCTTCAGTGGCATGCAAAAAGTTAAGAGTGAACGCTGACCATAGCCATGTAACCTCCACGCTGCCTGTCGGATGTCATAAAACCCAGTTTCACTTCAGAAATCCCATTCTCTTCGTACAGTTCCTTCGGCACAGCAGCCTTTTTTCGCAGCAGCTTGACCACAGAGCAATTGAAGCTCTCACTGTGATAAACGTTGTGACCAGCGCTGTTTTACAGTGTGTGCGCTGTGCAACCAATTGCTGTAGTTGTGGCACAATGCCATAAAGCACTCCTCACTTATTTCAAGCCACGGCACATCTCGGAGCCACTTTTCAGGGGGGGGGGGGGGAAAAAAGTATTTTCTTTCTTGTGCCGGGCTCAGTCTGCTGTTTCTTTGTAGGTGGCTCAGCTTCACACTCGCTGCTTAATAAGTCAGCGTCAATGCGCCAGTACACTAATACGCTCCAGTGACCGAACCGATTGTACACATTGTTGATTTTTGAAGTGCATGCATACCAGCTTGTGTACGTCTGGAAATGCAAGGTTACATGAGAACAAAACATGTTTTGCTTTCTTTGTTGTGCTGCACAGTCTTGTTCATGTGACAATAGCTGATGAGTCACAGATCGAAGAATGACTTTGCAATCATATAGACTGTGAAAATACCGCTATAGGCGCCAAAGTGAGCGCAGTCAATGTTACTGCATGTTGCATTTTTTCATTTTTTATCTTTTAACCTGCATGTTTGAGCTTTTGAAACTTTTTGGCTCGATTAGCTCCAGTGCTAATAACACACGAGCTAAGGATAGTCACATAATTTCAGCACAAATATAAGCTATTTTATATTCATTGTTATTTGTGAATCCACATTATTTTGTGCCCTGCTAAATAATTGAATTATTTGTGAATAGCATCCCTAAAAAGGTTTCGCATTTCAGCATTTTGCTGCTCACACCTATTTCGATATTTGTTGTGCTTCTGCTACATCTGAAAGAGTCACTTTCTCCCGGGAAAAGTTTTCCCCTGTGTTGCAAACTGTCAGTCAGCTTTACTTAGCAATCAGGGAACAATCTGAAAGCAGTGTTAGGTTCAAGAAATGCTTGGTTTGTGCTTAAGAAAGTCTGGAATGTTTCTAAACTGTGGCGAGTTCAGAGGAGTCCTATAGGTGAGTCCACACAAGGTCTTCACTGCGTTTGAGTCAGAAAGTACGCTTGAAGTTCATTTCGTTGGAATGCTCAAAAGGCAAACCTTGGGTGTTGTTTATAAGTCCAGTGGAGCAGAACGGCATTAAGTGTAAATACAAAATCTTCAAATTTTCACAAAAGTTTCATTGGAACTGTTTATGTGGAAATATTTTTTTTAAAAAAAGTGGCCCAGACGCTGGAAGTTCAAAGGTCTGACGTGTTTTAAGCCGCAGCTCAAGAATTGGTGCAGTGCGAGTGGTAATGATCTCTAAAGTTACCAGCTAATTAGTTTTTAACCAAATGCCTGCAAGATTAGTGGTATTCCCATTAGTGTTGGCTGTACTTTGTTTCTGTTTTGCAACTGATCATCAGTGCAGGGATGCTAACAAGTTGAACCGGGGCAGTGAACGAGGTAAACATCGCATCAAACATTACAACCTTAATTGCACTTCTGTGTAGAGCTGCTGTAATAAATGTTATGCTGCTATGTTGAGTTTATTTATAGATGACATTTACTGGCATATGAATTACTTAGCAACGTGAGACTGCTCACCGATGAAGAGCTCTATTGTTGGAGAAGGCTTTATTATTTGTCATTTATGCAGATGCAACTTTTGGATTAATTCACTTCTGGTTAATATTTTGTCTACTTGGATAATAGATGAGGATGTTGCATAACAGGTGATTTATCTTACTTTGACGGATGTTATCGATTTAGATTTAGTCTGATGTTTTTAGATTTTTTTTTTTTCAATTAAATATGGCATAGTGGTGCACTGGTTAGCGCTCATGCCTCACAGTGAGCACATTTCCAGTTTGATTCCTGGCTTGCAGGCTTTTTCTCGTGGCTTGTTCTGTTTGCATGTTCTCCCTGTGCATGTGTGGGTTTCCTCCAGATATCACTGTCTCCTTCCTTGATCCCCAAATCAAAACAAAGCATATATTTGAGGTTGATGAGGTGCGTTAAAAATGCATTTTGATGGTGGTGTTCCCGGAAGCAACCTGCATTCACTCGTGGTGATTGACTCCAGCGATCCCAAATCAGATGAAGCAGTATAGAAGATGGATAAATGAAATTTTAGTAGTAGAAATGTTTTCAGTCTACAAAATTAATACAGTCTCATTAGGAGGAAGAAATACTGTCTAATCACTCAACAATCTGAACAGATAGGCTCAACACACTGTCTTATCTATAATGCAGTCAAATTTATAAACAGCAGTCAAACTGTGTATCATACCTCCCAGGAATTGAAAGATTGCATGAGCCGTCATCAAGATTATGAACATGCTGCTGCTGTTTAGTTTGTTTTCACTTCCTCAAGTTTTCTATTTTTTTTTCTTTTCTTGATATTTATATTCCTTTGCTAATCAAAATCAATTTAAAACAGTGTTATCTGTAATTGGATCTCAGGACGAATAGCACAGGGGATCTTAATGAAATGCTGTCAAACATCCGAATTCATGCCTTGAAGCCTCTCGGATGTTACGGGAAGCTGGGCTTGGTGGCGCGCTCGTGATGAGACGTGTTGTTCTGAGCGCGGAGAACATGCTCTATGTGGGCCACGAGTCCCGCAGCCCCGCTGTTTGCCAGGAGTGCTGCGAAACGAGATGCTGTACATCACATCCCGCTACCCCCAGTTTCCATGGATACCACACCTGATTAGACGTGAAGTCATGCACGTGCCCTCTGGATTATGACAGCAAGGCGAGCCAGGTGACATCTCTCAGAGAGGCTGTACCACTCAAGAAACAAGACAAAGAAACATTGGTGCGCGAACATGTTATCAGTTTCCATCGGGTGTGATTCTGTCGATCCCCGAGTGATGCACAGAGATGTTGACTTTTCTTCCTTTCCTGTTGATCTTCCTACTTTGGTTCACGATCAAATGTTTGACAGTCTGGAGATGTAATCGACTTTATTTCCCTCTGTCTTCATTCTATTTTAAAACCCTTTATTGCTCTCCACGTTCACTGGCTCCATCGCTTATTCCCTCTGCTCAGCATGCATGAAGTGGACAGCACAGGCAGCCCGGAGATCCATAATCCCCCTACAGGAGAGAAGTGGATGGCTTTAATGATTTAAATCTGGTCAATGAGCACTGTCTCTAGTTTGAAATGAGAAATCTGAAGGCTTGCTGGAATTAACCCAAAAACGACCACACTCACCACATCAGCATTCCCCCAAGTCAATGGTCATTGACTGCTGCAAGTAGGTGCTTAATCATTTTTAATTAGAGATAATCAGACATCTTGTCCATTCTAGTTACAAGAGGCCAAAATGAAGGTCTACAAGGATCAGCGTTCTCGATTTGACACCCTGACTCCAATTTCTCCAATGTGACAACTCTGTTAATTCCAGATTTTTCCCCTTGAACGGAGCAGATAAGTCAGTGCCGACAGGCTAAACATGATTACCCCTTTGAAAGGAAGAAGCCGTGTTTGTACACAGAATCATACTGGTGTCAGTGGCTGGAAATGAATACACTGCGTAGCAACAAAGTGGCGGGGCTGGAGGACGCAGAAGTGAGGGCGAAGAGTCGCAGAGCGCCGGGTTCAGCCCGGGCTGGGTGTGGCGGCGCGCTCTCTCTCGCTGGTGGTATCTCTTAGTAATGAGGCCCTGTGAAGACACGGCTCTCGCCCCTCGCTGGGCCCTCATACATCATTAATGTTCCCACATCATAGTCCTGATAATTACCGAGGACGTGAATGTCACCTCAGTCGCGCCTTCTCCACGGAGCATGACAGCACAGGGTCTGTGGTCTGCCAGACGTGCCACGAGTGGAGCATCTCGCATGGCTTCTCAGACGCAGAAACACACTCCCCGGTCCCTGCACACACTCGTGAATAAACTGATTTTACTCACACCGAACCATGTGTGTCCTCTTATTATACTCACAACACGCAGAGGACTCGAGTTCCTCGACCGAGTTTTAGCAGCTGCTTGACTTTTCTCCACAGTCCCTGAAAAGTGTCGGAGTGACAAAATAAGACTTCGTTCACCCAAATTAGAAAATAACACGGTATTTTTTACTTCGTGCTGTTGGCATGCAGACATTCACAGCGAACTGGAGGGAGTCATCAGAATTCATGGACGATGGTCCCAGAAATATGGCTTCCATGCTGGAAATGTAGACATCACCGGGAATTATATTTAATTACGAGTTTTCCTTCTCAGAGTAAAGCAACATAGTGACTGTACAGCAGGAACAAGCAGAGACACACTGGTAATGTTATTTTCATCTTCCCTTCACCCTTTACCATGCTGTTCTCTCTTAACGGAAGAAAACTTTCTGAAAGTTGTCACTAGCGATAAAACTAATGCTGGCATTGATGTTCTCGTCTGTCAATACAGTTTAAAAACGACATTAAAGAACAACCGCAAGACTCTAAATTACACGATGTAACAAACACGCTGCAGTTCGTCATTATTTACCAGGTGAGTCACAAAGCATTGTGACTTTGAGACTTTATTACATTAGATTCTTCATGTATACATGCACTTTTTTGGAGTTTCTTTTTACTAATACTCCCTTCATATGAACGCAGATATCTGTGATTAAATGTTCTTACATCCTTTTAGCTCATTACTTGTTTTGCTGTATCATGGAGGAGTGGTTACCACTCTTTTCAGTTTTCTTTGGGAAGATTTCTTCCTCCCACAGTTGGTTTTTGACATGAGGTTAGTGGACGGGACAACAATAAGATGGTCAACGGAGACATGCCAGGCTATCAAGTACCACCGTCTTTCCCGGTGAATCCCTCAGCCACTCATCAAAGGTGTGTTTAAAAAATGGTAAAATCATTCCTAAACATGTGGCTGCTGCCAGCGTTATGGATTTGTTAGCTTTCTCAGTGCTGATAGAAATGAGAACTCAGATGTATATTGGGAGGGAAGCTGTGCGACCCACTTGCATCTGTCCAATTTAACGTGATTTATACGCGGAACGTCTCAGACATTTGTCTCACAGTCTGACCTCGAGTAAACACACAAAGAAGCCGTTATGGGTAACTACTCAGGAATCACTGTCATTTGCCATGTGTCTGAGCGAGCAAATGGCCGCCCGCGACTTCCTGATTTGCAATAAAATGACATGAAACGCACCATGCAGTTCTCATCAGCGAACGTCACAGACGGTTGATAGAGACGCCGCTTGTGGTTAATTTCTCAGTCAACTGAAACAACACTCTTAAACGCCACATTCAGTCGTCTTCACCTGAGAGTAATTATCCAACACACAATCGAAGCGTTCTCTACAAACGTCTCCTTCCGGTAGATACAGAAAACTTTGAAACCAAGTTCTTGTGTGTATTGCAGATTGATAGTATTTTACAAGACTGAATCTTATTTTCTCACCATGTGTTGGGATCGTGTGTGAAAACAGCCCAGTCTCTCGTTTCCAGTCGCAGTTCTTTTCCCTCTCTGACATTGAGAGAACAAGTCTCAATATTCATGAAAACATTTTCGGAAAACACTTTGTTTGCAGCGGTAAGTGCTCCTGTCTCTCGGGATGAGTGTGTGTTATGTGTGTTGCCCCAATTCTGAAAAAATATTGTTGTCACAGAGGATTGTCCAAGGCGCAATATTATTATTTCTTCTTGACATGTCAAGTTTCACATCTACTCCAAATGGATCATGCATTGATTTTTGATTGTGCGGGTAATCATCATCATAAGAGTCAAGAGTGCAAAAAGCACAATCTTGCAAAGTACCTGTCAGCGAATCCACCAGCTCGAGCTGGGACAAATAAGCATTTCTACAACTGTGTTTATGGAGTTCAGATGGAGTTTATGCAGTGTGATTTAAGAGAGACAATAAGAATTCATGCAGTGACATTCATTATCTACAGAAACATTGGTTTGTCTTTGGAACAAAACAAAAAAATTACAGATTTCAAGAAAACTGCATCTAAAATGAATATTCCCTGGGCACGATTACGGTTATGAAAAAGGTCACAAAGTCCTGAAATCAGCCAGCCAGTGGAAAAAAAACAAAGAAAGAACTGGGATTTTGCTTGATGAATTCTGTGGTGATATTTCAGGTTAATACAGATTATGCACATAGAGGATTCACCATTTTAATCTTTGTTAAAATATCTTTTATAAGTGTGGTAATTGCAGTCTTTTTGGCGAGAGGAGATACCCAGCATAACGAGAGGAGACAGACTGGAGCTTTGCACACAGGAGTGGGTTTTCACGCCCCCAAACGCACTTGAATAAAGAAAGGAATTCTCTGTGAAACATTAGAGTCTGCTCATTAAAAGGCCAATTCATGTTGAAACATTTAAAAAACCCTTCAACATGTTTTGGGTGTCGGGGAGTGAGACTTACCCTTCTCACTGTCAGGTTACCCATGTGACTGAACAGATGTTTTCACCTCCGTCAATTCTCCTCTTTTTCTTTTTTCCACTTTTCCCTTCCTGCTTGAGGATACACACACAGACACACACACACACACACACACACACTGCAGGTTTTAGAGAGAACCCTCATTAGGCCAATTACTCTGACCTTCCAAATTGCAGCCCATCCAGAAGCCTCTTCCAGTGAATGTAGCCCCCCCCCCGCCTCGCCGCTCTCTGGAGGGGTATTCAGCATGCTCCTCTCACCCCACTGATAGGACAGTTTAGCTTTAAATGAGCTTGTTTTGCCTCAACACATTTCTTCCCGCATATCTTCCAGGGCTGTGGGCTTTATTGATCGCCGCCCTCCCCGGGGTGCTGGCGCCTGGACCGGGGCGCTCGGCGGCAGCTGGTTGGGCCGCTGATGGTTGTTAGCCCCGCTGGCTGCTCCGTTTGGGGGCTTTGCGTGATGCCAGGCTCAGCAGTTACCCCGCTCCCCTACAGCCCTGTCTGAGGACGCTTGTTAGGATGCCGCTTAAAATAGAGGAGAAATATCTCGTCTCACTGCACCACTTCGCTCTCCGCATGCCTGGCTGGTTCAGGCGGCTGACTGGCACAAGCTCACCTGGTGCCTAGAGTGTGTGTGTGTGTATATATGTGTGTAAGAAAGAGAGGGAGTGAGGAATATTGTAAAACAAAGCTTAAGAGACTTGTTTACCTCCATATGTTTACCTACATATGTTTTCATTGGAGGCCGCCGACTGTGATATCCCAGGATGACCTCCGGGGAGCCGGGAGGGGAGGCGGAGCTCACACACACACACACACACACACAAACACACACACACACACGGTTTACATCTCCAACTCCCCCTCAGAACAAATCCTGGCTGTGCTTTGGCCAGGAGGTGAGTTACATGGCATCCAGTGCATTGATGTGTTAATTTTGAAGATTGTTTTTTTTTTTTTTTTTTACTTTTGTTAACCAAGTAAAATTTCAATGCGATGAAAGACATGTTATGTTGTATAAAACAGGTTTATTACTCAGAAAATCACATGCAAGAGAATGTGGTACATAAATTGTATATAAAAGAAGAGACATTTCAGAAAGCACACAGGCAAGAATAGACTTAAGTTTGTGCGTTCTTGTATAAATGTAAATTATGTGAGGTTGGCTTCCTGAAGTTTACCTTTCACCTAATCTCAGCTGTCCTTTTGACCACTAGTTGGACGAAGTTTTGTAGAATATGGTTGAATATATTGGCCAGTAAATGAAGGTAGAATTAAAGTTAATAAATGTTCAGTCAAGGAATCACGAAAGCTTGTACTTCTTATATCTTATACCAAGTTGCCACGTTCACATTATATATGAAAAAATATAGAGATATATAAATAGAAAGGAAGACGGGTAAATAGATAGATGGGATTGTGCAACATTGATCTTATTAATGTGATTTCCCTGCTTCGCAGTACTTACAAGTTATACATTAAAGTCATACAGGATTTGGAAGATTAACCTGCAGGTATTTTCTCCTCATGATGGTGTAATGATGAATTAATCATCACTGGGTCGATGGTTTGGTTTGTGCTGTTGAGGTTGTTTTGTTATTTAGTGTGTTTATTGTTCTGTTTTTTTTTTTCCAAAGCTCACATCTGAAATTAAAATATCTTAATCAGAAAGCCAGATTTATTGAAATCAGTAAACTAATTGAATTAGTAATTTTAAGTGCGTCAGGGGTCCCTTCCAGTTATTTGGCTCATTACAGCACAGCTATCATTATATTGGCAGGCTCAATAATGGTTTTTCAACGCGGCAGTTTCTCTCGGATTTCACTGCACCGTAGACGCTCCTTCAAAAAATATCTGAAACTGTTGGGGGGCGACTGCTCCGGGCGGCTCTGGGGCCAGGTGGTGCGCATCAGTACACACAAACAGCCATCCAATCAATGTTCATATAAGCATCTTGATCCACACACACCGGCACCGCGGCTTTCAGACGGCAAGCACTCAATATACTTTCAATTCAGATCACTCAGTTAAGTGTCAAATATTTCATGATATCCCTGCATTTCATGGTGATTTATTGCACTCTCCAGGGAATCGCTTACAGGTCGACTTCTTTATAAAAGCATGTAGTCTTGTTATTGTTTACACCGAGACGTTTGAGCTGTAGAAGGAGCCCCCCCACCCCCCGGATCCACACACACACACACACACACACACACACACACACACACACACACACACACACACACACACACACACACACGATATTACAACCCCTCACCCCTACACATCCCACAAGGCTTTCAGGCATTCAGGCATTCAACTTATAAAATATAATTCACTGCTGTTCCAGAGGCAATAAAAAGCAAAACCACTCTCAGGTGCATTAGATGCTTTTGATATCGAATACCTGGTAGACTTTCATATATAGTCTGCAACTGTCACACTTTTGGTTCTATATTTCATTTTTGATGAGTCTCCATTACAGTTAAAAAATATCTTCTAGAAAGAAACATGTGTTTTCTACATTTGATACAGTAAACCTCCACCCCCGTCCAACTGCATGCTCTATGTTGTGCACACGGCAAAATGTGGCATAGCTCAAATTTTAGAGAAAACAAAAAATTGTTCACACACATTCCACACACCTATGTTTAACAAGAGTTGCTGTTTTAATACATTCTTCTGTCTGAATTGTAATAGGAGGCTGTTTCACCCTGCATGACTTGCTTGATCAATATAACAATAAAGAAAACAGAAAGGAGTCATAAGTGCGTTGTCAAATATTCCAGGTCTACAGCATCAGTATCCTTCTGTAACATTTACACAGCGCAGTCGTCAACGGGAGCCTTCAGTGGGATATGATATTTGATGATGAACTGAATCTCCGCTGAGTAAATGTGTACAATTTATGTGTGTATACGTAAGCAATCCCTGGCCATGAAATCAAAACAGCGAGGGTTTAAGTGCAATCTGCACAAAATTGCCTTTTTTAGCATCAGTAATTTCAGTGTAAAGATGTTTGGTTATCCTTCAAAGAAATATATTTTCAATTCCAAATATACTCGAGCTGTCACACTTTTTTTTTTTAAATTTTTTAGATGTGAGTTCAGTGCTTAATGACCCTAATAAATATGTGTGATAATCTTCTACTTGAATTTGTCATCGTAGCAACTGGTCACCAGAGCATCGGTGCTTTCTGTTGAATAAACATGCAGGTTATGACAGAGGAACTTGGTTAATTTGAAGCCGGAGCGTCAGTCTCCCTGGCTTCTCTGGGTGTTTTCTCCAGATTCAGTTGTCTTTAGCCTTTGTGCTCGCAGGTCTGTGATGCGATCAGCCCAAAGTGGCCTCTTTGCAGCTCAGTGTCACGGCACACACACCTGCTGCCTGCTGGTAGTCGTCCAGAATACCAGCGGCGTGTGTTTTCTGAAACTTCTGCCAAAGTGGCTCAGGCTCTCTGTTTTTCTTCAGCTCGTTTTTCTCCTCAGATTTGGGAATGTTTTATAAGTTGGTATGTTTGCACCTGGGCACCGAGGCAGAGCTGTGAGGGAAGCATGGAAGGATAATAGAACATAATATAGCATAGACGCTGAATTGGCCGTCTCTATTATACTGTTATGCATTCCATTTCATTTCTTGTGGTAATTTTGAGACGGCGTCTGTGGTTTCAGGCTCTTTGACTTCCTCTCCTGGTGTCTGATCGCTGCTCTGCCCTGACGTCTTTCACCTGTGCCTCAGTGTGTAATTGTCTGCACCTGGTCGCTGTGCTACAAATTGGGCGTCTTCTGTGTTCTGCTTGTTGTTTCATCTCTGTTCCTGTGATCTGCATGGGTTGTTTTCCTCAAAGTCTCGGCTTTACTTTCTGTGATCGCCTGCATTTGTTGGGGTTTGGGGGGGCGGTTTTGGTTTTCGGTTTTTCTTGTTCTAATGAAACGAGCTCCTGTTTTGCCAGTGGCGGAGTCAGGCATCTGGAGTCCACACTCCAGCAAATCATAACACTCCAACGGGGTTTGAACTCCCATTAAACTCCTAAAAAGATTCTACAAACAATTTTTATTGTGTGATGTATTTGAGATGTTGCCCCAAGATGAACATCCCAGATTAGTACAGGCAAACTAAAACAGGTACAGTATGAAAGCATAATCCTGAGTATTCAGTGTAGCTTTATTCATACAGTGCCAAAAACAACATTGTCGTCTCAAAGCACTTTCAGATGACATGAAGGAGAAACTCCTGCAGAACCCGACTCAGGTGGAGACTTTCTGCTGTCACTTATGAAAGAAGTCCTGCAGACTTGTTTAACGTGGGGGCGTAAGGATACGTTGTGGTCAAAAATAATCCCTGGTTCCTCACAGCGGTACTGGAGAAATTAAGGCGTATCCCAGAGCGGTGTTAGTTTTAAAGAGTCAAACACTTTGGCCTTCTCCGTTGAAAATTTTCCAGATCATGTTGAGATGTTGCCTTTCATTTATTCTTTTATTTACCTATTTATAAAATCTATCCAGAATTTCTTTTTGTGGTTGTTTCTCTACTTGGAAGTTACTGGATTTTATTGGAAAACTGAAGAAAAATGTTATATGTTAGAGCGTTTTTCTCTGTAGTATTACTAAATATACCCTGTTTCCTCTCAATATGGAGAAAGCATGTTTGATTAATTTACTCTTTTCCTTCCATTACTTCTGTATGAAGTTGTACACAGTATGTATCAACAGCTGAGAGAAACTTTCCATTAACACAACACATAACACACATCACCTGACAGAGACAGTGACTCATAACTATAATGAAGTTTGTTTATAACACATTTTTTAAATAAGTTGAATTATTACAAATACTGTGCCGTTTAGAACAACATATGTTCCTACAACAATATTGTTAGCCCTGATGAACTAGAAAGCCTTACTGAATTTAATTACTGATGAATTTAAAAGCTGCAACATTTTTTCAAATGTACGTACTACCACTGATTTCAAAGTACTTAATAAGCATTCATACTTTTATGAATGCTTGTAAAGAAATAGACTCAGAGTAACCCACAGAGAACTTTTCATAGACGCCAAATTCATGTATACATCTTCATAAGTACCAATTATTGTTGTATGGAATTGAAATATATGCGTTAGTGGAACCGAGCAGCGGCTCTGCAACGCCACTGCCAATTCCTCTTCACATGATTTCATATTTGTGGCAATTAAATACTTCCTGTTTGTTCCAATAATCTTAGTTTATCTGTCTTCCTGTGTCACAGCATCAACGAGACGAACAGTCACCACCAACAACAATCACCTCGCTGAGTGAGGACGAAACTCTCGCTCTGTTTGAACGTAATATTCCCAGACAGTTCAGCAACTAATTTGATATGTGGGACATCGTCTAATGTACAGTGTGGCGCCGTATATTCCCTCTAACGCTTCCAGACGGAAAGCCAATAATCAGTCGCCATTGTGTGTGAAGCCTGAGGATAGAGTTTATTTTGTGAAATCTAAGAGATTCTCATGCCAATTAAGCACACACAGCTGCAAAAAGATCGGACAATTAATTAAAGACACGTCATTGATTTCTGCTGGTTCCCGTTACGATCTCATGTATGGAGGTTATTCCCTTCGCCAGATTTATGTTTCATAATCTGCACCATCATTCAGATTTAAGCTAGCCCAGTTGCTGCGTTCCCTGTTTTCCCGTGCCGTCACGAACGCTGCCGTTTCAAAGCCGTTGCAGTTTTGGTGCCGGGATGATGAAACTGAAGCATGCGTCTCATTCTACACAAAGCCGCTGGAGAAATAATAGCTGAATGCAATGCTCTCAAAAGGTTTTTGTGTATTTCATTCATTTCTGTCTCGTCCCGTTGAGATAATTGTTTTAAATATATTCTAAAGTGTCTTAGAAATATAACATATGCATTATTAATTTTCAATATGACCTGTCAGGAGATAATTGTTCTTTGTCAGAGACAAACCGCGGCGGATCCCGTTTCAGCTGAAGTGCCGTCTCCCCGCCATTATCTCCTAAAAATTAAATGAGGCCCATCATATTGACACATTGATTGGTGACCTACATTAAAAATAAAAGAAGTCAGGTAATGGGAGACACCGTTGGAGATAAACAGTCGGTAAATTGGCCGTCTGCAAGCCTTTTCTCCGATTTCTCTCCAAATGTGAAAGAAAAAAACAAGTTAAAACATTGTCTTCTATGTAAATGAATGCAAAGTACAAGCTTCTCCAGCTTTTATTTTTTTTAAGAAGATTCTCAAACGCTTCATGTTCACATTTGATAAATGCCAGTTTAAGGTGGTTTATAAATGCTGATGCTCCTCTCAATCACCGCTCCACGCTCTTCACAAAAGGAGTGAAATTAATTAAATTCTGGATGAAACAAAGGCTTGGGACATAAAGGGCTGCTGTTAGCATTTTTCTAGCCCATTGATTCCTTGTTGCTACTGCACATTATAGCCTCCTGAACCCTCATAAATCAAATCATACCCTATTGTCCTCTTCAGAAGGCCCTCTTCAGCGTTCGCTCCAACATGGCCGAGGTGACAATAATCTATTGTTTCAGTTTAAGGCTCAGCGCTGCACCTCAGACCCATGGCCACAGAGGGCATCGGGATGTATGTGCTGCCTGTGGGGAGGCGGGGAGGCGGGGAAAGTGGGGGGGGAGGCTCACTGAACAGTGGCTGACACATAAGGGTCGAACGCTGCAACGCGGGGAAATCCATCTTTGTCTCCATGAGGGCTGCTCGCCGCGTACCAGAAACTTTGAACTCACCGCTGAACTACTTACAACCTGAAACACCTTCAATCGTATCGAGTTAATGAAGAAGGGAGAGAAGGGGGGCGGAGGGGGTCAATAGATCCTCGCAGAAATCTATAGAGGTGAGCATTGACAGAAAAGTGATTCGCACAGCAGATTGAAATTGAAAACAGTTCAACAGAAACATTTAATGCACCGTTTCTCTATCTTCAGCAGTTTTTCTTCACCTCCAATATCTAATTACTTCATAATCATTAGTTTATATCAGTTTATGGTCTCCTCCCACTTCGTCCACACCACAAGTCACAGTGCTGCTGGGGAAAAGGCAGAGCACACAGCTAGAACCCACACATGCACATGGACAACATGCAAACTCACTAAAGATCAGGCTACGAACTTCATTTTCAATCTTGAAGCTTCTCTTTAAACATCTCTTTTAATGTGATCCAGTACAGTGTTTGCACCAGAAAACATGTCTTTAAAGACTTGTTTATTGTTTTTTTTTTTTTTTTTTTTTTTTTTTTTTTGCCATAAACGTATAAGATATGGCGAACGTAAAGTTCAGTTAAAAATGTCTGTGAGCCTCAAACAAAACTGAACAGCATCAATAAATAAAAATGTGCCTGTGTGTGTGTGTTTGTATGATCAGAACTTCAGTGAGGTTGAAATCCTTGTGGGACTTACTGTCCTATATAGACTGTTACTTAAGAGGTGAACGTGGAAGAAAAACCAAGAAAAGAAAAGCAAAAGTCTCTTTTGTTTTTTTTCAAGCAGAATTGAGTTCAGCTGGGTTCCACTCAGACTGCAGATCGATTGCATCTGGTCAGCGGACTGACATTAAATAGACCAGTGAAGCAGCTAGTAAGACACCAGAGCTTAGCCGGAGATCATTTTACAACAAGGCGGCTGCTTCAGCAACGTACCGCGGCTGTCTGCTGCATGGCGGCGAGGTCTGGAGCGTAACTCAGAGCGCGGCGCTCAGACTGGTGACAGGAGCGAGCTTTACGCCCCATAAACACACTGAGTGAACCGGGCAGCACTCATTTCATTCAATAAGACTTGTATAGAGATGTTAAATTAAGAATAATTCATTGAAATGCAACATTTAATGTGTACAAAATTACAAATCTTCAGTGATTTATATGAAAACTTTATTTATAAGACAGAAATGTCTTGATTGTACAAGTACATCTTATTTTCAAATAAAGTTAATAATATGGAAGAGCACTACTTAATAGCAGAATTTTCAATTCAAATGATTTACTTAAGTACAAATATAAAGAAAAGTGAGAAAGCGTTGCACCTAACTGTAGAAATAACATTAAATGTCTCTATACTGTAATGATGACTGTGAGTACTGGAGGTCTGTATTAATGTATCCATGCAACAGGCGTCTGTAGTTTACTTTCTTTTTCTGCTTTATTGTGTCTTTTTTTTAATCAAGTCTCAAAGAAGTATGTTTGGAGGACGTGAGGGTTGGGAAGTTCAAGTATTTACATGGAATAAAAACAAGTCATCAGAAAAAGAGGGAAAAAATCTAATTACTCAAGCACAGATACCTCAAATATCTACTATTATTCAGATTTTGCTACTTCAGTGCCACCATTGAATTTCATCTCGACACAATCATATTGTATTTATTTACATGTCAATGCATGACCAAAAAAAAAAAGTAGTGAAATCTGGAATGGATAAATCAAATGTGAGACAATCAAGCACTATAACACATACCAAACATTAATCAATAAAAACCTTTTGACCACTAATCTTTCATACTGCATCATCTAACCTGAGGCCACATGGGGAGAACATGCAAACTCCACACTGAAAGGCTTCAAGTCATGTTTATGAAGAAGGTGTTGCTGATTCTACATTTCTGTTTGGTCATATGTGAAGATTTAATCGCCTTTAAATCTAACTTTTCCCAATAAGTTAATGGAATATATATTTTTCTGGCACCCAAAATCACCCCCCCCCCCCCCCCCCCGGGAATTAACTCTTGGAATTGCTTTGCTGCCTGCCGGCCATCATTGAACCAGCACTAAAGACAGAACGGGGGTCAGCGGTTTATTGATTTGAAAACTACTTCAAGCAACAAGGATGATCAAAAACGAGGCTGGCAGAGCAGGAGGAGACATGTGGCGCTCTGTGTTTTCGGGCAGGTATGGAGGCTGCAACAAATTTCGCTCCAAAGCAGAATTGCTCTGGAAACAGTTGGAAGCCTCTCCGGCCTGATTTGCATGCTGGTTCTTCATCTGCCTGCCAATTTAGTCCACGGCAACCGCTTCGCACCAATCAGTCAGTAAAGATGTAATTTTATTTGAGGTGGGAGATTTGTCCTTTTTCAAATAGAAATCATTTTTGCCCTCCTGTTTTTTTTTTTTCTTTTTTCTCTCGCTCTCTCTTCAGGGATCTTCTCATAATTTTAGTTGAAATAGACGGTCGTCTCGTCAACCTGTTCATCCATTCACTCCTTCTCGTTTTATTAATGCTGATGCAGATGAGGAAGCACCTAAATGACACTCAGCAGCACAAGAAATGAAATCATCTTTTTCCAGGATACAATCAATTAATTGAGCCCTTGTTCAAAAGGCACCGCTCATTATCTGGAGTGAACCTTTAAGTAGCGGTGTACCGAAAATGTCTAGTCAAGCACGAACGCCGGCTCCTTGCTGAAATTGGACTCGAGCACAGTTTTCAAAAAAAAAATAAAAATGTAAAGAGAATACTCCAGTGAAAGTGCAGAGCAGCCATTTAAAAAGCTACTCAAATATTAATTTCTTTTTAAGTAGATTTATTCTAGTTGTTATTGCAATCCATTTGGTTTAACAATGCAGAAAATTTAATTACAAATGTGAAAATAAATCAAGAATATTATTCCATTACTTCTATACTACTACTAATCATAACCATGACAGCTTCTACTCACGCTCTCAAAAACTTCTTTTGTGAGTATTTGTAATGAATGGATGATGAACGAACGCCTTTGTTGTCGTCATGAAAGGTGCATGATGAAAGTGAGACAGCTTCCTCAGGACGGTAAATTTGAAATGTGTTTTAGTCGACCAATAAAAAAAATACATTGATCTAAACAGCAGCGAAGAAATATAGTATATGTGCAATAGTGCACGACTCAAGAATCAAATATGAAATATCAAATATCCAGTGACTCAGAAATATGTACAGACACACACAAAAGAATAATATAAAATCTAATCCGAGTCATAAATATGCTGCGGCGGGCGCAGGTAGAGCTGGATGGGTTCTGGAGTTTCTTCAGTCACAGATCCGAACACTTTAAAACTGTTCCTCAGTGTTTCGGGCTTGAACATTCTTCCTGAGGGAAGCAGGCTGAACAGTTACGGTCCTTTAGGAGGGATCCTGAGAGTTTTGAGACATCTTAACACCTTGTGTTCTCGGTGCGGTTGGATCTCGCCGGACAGGAAGATCTGCTTTGTGTTTTTGACTTGCAGAGGTGCGATGGCCTGCAGATATTGGTGCGGGGAGGCGCCGCTGAGCCCTGAGAGGTCACTGTGGAGCAGCGGTGGCCTGACAGCAGCCTGTGGGCGCAGCTGTAGGCTCTCCTCTAAAGGTCACCCCGACCTGACCGAACACCCCGTCTCACTGCAGCCACGAACTCTGCCCATTAAATGATCTGTGATTCTGCTCCTTTTCTGCTCCGAAGCAACCTTTTCAGTTTGCAGCCATACATATTAAAGGTCTCCAATGACAAATGTTGAAAACACCTCGATTCCTGACCCACTTTGTTGTTCTCATCTCGCTTCATTTGGTCATTTGCTACAATGTGTTTGGAACCAACGATGCATTCAAGTAAGCTGGGAAATGGCACGGTTTAGACTTGAGGAGGTCCTATTTCCCAGTTTACTACAATCTATTTTACGCTCCACTTCAATGCACAGATGCTGTTCAGCTTTCACAATATTTTCTGCTGTTAATAATGATAACGGCACCAGATTTCATGTAAAAACAAGCACGAAAACATGTTTGTGACTGAAGGCATTTCTAAACTTTAGCTAAAACCTCTGCAGTGATGAGTGAAGTTTGATAACCTCCAAGGCTGACCAAGTTCTCAAGTGCTAAAAAAAAAAAATAGAAGATGAAATATGCTGTAAATCAAGGTTGCACTATTCACTGTTCAGCATCTTACTTCTCGTAAGGTGTGAAACATGAAGGTTACATTCCTCTTTTGCTTTGATATGTATTAAAATATAAAAATGTGTCATAGAATTTGTGATAAAATCGATGGATCAGATAGTGTCCATTTCCATGTGTCATATGTGGCTCGTTTTATTCCACACTGTAGTCGTCAGTAATACAGACTGACTTCCAATTTTCAAAAACATTTGAATTTGAAATGGACAGTGCCCACAAGATTTTTTTATGGCTCACTTATTTTTTCATTTGTAATAAACAAATGAAAAATTAATTTGAATCCAGTTTTCAATATTTCCACCCTGACACAAAAGTACAGTCATGTACAAATGATGCATAAAGTAAATAAAATTTACACCTAATGGTTAACATACCAACCAAACAGAACAACATAGCGAGAAGAGGATATCAAAAATTTATCAGATAGATTCAAACAATACATTTTAACCTATTTCTGCAATAATAAACAATCCAACACAAGAAAATGGATTACAGTGAAGTAGCTATTGTTAGTTTTAGATGGAGAAAGCCTGATCTTGCTGATCTGTCTTATATTTCCAGGAAATAGATTTAAAAAATTCTTTAAAACCTTTCATAGCAATCAAGTCAGTAATGTTTAGCATTTATAGCATTTTATATTGAATGTCAATGGGATAATAGTGTTTATCTTGCTTACCCGAAACAGTCAATATAAAATAAAGTCAGAGCATAGATGGATATTGTATTATTGGTGTCGCATTAGTATTCCACTATCATATATCAGCATTATATCATTATTACTGTGTATTGTTGGTACTTCACGTAGCAATGATGGTTTATTTGTTTTTATATTCGGTTTTTTCCAGGAAAAACCAATCTGTTGATAAAATGAAATCATGTTGTTCTCCCCCGTGCAGTACAGTAAATTTTACGATGCCACTTTTATTTCTGATTCCTGAACCCTCCAAACGTCTGGTTGCGACGTCACTGTGGAGCAGAGCTTTTCGTCCTGTCACATCACTTCTGCGGCTCTTTCAACAGTCTCTGCAGGGAGAGGGCTATAATGGAAGAATAGTCGGCGGCAATTTCATCCCCATCAGTAGCCACATGGGTCAGAATACATCGCCGCTACCTGACCTTTTTCCCCCTCTTTTCTTTTTCTGCTATTTGCACGACGGGGCATAGCATTATTGCCTTATTGCTTTATTCTTTCTCCACACTTTTTTTTTCCTTGAGTGGACAAAAACCTGTTATGTGCAGACGCTAAATGATGTACTCAGTGGCACATACAGAATATGGCGAAGACTTTCTCCACTAAGGGTTGTCAAAAAAATACAGCGAGCTACCTGTGGATGATGCTGAAGGCCCACTGCGGGGAGAAAGTTCAACAGGAGCGTAAATTACAATGTTAGAGGGCATGGAGGCAGGTTTGCAGATTAATAACTTCCATCACTTGGAGGGAGCAGAGGGTCCTCCACAGATTAACTAAACACCCGGCGGGCAGAGCGCTGCGGCACGCTGCGGAGTTCCACCGCACGATGTTCCACCGCACGACGTTCCACTGTACGACGCTCCTCACAGACCATAGCAGAGGATGCGTTCCTCACTTTGTGTTTATTTGGCTGATTTAATGTGAACATTGCTCATGAACATAAATAGTATTGTGAAAGTAAATTTAATCCTGAAGTATAGAGCTGCGGGGTGTTATGAATGTCCTTTTAATGTAACAGGTCACCAGAGAGTGTTTTTTTTTTTTTTTTTTTTTTTTTTTTCCTTCTGACACCAGGAGGAGACTCTTAGCTTGGATAACTCATTCATAGTTTACAATTCCAAAAGATCAGTGGTGGTAAAACATTCATCCACTGCAGGGCACAAACACATTCAACAAATATTTATAGTTTGTGTACTTCTGTGCTGCCTCGGCTATCTGTATGTGTGTGTTTATGTACGTTTCACATGACCATGTTTATTCTTGTTCAAATATAAGTGATTTGTATGTTTATGTTTTTTAGATGTGTGAAACTCTTTGATTGCAATGCGACTTTTTAGGTAAAGTAAATTTAAAGTGAATGGTAAAATGGAAAGGAAAAATTCGATGACACACATAATTTATGTAATTTTAAACTAAAAGCTAAAAAAACCCCACTAAAAAACATAATCAAAAAAGCATCAGAACAGCAAGCAAATGATCAAACAGATCAAAAACAAAATGAAGAGAAACCAGTTTATTCTGCTAATACTCAGGCATTACAAAAAAACAAAAAAAAATTTGATGGTGCATGACTACCATTCATGCATCTTTTTAGAGGAATCATTAAACTGGAAGATATGTTCCTGCTGGGACAGGAAGACTTAAATCTCACTCTGCGGAGCCTGAATATCCCAGATTATCTGCTGCCACTTCCAGTAAAATCAGTCTTTAGAGTCAGAACTTCCTCTTTGACGGTGGTACTGAAGGAGCTGTGGCCTTATTCTTTGGAGTTTGCATGTTTATGTTTTCTCCTGGATGTGATGCGAATGAATTTCTCAGATTTCTGGAAATATTCAGTGCTGGACAGTTATTGACTGAGGACTCAAAGTAAACAACCAGAGGTGAGCAATCACTGTCTTGTATACCTCGACAGCAATAACAAATAAAAAGCCTATAATGATATATTTAGTTGGGAGCAGAGAGCGTCTCAGTGCGGCGGGATCGTCTGTCGCAGCTTCAAGCTCAGATTAGGTGCAGGGTTTTATTCTTACTTTGTCACTGGCTGCTGAACTTTTGGTACTCTGAGAAAATGATGCTCCTATTGACGTTAGCAGTGGATGTATTATTTTTAATCATGGAGAAAGCCGCCGTCATGCAAAGTGTCATTGCTGTTATTACACCTGCTTCAAATTCATTGGATTTCCAAAGGTCATGCACTGTTTTTAGGCATAAAATGTCATTTTCTATCACATTCAATGATGATGAAAAAGAAAATCTACTATGTATCTGGTGCAGTCTTTTGGATGTCGTTACTGTGTTTGTGATGTATTGAAAGCAATATTATATCTCTTTACAAACTACAAATCGGAGATTAAATCCAACAGGATTTAATCTTCTAAATCTGTTTAGTTTCATGCTGGCACCACAATCGATTAAAACAATTTCCCCAGCACATCATCCAGAAGCCCTTTTGAGGAGACACCAGAGAACACGGAGGGCCAACGCTTTGCCTGTTCTCTGGCTGCCAAATTCATATTTGCACACGTGAAAGCAAACCATAGTGCGACATTTTCTACACTCTCGAGTAGAACTGGGAAACTGTCTGATGCTAATTTAATTTGAGGACTAATTGGTGATTCTCATAAAGCTTTTAACAGGGTTGGGAGGGTTACTTTTAAATTGTATTCCGGTAAAATTACAAGTTACTTGTCAAAAAATATAATCAGTAACTTAATCTAATTACTTCAATTAAAAAGTAACGTACCAGATTACTTTTAGTTAATTTCAGATTACTTCACCAGGAAACATAAAAGATAAAGACAAACACAATGTGTCATCCTCACAGTGTATTGACAACTCTACACAGTAAACACTGAATGCTCTGAGTGTTCTGAACTCTGCTGAACTCTGTGAAGTTCAGCCCCAATTAATACCAACAACATGACCTTTAACCTCCAAACCTAATGAGAATCTGACTTTCTTTCTGACTAAGGATCAGCTTCATCAGTTCAGACTGTGTTCCTCTAGTAGTTCTACAGTCCAGCAGCAGCACCAGGAGCTGCATTGACAGTGTTAACACACATTTATATTCTTAATCTGCTGTGGAGCTGTACTGCTTTAGAGAGGAGCAGGGTTTTGTCTTCAGGTAGGCCATGCAAAGTAATTTTTCAAGAGTTCAGAGTTGATTCATTCCTCCTTGACAGAAGGAAACATGCAGTCTCCAATAAATCCTCCATACAGGCTGAAGATACTATTGCCTCCATCAGATTCTTCTGAGTTCAGCCTGGTGAGGCTGCGGTTCTCAGCAGCAGGTTACTGACAGGTTAGCAGGCTAATAACACTTTTGCTTCGCTGTGAGTTCAGGTGTGTTTCATACCTGTAGATGTGTCTTCAGGTTTGATGAGTCCCTGGATGTTGAGACCGTTTTCACAGCTGGGAGGCAGAATTTACATCGTACAGAGAAGTTCTGGGCCTCATCTGACTTAAATACAAAATGTCTACGTTTCCAGTCAAAGAATGAGTTTCTCTCTCTCTGGAGCAGCCATGACTCCAGCAGCAGGGGGTAAAATCCACAGCAACGTGGGTTGTTTCATTCACGGTTAAACATATCAGTAGAGCGGGAGGCTGCTCCAAGACAGCGGCCGATGTGGCGTCTATCATTTAAATATCTACGGTGTCTGTTGTCTATAGAGCTACGATGTGGCGGTTTGTGCCGTAAAGTGCTGTAAAGTGTCACAATGTCTGTATACGGCGCGGATGTCTGTTGTTGCTGGTATATTCCGTCTGATTTTCAAAAGTAACCCCGCTCAGTAATCCGTGTTTTTATCAGAAGTACCTGTAATGAAATTACATTTTTTTGCGTGTACTGTAACGGATTGCAGTTACAATTTTTTTGTATCCTGATTACGTAACGCCGTTGCATGTAATCCGTTACTCCCCAACCCTGGCTTTTAATAAGTCATTTTCACCAAAATCCATGATACTTTCTACACAAAGAATAATAATGCATGTTATTCTAATTTTCATTAATTATTTACCAACCTCTGTGGTAAATTCTCATTACTGAGATGCGTCCAGATCCCGTCTTCTGCTTCTCTGAAAATTTTTGACTAAAATTATTTATGATGTTTCACAAAAAGAATATTATTCTCAAAAAAAAATGTTTATGTCAACATTTGTCATTACTGTAATCTGATTTCATTGGCCTGTAATTTCTGCACAGAGCCTTGAAACTGACTGAGCGCTCCCATGATGCATCACTTCTGGCAGAAGATTGGAAATGGTTACAAGGTCAGTTTGCCCTTCTTTTTTTTTCACATTATGAAAAATTAATCAAAATAGCTGGTTTGTGTTTTGATGTTGAGAGCCTTCATGAAAATCTGCCTTTTGCTTTTACATATCAGTGAGATTCTGTCACTAATGTTTGGCTTCACTGCAAGTGTGTGTGTGTGTGTGTGTGTGTGTGTGTGTGTGTGTGTGTGTGTGTGTGTGATTTCTGAAATTAAATTCCACTGTCTCAGTATTCTGGGTATGACGGGCATCTGGTCCATTTGTATATGAAACTGTCCAGTAATTTGCACTGTGTGAAATATTTTATTAGTCTGTAAATAAGTAATCTTGGATAAAACACTGATTGCCTCGTTTCGTTCCCCTCAGGCCTGAAAAACAGCGGTGATTTCTCCAGATAGCATAATTATCTGGAGCACGAACCAGAGCAGCTGGACCTCCGCATTTTTTAAATTATAGAATTGGAATTTAAGTTAATCAGAGTTGTTATTCGACCCCACAAATGTTTAAATGCATCATGACCGAAACAACCTGGGATTCAAATCAGCAACCTTGAACCTTTTTCAGATTCTCCAGGTCGTTCCCGAACGCCGTTTTCCTGGTGTCACGGGACGCGTGGCCCTGCTGCCAGAGGTCTCTGTCGCTGGAGGAAACTGCTGCGCCGAGGAGCTGCGCTTGGTCAGCAAGTATGTTCAGATGTGTCAAAGTAACACATGAATGTCAGAATCCAAGGCTCAGTGGAACATTATCCCGCTCATCACACCGACTCAGCTGGACGGCGCCCCTCAAAGAGACGCCGTCCTCACGGCGTGCGCCGCCATGTTTGTCGGGATGTAAAATGAAAACATCGCCTCTCTTTAGGTCACCTTCCTCTGATTCGCCTTGGTCTTGTTATGATGACCTCTGTGGGTGTTTTAAGCAGAGGAGGAGTGATGTGAATCTCACACACACACACACACACACACACACACACACACACACACACACACACACACACACACGCACAAAGTCAGTCGTTCACAGGTTGTTTCATCTGGGGTGTTTGTTGGGAAGCAGAACCCACCGCAGAGCGGGAACATAAAAGCTGCTACTTTGGAGACGCGCTGACCGAGGCGTCCGGCCTTTATAATTTCGTCCTTGTCAAAGTTGCTCACATCCTCGCGCCCGCCCTTGTTTTCTGCTTCCTGCACCTCAACTTCAACAGCGAGCTGTTCTCTTGCTGCATAATGTGTCCCTCCCGTGGACAGGTGCCACTGTAACAAGATAATTAATTTTATTCGCTCCATCTGTCACTGGTTTTATTCTTGTGGCTGAACAGAGAGTTTGAATATAAAAAAAAAAACGACCGGCTGCAGTCAGAGGTGCTGTTTTAGCCAGACCGTTTTCCCCATTTCCTCATATTGATTTCCCAGATTTCCATCATAAGGCAGGTAATGTGTTTTCTCATTAACATTATTTTTTAAGAAAATAGATTTTCCTCCCTCAGCTGTGCGTCCGTCTGAATGCCTGAACTCCCTGCAGTGGCCGCCATCCTGCAGACATTTCTTGTAAAAGCAATTTCTATTTCAGCCGTCCCAGGAGTCGGGCTAATTTAACCAGCTGGAGAAGAAAAAGCCGGCGTGAGGAGGGGACGTAAGGTTAAGCAGATAATGTGCTTGCAATACCAAGCTGTCATTCCTCGCGTCTCCACTGTTGTTCTCGTTTGTTTGTTTGTTTGTTTCAAATTTCCTGAAACGGGCCCTTCCACCGGCAGATAGCTCCGGCGCCGTAACTGCCGGACGCTGCTCGGGGTGAGGCTGCCATGGTCGCGGCCAAGGGCACATCCACTCGCCTGTGACTCCACTGTCAGCACTAATGCATTCAGGGCAGAGCTACATGCCTTTTCAGGTGTGTCGCCGGGCCGCGGCGTCAGCAGATTGTAATCAAATCCAATCTGGTATTAAAAGACGATCTTGACACTTGACTCCATCAAAAGAAAACAGGGAAAGTTAGTCCGTATAATGTGATTGTAGACAGTTCCTCGATGATCCCCCCCAGCCTCTGGTCACCTTATGAAAGTGAAAAATGGATCACATGATTGCAGGGAGTCAATAACAATCCGTTGGTCTGCGCCGCGGCGTCGTCAGTGTGAACCGGTTGATGTGCGGTTTCCACCGTTCGTCGGACGCGACTAAAATACAACACGTCTCAGTCAACGGGGAGACTCGGCTTCTGATTTGGCAGCTTGTTTTCATACATATTCCCGCTTCCGTCGCATCGACCTCCCACTTAAAAAGCACTTTGAGGAGTCTCAGTCATGCAGGCTGGGGGTGAAGCCGGCCGTAAATCTCAGTCACTGCTCGATGAGGAAGCGTTGAGCATTCATCTGCGTTCTCGCTCATGTGTTCATTCACATGCACGGTGTCACCTTAAAGGCAGAAACTGAATTCAGAGCAAAATCGATATGATAAACTGCTACTTGTTTTGTCCCTAAATTGTTTCAGTTTGGAAATCAATATGGAAGCCAGAGCCATTCATCACCGTTTGAGAGAAGTAGGCGCCCCGCGGGAAAATATTAGGGCCTCCGTGTGGAGTAGGAAAAAAAAAAAAAAGAAGAAAAAGAAAAAAGAAAATGCAATGGGTGGGTGAAAAGGGAGGTAAGCTGGTGGCAGGCAGGGAGAGAAATAAGGGATAAAGACAAAGAGGCTGAGTACGAGGCACTGAGACAGAGAGGAGGAAGAAAACAGAGTGGGATGAGGAGGATTGTAAGATGCCTCCGTCTCTCCATCCTCCCCCTCTCTTCTCTCTCAGAAGGATGGATGATGTGCAGGGGTTTATCAGACGCCGACAGACACAATAAAAAATAACCTTCCCTCTGTGAGGCCTGTTCAAATTAATACCGTGCGGCGGGCGGGCGGCGTCTGAGCCGGGTCATTAGGGGCCAGTGACAGTGTCATTAAGACAATGGGCAGATTATAGCGGCGACATGTCACAAAGTGCTGATGTGGACTTCGCCTTGTTCCTCACATGACCTTTGGTGAGCAATATCATGACTCTGTAAATCACCCAGGAAGGTAAAAAAAAAGCAGCAGAATACTGTAAGACGTCTCTATGGGCACATTCAGTGTTTTCCTGGCTTCCTCTCTTCCATGCATGTGCAGGATGATATAAAGATGCCGGGATCCACTTAAACTGTTGTTGCAGCGTTTCTATTTAATGAACGACACTGTGAATCAAGTGTTAGACCGCAGTCCTAAAACCATAAAAACGCTTAGCTTCTCCTCTAAAACATTCCAAAAACTATATTATGTTTAAATTTATTACGCGGGTTGCGGCTGCTGTAAAATTACATTTCACTGCCTGGCTGATTGTTTTTACAGTAGCAAAGTTAAATCTCAAACGGTTCAAGAGGCGCACGTTAATTTAGGAAAACTGTGATTTGCATTTAAATCAGCCGCTAGTAAATGAGCACTTGGCACTTGGTGCTTTGGAGAGAGAAGTATGACCTTTGTTTTGGTGTTAATTAGAGAAACATTTGACAACTAATGCCCGATGGTATTGCATAGACTGCAGAAATGTTTTACTTGCTGTTTTTTTGCTCATCATCTAATTTGGTGGTGCCTCATTATGCACACATTCGCACACACAATATTTAAAAGAAAAAGGCGGAATAGCCTTGTTGTTGTTCAGAACTTTTGAAGTTCAACAAAGTGCATTGAATTGCCATGAAACAAGGTGTTTGGAGAAGTGATGTTCACACTCGGAGAGATTCACATTAATTAGACGTTGCAGTGTTTACAGCGTTATTAACAACCTCAGAGGTCAAAAATCCAGCTCTACATTTGGCATGAATCACAATAAATTGAATCTAAAGAGGTTTTAAAACTGGTATATGTTTCTCCTCTGGGCTTAGATCAAATGAAACATTAGCATATAAGTATTTTGCTTTGTGCTTAAAACTGATCAAATCCAACAGAAAGTGAGGAACCACCAGACTCATCCAACTTTAATTCCTCATATGAGAACATATGAACACAAATGACTGTTTCCTGTTATCATCTGTTTTTAAAATTAGAACCTCCCATGAAATCATCTCAGAGTTGTAACAGTCGTCTTTGTAATGTGATTACTCTGATGTCCGTTCAAATGTTTCAGAGGCAGACTTTCAGCAAATCAATGTAATAATGTTCAATAATGTAATAACTTTATTCAGCGTGATAAAGCTCCTATTGCAATAATTTAACAATAGTGTAACAATATATTTGAGCTAATATTGTAATAACATTTTACCAGTCATTCAATAATACGTATATATGGCAACTTTTAACAAAAATGAAAACATTTTTGCCGGTTTTATGCAGTTTGCTTCCACGTGGCATGTTTGTTCCACGTTCACACGGAGGTCACAGCACAGACAGTGACAGTGTTTAAACATTTCAGCTGCAGAAACAGATGAGGCTAATGGAAATGTCAGTTTGCTGTATTTAGTCTCAAGATGGCGTCCGGATGAATTACAATGTTCACCTGATGGCTGAACTACATGAAGCATGATATCGATTCATCATCACCAAACTGGACCAAAATTCATGACAATCTGTTTTGTGACTTCCTCCAGAGTGAGTTGTGTTTCGAGGTGTGTGTGTGTGTGTATGTGTGTGCATGTGTGTGAAAAAGAACAAACCAGATGTAGAACGAATCTAGTTTCATTTGAATCTGTATCCATGGGGGGATAAACAAACTAAAAATCCATTTTAATGCTCAGTTGATGGTGGAAAAGTTGCATAGAAACAAAACAAAAGTAATTTTATAAATGTGATAATCCATAACCCAATCTATACTAACAAGGTAGGATGTCATTCTGTCTTTTGTACAGATGAAAAATAAAAACATTCTTGGTTGCTTGAAACATCTTTAAGACAAAGATGCTGTCCTAAACAGTTATGATTATTCTCACCAGATTCACACACAAATCACAGCCATCTGTTTGATCAATCTGAGGACATTTCTTATAGTCAGAATTACATATAGTGTAGCACCAACAATAATACAATAGCATTTGAATTGTTATTTGGGATGCCACAGTTTGATATAAATAAGTAATGCTTCCTGCTGTAAAAGCAGCCAGCAGGTCTCTCACCTCCACCTGCCTCCAGCAGCTGACTGAAGAGCCATCGAGGACTCTCAGTGTCAAACTCAGAAAACGACGTGTTCAGGGGTTAAGCGACATCCCAGACTGTAGATTTATCAATCAGTGAACAAACTCCAGAGTCTTTCCAACCCGAACCCTCAAAAAGCCTTTACTTTTGTATTACCTGTGGATCCCAAATTGTTACGTCCCTGTTCTTTGTCTTATACTTTGCCTTATTTTCTTTAAAAGTTTTTTTTTTTCCTGGTTTCTGTTTTTGTTTTGCGTCTGGTTCTGCTGTGGCTCATGTGTGCCCGCTTTCTCTGGAACTTATTGCTCCATCCGGGTGTCCTCCTCCGTGGTCTGTCACCTCTCCTGATGCCTCTGGATTAGAGCTGGCAGCAGTGCCTCATTGTCTCCTCGCTCCCAGTGTGTGTGTCTGTGCCACCTCCAGTCATCTGTGGTGTCAGGCTGTCTGTCCGTTGCCATCAGTGTCCCTGTGTGTGATCTCAGTCACTGGGAGCCTCACCTGGAATTCCCGGGTCCACTTGTTCTCCCCGGATTTTTGGACTTTGTTTTTGTTTCATCACTTTAAGGAACCTTTTGTGTTTTGATTTCTGAAACATTATCAAAGAACACTTTTTGTTCTGATCCACTGTCAGAAACACACATACACACACTGTCAGCCTTTCTAAAAATCAGGACATACATTCCCACCATCATTGCAGTTTCAAGATAAAAGAATGAACAGTTAGTCCTTGTTTTAGTTTTGTTGTTTTATCTTCTGAAGCTCGACCAGGCCTTTTTTTGATTTATCACATCGGATTGCAGCTGTTGAGTTTGAGTGAAGTGCTGCATCCAAATGTACCGCAGAGAGAAGAGCCGTCTTGTCTTTCCGCCCTCGTGTCGTCGTGTCAGATTTTCTCTGATTCGGGCGTTCAGCATTTTTCTCTGAGCATCTGTCACTGTTGCTTTGTCTCGCAAGTGAACCAGCAGCGATAAATAAAACACTGAGGTGGAATGTTTGCCCCCGCTGTAAAGTACTGATCAGAGTTCATTGCATCACGTTGGAGTGAGAGGGAACATGATTTCTCAATCTTCTTCTGCTCAGCTTTTCACCCCTTTCTGGTTGATGACTGCAAGGAAAAATATCTACTTTTCAGAAATCCAAAAGCATGTAAGTGAGTCAGTGTAAGTATCTAACTTTTGGACGACGCCGGTTTAACAAACCTGAAGAAAAAATAAATAAATGTGATGTTTCATGATGACATGTTTTAGTAATACAGTGCCGCTATGAAACATTGAGAGTGGAGGTGTGTTGGTGTTGACTTTGATCTGTGTCTGCTGTTGCTCTCTTTTCCAGTCAGAACACATCAAAGCAACACAGCAACACGTGTTTCAAGACAGAATTTCCCCCAGAACTCAGGTTCGTCTTGTTCCCCTCATCTGCAACCGTGGCCCAGTTTACATGGGTGATTTTTCAATCCGATTGAAAACAATCGTGTTAAATGCACGCGTATGCATGGACGGCATACAAAGCGAAGCACAATGAATCCTCGTTTACAAGGGTCCTGGGTGAAGCCAATTATGCGGCGTTCCTGTGACATGTGCACAAAGTCTCTCATGGAACTTTCAGGTCTCTAGCTTTGCAGCAGCAGTCCTCAGTGCCGAGCAATGTGTTTTAATCTGCCGATATCTGCTCAAATAATGTCCCAACATCTCCATGATCTACAGTTACAGTAAATATATAAGTTTAGTGCCTTCTGTGAGTCTTATTTTAACATCTGCTTTTACCAGTATGTGTTTACACAGAAATCCATCACTCGTTAACATGGGAACCAGTTAGTCCATAACACCGGCCACTGGTAGTCTACCACGGAGCTCTTTGAACAACTCTCTGTTACGCGATTTGCGGCGATCTCTCCTCTCCAGTGGTTGTTCTCTCGGGGTTTTTATTAAAAAAGTGTTTCTCAACCACCGGCAAGTTCTTCTCCTTGTTTTTGACTTTTCTGCTTCCCGTTTACTGCACATGTCATCACCTCACTACGTACAATCGAGCACATGCGCGCAACTAATAATCCCCCGTTTAATCTGCTCGCTGTCAAACACTTTATATATGAGACATGGAGCGGATTGTCGATCAGCGTAGACGACCACGTATAGTCGGATCCGAATTACAATCGGCTCCGAGTGAAGTGTATCCACTCGGGTGTTTATATGACGCATTTACAATCCAATTCGCCTTACAATCCGATTATACGAAGAATTTTTGGGCCCATGTAAATGTGGCCAGTGATGATCCCTGAAAATTCAATGAGCTGCACGGACCTCATTCATTCATTTATTAGACCGTTTTATGCTGCGTCAGTCCAAAGAGGAGCCGCTGGTGCCCTGGTGTTGACTCTGGAACTCCAGCTCAGGTTTGTGACTCCCGTCTATGGACTTAACAGAGACAAGGGATTCCACACAGGCAGATGAAGCTGTGTATAGAGAGGCAAGCTGCTCTCGCAGAGCTACGGTACTTTGTCTGAGTGAGCGTCAGACAGGAGGATTTAAATGACACACGCACTGCAAAAATAACCTTTTGAACATGAAATAGCTTCCCATTTTCATTTAACACTTTCAGACAGGTTTGAGACAGTTTTGTGAAAAACTGACATGACACTAAAAGGCATTTTGTTCTAAAAATGTATGTTTCACACTCATAAAAATAGAGTTATTGATGTTTGCAGGAGAGGTAAAGTCAAAGCTGGAGGTGGAGTGTTGTGATCATATTTAACTGTTGCATATGACACGAGCCGGGATTTCTCATATTCTATGTCTTAATTCTTCTTTCTTAGCAATAGTAGTAGTCAAAGCAATTAAATTCTTAATTTAAAGACGTTCTAAAACCCATTCTTCACACCCTCCATATATCAGGGAACATTAATGCACAGCTACACATTTCTTTGTATTAGCTTTTTCATGAAGTGTTAGCAGTGTGCTTCTTGTGGGTTTACTGTGTGCAGGTGACAGAAAGAATTTTAGTGCAGTGATGACCTGAAAGTGGAGGTGGCTGGATTTTTTTTCCGGCACCCACAATTAACAGGTTTTAAGTCCAAAACTGGTCTCAGACAGCTCTCCAAACTTTATTTTTTACATGCTCAGCAGTGTCCTTTTCTGCTACACAAGTCCTTGGTTGTGCTTGATGGTTTGTTTTATTTTTGAGATACAGGTTTTATTTTAAGACACAGGAAATAGTCGAACTGCATCTGAGTGTTAGCAAAGCAGCCACAATTGGCTGTGCTAATGTTTCTGAGATGGAAAAAGGATATAACTGATTCCAGAAGACCTCCTTTTGGGATTCACCAGAATGGATCGGTTGTACACAAATCCACAAAAGACGCTGATGTTCCAGGAGACATATCAGCCAGTGAAAGAGCTGTGATCGCACTGAGGGGCTCATTGAAACGACACAGCTGTTTGCTTCCAGCCAAAACAAACCACAAGTTTCTAAAATATAAAGATACTGAACGTTTCACCCAAGGAGAATGATCTACTTTCGCCAGTGAAATATTCCACCCCCAAAGGAAAGATGTTCATTTCTGTGAAATAAAAATAAGGTTGGACTTGGTTGAGACGATTTAAAGTCCAAGACAAGTCCGAGACGACAACAAAACGCCTGGAGTTGGAGTCCTGACTCGAGTACTACAGCCCTGGCTAGAAGTAATAGTAACACTATAATATACACAGCATTTATGTGACAGAAAATGTACACAGATGACCACATTCATCTGTAGTTTAGATCATCCTATATTGTTCTATCAATCTTTTCCCAATGTTTAATATCGCGACTTGCTATATAAACTCCTTTCACGCCAACTATCTTCCACAAACACATTTGGCACAGTGCTCAGTTAACAATACATCTACTGATGCTCAAACTTGGACACATCATCAGTGTTGTATCCTAGGTTCATTGGGTGTTTTGGGTCTTGCAACAGAGACCCTCCTCTAGGCGACCCGACTGAGGTGATCAATTCTCGGCCTGTGTCCAAGTGGCTTGCTACCCCCACTACAACCACTGCTCTCCCCTTTTCAACCAGAGCCACCTGGAGGCTCTTTCAGCTGCCTCCACGTTGTTGCCTATGGCCCTTCTGCGATTCTCACCCGTAATGCCTAGTGTTCCGTAGGCTTTGCTCAGGGAGTAGCTTGCAAACCCCCGACAGCCTACCTCCACTGGCATACACCTGGTCTTCCACCCGTTCCTCCGACAGTCCTCCACCAACTCTTGGTACTGCTCCCTCTTTCTTTCCTGGGCCTCCTCCATTCTCTCCTCCCATGGAACCGTCAGTTCCAGGAGGAAGAGTTGTTTTGTGGCTTCTGAGATCAAGATGATATCTGGTCTCAATCTCCCGCCGAGCAGTTCTTAGGTGTTCTCTCCAGTCTCTGTCCTTCCCTGACAAAGCAGATGGCCTTGGCTGTAGCTTGGGTGGATCTGCTGTCTTTGATCCCCCTTGCTAATTGCCTCTGCGATGGATTTGAGGACCTTGTCATGCCTCCATCGATACCGACCCTCGCTCAGCGCCCTGGAGCAGCTGCTCAGGATGTGTTCCAGCGTGCCTGTTTTGGAACACAGGGGGCATGCAGATGTCTCTATTTTGCCCCATGTGCGGAGGTTGGATGGGCTTGGGAGGACATCATATACTCCCTGGATCAAGAACTTGATCCTCTTAGGATTCCACTGCCAGATGTCCTTTCAGGTGAGTCTTCGTTCCATCGTCTGCTCCCACTTCACCCAGGCGCCCTGCTTTCGCATGGCCACTGCTCTGCTGGTTCGCTCTTCCTCGACTGAGGCTCGCACCTCCTCCTGCACCAACCTCTGCCTCTCTCCTCTGGCACAGTCGAAACGAATCGCTGGTTGGCTCCCAAGTCCAGCCCTGCCATGTGCCACTGTCCCCAAGATAGCCTTGTGCTTTAGCCGTGACTCTGCCTGCTCGACCGCATCGGATGCCCTCCACTTTCTCCCTGTCCTCACAACAATCCCTGCCCCGGACACTTTCGCATCTCTGGATCTAGAGTACTGCAGGTGTTCCCGTGTCCGTGTTACAATAAATTCCTCCCTGACTGAGCGGAAGGGGAGCCTGAGTTTGTTGGTGTTGCCATACAGTCCAATGCTGCTCAGACTGCGTGGCAATCCTAGCCATCTTCGCAGATAACTGCTCACCCTCTGCTCGAAGGTTTCCACCACCGTCATGGGGACCTCATAGATAAGGAGAGGCCAGAGTATTCTTGGGAGGATCCCGTGCTGGTAGATCCAGGCCTTAAATCTTCCTGGGAGCCCAGACTTATCCACTGCCCTTAGCCAGCT
Source organism: Salarias fasciatus (assembly GCF_902148845.1). Lineage (NCBI taxonomy): Eukaryota > Metazoa > Chordata > Actinopteri > Blenniiformes > Blenniidae > Salarias > Salarias fasciatus. The sequence continues at coordinate 9,903,048 of NC_043746.1, read as the reverse complement.
CTCTAGGTCTACACTGGTTGCCTTGATAGAATCTGCATCCTTCAGACTGCAGTTGAAGACCTTACCAAGGCTCTTCACTGGCCTCTCGGTGACTGATGGAATCTGGTCTTCTCCCAGGCTGAAGCGGAATTTGTCTGTGACTCTGCCCTTCTTCATTACCAGAGACCTGGACTTTGCCGGTTTGAAGCTCATCCGTGCCCACCTCATGACACGCTCCAACCCTTGAAGGATCCACCTGGCTCCAGGTACAGCTGTTGTTGTGACCGTGAGGTCGTCCATGAAGGCTCTGATGGGAGGTTGCCTTACTCCTGACTTGCTCAGAGGACCTCTACATTCTGGTTCAGCTGCCTTGACCAGCATGTTCATTGCCAGCGCAAAGAGGATCACTGAGATTGTGCACCCAGTGATTATTCCAACTTGAAGCTGGTGCCAGTCTGATGTCAACTCACCAGAGGAGACTCTCAAACTGAACTTGCTGTAGTAGTCCAGGATGAGCTGCTTAACCTTCTGGGGGACATGATGTCTTTCTAGTGCTACTTCCACCAGCTTGTGGGGTATCGAGCCATAGGCATTGGCGAGGTCCAGCCACAGCACCGCCAGGTCCCCTTTCCCCTCTCTCGCTGAGAGAGAGGGGAAAGGCATACAGCATAGGTTAAGGAACTATCAAAAAACAATTAAAATATATAGAAAATGGACAAACAGCAACAAGCAGGTTAAATCAAGTGTTTCACTGGGTAACTTTTTCCTCTAGGAATCCTGAAAAGTACCTCCTACATCTTCCAGTCCAGGTTAGGAGCTCTCTCTCCCGGGTCTGCCTTCTTGATGTGTTCTATCTGTTGGATCTCAATCACTTGTCTTCTTATCAATTGGTGTCTTCAGCAGGTGGTCCCCCTGTCTTCTTCTCACGGTCCCAAATGGTCCCTCTGTGTTTGGCTCTCAGGCCTGTTGATTTAGTAACTGGGGGAGCTGTTAAAGTTGTTGCAGCAGCTGTTACTAATGTTGTTCCTGTTGGTGTTGTTGTCTTTATTATGGTTAGTTTCGTAGTTACATTTAGAGATTAAGCCCAGGAAGGCAAGGCCTAAAACTGGAAAAAAAAATCGATTCACATTTATATTGGGTTTCTTATTTATTAAGATTCTGAGTCAATCCCAAATTTCCAAGTATTGATGTGTCAAGATGTTTTTCACACTGTAAGCCATGCCCACGCTCACCATTCAGTCCGTCTTGATTTTTGATCATTTCCTGATGATCGTGATCTCTAATCCAAACACCTGGCCAGTAAAACTACAGCGAATCACACACTGACTGTCTGTGAGCAGCCTGAATGTCTCCGATCGTGTTTTCGTTCTCGTCTTCCCATGTAATTATCACTCAAATCTGATCCAAAGAGTTTACACTGCCACCTACAGCTTCGGGTCGTCGCTACTCTAAATTCTTTCTGCACAAGTCTGAAATTCATCCTCAATGTCCTCCAGACTGTACCCACTGAAAAGCCAATGTCAGCGAGTGAGTTAATTGTATTTTTTTTTAAACTCAAATCTGAGATGTGCTCAAATATTTATTTTTGAATCTACTGATACTGAGTGGGTATAAATGCTTACTTTTGTGAACAGAAGCTGATCAGTTAAACATTTATTTTTAGGAATTTAGGAATGAGATTTCATATTTTCCTTTTAGAAATCATTCACATGTTTTATTTGTTGAAGTTGAATCGTGAGCTGTTGTAAAATTGTCACCCCCAGCAAGAACTCTATTGTATTTGTAGTGTTTGTTTTTCTTCCTTTTTCTTATTCCAATCCAGCTTTGAACCCAAACCTGACCCCTTAAATATGCCCCAAAGCTCACAAATTATGACCAAACCAACAAAAATAGATATTTTGGGGTTCCCATGCCTTTGTCAGGATTCTGTGGACCCACAGGGACCCACACCCCCCGGATGGCTCTCCCATCCTCCCCTGTCGCACACGTCTTTCCCTGTGTGCTTTGCCAGTTCCAACTGTGGTCTGTGTTTGCCTTCCTTTCCACTGTCACCCAGCCCGCCTGTTGTCCCGGCTGCTCGGAACATGCCAGAGGACCACTAATTCCAATATAAAGTAGTAGTGAGTAGCACCGCTCCTGGTCGCTTTCCAGCCCTTGTGTCACTGGCTGCAGGTAGGCCCACTAATCCATCTTCGTTTATCGGAAACAAAAGCACTTGCTGACAGCTCGACCAACCGAACGGAAAAACGCGGCAAAGCGAGATTTCTTTGGCGACGTCGTCAGGTGCTTTTCGACAGTGTCAACCAACAGATCATCAAATGTAGGGTTGTCCGTCACGAGCAGAACCAGCAGCACCCTCGAAGTCTTAAAAACCTTAACTAACTGTTTTAATATCGCCTCACTGAGGTCTTCAAACTTTTTGTCGTCCGTGTCTCACAGTTTGTCAAACAGATGTCTTTTGACTAAGTCCAACCGCGCTGGACTTTCATTCTCAACAGTTTTTTGTCACCAGCTCCACAACAAACAAGCCCACAGATTTTTTGAGCTCGAGTTTTTTCTCTTCTTCATCAGTTAAAATGAACGATCCTTCATCGATAGATTTGCCAATGACACCGGTTGAAATGTGGGAGGACTTGTTCTCTGCAGGCTTCTCCTCCACACGTGGTTCAGAGACAGGGATCCCTGTGACTGGTGGGGGGCGTGACAGCGTCCAGACTTGTTTTTGACCAACATTTCAAACTGTGATATTCAGAGTTTCTCGACGTCCAGAATTTGTTACTAAGGGGCTGATCTGCCTGGATTAATGCTTTCTCCTGCTTCACGGGATTTAATGAAGTTTTACAAAGAAAATTTGTCGTTTAGAACATACGGATTAAATAAAAAGTATCAAATAATGCAAAACCAAAGATATTATTTATGAAAGTCACATTTTATGTACATCTCAGTTGAAAAAACAGTTGCTGTTTGGGATGTAAAAAGTTTTTTTTTTTTTTTTTCTTTTATGGATGCTCGTAGATTTACACTGAATATTGTAGAGTGTATGTACAACAGACATGGGACTAAGTCATGCATGTGTAAGTCTCAAGTCTGAAGTCTTAACCTTCAAGTCTCAAGGTGTTTTGTCTTGGTCAAGTCAAGTTGCCTTATTTTCATGCGCTGTTTAAACATATTAATTCCGTAAATCAGTACGTATATACAGTTGGATTGGAGTGGTCAGTATTACTTGATCAAATCTGGTTAGTTGTCTGCAGTGAGGTGCACTCAGGTTCCTACCTGGTGAGGCTCAGGGTTCTGGGTCCAGTTCAGAAAATAGTTTAATGATGGATTTATAATCCTCCATCATGTAAAAAAGTGGAGATTGCAAACAGCGGTTTCTTCCTCTGCAGCTGTAGCCTTAAAGCGATACTTCAACATTCTGGCAAATTGGCCCATTTAGCGCAATTATTTAGTCATTTCGAACAGTATGCTTACTTTTTTTGTGAGGGCGAGCTGTTGTTTATTCAGAGGTGAGTCGGGGAAGGTTTTCGGGACGGACACAATGGAAGTGGATGGTATTTTGGTTCCCCCTCGTCAAACTCATCAAATACACAATCCAACGACCCCAAAACACTTTGGTGGGCAAATTATAATCCGCACATTCACTACGCTGTGGAACACCAACAAATAATATTGTAGCGTTACGACACTGAAGCAAATACTGGGAACTACTTTTTCTTTTGAAATCACTACGCCCAGACAAGTAGTTCCGTCTTAGCAATCTTCGCATAAACAACTCAATCTCGTAATTTTGCATTAATATTTCACAGCGTGGTGAATGTGCGGATTATAATTTGCCCACCAAAGTGTTTTGGGGTTGTTGGATTGTGTATTTGACGAGTTTTACGAGGGGGAACCAAAATACCATCCACTTCCATTGTGTCCGTCCCGAAAACCTTCCCCGACTCAACTCTGAATAAACAACAGCTCGCCCTCACAAAAAAAGTAAGTATACTGTTCGAAATGACTAATGAATTGCGCTAAACGGGCCAATTTGCCAAAATGTTGAAGTATCGCTTTAAGAGTCTCTGGGTTCTGGAGCGCCCCCACCATGAGGCAGAAGAACTGCCTGCCTCACTTCCAGTCTTTTCACAGACGCTGTAACATCACTCAATAAAATAATGATGCACATGAGCTGTCAGAGACAGCGATTCCAGCAACACTCAATGGAGGTTTTATTTTTAACCACGATAAGAAACTAACTCCACTTGTCAACACTTTGGGATTTTTTTTTTTATTATTATTTCCTGTGTTCTCTATTTGTGCTTCTACTAAAAATTGAACCTACTATTGATTTAAATCCTAATTTTCGGGTCAGGGGTGAAATCCAGATCAGGACAGCCTTATCCTATGTGCTGATGCGGGACGTAACACGCACTGGTCACAGTCTTCGCCGTGCAGCCCAGCATTTCCAGAGCCTGCGAGGTGATTGAGAGGAACAAGGGTCCCAGGAGACGGGGCTCTAAGTAAGAGCAATTCTCTATGCTCTCTCAAAGCATGGACCACCATTCCGGTGACCTTCTGCTAGCACGCGGATGAAATTGGATGATTTCTTGCTGGGGCTGAGGAGGAGTGACAGGTGGCTGTGCTCCCAAGCCTGAAGGAGAGCCGGTCTGCTAGATTCAGTGCCTGACTTCTTATATCCACTCGCGTGCCCTCTTCCTCCGCTCTGATCAGGAAACATCTGACAACATCATCACTTATTTAGAGCCCGATATCAAGAGCTGTATTTCAATCTGACTGGACAGTTGAGATCTTTTAATATATGCATTGGACTCCTCTAATTTGCAAGGCTGATTCAGTAGAAAATTCCATCATATTTACTATTGTAGAAACTTCTTTTTGCCACATAAACAATAAGTGACGCTGATGCAGCACCTCAGGGTGTGCTGTTTATTTATGTGTTTGTTTTTTGAGATAATTACATGCTCTGTCATGCCTCTTAAAAAATAAAATGTGATTAGAACGTACAGGTTATAAATGGAAAGTTTTCCACAGTGTAGCCATGAGCAATTTCCCTCCAACGCCGGAAAACCAAAGAAGTGAGACTCTAATCTGTGATGACATGCTGATATACAGCTTGGAGCGGCTTCACTGGCCATGAATGGAAGACTGACTTTGTGTACCCTTACAATGTTTGCCTGAACTTTCACATCCAAGTGAGTTTTACACTGATAGTGCTATAACTTCCAAAGCATAAAAATGTGTCCCGCTCCCTGCAAAAATAATTCTCAAAATGTGCAGCGGACGTGTTTTCCATCGTTTGGAATTCATCTCCACAGAGCCGCACATCACTGAAACATCAGAGACGCACTTGTGAATCCATGCACACAGGAGGGCTGCATGAAGGTAAACACACAACTGCACACACACACACACACACAAACATCAACATGCACAAGGCTTCGAGAAAGTCTCTCATTCTATTCATTTATTTATTTCCCCACTCACCCAGACGAGGCGGGAATTTGATTCTGCATCCAGGTTGCCTCAATATTTCTGCATGCTTGCGGAGATCGGGCCACCCAGGAAGATAAAAACACACTGCGCACAAATTGTTTCATCGCTATCATCCTTCCTTCCAGGTCATCTGAGGCTGGTAAGCATGCATACAGCCATGCTTTTGCCGTTGTGTGCTAATATTGTACAAATGAGTCCTTGAGCATCTTGTTTCTTCAAAGGAGCTTGGATGAGAGGAACAATGGATTCACCTCTTTCTTCTGTCATCTTTGTTCCTAATTTGCTTCATATTGTGGGTGTTAACCAGCTCGCACTGGTGTTTTATTCACAGACAACATAGAAAAAACTAAAAACTGTAATAATTAATGAATAAAAACCCTCAGGGAGGGCTTTTAAATCTACATAATATCAAACTGTAGCTTTTTCTTTTTAATAACAAGGCGTATTGGGTTCTGTGATGTATTTCTTGCATGCCTAATTACTGAGATATGAATTATCTTTCGTCCTTTGCAATTTAGTAAATAAATCCCAAGGGAGCTCATTTGAAGCAGGAAATAGGCCAATATTTCTAAGTGGAGGAACCACCATGTGAACAAAGTTCCATAGGGGAAAACATGCATCCATATCAGTCACGTAATGGAGCAAATCAAAGCACCTCACAGCTTTGTTTACTCAGCTTGAGATTCTCAAATAGCCGCGCAGATTCCTTCCCGCAGCTCTTCCAAACACATGAAGTCTTCCCTGCTTGACATGTTAAAAAGGACAAATTAAGATCAATACAGTGACAACATGTTCTACTGTAACAAGGGGATCAAAAAGGAAAAGAGAGAGAGGGGAGTCCAAATGGAGCGGAGCTGCAGGTTGGATATTCTGGGTTCTTTTGAGCCGGCGATGTTCAGCCCTGCAGGTACGGCTCTCCCTGGGCTGAGACCACTCCAGACAGACTGCAGTAATTTACATTGACAAAGCTGTCAGAGGAGAGGTGGCCTCCTGCATAGTGATGGATGCTGACCTGGGAGGAAGAAAAAAGAAAGACGGAGGGGAGACAAGAAGGAAAAAGGAGGAGTGAGGAGCAACAGTCAGAAATAGATATATACATGATCTCGGAAAAATATTAAACAGAGAAAAGATGGTGTGATAGGAGGGGTTTACTCGCTACAACAGACTGAAATCACAAGTCTAAAACTGAGTATTTTGTATCTCTAAAGGGGGTCAATTAATGTTGCGTGGTGTTTTCAACCTCACAGCAAAACACAACAGAAGCCACGTCAGGCTGTATCGATGTTTTATCCCCCTGTCTGCGTCTCTCATGGGGGTTGGCAGAAAAACAGAATAAAGGAAACGGGAAAAAGTGGAAGGTATGGAAGCAGATAACTTCTTACCCTCCCTACTTTCCTATTCCTGCTTCCCGTTGGAAAAAAAAAAAGTGCTGACGCGGCGGCTCCCGGGGCAGGTGCTGGTGGTGTCAGGGGCCCCCGGTGAGCAGCTCCCCGCTCCTGTCACCTCTACTAACGCCGGCCCTCGTCAGCAGGGGCCGGCGCCGGCGCCGCAGCCTCCCACTCCTCCTGTCACCTGTCCTCACGCAGGCCAAGGTGACTTTGTTCCCTCCTGACGGAGAAATGACAGCTACTGCGGCTACGACATCGGAGAAAGTCAGAGAGCAACCAGTTGGCTCCTCTGTCCTTCTCCTCTCTCGCTCTCCCTTTTCTCCCTCGCTCTCCCTCCCCCTCTATATCTGTCACCCTGTGTACATTATGCACTTTTTCTATTTATTCAGCTGAAAACCCAACTAAAATCAATGGGTTTGGGTTTTTGTTGAAGGATGCTTGTCAGCATATATGGCTGTGTAAATTTACACGCCCGTGCCACCTTGAAGGAGAAGAAAAAAAACAAAAACCTGAAGCCTGAAATTGAAAGTTGATCTAGTACCGTGGCACCGTCTTCAATAACCAAAGCAGTGAGAGTCACTGAAAATGTGCCGTAGCTTACCCTGCGTTAGATGAATTACTTCAACATTAACATCATATGACAGGACACCACGTAACCTTTAAATAGTTTCTTTATTTGCATTGCAGGAATTAGCATGATGAGTGTGTAAACATTAAATGAGGCCCGGGGTCAATTCTCTGAGCACTTTTAAAGTGTAGAATTTGTCAGTAATTACCACGCTTATGATTTTTTTAAAAAGCTTTTTCATCTATAGGAAAGTCATTGTTAACAACTGAGTGGAATATAGAGCGATATGGCACCACCAAAACACATTCAATATTTCAGAGTGTTTTTCTAGCCTGTAAGGTCGGCGCACTGCGCCTGTGGTTTGGATCTTTCCAGTTTCAAATGAGCATATTGTTTTTCTTCCAAAGAGTGGATCTGGAAAAGTGGGATCATCACCTGATTTCTAATATTTGTCTCCTGGTGATATGCATAGTTCTGCATCGCAGCAGCAGAAGAGCCTCTGAAACAGAGGAAACGTGCTGCGTGTGCCGAGCCTGAGGTGTGTGAACACCTGACTGGGCTGCAGCTGCTGGAGTTCGCTGTTTACAGGCTGTTGAAGAGTTTTAAAATGCTTCGTCTTAAGGTTTATGGGTTGGAGAAAAAGGAGGAGCAGCACAGAGAAGTTTGGGAAATATATCAGTGTGTCAAGTTTGTTGTTTCAGTCAGTGTGTTTGTTTGATCTGTGGAGGGTTTAAAAAAAAAAGGAATGTGCTAAACCTATTAAAGTTAATGCAAAATAGTGGCAAAGTGCAAGATATGAGAGAATCATATTGGAATTCTGAAAACATAAAGGTGTTGTAACAGCAAAGTGTTTATTCTTGGTTTGTAGGCGTCATTTCTGCTTCTGTTAAAGCTAGTTTAACATGATCGAGACTGAGATCAGAGCTTCAGTCTTTCTTATTTATTTTAGGGAAGATAAACAGAGAGTGACACTACAATTTAGATTTCAGTTGTTTTCATTGTGATAACTTAAAAATACACTAATTGCTTCTTTTTGCAAAAAACTGTCAAAATAGCACAGAATGTAACTGGTCTTTGTCGCTCATCATGTGACAAAATCACTTTTTTTTTCTTTTTTGGCAAAAAAAAACATCTGGCAAAAGAGTTTTGTTTTCATTTCCCTTTGTTATATTTGCTCATAGTGGTCGTCTCCTGGTATGTTACTGTCGTCAGACATGAAACCAATCAATGTGTTCCATCTAAAAAAAAGATATATTGAGAAAACAAGTTTAATAAGACTTCAGATCTCTCTCTTACAGTCTTTCGGTCATTACACGAATCAAGACTCAGATATTAAGAGCAGCCGGGTGGGAAGTCATTTTATTCTCTCTCTCTTTGCTTTCAATCCAAATCAAATTAAAATCAGTTCTCTCGCTGCTCCCTCAGCAGTCCCGGCTCCACCGCTTCGCTGTCACTGCTACTTGTGTTGATGCAGACCAATATGGATCCCGTTCAATAGATCTCAGCTCAGGGACTCTGGGATTTAGCCTGCCATAATTTGCATCCCACATGTACTTTCATGCAATGAATGGCAATTACAGACCATTAGATACATTAATTTCTCTCAGCAAAGTACAATAACAATCCTTCGTTTTTCCATTATACTGTTTCTTCCACATCTCCCGAATATGCCAGAGGGGATTTTCCCAAGCATCGCAGTCTGCATTATCTCTGTTGACATGTCAGCCCTGAATGAGGTGTGATACGCGGTGGAGTAAGTGGTGAGATTTTCACGTTTGGGGTGATAGTGCTGAAAATGTTTCATTTGAATTACAGATGGCTGCAGGAGCATTGTGCCATGACTGAAGTGAGAGTAATTGGCAAAATGTAGATGACACACAATGCCGCACGCATTAGTGCCGCAATGTATCCTGAAATTGAAGCTGCTTACTTTTTCATTTCTGAATGCTCTTACTCCTGTTGTTTTCATAGCAGAGTGATTGGTCCGCTCTTCTCCTGTCGCTCTGTGGATTGAGTCTCGGGGTTTTTTTGAGCGGCTTGCATGGAAATACGTCGACTGTCAAAACAGTGTGTCTCCTGGACAATGGTAGCCCAAATCTTGTTTACGACGGGGGGGTTAATGGGCTGCCGAGACTAAAACCTGATGAAATGGAACAGTTGTGCCGAGTGTATACACACACACACACACACACACACACACACACACACACACACACACACAAAGGAGAGAGTGACTGCGCTGAAAGACAGAAAAGATTTCCGTGTTTTTCATTCCCCTGGGCGCCGCCAGGATGTTGTTTCTGGGGACTCACGCTGTGATAAAAGGAGAGAAACGAGATATCACACTCCTCTGTCCACCTGCTGTCTCCTCGCGCATTCATCACCAGATGAGCCTGTCATAGCGGCCTTGCCTTGGTCAATTATCACCATCATCCATTACCAGCATGAGACAATATGGGGCGAGTGGCCATCTGCTGCGGCGGAGCCGAGATTGTGGGTCAGGCAAATGGACTCGATCTCAGGGTGCGGGACGGAGAGACTGAAAGTTGACTTGGTCGTAAGTTTCCGGCTCGAAAACAGGAAACGAGCCGCCGCATCTGGGACTGTTTGAATATCATTTAGCACGGGCTGTCGCTGAGACGTCGGTGAAAAATGTAACTCTCGTGTCCGTCCTTCCTCCCTCTCTCTCTCTAATGTAAACACACATGCACACTCTTTTGTGCGCACGCATAAACACACTCCTGTGCGCCGTGCTGCCGTGTGAACGATATCTCTAACAGCCTCACGTTGACTCATTTAGCATCTGGCGCCGCTTGTCGCCGGGCTCTGCATGCGTCCCGCCACGTATGCAGCCGGCGCTGCGAGTCGTCCATATTTGCAGCTCCGTTTCTCGAGCTCTTTCACACCGTGGCAGATGATGGCAGGGGACGACGTCATCCTTCAAGCGTGCGAGGCAAGCAAAACGTGGAGGCGGCGCCCGGACGCGACTCCCAAACCTTAATGGACAACGATTCGGAGGTCATTCAGCACATGGCGCTTTTTCGCTCTCTCAGCTTTTCTTGTGGTCAGACCTGTGGAGTTTTTCCTTGTGGTGTAATAAAATAACACGCTGAAGTGGAAACGCGATGCCCAAACGTGCTGTTTCATGTCTTTACCTGTACATGAGGGTCATTTTGTTTTCTTGAGTTACAGAAATGTTGGTGTTTGAAAACCAGATGGAGGTCACTTTTTACACCTCATCTGTTGTGAATCCAGTGCCAGCTGAGAACATGTTCTCCGAGCGGTGAATTATAATCGCACACTACAACAATTACAACGATTTATATTTCTTATGATTGCAAAGTTCCCTCCAAGGACTGCTTCTCTTATAAAATGGATGTTTCTCTGCAACTACTGCTTTAAAATAATTCAGGAAAAAAAGACAATTACTTTAGAATCGCAAACACTGTTCTCATTCCTTTTCTTTTTTTTTTTCTTTCCTTCATGACGTAAGACTTGTTGAGACACTGCTGTTCTCTGATTTTAAAACCGTAAATTAGAACATACGGCCTTTGAAGCTTAAGCACCATTTCGTCTGCCTCATTTGTTCATCCTCCTTGTCATATGGCTATTCTTATAGGTCGCTCTTAATCATTCATTATGTTCATTATTCCTGAGGACCTGATAAGTGCATTTCCTCCCCTTTTTTTCCCCCCAGTTTCAGTCTCATCTGTGGATTTTAAATCCCAAGCAGGAAATCAAGTATTCCTTTGTTCGCCGTTCATTTGGAAGGCAGACTTTGCTGGCTTGTCCCTCTAAGCAGCGATATTGTGGAAGCAGCTCATGGCAAGCGTCCTCGGAAAAAGATATTCTGCTCCGCTTAGCAGGTTCATGAATACTGAACGGCATTGTAAAGATCAAACAGAGTGAATCTGGTGTTCCGGCGTTGCACGGCGGAGGGGAACATGGCTGACACACTGACACCTGCGATTGTGTCATTATCACTGTGCGGTTGATGGTCGGGATGAATGTTTATTGAAATGAACAGTCACCACCAGCTATTTGCTGGAGTTACACGTTTTGTAATATTTACGCTCGCGTTTAGAGTTTGTTGTGCACGCAAAACCACTTTGTTTAATCCGTCATCACAGTGAATGTGCTGCTACTGAAGGAGTCTGGCCGACTGCTGCTTGCGGGTTGATTTTTTTGTTTTTTTGCTTTCTGGCATCCTTTAAAATAGTAGTCTGGGCCCAAATCCTGACTCACACTCTGTCTTAGTTTTTTTTTCTGAGTTTTGAAGAACTTCCAGATAGAGGCAGTTGAAACTTTTTTTTTTTTTCCATATTTTTTTTCTACGGTCTGGAAGCTGGACAGAGCAGTTAAAAGCTGCTTTAGATGGAGCGCTGTGGCTGTCATGCTTCTCCTCTGTGGAAAAAATACCCGGTGGAAAAAAAAACAAAAGGGCGAGCTCCAGCTATAAGGACGCCGGCACCTGTCTGCCGCTCTGACTCATCCTTCCTATATTGCCTCTCCTTGTCCTTCATCCCCGTTTAGAATCCTCGGGTCTGTTTTGGGTAAATGAGGGTTACGACCCTGGCTTTCTGCATCGCCAGCCTCTCACGCAGCTTCCTCATGGTCGAAAGGCGGAGGCTGGCACTCAGATGGAAAGCGCTCTCAGCAGACGGTTTAGTAATTACACACTGGAAAGCAATCAGCCTGAACACTGCTTCTTAATTAGCAGAACAAAACAATAGTGCATGGATTGGAGGACCCTGGAGGTCACACGCTCCCCCCTCAGGTATCCCGCCGAGGCGAGCCTTAAAGAGCCCCGATCCTCTTTGGCCACTCTTCACCTCCCTGATCAAGCAGGTGGCGTCGCACCGATCACAGAAGCGTCTCGATGGGTAAAAAGAGTCGCCGGGCGTCCCTCACGAAGGGAGCAGACCCGATCGGATGAGGCGGAGATGCACTTTGAAGGTGCGACTGCCTGATAGCCGAATTGAATGGGCTTCAAGTCCTGGATGGAAGCAGAGGACAAGAGAGGTCGCCTAATCCATTCTAATCAAGGCTACAGCGGCGACACACATGGTATTCATTAGTAAACAAGAGAAAGAGCAGCTTCACGACAAACAACTTGGCCATAATTAGCATGTAGAGGATCTTGCGGTGGACGAAGGCTCTGATAGAGGTCAGGACAAATAAACCTTCAGTGCAGCAGTAGTAAAAGCACCGTGTTTAATGCTTATAATCAAAGCTCCTCTCATCAGATTACTCCAGCTCTGGATCCAGTTTGATCAATGTTTTTACTATGAACAGTTTTTTTTTTTCTTTTATGTCGGTAGGAAAATTTGATATACAGTATTTCAACGATATTAATAAATCTTATAATGGACTATATGTACTTGCAATAACTCATCTTGTAACACTACCGGGTCTGAATTATTCCCTGTTTCCAATTTCCTGCATGGGCAGATTTTAGATGTCTTCAGCGTCTTAATAACGCTGGACGAGATGACAGTAAAAGCATTTCATATAAAGAAAAAACTGGAATGTGCAGATAATAAAGAGTGCCGGAGCTAGCATGTAACAAAGCGGAGTTGAGCCGCTGCAGTCTGACATGCAGCCTGGGAGTTTCTCTGTTCCCTGCCATTAACAGCTAGGTAGAGCAGCCTGGTAATAGTTTTTTCATGTCTATTAATGTGTCTCTCCAGAGCCAGCAGTTACATGCTGTGTCATTAAAGGTCAGAACAAATTGGATCCTCAAATGAAGACAGTGCAGAAAAAAAAAAAAAGCAGGACTTCTTAATAGCTGGCATAAGGATGCCAATAAATGCTCTGATTATTATTAATGATTTTTCTCTCTATTGATTTGGCCCTGTCTTGTTGTCAAGGTCTTGGGTGAGCTCCCACAGTTAAACTATAAATGCAAAGTAGTCACTGCACTATTTCACTTCTTATTAATTTATTTTGATCATGTTTTTTTTGCCAATCTGTGACAGCGGCACATGTTGCACTCGTGAGAATTTATTTTCTGGGCAAGTGTAGGACTAAGGTGATTGATGTGCATATTTCACATGGGTGCATATGTACATAGGAGGAACGAAAGAAACATAGAGCAGAATACAAGCAGTCCTCAATTCCTGAAGGATGGTAAATACTTCATTTTCTCCTTCTTAATATTAACCACATGCACAGGCTTGAAATCTATGTTCACTTCCACGTGTAGGTTAATATTAATGACATGAAGTATGGATGTACTTTTTCTTCAGCATAAACGAAATACAGACTGAGGACCTTGAGGCAGTTCCAGCTAGAGTTCTGAGTTAGATGCAATCGTAATTTTCTGTAATGATACAGTGATGTCTTTCTCATAATGAACATACAGCTCCTGCTATGAAAGCCTTTCATTATTTTAATCTATGAGGAGGTCAGGATAATGACTGGGTTGTCAAACTTTTCTCTTTTTTTTTTTTCTTTCTCAAACATACACTTTTAAGACTGACTTAACTTCAACAAATTTGAAGATTTTAATTAGCTGGAGATGAGTTATGTTTTTTTATATCCTGTGCATACATCCATCCGCCGTCTGGGCGTTATCCAATTCAGCATCGTGGTGTGCCAATCAGCTGACAGCGGGTGAAGGCAGGGTCCACTCTGAGCCGATCACCAGTTCATCATGCATTATGTAGTGACGCTCGCTCACATTTACTCCAACCGGCAATTTAGACTCACAAGTTAACCTTTAAATGCATGTTTTTACACACACACACACACTCACACACAGACAACAGTTAACCTCCACACAGAAAGGGCAGACCACTATACTTTAGGCCTGCTGATGAATCCAAACAACAGTAATGATTTATAACGTGACGAAAAAGAAAAAAATATATATATTAGAAGGTTTGGCATTCAGCGAAAAAATTACAACTTGGCAGGAAAAGAAAAGTGCCCATATTCCCACAGTTTAAATGTCTGAATCAGAGCAAGCAATAATTAAAAAAACATCCTTTTTTTTCTACCTTTACCTCAACTGACTCGCTGTCATCAGTGATCTAGGTGCAAGACTGTCCAATCCAGGAACGCTCACCGCACGTTTTAGAAAAACAAGACAGACGCACCTTCCCCCCTTCCGATCATTTCTCCGCCATATCGACTGCCAGGTTGATATTTCAGTTTCTGCTATGTGACATTTGGCTGACTGAACAGAGGTGTCGGGAACAGCCGTCACCGGGAGAGCGGAGAGGAAGCGGGTGGAGGGACGGAGGAAGAGATAGAGGAGTGACAAAAAAAGAAGAAAAAAAAAACGAGAGAGAGAGCAGGGAGTGTGTTGAAAGAGACACGGAGAGGGAACTAACCGACTCTGAGTGAGCTGGAGGGATTGAAGTAAAGGAGGAAAGGATGGCGAGAGAGGAAGAACTGTCATATCTACCCTTATCAAAGCAGTCTGGAGTTTTCCAAATGTCTCTCTTGAAGCAGTGGCGGTGGCGGCGGCGGCGGCGGAGGAGGAGGGTGCATATTAACTGTAATGGTGTGTCTTTGTCCAAGATCCAGTGAGGCCATTCACAAACCCCACAATGGCAGCCGCCACACACCCAACCAAGCCCCGAAGCCTCACCGGCACTGCAAACACTTGTCTACTTGCTTTACAGTCAAACTCTTCCTTCTCTGGTCTTTCCAGGGTGCTTTGGGAAATTTTGCCATGATTTCTGAAACAAGAAGTGCAGAGGCTGACAAATGAAAGCCGGGAGAGGAAGAGCGGTTGCTGAATTCTTCATGCAGTGTTGAAGTTACTCATTTATTAAAGAAAGGAGCTGCGGGTCTCGAGCGCCCGCGACATGTATGATACCGGTAAGTGCAAACGCTTTAAGTCGGACAGACAGTCCAGATGTAGCGTCCTTACCTGACATCAAGCATCTCATGTGAAAGCTGTTATGCAACGATAACCTTGAAATCCACCTCGGCGAAGAGCTCGATCTGTGGCTGCAGTACTGTAGAAACGTGAGCCACATAAAGCCCGCTTCCTGATAAGTGAGCGGAGCCACATGCCCAGGTGAAATTTTAATGAAATCTCTCCAGAAGGTATCTGCTGGAATCCGTGGTGTGGTCGGCAGGCGGCTTGACTCATTGGCTCGGGGGAGGCGCAAAGTGAACTTTAGTGTCTAGTCATGAGATGATGTGATGAGCACAATGAGTAAGGAGAGAGCATAACTAATCATACTCTGGGAAATGCTTTTATTAGAGGCATGTCACAAGAGATGCAGGAGCTGAATCAAACAGCGCATTTAATGCTGTCTTTAATACTGAGGAACATGCAAATTCACCCATAACAGTCCTGACCACAGGCACAAATAAGAGTTTTCTTGTTTTGTGTGACTATTAATCATTACAGCACAATACAAAGCGGCACCGTCTTCTCCTTATAGCAACAAGACCTCAGTTCAAAACCTGTGTTCAAAGCTTTTAAATGGAGTTTGCATGTTCTTTGTAGGTGTCTTGGTTTTCTCTGATCTCAATATCCAAATATATGCATGTGAAGTTAGCTGGTGGCCCTGAATTGTAAAGAAATGAATGTCTTTGTGTGATTATTTCTCCAAATGTTTGTTGCCTGTGATCACCTCTACAGTTCCTTGACCCTAGAATCTATAAAACTACTATGGAGGACGAATGATGGATTGTTATAATCTGTAAAGTGCACACGAGGTCTGATCCTTTGCATTGAAGTTCGGTTTCGCGGTTTCAATGGATTCTTCAATCAGCTTCCGCCAGTTTGTTCAAGGTAGTAGAGTTGTGCGCTCGCAAGTTTGAAAGCAGGAGACTACTTCAACTCACCGAAACCAAATACAGCAGAACCGTGCGGCGTTAAAACTCTTCCCGCTGATCGGATGTACAGTTGCTGTAATGAAAAGGGTATGGCATTCAGACACTCATTAAATTGCTGAACTTTCCAACTTTAACTCAAATTTACAGTCAGGATACAGCATCAAGGAAAGAATAACTTTTTTGGGGGGTTATTTCTAAGATGGAGTCAAGCTAGTGGAAGGAGAGTATATTTTTACTTTTAATAGTTGGAAACATCTCATATGAAGTTTGAGACTTTGGCACTGTTGTGATCCGTGTTGGAGTGTCTGCATGCAGTGCTCCTCCTGCCAGCTACTCCCTCAAACCCTCCTTATGTCATATTTGGTTATATAAGATAAATGGTCCACAACCTTTGGTGATATAACAAACTGGCTGTAATGTGGCGCAGTGGAGCGGCTCCAGTTATCCACAGAAGAGAAGCTGCTTTAACATATTAAATATGATTTCAAAATAAATGGCAATTCAATTATGAAAAGAAAACTGCATATCAGTACAATGTGTCTGGAGGGCCCGAAAGCCTCAATTAGAAAATATTTCAGCACTGGAAGAAAATACCTGGAAACTGTTTTCAGGTGATTTTATGAGTGACGTGTTTGTTTCCTTTGAGGGAGCAGTGAAATGAGATTACAACAGATTTAAACTGGAATTGTGATTTCCATCCATCTGTCCGCCTTATGCATGGAGTAAATCCATCCAAACACAGAGCTAATATCACACTTACAGACAATCCAGAGTCAGTAATGGACAAAAATATCTTTAGACTGCTGTAGGAAGTCAGAGTCTTGGCTACTTTATCAGGGTTCCTTATTCAAGAAAATACTGGTTTTAATTTTTTTAATGCCAACCTGGGCCTTTCTTTTGAAAGCATACAGTTTTTTTCTTCGGTTTGCTTGGTCGAAACTGACCCAAACAACATACCGGACATAATTTTCACCAGTGCATTTTTCCATTTAGGTGGCAAAGTGTTGTTGTGTGTGATTCTTTAAATATCTTTAGAAAGGTACTTTTTTTTCCTAGTTTTTATTTTTCCCACATTAATGATTGTTCGGATTTTTTATTTATCTTATCACCCAATTGGTTTCTTCACCCAGTTGTTTGGTTATCAGCTGAAAGTGGGCCTCGGTCCAGCTGTGGTCTGTCAGTTTGGTACTGAAGAAAATACCATCAGCATTTCTGGATGGAAAACCACGTGATGTATCTCCGATTTGTATCCCAGTGCAGCAATTGGAACTTTTCTATTTTAATGAAACATGTCTTGCAGGTCATAATTTCACATTTTTTATGGCAAAACAACAGGCAAAAAGCACTAACATAGCGTCGGAGTCTTGTTATCGCCTGGGTTGAGTTTACCAGACTGAACAACCTTTAAAAAAAATAAGCAAAAAAACACAGCCTTTCACATGGAGGTGAAAGTTTGATGACATTTAAAGTCATTGTATTTTTTCCACTAAGTTTTTTGCTGTTTTCTCTTGTGTTTTTCAGGGCCAGTTTTTGACAATCTTCGCTCAACATTACCGCAACATTACAGCTCAGGACGGAGAGAAGTGCCTTGGAGGGGCGGCGCATGATCGACAGGTGTCCTATTCAATCACACATCCACTTGTCCCACTTATTGATTTTGGCTCTCTGACAGCTGACTTGTCTGAGCCGCAGTTGAGTTTCTTCTCGAGTGTGCTGCTGAGAGCTGAAGTAGCTCCAATCTATAGAGCAAAGTCTAAATCGATGAATTAAAAGACACACAGACATGCAGTTAGTGGCCTTCAGAGTCGGTTGTAGCAATGACGAAATCCAAGACGGGCATGAAACTGAAAAAGCTTTCAAAAAAAACAAAACCAAAAGGCTGTTTTATAATGCCTGTTTCATAACGCCTGTATGTGCCTTTAAAGATATTTTTTATTTATAGTGAGAGCGTTCAAGGAGTTGACCTGGCAATGGATTTATCCTACTTCTTTGGTGAAAGCAGGGCCACAAGACAACACACACACACACAAGTCACATGAAATGAATTAGTTCAACTCAGATTGCGTGCCCGGCCTCTATGCAGCACTGTCGATTTGTGAAGATTGTTATG